>NC_134831.1:158807552-159475543 GCF_004210375.1 Tachypleus tridentatus
ATTTGTTTTCGAAAATGGTGACGTCATTTTGTTTGTACATCGAATACTCAAATTTAGTAGAATGTTATTCGTCGACGTTCTTTTATTTCAAACTTATCTATTTACGTTCTACTATGTAATACCTCAATGCTGTAAAATTGACACATATCAATACTTTCTAATCAAATATGTACGTTGTACGTTTTTTAACGTGTTTCATATCACTGTCTTATCGAAAAATGGATACTTCACTCAGTTTTTATTAATGAAATAATACCTGGCAGGACTGTATAACTGTAAAAGTACACTCCAGATACTGCCCACATTAATTCTTGAAGCCATCTCTTTTTGAATACGAGTTTTACTTTATTCACCTGTACATTTAAGATTATTAAATTGTGAGTGTACGATGCTTAAAACTTATTCAATGAAAAGCATTTAATAGTTTGCCAGAAATTCTATTCACACACAAAAAGAGTGAGTGAAGGTTAGACTGTGTAAGTACCATATTACTATGAGACGTTCTTTATGTATCAATACCAGGTTGTTATTTTGACATTAATAGGTTTTATTATGTTGTATGAAGTTTCAGTTTCTAAGTTATTTTTAGATTTACACATTATATTAGTTTCTTACGTTACATTTTCCTTTATCTGGCAGTTTATTATTCAAATCCAACCTATTATTCTTCTCAGACTGAAAAAATTCCTGATCCAATCCAACGCTATTATATTCTTTGTATATATTTCAAGAGACTGGATTAATAGTTGGTAATTTAATGAGCATTTGTTTATCATATTACGTAAGGGTAACTTAGTATCATCAATACTACATGATCGTAAAATGTCTGAAGAAAAAAAGGATTAATGTATGAGCAAATAACATTTAAAAATACCATACATAGCTGCGGATCTTTACAAAGCCATAAGGTGTGATGAAATTATTTTATATAATAGTATTATAATCACACAATACAGTTCTGTTTTAACGTGTTTTCCTGTTGAGAAGATTTTTTAGTACAATAAACTTCAAGTACCGTCAAATTAAGAATTATGAATTAGTTTTTTTTTGTAACAGTTATTACAATACAGTGCACAAAGAGTGTTCGGCAGCAAAATTTCAAAAATTATAGTACCCACGGCCTCACAGACAAATTTATTATCGAGTTTCTAATTATCTGAATGAACCAACATGAAATTTCTAGATATTACTTTAAACCACAGCAAACAAATATCTAAAATGTTAATATATATAAAGAAAAGTAAACGGTATATGTATATATGTGTGCCTCAAAATTAAATTAGAATTATAAATATTTCACCATTCAAATGGTTGATTACGATGGGTTTCCGGAAAATGTGTAGTCACAAATATTTCAATGAAAGGAAATGGTTATATTTAAATGAAATAAAAATTTATACAATCCCATAATGGGTGTTCATTAACACACAAAGAATTTTATTGTTATTTAGGTGATATAATTAACGTACATCAAACTGTATCTATATCGTAGTTTTCAAATTTTGATACTCTTTACTAATCCCTTAAGTTACTGAAACTAATTTTGATAATTTTAATTGTTATAAGAAAACTGTAATGGGCTCAGTTTTGGTGTTTTTGATCCAGAAGGTATTTTGAAAATTAAGTGTTTATAATAATATTTCAACTTCTTTGTGTTCAACATATCCATTTCCGAAGACGTGTCTCAATCGTTACCTGACATCATTAATCCAGCTGGGATACAGATAATATAAAGCTTTTTGATGCTCTTGAATGTTTCAGATTTCGACTGTTCAGAACATTATAAAAACAAGTTAGATCAGTGACTGACATGTCAGACATTTATTCAATTTTATTTATTTATTATATTATCATCATGATAACAGCCTTGATTGAAACTTCAAAATAACCTCTGCTAAAATATTAATCCTTTTCACTTTGTTGATAGAGTTATGTAAAAAAATATATTAAAAGTAGATATTAACCCATGACTTTATATTGCACTGCGTTATCAGAAAGTTTGAAATAGAGTGTCGTTTTATTTTTAGGGTTATGTAATTTGATGTAATGTGTAAACGAAGTGTGCTAGTGAATAAAATTCATAACAAAATGATGATATACATGAAATACCTATAAATGAAATGTCGCTGTTACACAAAACGAAGCAAACCATCCTAAAGAAGTAATAATTTATAACAAAAGTCCAGAGAAAGAAACAAGCTGTTAGAAAAAAAAATGTTATAAATTATTAGTTAAAACTCGAAAGATTTATGTTATATACTGTAAAGGAATAACAACATCATTTCCGAAAGTTCCAAATATAAAACAACAAAATTATCTGCATAGATGAATCATTTCATCAGCCTAACATTTACTTGAATATCTGCGAAACAATAATTAGGCAATATAAAGATTGATGTTATGACGTTTTTCGTAAATTATTGTTAAACCTTGTTCTACACTTACTGATGTAAAAAGTACCATTCCAAAAAATTCAGCAGCGTATTTTGTGCTGAACATTTCAGCAATAGCAACCATAATACAGACAAAAGGTTTGTTTGATTTTTGAATTTAGCGCAAAGCAACTCAAGGGCTATCTGCGCTAGCCGTCCCTAATTTAGCAGTGTAAGACTAGAGAGAAGGCAGCTAGTCATCACCACCCACCGCCAACTCTTGGGCTACTCTTTTGCCAACGAATGGTAGGATTGACCATCATATTATAACGCCACCACGGCTAAAAGTGCGGGCATGTTTAGTGCGATCGGGATTCGAATCCGCGATCCTCGGATTAGGAGTCGAACGCCTTAACACGCTTGGCCATTGGTCCCTGGACGAAAGAAACAAGAAATTTAGCAAAGAGCCCACAGATCAAACACATCACTTCTCCTACATAAAGTGTTACCAACAGAGGGTAGAGCAATATTGTCTTTATTCCCAAATGAGAATTGTTAACTAAAACTATATATATCCACATACATATATATATATATTAACTCAATGTGACTAAAGTTTAAAAATGAATAAGAACTACAAGAAACCTGAAATAACAGGTAGATAAATTATGAAAGATTTTATAATATATATTTCAAACATGGATTGTTTTGTGTAGGTACATCTTATTTTGTCCCGTATTTGTGTTAAGTTGGTGTTACATTGTGTATTGTCTTATTTCATGAGACAATAATACACTGAATACTTATCATATCATGTGATTATGAATGTTAACTGAGATTGTTCGGATAATCATTTTCTGTGCGTTACATTTTAAACAGTCTTTAAAAAAGTGAATTTCTAAATTTCATGTTTCCAATTTTCCATATTTCACACTATTATTATAAAGATCTGCTTTCTCTTAAAAGCAAAGTGATAAATATCTGCCTTTGTAAGATAAATTTTCGTGAATTAAGCCCACAGTCACGCGGATGAGGATACGGAGAGCTCAAGCTATAGAACCAATGGTGGACAGAAACGTATCGTTAGATAAAAACGTCTGTTCATAAGTCTTAAATACAGTAAGAAAGTAATTCTGAATATAAAAGTAATATTTTACACCACTCTGAAGAAAGTTTTACAACACAGTCTTGGTGTTGGTATTTCGTTTGGAACTACAAGTTCTTTTTATTTTCTGTTAGTTTCGGAAACAAGAATCAATGTTTTCATATATAAGAATAATTCCCTGTTTCAAGATGGTTTGTGATAAGAATGATTTTCATTTTTTTTCGCGAAATTGTAGTTTCTGAAATCCCGATTTTCATGATCTTGGATAGAGTAAAATCATATTAAGTTCATATAATTACCTTATAACAATATTCACAAATATGAATGGATAATATGAGCAAATAGAAACTATCGATAAAAGATAAAATTCTCTCATTTTCAGAACTTCCTTTCGTAACACATCAAGTTCAGCTTCACTATTATTGTACGGTTGTTTCTCACGAATGATCACAGTGGCTGAATCTTCTTCCAATGGTGAACATTTTTCGTTACCTGTTGTTGTTGTTTTACAGTCCAGTTCTTTAGTAATTGGTCTACTAAATTGTTGAATACACGACTGTCTTGACAGTAGTTATTTCACTGGGTATTGTTTCTTTCTGTGTTATAAATATTAATACAGTTGTTTTTTATGTATAAAAACAGACAATCCAATATAATGGAAAATAGACGTATCATTTTTTTTTAAATTTTTGTTATTACGCGACTAATACTATTAAATACTATTAAAGTATTCACTGTAAGCAATACTAATTCTTTTAAAGAAACACAACAGTTCACATACATTCTTGGCTAAACATTTTAAGATGAAAATGTTTTAATTTCAATAATGTTTATATTTATTAGTGTAAACATCTGTCTTTACATCGTTAAATATGTATCTTAAAATGTCGAAATTTGTATTGGACAATAAAGTAACACTGAACGTCTAAGCAAAATTAGACAAAACATTGGAGAAGATAGAGGAAAACTGGAACTCATATAGTAGCGATAATTACCACTATTTTACAAAACTGTTACGTTCATTCCAAAAGTTATTGATAGCAGTAGCGAAATGTTTAAAAAAATCTAATAGAAACATAATAAATGCTTTTACTGCCACATTTTGCTTAAAAGAAAGAGTTAAATATTTTCCAGGTTATTCACGTCAATATGTTTGCCAATCATCTTGTTTTGTGTTCATCTGCTGTCTCCCAGCAGAAGTTAAATTGTCAAGTTTCGATATAACATAGACAGAGTGAGAGCATATCATTATTAAAAAGACATATCTCGAGAAATGTGGTTGCATCTTAATTTTTTTGTGTAATTTGGTTGAAATTCAGCATACGTCTACAGAAACCTTACCATTCAGTATAAAATAATCCCAGCTCGCTTTAATGAAAAAGGTCAACTGTAAAAAGTTACAGTTATTCAGGTGATATAATGCAAATATACTTTATATTCTAAAGTATCATTTGTAAAATTATTTTAATAAAATTTCTCTAACTGTATTTAAATCTCTTGGTAGTTCTTGGTACATAAACAGCCCAATCAGTAGAATTACACCAGTAGCACTTGAATTATCAGAAACAAAGCGGGAACACTTTCCACAATTTCATCACTGTTAAAGAACTTTAAAAGTATTGAACGTGTACTGGTTAGTGAAAAGTAAATTGGTTTATTAATTAATTTAATACTAAATGAGTGATTATGAATGGCATTAGTTAGATTCCCTGCTTCAAATCAAGTAATTTTATCTTTTATTTTCGATTAGAAGAAACCTAAGAACTTTATTTATTCATAACCATGATGATTAGAATGTTTTTGTGATTCTTCTAAAGACCTTAAGTTTTATAGTAATGTAAATATATTATTGTAACAAACAATAAAAAAATTACACTCTTCTCCATGAAGTGGGTATAATTATTTTCAATTTAGCACAAAATTAAATAATGGTCTATATGTGTTCTGTTCACCACGGGCAGGGAAAATATGTTTCTAGCATTGTATGTCTGAAGACATACAGTTCTGCCACTGGAGGGGGCACCCACGCTGGGAAAGTCGTAATTATGCGGACTTAAAACGCTATAAACCAGGTTTCGAAACAATAAAACAAACAAGAATATATACTTCTCAGAATGGCTGGTATGGGTATTAACACTTTTGTTGAGAAGAAAGGTTGAATCATAGTTCTCTCCTTATCAATGAAAGTGTTAATACCTGTGCCAGCCGTTCTTATATACAGTTTTAGTTGAAGTGGGTTTCTACTCATCAAGAAACAACAAGATAGTAGTAGATTAAACACAAAGGTAAACGAGATATATTTTTGTCTTTAAAATACCTTGTTCCAATTTATTAACTGAAATATTATTTAGCCAATTTCAATATTTAAAATTTCCAAGTTCCGTAAATTTCGTAAAAGAAAAACAAATGATGTTTGTACATATAAAGCTATTGTAAACACTTGAAAGGGTTTTCTTGAGGTTAAGAAATATTTCAATGAAAACAGTTGAAAACTAAGTTTTTCATTTACTCCGAACCACAAATAAATAATTAAGCCTTAAATGGTACTTTCTAAGAACGTTAACTTAAGTAATGTAAAAGTGTTATTCCATGTACTTTCTGGATCAGGCGCCTTAGGCGCACGACTCTTCATCTGAGGGTTGCGCGTTCGAATCCCCGTCATACCAAACATGCTCGTCCTTTTGGACATGATAGAATGTCACGATTAAATACATTCTTCGTTGGTATAAAAGTAGCTGAAAAGGTGATGGTGGATGGTAATGAGTAGTTTACTTCTCTTTTGTCTTACACTGCTAAATTAAGAACGCCTAGCACAAAGAGCCTTCTTGTAGCTTTGCGAGAAATTCGAAACAAACCATGTGAGTCTGAAATAATTGTCATTGATTTCAAACAACAATTCCTAGATGTAGTGTGTTATATTTAAAAATAAAACCGAAACAATTGTACCCAAGAAAAAAATGAATAATACCTAAAAGAATAAATGATTTTGAATTAAATGAAAAATAAAGTATTAGCAAGAAAAAGCTAGTTGTGATTAATTTAATTTAAGAAATATCAAGTAAGTTTACAGAACCGTGTATCTTACCCATAAAAACAGGTTAAATATTTCTAGGATTCATAAAGAGTGTCTCTTCAATATTCAAAAAGAAAGGAGTTAAAGCTAATTCTTCCTTGGTGGGAACCAATATAAAAGGATTTGATCATTTATTGTGTGATCTGCCTTTGAAATACACATAACTAAACGTTATAGGATTTATAAGTTTGGAACTATATTATTCAATGAACAATATAGGGTGTAGTCATTAATTACAAAGTTCGGTATTTATAACATCAAATTCAACCAATACACCAAAGGTGAACTCGAACTATACAAAGTTTAGTGCTAAAGAAAAAATAAAAATAGTCCACATTCTAGTGTTACTTGTACTTAGATTAACAACAGAGTGATAACATAACCACTGATAAACGTTTGTACAGTTGAATTGAAGAACTAATTTTTCTTCCAATCGGAAATTTTAAACAATTATTTATTAAACAATAATTTATACTTTCAGTTTTACATGTATATACAGAAATATACATTGTTTCATAAAACTTCTGGCAGATAAAGTAAAAACCATGCGAAATTAGTTTTTTGCATTTTCGTTATATTTGTTACAAGCATTTAATTGTTGAAATAAAATACTTAAGTATTAGTTTTCAAATGAATGGATACTTAGATTACGTATTTTATTTTTTGTAAGAATATTTACATAACATGATGTTTTAAAAAAGAGATTAATTCTACTTTATAGCAAATAGATATACCCAAAAGTATCAACCACTCTATATGTGATTATTGTTGCTACCAGGCTGTGTTGTACATTCCAGTACGCCACAATATATCAAAGTTAACAAAATGTTTGTCGATTTACACATAAATAAATATGTCATAGGCTTCTGGACAAGAACTGTGAAAGCTAAGTACATAGCCTTCTGAAACATGAAAATTTGCAAACCAATTCAATGCTAGATGATGTAGCTGAAGTGTGAACCTTTGTACTTACAGCTACTAACAGTAACAACTTGTATCATTTCGTAAATTTTTGCAATATATACAACAATCTCTTTCTTCAGCTAACATCGTTAAACTTGTGATGAAACTTTTCCTTTTTTTCTTTTTCCAGTTTATTAATGGTTTTCTACGATCAGCACTCCAACGACACTTTTTTGGGTTTTGAAAATAGTTTGTATAGATAATAGCTTTGATAGAGAATGCTTTTAGACAACAACGACAGTTAGAGCATAGTTCCAGAAATACTCTTACTTCACCCAAATTCTTCGGTATAGACCAATAATGATGGATGTTTGGGCAGTCTTACTCTGCTGAAAATATGTCCCACGATACTCATATATTGTCATAACAATCCACACTTCTTAGGATTGACCTTAATCTTTTCTTTCCTCGACCAATGTAGACCATTCATAAGAATTATCAACTGTCTTTCCATTTGTAAGAAACATAAGAAATAATTGAACAGTTCTCTGTTTTTCAAAGGTAAACATCTTTGAAATATATTGGACAAAATATATTTCGCAGAATATATTTGTTATTCACCGCTGATTTCTCCAAGCCCGTTCCCTTGGCTGTGGTTTCGCTAGATAGTAGTATATTAGTATATTATTCACAAGATAAATATGGTGTTCCAGGATATACTGAAGAAACCACATTCGGTTATTCGATAAGATATACCAAACGAACTGTTCAATCCAAATGGTATTACAACAAATTGTCATAAACTATTATTTTACCATAAACGCTATCTTCTCTCTACTTGTTTCGTTGACTTGTATTTGCATATATCCATTCTTAAAATTCAATGTTGAAAAACATTTCCATACATTTAAAACATTCAAAATAGAATAAATACTTGACATAGGGTAAACATCTTTTTTCTGATTTGAATCATCTTCTGGTAGTTTATACAAAACCTAGTGGTTTGCCTTTCTTCTTCATCATCACTGGTACAATAACTAATAACCAAGAACGAGTAATTGCTTCTACCACTTCTTTTCTTTTGATATTTCTTGAAGACCTCAACCGGTTTTAAATGTTGGAGTTACATTTCTATTATTACTCTTAGGAGGTATTTTTTATTTAGTCTAAGTTCATTTGGTTTGGTAAAAAAGTGTGGAAAAATATTACACTTACAATCACATTTTCTATGTTTTTCGCGAAAAACTCAGAATAATTGATTTAAACTCCATTAGTCCTTAGAACTTTGGACGTTGGATCAATTGACAATACGGATGGATTTTAAAATGTAATATTCAAGAATTATGTTGTATATTTTATTAGTTTCAGAAACAGAAATATAAAATTATTAGTTTAAGATCAATTCTTTAGTTGGACCAATTTGCACAAAAAATGTCAATTTGAGAGTATTCGTATAACACTTTGTTTTCTTTTCAGTGATGTCGGAAAACATACTTGTAGATTAAAATATATATGTGTAAAAACGGCTAATTTGGGTTGAGAACGATGACGATGACCGAAGAAGGTCGAAACAATGTTCTCTCTATAAAGTAAAATAGTTTTTCAACCCAAACGAGCCGTTTTTACATATATATATTTGTTATCTTTTATATATGCGCACAGGTGCTATACTTTCAAAACTAAGTAAACAGGGGCGTATATGATTATATTTACAAACAACTTTCCTAAAACTATCTAAAACTATCAGTCGCTATAACCAATGTCGAATATATTAAATTTTGAAAACTACAGGAATAAAAAATGTTACTTTCAAACTTTTCGAATATCAAACGAATTATTTACCAAACACAGTTAATAATTACGTATCTACCTTTATCTGCTTTTAGAATTTTGATGTTGCTGTCTTGTTTTAATATCTTTTTCTGTGATGTTTTTTAGTTTTCTTTTCTGTGAAAGTATATTGATAATTTTGTTTGAAATTTCTTTGAAAAGGTTGTTTCAGATAATGTTTTGAGGTGTTTTGAGGAAATAGATGTTTTCAGTTCTACCTGGAAAGCTAGATTGTTAGTTGATAGTGGAATTGTTGTAAATTTGTCTTTTTTCTGGTGCTTGTTTTCGGTTGTTTTCAGTTTCAGTAGAGTGGATCACCAATTTTCTAGCTAGATCTTCCAGGCAGGCTTTCATTTCGATGGATGGAATATTTGTAGCTGTCACTGCGAAGTTGTGTCCTCTGTTGTGTAGATGTATTTCTTCATTACTTATTTTTCGGTCGAATCTGTTAATTCTGAGGTTTGTTCGTCGTGTTGGCGTTGTTTTTGTTGTTGACACCATAATTTATCGAGTTTCTTGTTGTGGTGGACCTTCTTTTCCTTGTTGTTCTTACTACTGAGTTGATTGATGTTGCATTGTATGAGTCCATAAATGTCTCGTTGAACTGGCCTGCTGCAGCAATGCTATACTTACAATAAACATAAATAGACACACTCAAAAATTGAACAACATTTTATCAGATACAAAGAATTTAAACTACTAAACTCAACTCCAAGAAACATACATGAAAACCAATTTAACAAAATACTACTAGAAATGAAACATCCAACACAATCTCAGAAAACATTTATTCTTACTTACGAAAGACCGACTTATGCACACCACAACTATACGGCACTCCCAAACCTCACAAACCCGGTTGTCTACTATGACTCATAATGTCTACCTATGAATCGTTTAACTAAAACCTAGGTAAATATATAGCGTGGGTATCTTCTAAATATGTAACATCAGGTGGCTTTTTTTCCAAAATCTTTTTTAACTTTAAATATATTATTAATCAGCTAAATCAAAAAGCATTAGTGGCCAGTTTTGATGTAATCTCCCTCTGCAAGATAGCTTTAGAACTTTACATACAAGACCCCGACCCATGAATATTCATCTTCAGCAACAAATTAGCAACCCTTATAGAATTTACTACCACGATAACTAACTTTATGTTTAATAACCAAAACAACTTACAAATAAATGGCCTAAGTATCAGTAATCTCGTGTCACCAGTTCCAGCCAACATTTTAAAGACACGGATTGAATCTCAAGTGATCAATTCAACATTACACCCACTACTATTCTGGTACAGGTATGTTGACGATACAATTGCTGAATTCACAGCTGCGGAACACACACTTAGTTTTTTCAATCATGTTCACTCGATACACCCCAACATTAAGTTTACCTGTGAACAGGAAAATCTAACCAAATAGCATTTCTTAATCTCAAAATCGCTAGAACTTATACACAATTTGAAATAGAAATCTACCGAAAGATCACCCATACTGGATTATACATTATACTCAGCACATGAAACAAAACAAAAACACCACATATTAAAAAAAAAACGAATAAATACAGCCACAAAACTATACTCACCAGATAAATTAACGACGAAATCAACAAAATAAAACAACACTTCATCAACATCAACAAATTTTCTCAAAAAGCTGTGGAAAAAAATTATACGCACATACTTAGACCAATAAGAAACAAACAACAATAAATCCCAAGATACAACAAACCACAAAACCTTATACTGCTGCATACCATATGTTCCCGTCATCAGCGAAAAAATAACCAACGTTTGGAAAAAACTTATAACAAAACACAACATTCCAGTAAATACCAAATTTATTGAAAAACCAGGTACAAAACTAAACTCCATACTATGTAATAACTACACCGACAAACACAATACCAATATAATTTATAAAATAAAATGCAACAACTGCCACGACTTCTATATTGGAAAAACAAGCAGAGTAAATGAAAACTATATTCAAATAACACAAAGAAACACCTTAACACTAAAACGCAAAATCAAAGAAGCCCTACTTATACAGCAACTAAAACCAACATTAAACCAATATAAAAAAAACATCTTTATAACTATGCTGATTAATAACCTATCATTCAAATGCAACGCTTCCTGCAATCCCGTACCCACTTATACTCTCGTCCCTAAAATATATGTCCGGCCACGGTCACTTGCAAACTCTTTTTTTTCTTAATTTGAAGATGACCTAGGAAAATCGAGACGTTGTTTTCTCCTTATCAATAAAAGTATTAATACCTATACCAGCCATTCTGAGGTACATTTATATTTCAAGTGGGTTTCTCGTCATTCAGTATTGACAAGTGTATTGTATAATATGAATGTTTACACCTAACAACTTAATAGACTTGTAGAATTGTTTTTATCAGTTATTGTTATTAAATTCATGTATGTAATTATACACCTTATGAACACAGATATTAACATACAAATTCTTCATAAACAAGTGTGTATGGGATTGTAAGTCCATTAGACTCGCCCCCCAGTGGCTCAGCGGTATGTGCGGACTTACAACGTTAAAATTCGGGTTTCGATACCCGTGGTAAGCAGAGCACAGATAGCCCATTTTGTAGCTTTGTGCTTAATTCAAAACAACAACCTTTAGACTCTCTCTAATCATATCACAATTTTAACCTTAGTAAGTTTTAATTTCTTTAACTCCAGTTCTGTCTCTCAGAAATGTACTGAAACATTTAGTCTGTATGTCTCTGCTCCAATCCTCCGTGATTACTACCTCCAACTGACATCATTGTTTCATGGACAAACAAATACACGTTATCTCTGCACAGCTGTCCCGGTACGCTTGTGTTAGCGTCTGCCTCGTCACCACGTGTCTCTCGACAATTCACTCGTCGTGTTAAAATTAAAACTAAGCCCAGTGTCTCTGTCAACTCCCATCCTAACCTACAATCACGGTTGCCGCACAACAAACCACTCACCTTCAGGACCCTACTCCCTTCCTGTCCACTAAAGTCAAGACACCATTCAACTCCCCACTATCGACCTCAGCCTATCTACTCCGGACCTGCATTCTCTTCATGTCTAAAACCTCGATTTCGCGACTTTTTCACCTTGATAGAAGGAACTTTGCAATTAGTAAAACAAAATAAACAATATAATAGCATTGGATAGAATCAGGGGCTTTCTTAGGAGTGTTAAAATAATAGGCTCGGTTTGAATAAACTACAAAATATAGGAAAATGTAATGTGTGAATGTAAAAGTAACTTAGGAACTGAAACTTTATACAACATAACAAAAACAATTACCTGCCATTATAATCAGCCGGCAATGATATAAAGAAAGATTAGTCAACTGATATGTAAAAAAAAAAGTTTAATAGTAATGCGGTACCTAAAAAAAGTAAAATTTTAATATATATATACTAAATTACAGTAAACAATAAATATTTATTAACTTTGTGAAATTAGTGAAGTAGAAATTGTCAAAAATCGAGTTCCAAAGATAATATTTGTAGGTTTTATTTTTTTTTGATGAATTACTTTCAACCACTGATAACAATGATATTTCCTTAGAGTCTAATCTTCATTATTTCTTCCTTGTGTAAAAATTATGGCAAAATAGTAAAAGTTATTTCAATAAGTTTTAACCGTCACACGTAACCTAATTGTGCACATAGTCATTGTATAGTAAGTTCAAATGTACAGGTATACAAATGTAAGACCCGTGTTTCAAAACAGATGGCTTCCAAAACTAACTTGTATGTTACATGCCGTGTACGTTGAGAGCTATTCTCTCTCGTTAGGTGTTATTACGTAATTAAAAGTGACGTAACCATTTTTCGATAAGACTTTGTTTTGTTTGTTTTGAAATTTCCCACAAAGCTACTCGAGGGCTATCTGTACTAGCCGTCCCTAATTTAGCAGTGCAAGACTAGAGGGAAGGCAGCTAGTCATCACCACCCACCGCCAACTCTTGGGCTACTCTTTTACCAACGAAAAGTGGGATTGACCGTCACATTATACGCCCCCATGGCTGGGAGGACGAGCATGTTTGGCGCGACCAGGATGCGAACCCGCAACCCTCAAATTACGAGTCGCACGCCTTAACACGCTTGGCCATGCCGGATCCTTCGATAAGACAGTGACATAAAACATTTTAATCAATTTACGAAAGGAATGGTGGTAGTAACATATATTTGTGATTAAAAGAATTCAGTATCTTTAAATGTTACGTCACTTAGATGTTACATGTTAGAACATAAATAAAACAAATTGAACAAAAAAAGTCAACCAATAACGTTCTTCTACATTTGTGTATACGACGTACAAAACAAAATGACGTCACCATTTTCAGGACAACAGTGACTTGAAAACATATTAAACAATACACTATAGGGAAGAAGGTAGTAACATATAAACGTAATTATAAAAGTCCTTTTCTTAAAAAGTTACATAAAACACAGAAGATAATGTAACATATTTAAGATGGCTTTCTCTATTTGTTATAAATTAATGATAAATGACTCAACTCAATTATTTATAGAAAGCAGCATTTCAATAATGAACATAACACATTTTGTCTTAAAACAAAACACAGGTATTGAACTGCTAACGGTATCAAGACAATAATATGATCAATAAAAACCCAAGTGCGAGCAGTTTGTTCTTCAAAATCAGGAAAGAATGTTCTTACTGTGTGTACAAAGTTTCTATGTGGTGAAAAAATGAATAACTGCTTAACAGAGAAACACTGTTGTTGTTTTTTAAAAAAATACGTTGTGTCAGGCGTGGCATAGTGTGCATTTACAATAGTGTTTAGAGTTATTAAAATAAAACAAAATGTTTTGGCTGAAATTAAAAATTACGAGAGGCAATTTTTTTGTGGACGTCCATTAGATTATTGAGAAACCCAGATGTTCATTGGTGCGTTTTGCTGACTCTGGCCTCCGCTAGTACAGCGGTATGTCTACGGATTTACAACGCTAAAATGAGGGATTCGATTCCCCTCGGTGGGCTGAACAGATAGCTCGATGTAACTTTGGTAATAGAAAACACACACACACACTCTGACTCTGTTTCAACTCAAGATTGAACAAAAAGAAAGCGTGTTGCAGCGAAATCTCGGGTTACCAAACATTTGTGTCATCACGGAGGTAAACCTCAACAGTTACAAGAAACCATATAACAGGCTTATCTGATAACATAGGATCTTGATAACGTAAACTTTAACCTGAAACGAGAACTGATTATTCGGTTTCATATTGATATTCAGTGATGCCTTATTTACACATCATTGTATTAAACGTAAGCTGATTTTAGAAATTTTTATTGCTATGTTGTGTTGATAATCCACCGTTGATCACTAACTATAAGACACTGCAAATTGACTGACTACCTTTATTCAGACAACACTACATTTGTATCAGAATAACTTCGTAATTCATAGGTTTCTTTTATAAACATCGATAATCGTTTAAAGTGCCAGTTGATACAATTTGTATTCATCAGTATAATTAAATGGAGACCAGTATCTATTTTTAAAAAGTTGTAAATGTCTAAATTGACGTGAAAATTATTCTAAAGATTTTAACTGTCATCTAAAAAGTTTCAAATTTGTTTGCGATTGATGAAACCTTATCCCAAACTCAGAGTTACATAGTGATGTTACATAGTTACATTAAGTATGTTATTTGTTCAAAATTGATCATCATTTATCGGATCCCATAAAGTTTTAGGATTCTCCACAAAGGCTCTCTCTGTGGACTGTCGAAGTCCTTTTTGAAGTCTATGAAGACCACATACAACATGCTGTTACACTTTGTACTTTGCTCCAGAATCTATCATAACATAAAAATTTGGTGCGTGCATCACTTTTCTTTTCTAAAACTGTTTTTTTTTAAAAGTGTCCATCACTGATATATTTTACTCTAACAAAGTAAGAAATTCCTACTGGTTTATCATGGTAACTATCATTAATAAGGTGAACAGGTAAAAGTATTTATCACACACCAGAAATTTCTCCATAATTGTATTGCTGAGTAGAATATCAATGAATTTATTACAAAGTATTCCCCTTCTCTTATCATTGCAGGGTATTTTTTATTAACATGCAGTTGTCACGTATTGTTTACGTTGATAGCCATACCCTCAGTTTCGGCAGTCTTACAAATATTAAGATGACTGTATAGATCATCATATTCTTTAGGGTAGTAAACAAAGTTAAACTAGTAGATCAATATACTTTCGTTCTCCCGTTTTTACTAATCTAGAGCTTTGAAAGTATCCAAGACTGGGACATTCAGATTCATGTATTAGACGTTTTGCTCTTAATTTCATTCATTCCAGGCATTGCTTATCTGAAACACTTCATAAAATAGTTCAGCCCTTGATTTACTGAACCTTTGTATAGCAGGGTGAGTAATATGTCTAGCTTTGATCGCAAAGACCAGTAGTGTCAGCCAAAACCTAATCCCATTGTATTTTAATCAAATGCCTGGCTGAGAATTCTGCCGTTGTCGTGGTCATATTTTTTTGTTGATAAATTTTACAGGGATTTCAATACCCTGGTCAAAGGCAATAGGGCGATACGTTTTTCAAAGTAACTTTTAATACAAACCAGAATGATCACCTGTAAGTGATACATAATTGAATTGCTAATTTTTTGTTATCTTGGAAGAAAACTCTCCTTTTTTAAAGAGTGAAAAATCCATTCTTGGATACTTTCAAAGTTCTAGATCAGGAATAACAGAAGAACAAAAGTAAATGTTATGTTTTTGCCAAAATTGTATAGAAACAGAACATATGAAGAATTATAAAGAAATGAATTCCAATAAAGATTGTAGGAAACATGTAATATGCTCACATTTCAAATGTAAGAAAGTTTTATAAAACTTCCAAACATTGTTAAATCCACACAAACATAAAGTTTATCATAACTGAATTGAACCTTGGAAAGGAATAAACTCTACCTGCATCATTTTGGTAACGAATAACGAGGGTAGAAATAGGCCTATTTCTCGAGTATACTTTTCTACATAAGGTTGCAATTTTTCCTTTAGCATGCTGTTTGCTGAAGTGATGTTGTCCAGAAAATTGGAGCTGTAGCATCGTTTATATGAAAGAAAGGTCAGTTATAGTTCTAATGTTTTAATTTTATGCTGTAAAGAACTTAAATTATCATTATTAGTTATAAACATTCTGAAAAAGTTGACGAGGCAGATAAAACTTTAAAACTGATGATGACCTAAGAAGGTGAAAACGTTGTTTACTGCTTTATTAATAAAAGTTTTAGCATTAATATCAGCTTTTCTGAAAAATATTTTGTTGTTTGTCACTATCAACACTTTAAATGTTTTTTTGGTCTTTTTTGCTACAGAGGCGATCTTTTCAAAAAGACATTTAAAAATATATGTTTATTAACTAACTATTATTTTTTGTAATGCACATAAATATTATTATATACAAAGTTGCAACCCACTTCAAATATCTTTATGTCTTGGTAATACTTTGTATAAATCAGAAGATCTGTTTTGTACACGTGAACGAAGTCAGAAATATGTCACTCATATGTCGACACAAGTTCTGATATAAAACAAACACATACTCATATATATATAAATATATTTAGATCATTAATCTTTATTTAATTATCAAAAAAATTAACTGTAAACTTAATGAAAATAATCTTGACAAAAATAGTTCTTCAACCCTTTAGTGAATCTCGAATATAATTGTTAAGTCTGAAAGCAAATACAAATATACGTATCTGTTTTTTTTCTAGCAAAGCCAGATCAGGTTGTCTGCTGTGTCCACCTGGGCAAATCTGTTATCTGATTTTACAATGAAAATCAAAAGACCTACACCCTTTTACAGGGGAGACTGAATATATATAGTGCAGAAACAGGTAAAGGTCGATGTGCAATTTGATCTACACAAAATACTTCGCGTTGAGTTTTTAAAGGCTGTTGTGTGGTATCATAAGAATTGATCACATGATGCAGGGGTGGCTATGATGTGTTTTGGATTATAGTACAAACTTTATAATTATAATATTGATGGTTGAGTCAAAATCCGTTATTTAATGTTGAATTACATGCTTGGAAATGTAAGTGGAAATATGAAGTTGGTCTGTTTTATTGGTGACATGGATTTATACATACTGTGTAACAAGGAAAGATATCATTACCAAAGCATGTCAGATAAAAGTTTCATCATCGAAAATAATGTTTGTTGTTATAATGTGAGGCCAAACCTTCTGAGTACTTCAACAGAAACTAGAATATCTTTAAATGCAGGCAGTATATCTACTAATTCATTTCGTCAAAACAACTCAGGGTATTTATAGATAGAAAACTTGAACAAGTTTCACGCTATGTGAGTGTCACTTTCGTGAACAGGAACTATACATAAATGTTGTTTCAAATCAATAAACATTAGGTATCATAAAATCCAAAATGTTGCATCGTGTTTAGAAATGGAAGACAGTACATACCACATTATTTGCATATGAAATTGAAAAATATCAGAATAATCATCTCCATTTTTCTTGCTACAACAGCATAATAAAATGAAACGTTAGCTGACAATCCGCTTGTTATATACTTGGTTGGAGAGCAAGGGTATAATTTTATTTATGAACTGTTTGCTTATACATTTTGAATGCTATATCTACCTTCTATCTCTTAAACACAGTCAACAAAATAGAAGCAGTCTTCAGAATTGAATGAATAAGGTCACAATGATGACAAGGAGAGTATTTATTAATCATAATAACAATAGGATAAGCTTTAACTAGCTTATCCTATTTCAAAGGTTTTTATGCTGTCACTTTCATACAGATAAAAAATTATATCAATTCTTAAAGATTTAACTGCAAGTTTAGGAAGCTTTTCAAAGGTCCCTTCTCTTAGGCTGTGACGTAAGAAGCTATTTTGATAAGGTTGTGCCTGGATATACGAAGTTAGTGAACTTGCGACTACTTGTGGTTAATATCTGACGTTGGGATATCAATCATTTTTTTCGTCCTCACCTTACATTGCAATAAAGATTTACAAAATCAGCTCATTGTATGTAATAATGAGTAAATAAGGCATCACTGAAATATTAACAACATCTGTATAATCAATATTCGTTTCAAGTACAAGAAGGACAACTAACTATTTAATGCGTCGGATAGATGACTCAGACATAACATTCAAAACTGTAAATGCAAAGGACATTATGCGTAATGATCAAAAAACAAAACAAAACAAAAAACCAGTTAGACACATAAACAGAGCTTTAATTATCGTTCCTAACTATGAGGACTTTCCCTTTTGACCCATTACTAACAATAAAACTTTTAACGGACTTTATATCATATTAATTTTCTACTTCTGACCAAGTTGTTTTGAAACATGGTGACTTAAATCTATTCCCTAATGTGTAAAAGATTCCATAAGTAAGTAAGAACACAATATGGGTAACATATACATTAAAACCCATCTGTTTGAAACACAAGTATACATTTGCATACCTGCTCGTCTAAACTTATTATAGAGTGAGCATGCGCACAATCAGAATAAACTGTTATGTAAGCTTAAACAAATTCTCGGAAAAAAAATCGTTTCCATTTCAGCTTCTTGCGTTTAGTGTGTTATATCTTTTGTGCTAATAAAAAATTGTTAAAATAATTCTTTATTTTTCGCAATAATCCCTTCAAACAAAAAGAAAGAAAGAATTACGGATCATGTAAGTGTATATTTTTCATAGTTGAAGGTATGCAAAGTAATTCAGAACAATAGCAACTCAAACCTCAAATATTTTATTTTTTACACTTGTTTCATGATCATTTATACTTAACTACTTTCGCAAAGTTAATAAATATCAGGTATTTACAATAATTTTACTTATATTTACCTAAATTTTGATTTTGGTATGTACCACTTTATCATTTGGAGTTTGTTTTTTAACAGCTGAATAATTTCCTTCATTTTATAACCGGCTTGTTTTTTAGGCATCTTTCAACTTTCTTAGGTTGTATAACGTTCCAGTTTCTAAGTTACTTTTAGATTCGTTAGTGATGGGAGTTTATTCTGAGTCATTTGAGGTACTAAATAAGTTGCTATGTGACATTTTCTGCTTTCATGAGGAATATTAAAAGTTCTATTATTAGAAATTATGTCCTGTGTTTCTATATCCTTTCACAGTCAAGTTGAATACATTTCAATTTTGTACACTTTGTGTTTGTGGTGGTACACCACAACAATGCCATAAGCATAGCGTTCTTACAACATTTAATAAAACTTGAGTAAAATGTATCAGGTACTGATATTGGAAAATTAATATTTTTGTTTATCATTTAAAATATTTTTTAAGTTTTATATTATTCACTTTTGAGAATCAAAAAGTATATTTTGACGACATTTTTGCTTTTCTCTCATACTTTCAATTCTGCAATACAGAAGAACTGAAGACAAATAATTGCATCGCATTTTCCACCAAATACTAGATACATATTTTAGCGATGTAGTTATATGGTCGACTAGATAACTTCTAAGTAATCGAGAAT
The DNA here is from genome assembly GCF_004210375.1 of Tachypleus tridentatus. Classification (NCBI taxonomy): domain Eukaryota; kingdom Metazoa; phylum Arthropoda; class Merostomata; order Xiphosura; family Limulidae; genus Tachypleus; species Tachypleus tridentatus. The sequence continues at coordinate 158,827,395 of NC_134831.1, forward strand.
ATAACATGGGTTCTTATAAATGTTTAAAAGTATAAATTATTAGTATTATTCCTTCATAAAAGTTATATAAAGTTAGCAGAATGGAAGCTAGACCCTTGGTATCAGTTGCTGGATGTTTCCTGATTTATCTGGCAATCGGGACTCCACTAACGTTTGGAAACATCACTCCTTACTTAACTTCTTATCTGAGACAAAAAGTCGAGAAGGACACAACATATGAAGAAACTACCTGGATTTTTTATACCTTTATCTCCACTTTTTCATTGCTTTACTTTGGAGGCAAACTAGGTAGTGTAATTGGACGTCGTTGGACAATGATAATTGGTTCCCTCATTTTTAGGTAAGACGTACATTTATATATAATTCATAACTGTAACTGATGAAAATAAGTTATACAACGCCATAAAATTAATATAAATAAATTATTATAATATACATGATAATACACCTGTAAGTAAGCAAAATATATAAAAATAATTTGAAATTTTACCGAAAAAGAAGGAAACATACAGGGGATATTACAGGACACCGTGTTTTATGAAATTAAAAAACAGTGTTAACTTTTCTTGTAGTTTATATATATATTAGTATCTATGTATATAAATATAATCCTATACTCCCCTGTTCCTGTAATTTATGAATGATGTGAAAGAGAAAATTTTATTTTTATTTTGTAATTTTATTTTACAGTTCACTTATAATTATTTTTAACATTCAGCTCAAGTTTTAGTTATATTAAAGTATCATATAACCTTCCAGCTAAGGCACATTGAATTTCAGTGTGTATGAATAATGAAACTGATACGAACTTCCTCTGGGAATGACGAATAAATATTAATGTTGTGAAATATTACGTAAATTAACTAGTCACATCAGATGTAATTTCGTGATTCAATCACTAAATAAAAATTTTGTCATGTGCTTAAATGAAGTTTGTTTTATTTATGGTAATTAGAATTTTTTTCTTCCTGATCTTGTTCTTTATTCATTTATTTATTGACATAATTATTAAGATTGATATTTATATGTATTGTTCAATAACGTTACAATAAATCCTCGTGAGGCACGTGCTTACTAGCTGAGGTTTTTGTAGGTGATTATTTTCAGTTTCAACTGTTTAAAAGTTTTAGTTTGGATATTTATGGTTGTAAAAGCTCAAGAAACTCGTTTTTTCCACTTGTTGTTGTCAGTAGGTTATAACTGTAGCGGTTGTTTATTTTAATTGGTTACAACATTAGTGTATGTGTGTAGAAATGTCTAGGTAAAGGATAACACTACATACAACAGTATCAGTATCTGATAAGGTCTACTTTTTTCACTCTGTCTATTCTTTAGTTACATATTTCTATACTTCATTTCCAACACTTTTATCCCTAATACTGTTATGTCATATATCACTATAGGTTAAAAACTAGAGGAATCAAGCTCTATTGTCTGTGTTTACTGCAACATCTCTTGTAAAATGTTTACTTGCACATTTAAACTTAATAAATATGGACACATGTGCATTCACAAGAAGAAATTACTGTATATCATTAAGTATAATTTAAATAGCTGTTTTTCTTCAAATATGTGTGCTACGTTGTGTAACAATTAAAGCTTCATATTATAATAACTTCTAATTTTGTGCCAAACGTTTGATGACGAAAGGAGATATTTTATGTCATCTTTATTGTAATTAAGAAAGTAACAGGTCAGACCTTAAAATTTTACCTTTAATCTCATTTCATGGCCATTTCTACTTTATTGATTTTATACATTTAATGAATATGTTACATTTACCACCTATTTTAGTTTCAATTTTGTTAGGAATCGATTACCTACTTGGCGAGCCCGGTGTTGTCAGGTGGTTGAGGTACTCGACTCGTAAATGCGAAGGTAGCGAGTTCGAATCATCGGCACGCCAAAAAAAAGCTTGCTCTTTCTGCGATGAGAGCTTTTTAATGTTACAGTCAATCCCACTATTCGTTAGCAGAAGAGTAGCTTGAGATTTGGCGGTTGGTGGTGATGACAAGCTACCTTGTCTTTAACCTGCCAATACTAAGTTATGAACGGCGAGCGCAAATAACCCTCGTGTAACTTTGAGCGAACTTCAAACAAACCAGACAAATTTAGTATTGCTATTTTCTCATTTTAATAATATTTATTTATTGTGTGTGTGTGTGTGTATTTGTATGTTTTTTTCTTATTGCAAACCCACATCGGGCTATCTGCTGAGCCCATCGAGGGAAATCGAACCCATGATTTTAGCGTTGTAAATCCATAGACACACCGCTGTACTAGCGGGGGGCATTTATTTATTTTACTTAATGTGTCATTTAGGAATGTTGTTACTTTTGTTATATTTTATATTGATACGTACCATTTTCTATTATTATTCTACCAAGCTTTAAAAATCCCTGATACAGTCTAATACTATTATACGTATAGTAAAAATTACAGTATGTTATTTTTAATTTTCCCAGTAAATTATAAATTTCACTTTTAAACAAACTGCATGGTGGAAAATATTTCTTATACTATAGCCAAAATTCTTCGTCTTTATATCTGATGTACGTTTTATATTATGTTTTGCCCTGCTTCCTATCGTGCGATATTGTGTTACAACTATTTGGCGTTTATTGTTTATCACTTGAATAAACCTTCTTCGTATGATAACATGATTGCTGTTTAGACCAGCTTTTCCTTTTGTTAGCTTGTTGAAAATTTAAGTCTCTTAGTTAATTTTAGATTCATGAGTTTCATTTTCTTGTAACTTGTATTTTCTCCTATCGACCCTAATAGTTCGAGTAAATGAATGCTTTAGTTCGATGTTTTTCTGCTTTTGTAGCTAACATGAATACATTCATACACAAGTAACCTGATATTTTCTGTGTTGCATAATTTTATATTGTCCAACACTATGTATCGGCCATAAGTTACCTTAACAAAACCATTTTCAAATCCTCTTCCTAACTGTGCTGGTATATGATAGTTTACACTCTTCTGTGGAACATGAAGGGTTACATTATTCAAAATATTGTCCTGTGATTTTGCATTCTTTAAAAGACTCGTTAGGCATAGAAATATATACTTGCGAGGTACAGCCCACACATGTGGTGGCACTCCACGACAACACAGGTACAACTTTCTTGCAAAGTGTAATAAAACTTTGTGCACAGTGTACCAAGGCCTAAATATTATAATGTAAATAGCTTTGATTTTTATGTTATTTAACTGATAACATTTACCTTGAAGTTAATTAAAGTTACAAACACAATGTTTTTGCTCATTAATTAAAGCATTTTGACAAATGGTATAATCTGCTTTTGACCTTATAAGAAGTATACATTAGACCTCATCTTTAGGCCTTTTTCTTATGTCAATTTCTGTAATACCATTATATTCTGTGCTAGTTTTATTAGTATATAACAGTTAGCAGAATGGAAGCTTGACCCTTGGTATCAGTAGCTAGATGTTTTCTGATTTATCTTGCAATCGCTATAATACTAACATTTCAAAATCTCACTCCTTGCTCAACATATTACCTGATACAAAGTGTCAAAAAAGACACAGTTTATGAAGAAACTAGTTGGATTTTCTATGTTTATTTCTACAAGTTCACTGCTTTACTTTAGTGGGAAACTAGTTTGTTTCATTGGACGTCGTAAGAGAATAATTATTGGGGCTTGTATTTTTAAGTAAGCTGTGCATTTACACATTTATTTTAAAATTATAATATTTCAATAATTCATGAACAATTCCAACAACACTGTAAAATTCATCGATGTAAATAATTATAATATAATTTTATTGGAAGAGAAGGACACATCTTTGCGGAAGTCCAGTGGAACCAAACTCTAAAGAACGTCCTAAGGAATTAATATTGATACTTAAGATGCAATTCCACTATTTGAAACAGCCTGAGGATTTCAAAAAACTAGATATCATAAAGAAACAAGAAGTTATAGAACCAGGTACTAGTTCCTGGGCATCATTTATTGCACTGGCGAAAATGGAGAAAGATACATCCACAAGGTCCTGAATGGACCACCAGGAGGGTGTTTAAGTAAAAAGGAAAGATGGACGTCTACTTTTTCTTATAGATTTATTCTATTGTGAATGCTTTATCTGGAAGAATATGGTTTTTGACATTAGATCTTAAGAATGGATATAAGGCAGGATAAATCAACTAAACAAGCAGAGGAAAGATACCCTTTACTGTAAAATATTGATTTACAGCAATTTGTAACGCTACCATTTAGATTAAGTAATCTATCTTAGGCCCAGAATGGCCAGGTGGGTTAAGGCGTTCGATTCATAATCCGAGGGTCGCGGGTACGAATCCCGGTCTCATCAAACATGCTCGCCCTTTCAGCCGTGGGAGCGTTATAATGTAACGGTCAATCCCGCTATTCGTTAGTAAAAGAGTAGGCCAAGAGTTGACGGTGGGTGGTGATAACTAGCTGCCTTCCCTCTAGTCATACACTGCTAAAATAGGAACGGCTAGCGCAGATAGCCCTCAAATAGCTTTGCGCGAAATTCAAAAAAGTAAAAACAAGTAATCTCTTTGATACATTTTGTTGATTAACTCAGTGTAGTCTATCCGATATACCCTGGAACATCGTTCTCCGACAATACAATTACACATAGGAAAACCTTTGATGATGCTTATGAAAGTATTGAATTGGTTGAAGAAAGAAAACATTATGCTCAATCCAAATAAGTGGAAATTGTTATATTAATATATAAATGAGTATCGTGAAATATTGTCAGCATAAAAGGAGTGACAAAAGCTACATTTTATATTGAATCTATTAGTTATTAACCAACACCCAATAACATGTGTGATGTAACAATATATTTCAAACATAATTTTATTGGTATACAAATTTTCGCATTTTAGAAACCTAGATAGCAAGATTGTACATTAAACAACATAATTTTAACTTTCAAAACATATTGCACTTCATGAAACCTTGAAAATATTGGTGGTATATTTTAAATACCTTTGTGAATAAAAAGTGTAAACACTGTAGAAAGAGGGATACACAAGATATTAACAACAACTAAAACTACAGTTACGTGGATGGACTTGTAATTATACTTTCCATAATAATCCAAAACAACATAGACAACGATTGAAAACACGAGTAAAACGAATATAACGGTTTGAGGTAGGAATATCAAAGATGTTGGCACAGTATAATAAAATTAAAGATGGTTATGCTATAAGTGTAGAACAAACATAACTGTGCTGCATAGATAAAGGAACAACAATAGTGAACATGTTTCAGAATGAAATCTGTAATACTGGTGCAGTGTTGGAAAAACAAAGATCAAATTAATATAATTGAATAGAAGAGATTGTAATTTCACCTTTTCAGTTATTTTTTTTTCCTTTTCGAGATTTGAAGAACAGCTATACACATTATATGTTTTATATTAATGTGTTTGTATTATTAATGGTTCTCGTTCATAAAATTCATTTTATAAAAAACAAATATTTTAATCTCTCAGCTTTGGGTTAGTATTGACACACTGGAGTATACAGCACAGCCTGGAAGCTACCATAATCACTTATGGTTTGATTGTATCTTTGGGTTATGTTTGTTGCTTTGTTCATCCAGTAGTCACTGCTGTAGAGGTGAGTGGAACTGTTCCGAAGTTATTTTTATTATAAAAATATATTAAAGGACTATAAATTTATCCTGATTTAAATGTTTAGTTTCATATTTTTATCTGTGTGAAAAGTATTAGTATTGAATAACCAGAAAAAAAAAACATTTTTATATGTATGAGAAAAACAATAAGTTAAGTTTTAATACCAAGGTAAGTACAAATAACTGTTATCGCTGTGATGTTATGCTGTTTCATTATTTATTTTGTAAGTATATATAAGTATATTAAATATGAACTTCCCTAAACAAAGACAACCTTTTAATTAATATTAAGTTTACCATTATTCGAAAATGTTTTAGTTCTTGAATTTCTATTTACACAAACTCTTCTGATCATTATATAGTTTTTATTCTGCTGGAAATCTGGAATCAGATGTCACTATATTGTAGACGAAATTAGTTTTTTTTTAATTTTGTGTAATTATTGTATCTCTATAATATAATAGACTTCTGAGCTGATCAAAATGCTGTACTTTGCTATAATATAATTCATATAATATTTTTGTAAATTTGAAAGTGATATAACGTTTAGTTTGTGTACTTAAAATTGCACGTCATGGAATATATATGGCCAAGTATTTTCACAGTGGTTTCCTAATAACAAAGGCCTTGTAACAGGGATAGTGGCTTCAGGGTCAGCTTTAACTCCTCTCTTTATGAATAATGTACAGACATTCTTTGTGAATCCTAGTAATTTCCAGTCTGCGTCTGATGGGTAAGTTACAAGTTTCTTTAAATTTACATGAGGCTTCTTGAAGTAAGGCATAGACTACTGTTTCAACTTTTTTGTACACTGCTTAACTTAGCTTTAGTAAATTCTCAAAAAAGACGATTTTTGGGATTATTTTCTGTTGCATTGGTTACAAATGTTTAGAATATCCTGGGTAAAGAGAGGGAGAGGAATTTAGATTTTTACATCGCATATTTTAGTTTAGAATGTACAACAAACAATATAATTACGTTACTTTAGTTAAAGTTCTTAGAAAGCACTACCAAAAAGATTAAAGTCGTGTTATAAATAAATTGTGTATGAATGTTTTAGTTTTTACATTGAAACTACTTTTGACCGAAAGAACATCCTTTCTAGTGTGTTTAGTAGCTTTAATATGTTACATATCAATATTTTTCTATTATAATTTCATGATTTTGAAATGTTAATGTTAGTTGTTCATGTTTAGTAATGATGTTTTAGGTAACAGACTGTTGGAAATATTCTAAAAACACAAATATTACATCACAAAGATAAATAAAACTGTCATTTTCCCAATGTACAATGGTCAATCTGTGCTGCGCTCATTATAAACATCGAAATTTAGTTTCTATCGTTATAAGTCCACAGACACTATGTGACACAAATGTTGTTCCTGGATAGTATGTGTTATTTGTTAATTACTTATATTGTAAAAGTACAAAAAATGACCATTATTTATTTCACACTTTGCTTTTGTGACCTGGATAATGAAATTAACAAATCTATTTTCTGTGTAAAAGCGGGAAAATTTGCACATTATCTTTTACATGAGATCTGAATAAAAGAAGATATGAATCAAGATTTACATGTATTTATACTAAAGTTATACAAAAATGTTTAAACGTTAGTAGTTTTTCGAGATTTACGACCGTTATTTGAATCACTTTCATGTATCAGCCCCCAAATATAAACTGCTAAAAAACAATAAAGAAGCAATGAAGTTTTATTATATAATTTATCTCAGTGTTGCAAATGTAATAATATTTTTATTTTTTAGGTAATATGCCTCATTTCAATTCCATCTGTATCCGTTTTTAATGTGTGATGAACGGTAAAACATGGAGAAATATTTTTTTTAAATTACCAATATCATCAAAACTTATATCGTATATGAAAAAATACTTTAAACAGTTTATATGTGATAATTGAAGAAATGTTTGAAACATTCAATATCTAGTGTGAACTCTACGAGGTTTGACATTCTCCTGACACCGATCTGGCATACTTCGAATCAGTCTATCAATGTTGTCTAAGGGTGATGACAGCATACTCGTCTACCAGGGCTTTTCGGAGATCCTGTACATCCTGAGGAGGGTAGTGGTGCTCACTAACACTCCTCGACAACATATTCTAATAATGTTTAATTGGATTTAAATGTGTAAATCTGGAGAGCTACTCAAAAGTTTCTATTTCTTACTCGTCAAGGAAGTCCATACACAGTCTGGCGACTTGAGCTCGCAACTTAACCTGCATGAGAATGAACCCACCGCTGACAACACCGGCAGAAGGCCTCACAATGGGTTCCAGAATTTCTTCTCTATATCGTCGTATGTTTAGATCAAACTTGTCGAGTATGAGTAAGTCTGTGCAGCCACCCAAGCGTATGCCTGCCCAGACCATTACAGAGCCTCCTCAATAAGCGTCGACTTGCACAATGTTACAGGCGGAAAATCGCTTTCATCGGCGTTTCCACACTCTCGCATGTCCATCATCACTAGACGCAATGAATCTTTTCTCGTCTGTTTACAGCACAAAGTTCCCAGTCCAGGTGCTGACGAGCAAACTCCAACCTGGCTGCATATTATCGCTCTATCAAAATAATTCCTCTTGCTGGCCGTCTGGTCGTAAGGAGTTCTTCATGCAGACGATTACGAACTGTTTGGGTGAACACAGGGGTTCCAGTGGAATACTGAAGGCTATTTCACAGCGACCGAGCCGTAACTAACATGTCCCGCAGGGAGGTAGTTAAGATGTAACAGTACTCGCGGGCTGTTGTGCAGCAATGATGGCCTTGACCTAGTCTCCTGCCATAAGTGGTGGGCTCCTGGTAGTGTCGTCCACGTCGATTGATGAGGCTTGGTGACACACCGACGCGTTGTGATACCCTCCTTTGTGTCTGGCCATCCTCAAGCACCTGGACCTCCCTGGCCTCCTCGTTCTCTGTCAGTTGGCGCTTGACTATTTGGGTACACAAGATGAAGGTACACACTGGCAAAACGAGCAGCAATAGATCCATGTTGGTGTTTTATCCGAAAATTAATGAGGAATGCATAGCAAACGCAAACAAACGTGGCAGGGGTTCAGTTTAGAGAGAAAGTAGTCTAAAGAATTCCACATTCATCTGGGGTTGTCAGGAACGTTATGGTTCCTCTTCGTTTCCTCACGTGAAAGATTATTGAAATTTAAATGGGGTTTTTGCCTTTATTTTATTTTGAGTTTTTTTAAGGTGAAGAAATGAGTTTCGTCATAATATAATTAACTGATGAGCGAAACAAAGGCGGTACAGGAGAGGACAGCCAAGCCAGAACGCAACCAGCAAACGTCAAACTAAATATCAACGCGAAACAACCCGTTTCAGCGCTGGGCAAAAATGTAGAAATGCATAGTTTCATGTAACCGCTTTATATAGGATACCTTGAGTTGTATTCTCCTTGAGTGAGGTGAGTTTCGTCTGAGTTGCTTCAAACTTCACTCGCAAGCTTAAAAAAATACACTTGTAGACGAACGGATATGTTTCACATACATAAATTTACTTGTAACAAAAATATACTGAAACACTTAAATGTTTGTTTAATTTTTTGAGCAGTGTAGTCTCGGCATTCGACTTTGATAGACCAAGATCTCTGACCAAGTCACTGAAATCTCTTTTGTTGGGGTAGTATGGGCTTCTCTCACCAGCTGCGTTTCTGAAATTGTAATCTGTATCTTCAACGTCGACCTCCTCTTCTGGTTTGCTGCTTCTTCTGATGATGGCTATTTTCTTTCTTGTGGAGTGGGTACAGAGACCTCAGTTCAATGTAGCACGGGGGCAATGGATGTTGGAAGGACGGATACATGATAGCAGATGCATTCCGGCCAGCCCGATGTTTTGAAGGGTGCACCATACAGAACTAGCAATTGCTTTAGTGATCAGTGGGCTCACGCTAAATTCTTGGAATAGCGAATATCATGGCTCTCTTTTCCTCTCTGTACCATCTTGTAAAAAGGAAGAAATTAAAATTGTTACTATGAAGAATAAATTAATTTTATCTACACCTAGTGTGTAAGAGATTTATGCAAAATATTTTATACGTGATCTATTTTCTACACTCTTGGAAATTAAAAAAAATAAAAGATATTTAAATTTTAAAAAGCCGAAAAGTTGTATAATATAAAAAAAATTATTATTTAAGCAAGCAAAAATTGTTCGTTTTTCCTACTACAGATTTTTTGCAGTGCTCGCAGTCAAAATGAGGTGCTCAGAGTTTGTTTTGATCCCCAACAGGCATGCCGAAATATGTCTTGTAGGCTTCACACAGTATAGCAGATGTTGTCATAGTTTACATTTTCTCTCTTGTCTTGATAAATTGGCCACATACATAACAGAATGTGTCAGGAGAACGCTTGCAGCTTCTTGATGCTAACTCTGATAAAATCTGATAGGGCTCTGTATTCACTTAGGCAGCTAGAATTAAAGTGAAGTGGTGAGTGGTGAGCCCCTGTATATATATATTATATATAATTATATAATTATATTATATTATAATTATATATATATATTACCATGGAAAGTACTACAACATGCTAGAAATTGCTTTAAAATTCTTGTAAGTTCGAGAAAATTCTCTATCAGCTTCTCAGCACTGAATCTACATGGAATGTTCTGGAAAATGGGTAAATTTAAAAATTTGATTACCCAGGTCACAAAAACAAAGTTTGAAGAAAAAAATAGGTCTTTTCCAATTACTTTAGGCATAAGCATTTGGGAAATAACACTTTCTGCCCAGAAACAAGTAGAAGTAAAAATTTTGTTACATAGTGAGATTTATTGGCGAGCCACTAAGAAGACAAATATTTCCAACATCGTCAATGTATTATACAATTGAATCATAAAGCAGGTTTTGACTAACGAGTAAACTCTAAATATTTTTCAGGTTTTTTTACAACAATGAAATTATAGAAAGTGTTCCTCTTTTGTTTCTGGTCATGGGAAGTGTTGCTGGTGGTATTCTACTGACTGGGCTGCTAATGTACAAAGAATTACCAAGAGAATCAAATCAGGTTAGAGGAATTTAGTTAAAATATATATTTACTATTGTTATTTTTAACTGTAAAGTCAGTTTGAATCGTATCATGTGGATAAATGCTTGTTTTATTAAATCGAGCTGAGATTCTCCAGTCTAGATAATAAGATGCTGTATCGAAAATAATTTTGTCAAATAATAATTCAGTTGAAACCACGCATTTTGAATCACTGTAGATATCTCTTCTGCTTCTACTACTAAATTGAAACACTTATGAAATTAAAACACTTTCATCTATGGAAGTTTAATATAAACAAATTGTTGTGTTTTGTTAAGAAAATAGCATTTATTAAAATGAAAGCTTAGTGAGGAAGTAAAAGAAATTAGCAAAGCTCGTATATCTATTTTCATTTATATTGTATGGTCAGTTTCTCTACATACAAAACAACTGAATTTTATTTATAAAAAAAATGACATACATTTTTCAAACCCAGGAAAAAACAATAACCAGTAAACAATCTAGTGTGTACAAAACTTCAAGACAATCATGTAGTAAGGAACTTAGTGGAGCAGTTACGAAGGATTTGGACTGCAGAACAACAATGAATAACGACAACTTATGTGAACAAGATTTAGCTAATAAAAATGCTGGTAATGAACAACTGTACTCTGATGTCGAAGTTGAACTTCATGTATCACCAATAGAAGCTTTGAAAATGAAAGAATTTTATATTTTGTCTCTTGTTTGCATTTGTTCAATTCACCCGTTTATGTTCGTGAACATAGTTTATAAGGTAAGTATAAGCATTTCATCTTAGTTAATTTGTTTTTTTTTGCATTTATGTAGTTTTTAATATTATTCCTATCACAAACTGTCTCGAGATACGGGAAGGAGCAAAAACCTTGCGTATGAAAACTTTGATTATGGTGATCAAATGCAATATAATAAAAAAAGAACTTGTAGCTATAAACTAAACACAAACACTAGGACTATGTTGAGTCAACATCAATTGAGTATTTATAAAAGTTATTTTATCTTAAAATATTTTTTTAACTGTTTTACAGACATATGGACAGACGTTTATATCAGATGACACATTTTTGTCCCTTACTGGTTCTGTAGCTGGAGTTGTTCATACTGTCAGCCGAGTTACTGTGGGCTTAATTCAGGACAAAATATCTTACAAGGTAATATGATTAAAGTGAAGCGCCGTGTGTTGCTATAGTGCCCTCTTTCTTCATATACTCTCATTTCTGTCTATGACAATAATATTTCGTGTGTGAAATGTGTACAGTCCTAGTTGCTTAGCAGTAAATTAAGAAAACGTACAAAGAAAAATTCAAGTCTCGATTCCTGCTAAGTGAACACCGTAACCACTTTTACTTTACGCATAAAGCAAAAATATATTTTTATAATAATACTCAGAAGTATGGAAACGGTAAAAATAGTTTTAAAAAATAGAAAAGTACTGTTTTTTAAAATCTTTCAAAATAATGTACCGCAGAATAAATTATTACCCAGACAATTTCAGTTTACTTTTCTAACAATTAAATTTGATATATACTCAGTTTAGTTTGTTTGTTTTTGTCATTGAAATAAAATGTTACACAAATTAATAAAAGTTAACCAAAATATGATTAAAATAATATGTACCAAAAATCTATATAGGGTTATAATATATTTTATTCTTTACTTACCTGTTGTTTCAGGATTCTTGTTGTTTTAAATGTTTTACTGCTGTAGTCTTATTGAATTATATTATAAACATATATACACGTATAAATTTTTAGCTAACGATTCTTCTCTTGCTGGGAATGAGGACAGTATTGCTGTTCACTCTGGTGGTGACACCTTATGGAGGACAAGTGATGTATATGATCTGGATTTGTGGGCTTTTTGCAACATTTCCTCTCATTCCTGTTTGCATTCCGGCTGCTGTTGTTAAGGTTTTTGGAACGAAAAGCACTGCTGAAATTACTGGAATACTACTTTTTGCATCCGTAAGGGTAGAACAAATATTAACAACAACTTTTTGTTTCCGCTAAATATAAATGTTTTGCTGAAGAAATGATTCATTTATATAGATTTGTTTGTTTAAGGACCGACACTCGTAGTGAAGGTGTATTTAAACAATTTTTAACTTTTAAAACAGAAAATGTCGGAAATAAAGTTGATATCATGTTATAAATCAAGAAAAACTGTTTGAGTTTTAAGTGATAAATCATGAATTTTGTTCCAGGCAGCTTCTGTCTTTCTCTGGCCTTTAGTTCTCCATCGCATAACTTTTATTTTGGGATGGTATGTTATGATTTGTGTGACAGCGACTGTTGCATTCGTAGGTAAAGTATTTTAAAATCAACTCTATTTATTCCTCGAATATATTTTAACAGATTATATTTTGCAGTTTCAACGAAATTTGTTATAATGAAGTAAAATAGAATTAAATAAACGTCTGGCTCATGACTCAAATGAACTAATTTATTTTTATATGTTGAAGGGATATCATAGTCGAAGGGCATGTCACCGCTTTTGTTAACCTAAATTGAACTACTCTTTTATGAATTTATATCAATAAATTTGGAATAAAATTGTGTACTTTAATTTATACATCAGTTAATTTCTGAATCTTAAAAATAAATAGTGAATAACTAAATTTCGATTTTTGTGTCTCTCGTGGTATGCTGAATGCACCACTCATTCAAATTAAAAGTTTACGATGTGCAAATCCAAAGTTAATTATGTTGTACCAGTTATGAACTCATATTGCCTATATCGATAAGATAAATTTTGTAATAAGAGATATTTGCTGATATGTGGCTACTTTTATTCAATCAAACACAGTGCACCCGCCCATCACGTTCCATTTTTGGAAAGATTTCTTTTTCTATACTTATGTTTCTGACAGGTGAATAAACAATCAATAGCTCAAAGTTTCTTTCCCAGCCTCTTTCATAAAACTCGTTCTTTTTATAGTTAATTTGAAGCTGTTAAAGTCAGTCTTTTGTTAGCTCGACATTTCATTTTATAGAGATCCAAATACATCTTAATTACTACGCTTGATAAATTATAGTAAAATTCTACGGTATTAATATACTAATTTGTCATTTTTGATTATATTAATTAATGTACAAAACCTAAAAAATATATTATTTTACAAACACCATGTGCGAAATGTCTTGAGACATAGCAACGTGCGAGAAATAGCAATCGAATACATAGTTCGCAACTAGAAGATATATTTTTGCTATATTCTTTGTTTATTGTTTTATGCTTTAAGAAAAATAAGTTTAAGAACCCATTTGGAAATAGCAGTAATGCAAATACATACATAATTAAAATGTGAGTGTACTTTATAAATACTAGTCCACTGAAACACAGTAAAGACTGGTCCTTTTATAACAGCCAGTTTTATATTTTTAGTTACAGTAACATGAGTACGCGGCTGAAATATCATCATAATAAAAATAATAAATATATATAAAAGTACAAAGTTTTGAAATTTAATCTATGTAGTATAACCATTGTATTTTCCTTTTATAGTATTTAGTCGTTCTAAAAGCCATAATTTATGTGTATTTCCTAATTTTTGTGATGGTTACGACATTTGTCAATTCTAACGAACTCTTACAGAAATTCATTAATGAAAATAACAGATAGAATATAAACTTTTCTTCTTACAAACAGTTGGTAATTGTTTGGATGTTAGAAAGATTTCGCATGGCATGTGAAATTTGAAACTATTTTGATACATAAAAGTATTTTATCTTAAAATCAAAAATATTTTGGATGTTGGATTGACAAACAACTACAAGAAAGCATACGAAGAACATTTCTTAAAATATCTAATATTTTGCATCATAAAGCCCTTTTATGTTTACTGATGATCTGAATGATTTTGTGAATATATGCTTACTAGTTTAAAAGTTAGAGCATCAAATCTGTAACAAGAATAAAATGGTTGCTAGGTCGTTTTCAGGGACTGAATCCGTGACGAAAGAGTTATAATTATCAGTATGTAATGAATATAATTTGTTTCAGTTTGATATACATTAGTTTTATAATACATCTTGTAATAAAATTTGTATTAATATAATGTATTATTCTGGTATAATTGTTTGTTTGTTTTTGTCTTTTTGTAGGGTTACTTATAGCTATACTTCTCCCTGAAACATCTCGAACACAACCAATATCAAATAGTTTTAACAGAGACAAAGAACGGACTCATTACAGATCTGTTGAATATTAGAAGTCATTCTTTTAGATATTTTTAAACTGCAACTTTAACAAAGACTTTAAGAATTACTCTACTTTATTAATATTGTTTCTCCTCATATATTACATACGTATGTATAAACGATATTGCAAATTCTGCAATATTTCTTTAGGTTATGACATTTAACAAATTAAGAATATTTTAGACGACAAACAAAAATACAAGACTAGTAACGTGATTTTTAGATACATTCAGAACTTTCATATCTAGTAGCGATATTCAGATATAGCGTGTGATATACATGAAGAGACAATTCAGTAATGAACTAAAACCATAAACTGGCTATAAAATATGATACATGAAATTCCGTTAGCCTGATAATCTCACAAAACTTACCAAGTTAAGTAATTAAAAGATAACAGAACATTAGTTGCACCAAATATTTGATTTTGTTTAAAAAATTCAGTTAAAAATATCGAGTTTTGGTTTCATTCATGGAAACTACAGAATAAAACCTAAACTCGATATTTTTAACCGTATTTTATTCAACAAAATCAAGTATTTGGTGCAACTAATGTTCTGTTATCTTTTAATTACTTAACTTGGTAAGTTTTGTGAGATTATCAGGCTAATGGAATTTCATATATCATATTTTATATATTTTATACTTTCATATCCTATTTGATTATACACTCGTTTATTACTTTATGGGTTTATTTAATATCGATTATATCACTTTTAATCTATCTCTAAGGGATTTATCATTTAACAGTTATGTTACTAAGCATAAATATTAGGAATCTAATTATAGCAAATGTATATCTATACTTAAAGTTATTTCTAAATTGCATTTTGAAAATATAAAGAAATGTATGCTTTATACTACAATAAAACATCATTGTTGTGAGTTCTATTAATATATACAATTTTATTTTACAAAATGCACATAGCTATGTAATTAAATGTAAATTCATATGAAACAGCTCACGGGTCACAACCAAACAACCTTGGGGCACAAATCCTAAAGTGGGACATCATGTAATGTGTCCTAATTTGTAGAAGTACAGGCTGAGATAATACCCAAATTGTTCAGGGGCACACCGTTTATCAAGTTCAATTTCAATTTCTTTAGCCTCACATGATTAGGAAAATGCTCAGATAGAAAAAAATTGAGAAGGTGTGAATTCTTTTTCCACCATGTCCTACATTTTACCACCTATCGCTGTCTATAGACAGATATGAGAAGGTGGTTGTTCACTAGAAAAATAAAACAAAAATTAACAAGGAAATATAACAAAAATAATAATAATTAAAATAAGTAGGAAATAGAGAATACAATACATGAATCTATGAGACAGTAAATACGTTCTTTAAGTTATCATTACAGTTCTCAGTACGCTGTTTGCACCTAAATAGAAGTATGTTAAAGTATTATTAAAATGATCCTAACAAAAATTATAAGTATAGCTCTCTCCATGTTACTTCCTCTATCTCCAATGATTCTAATGAGAGCCACACTAACAGGTATTATAAAGAGAAAGTGTTACAGTTAAGATTATACTTATCTACTTATACTCTTTTTTTAAGTTTAGTTATCCAAAATACACACACACACATATTCATGTATATTGAGAGAGACGACGTTTTACATAAGGTTCCTAGTAAGAGACGTTGATGTCACACAATTTTAAACTTTCAGACATTTCAATATTAGCATTTCCGCCCTTCCGTTTGTTTAAATCAACTTTACCTTTGACAGAATATAGGATAGTTCGTAAAACAAAATTAAAATATTGTGAACCTCACTACTTCAAAAAAAAATCGAATTCACAGATACAAAGATTGTGAATTGACGTAGCTTTATACACCAAATACTGTTCTAAAAATTATTAGTAACAATACAAGTCACTTTACTGAAAACATTATTTGCTTGTAAAATAGTTTATAATGAATTAAATCTTTACGTCTTTCGTAATTGATTCATTACGTTCTTTACAACATCAATGTATTGACGTTGCACATACTGTAATTAGTTCATTGGATGTTGTTTTTCTTGTGTTAAAAATATTAATACAGTTGTTTATGTAGAGAAACATAAATATAAAATAAAGGAAAGTAGACGTACCAGCTATGTGAGGTATCTTTTTCTGTATTACGAAGTTGTAGCCATTTTGAGCAATAATATTTACGCAAATAAACAGTACAGTACTTATATTAAATCTTGCTCTAGCCACACCAGATGAAAATGCGAAAGGATTTGGTCATTCACTGTGTGACTTGCCTTTTACATATACACTCAAAACGTTACAGTTTATAAACGTTTATAAGTTTGAGACTATGTTAAATGAAAAACAAAGGGTGTTACTATTAAGTGCAAAACTCGGTATTTATATCATCAAACACAATCAATATACCAATAAACATGAATTATACAAAATTTCGTGGTAAATAGAAATAAGCTTCGTTTACACTCTAGTATTACCTGTATCTAGATTTACAACAGAATAATAACTTGACCACCCTTTAACATTTATACATTTTAAATAAATAACTAATTTTTTCTGCAATTGGAAAATTTAAATAATTGTGTGTTAAACAAAACTTTCGACGTTCAACTTCATACGTATATATATATATATATATATATAGTAAAAATTAACACATTTTGATAATATTAAGTAAATAAACTCACAAGGAAGGACTGCGTTAAAAACAACAAATCAAAACGTCTGGCTAATGATATTAGTTTCTTATAATTAAAGAAATAGGCCGAAACAAAAATAAATCAACCCAAAAATGTTGCACTACTTGAAAAGATTCCAGGTTACAAGCTATAACATGGGATTATAAAATATGCTCTAGGTTTTTGAGGTGACTGTAGAAGATGTAGCCACATTTCGGTGGGGATACACCGTCTGTTAGTCTTAACCTCCATTTGTCAGTCTCACATAAGAAATAAAGGAGTAGCAAAAAAAGGAGTATTTATAGAAATAGAAATTAGGAGAACAAGATATGGATATTCAAGCCCAGAACGTCCCAGAGCTGTATCACCCTTCAATGCCTGCAACAGTTGTAGAAAGGTGACTGATCTTCAAAGTAAAGAAGAAAAAATCTTAATTGAGTTAAAAAATAAGAATAAGAAGATAATTCACTTCCAGTTGGATGTAAGCAAGGTGGAAAGTTATCTATTGAAGTTAGCTTTCAATATAGTAGAAATACACTAATAGAGAGCACAACACACAAATTATACTAGTATAAAGCGTCCAATCCAGTTATAGAAATAAAACAGTACAGCTAACAACCCACCACCCATTTATTAAGTCTAATCTGACTATCATGATCGAAACAAGCCTTTTGTATGCGATAAAGTGTATATTTGCATGATGTAGTACCAAGTTGTTAAATGACCTGATTCATATCTGATTATGGTTATTAGAAATTTTAACTAAAATTTCTTTATTTTTTATTTCTTTATATTTATTTAATACATTCTTATATTTGTTAAATCTAACAGAGAGAGTAACCATCAAGTGATAATACTTTTTTTACTTTTTCCATATACTGTAGCTTATGTCATTATGTTCGTTTATAGTCTTTTCTTTGTTAAAATAAAATGGGTAGATAATACTTTTTAAATGAGTAGAAAATTTAATTAAACATTCAACATAACGTATATTTTTCATAAGTAAATTTCTATAATAAGATGCTTTAAAAACAGTTTTACTCACCTCTAAAGTAGTAACTACAGGATGAACATAGCAACAGATATAGCCAAAAATATCAACCACTACATGTGTGATGATTCTTGCTACCAGGCTATGTTGTACACTCCAGTACGTCACTATTATTTCAAAACTAAGAGATTAAGTGTTTGTAATTATATCATTCAAGTAGACGAGTACGATGTTCCAGGATATACTGGAGAGATTACATTAAGTTAATACACAAGATGTACCAAACAACAATCTAATCTAAACGATATCACAAAACGGTTGCCATAGTCTATTATATTACAGTAAACGAAATATTCTCTTTACTTGTTTTGTTGATTTGCATTTGCCAATATTCATTCTTATGTTGAAAAACATTTCCATACATGTAGAACATTCAAAATATAATAAATTATTAACAAAAGGTAGGTATCCTTCTTTCTTATTTCAACCAACACTCTGGTACTTTATGCAAAACCTTGACTGATGACCAGAAACTAATACTTAGTTTTATCGTTCCTTGTTTCTTGAAGAACAGAGTCAATTCTAAATGTTGAGGTTACATTTTGAGTATCATTCTTATGAGATATTTGATTTGTTTGGCCTAGGTTATACAGTATCGTGTAGATATTATACTGATCGTCTATGAACATGCAATATTTGACATAAATCAACAGTAATACTTCTACCGTTGCGGTCCTTATAAGAATATGTATTATTTATTTATTTTCACATGTTGCAATGTCCAATCTAGACTTAGCTCGAAGCTTATTATTTCTTGTGTTTGTGGCCATTAATGGCACTTACGTTTTTTTAGGTCCACGGGAACACATTCAACAATCAACTCCTCAGGATCTATTGCAGAGATTAGGTCTATGTGCTATGCCTACCAGAACGTTGTTAGCCACTTCACTTTCAGGGATCTTGGTTAGGTCTCCACGTTAATTATTTCATTAGGTGGATTATTTTGTATTAGTTGACAATATATTGCCAATTTAAATCTTTATAATGATAAAAAATAACTTCAATAAACTTTACTCTCATTCGTATTCGTAACGGTCTAAATTGAACACCCCTTTACAAACAGATGTGAACAACAAAAACATAATTTTAACGATAAAAACACATAGAAATAAATTTAGTAATGTTACTAAAATTACAGATATTTATGACAAAATATATGTTCATATCA
The DNA here is from genome assembly GCF_004210375.1 of Tachypleus tridentatus. NCBI lineage: Eukaryota > Metazoa > Arthropoda > Merostomata > Xiphosura > Limulidae > Tachypleus > Tachypleus tridentatus. The sequence continues at coordinate 158,847,145 of NC_134831.1, forward strand.
ATATCAAGCGACAAGCAGAAATAATTATGCCCTTCAATAATTACCTCGTGAATATCTATTTTTTGTAAAATTTGTCGCAGTATATTCATTCGCAGACAAAGTAACGAGAGTACAGTCTCATGAGATAATAAATGTACATGATTTTATACTAAATTAAGAGTATATATACGTCACTGCTAGGAAATGTTGTGTCAGTTTTATTATACCACGTTCATAAAAAAATAGAATTTTGCTATCTCATATGTTAATCTATAGGCATAGTTTCATAAACGGGTCCGGCATGACAAGGTGGTTAAGACACTTGACTCATAATCCGTGGGCCGCAGGCTCGAATTACCGTCAAACCTAACATGCTCGCCCTTTCAGCAATGGGGGTTTTCTAATGTTGTAGTCAATCTCACTATTCATAATTAAGAGAGTAATCTAATAGGTGACGGTGAGTGGTAATTACTAGCTGTTTTCTTCTAGTCTTACACTGCTAAATTCTAGACGGCTCGCGCAGATAATCTTTGTGAAGCTTCGTGCGAAATTCGAAACAAACAAATTGAAAGGCGAATATAGACCTACATAATTATAAGACTTCACCAGTGAATATATTTTTACATTCTGAAATTACTGAACTCAATCATCTTTGAATTACTCATATTTATATACAGGATTTTCTTTCTGCATACAACAAGAAGCTTCTGGAATCTTAACGTTCACAACCTTTTACGACTTTGCTTTATGCGATCTCTAGCAAATAATAAATTTAAAAAAAATGACACTATAGCCTGCACTAAAACATTTCCTTAATAGTTTAGGACTAGCAATTTCTTGCATGATTGAATATTTGTAAGCACAAAGAAAGAAAGAGGAACGTATGTTTGGTATAAAACAGTGAAAAAATATTAAGGTATTACACTCATATTTCTATTTTCTGTTTTGTCGACAGGTTCAAAAATATTTTAACTTCCATTAGACCTCAGAAGCTGGGATGTTATATCTATGAACATTACTTAGTGGGGTTTCTAGAAGGTAATTAATAACTTACTACTTGGAGTTATCAAGAATTGTGTTGTACATTCCATTGCTCTCGGAAACAGACACTTCAAGTTATTAGTTCGAACTCAATTTATTTAGTAAGACTGCATTTGCACAACAAATATTATAGTGTCAACCAATATGTGCGCTCGCGTTGTAACCGAGTAAAACAATCAGCCGCTGCAACCAATGTAGAACGAAAAAATAATAATTTATTGAACTTTTACAACCAAAGAAATCAAAAAAGGAAATCTTTAAACAATTCGAGCACAGTTAGCCCTCATGTAGCTTTGCACGAAATTCAAAAACAAACAAACAGTTCGAATATAAAAGTTATTTACCAAAAACTTAGTTATCAAATACGTGTCTGACCAGAACTTCATATCAACTGTAATGAACAACAGAACCTAAATATAAAAAGAATAGTAATAATTTTAATAAATAATGGTTTGTTTTGAATTTCGCGCAAAGTTACATGAGAGCTATCTGTGCTAGCCGTCCCTAATTTAGCAGTGTGAGACCAGATGGAAGGCAGTTAGTCATCACCACCTACTACCAGCCCTTGAGCTACTCTTTTACTAACAAACAGTGGGATTGACATTCACGTTATAACGCCCTTACCGCTGAAAGGGCTAGCATGTTTGGTATAAAGGGGATTCGAACCCGCGACTCTCGGATTACGAATTTAGTGCCTTTACCATCTGGCCATGCCTGAACTAATGATAAATAATGAAACCAGGAGTAAAATATCGAAGAGGAAAACCTAATTAAAAAAAACTTTACAATATTGTGAGTTTAGACAATTTCAAAATTAACACGATATGGAGTAACGATCAACAGTAATATGCTTTAACTATATCTCGTGAATTAACTCGTTTACATTTAAGGCAGGATTCTTATTTTGGTAGTTAGATCACGATATTTTATCTCATATGAACGTTTCAAAATATTAAGATATGTAAAAGAACCTTGTGGCAGTTTCATAATAAGTACACACGCATAGTACATTTAACGTATCACTAAAACTTTATAATTGAATTAAACGACAGAAGAATTAATAAATGAACGGTAAACAAACTTATAAAACCAAAAAGTTGAAACTCTTATATCACATCATATATACATATGCTGCATATTTTCAAATACACATGCACAGTAACATATCTAAACTATAAAAAAGAGGAGCATTGTTAATTATATTTATATACCCAGATACTAAGAAATATAAACTAAATAAGCAAAGATATATTTTCAATTGAAACTTCATAAAAACCCAATTGGTTGTAGCGACTCCTGGATTTGAGTGAAAACGTATCCTCTTCATCCATTTAAGTTTTAGATGAAATTTCTACGTTAATGTAAACATAACCTTCACTTTGTCTACTTACAGATGTGCTGTCATTGTACATTATACTTGTTTATATTTATAAATTTAATAGTGTTTTTGAAATTGTTTTTACTGGTAATTATCAATAAATACATTTAACTGTACATCGTTTCAGAAAATACAAGAACAACAATCACGCTCCAACGAAGTCCAATGAGAAAACCTAGTTTGCCTCCAAAGTAAAACAGTGAACATGTAGAGATAAACAGATAGAAAACCCATATATTGCGTCCTTCTTTACTATTTATCTCAGGTAATAAGTTAAATAAGGAGTGGTTTCCAATGGTTAGTATAGTATCGAGTGCCAGATAAATCAGAAAACATCCACCAACTGATACCAAGGATCGAACTTACATTCCATTGACTTTTACATACGAATAATACCAGTACTTTCTAGTTTTAACATACCTAGAAAAACAATAATACATATGATAATCTAGATATACTGAAGGAACTCAAACTTTTGTACTCATATCAAAGGAGCCTCAGACTAAAAAAGTTTTGGAATCATTTGAATAATAGGTTCGATTCGAATAAATTGTTCCCCGCTGGTACAGCGTTAAGTCCATGAAATTACACCACTAAAATCAGAGGTTCCATTTCACTCGGTATACTCAGCAGATAGCCGGATGCTGCTTTGCTATAAGGAAACTCACACAACTCGAATAAACTACAAGATATAAGATTAAAGGAAGCGTGAATCTAAAAATGAAATTTTGAACAACCTACGAAAGTTAACATGACACCCAAATAACAACCCGTTTATCAAGTAAAGAAGAATTATTTAACTGGTAAACAATGAATATCAAATAGTAAAATGGTATCTAAGAACAGTTAAACTTGGATAGGTGTAAACTGAGTTATTTGTTAACTTTGTTTAATTAGTAAAAATGATCATGAAACGAGTTTAAAAGGTAAAATTTGTAAGGTTTGAGCTCTTGCTTTTCCTAATTTCTTCTTACCATTGCTATAAATACTAGAAAAGTGTCTACTTACAGAGTCCGGGCTTATATCTTTCTTTATTTTGCATAGAAACAGGAGTCCGGGAAACAAATTACAAGTTATATTATTAAGTAAGTTTTAATCGTCACACAACTTATAACAAACCAAACCTAAGAAACACTAGTTCTGCAAGACATATTTATTTATTTATATGTGTTTGTTCAACAAATAAGAAATTGCGTATCGTGTATAGCACAATAATTCATATCATCTATTTGTCGATATTTGCTGGTGTCTCAGCACAAATATCCCAGATAAAATATTGGATTTACTCAACAATGTATATTAATAATATTTCAGTAAATTATATTCAGAGTTAAACTTTGTAACTGCAGTGTTTATATTACTTACGTTGTTTATTTTTTAGATGTATGTAAATATAAAAACGTATTTACAACTGCATTTGCTATTGCGAAAAAAATGAGCTTTCAAACAACTACAGCAAAACATTCTCACGCGAGCAAGAACAAATTGTTTACTAAGAGAACCAACTACTTTTCTCGTCTCTAATATTCAAATGTTTAGAGCAGCTTGTAGAAATAATGAAATTAATATGTTTATTTTACAACATCTCAGATTGTTTATACACAAATATTTATATCGAAATCATCTGGTATTGTAGGAAATGGCTGGGTTTTGCTGCACTTCAAACTCAAGAACAGTTCATTCACTAATACATATGATGCATAAAATTTAAATAATTGGTTTAGTACAGTTAAAGAAGAAAACACGTTTCAAACATGTTATTGTAGTCTAACAGAAATAAAGCATCAGTCAGAAGGGACTCGTGCAGCCAAACTTTGAGGTCAAAAACACAATCGTATTTCAGCAAGTGTGAGACAACACACAACAGGGAAATCTAATCATACATTACGTTAGCAGAACTCACGCTAGCTAGTTACACTAAACATAAAATGTTCAAGACTGGGAGATAACACAAGATCACTTTAATGTCTCTAAACTTAATCAACTTGATATCAGGGAAAATGATTTTATTTGAAGAACAGCCTCAACGTTCTACACTAACAAACAATATTAATCACTTATGACTTCAAGAAAACTGAGGAAGAATTTGTTTTGTATAGGAGGTAAAGGAAAGAAGAATGGATATCATTATAGAACTGAAACATAATAGTGGAAATAAAATGCATTAGTTAATAATCAGTGGAACACAGGATAGAAGAGTAAAGGTATTTTCTCAATTGTCAACTGTTAGCCTAATGTAATTAGAATGTTACGCTTTCACCACCAAGATATTCCAAAGTGGGTAACGAAACAAAAACAATTTTCATTCATTCAATGAAGTAGGATATGAAGATCATACTGTATACAGTAAGGTCAAGAAAGTATCAATGTATCACTAGTTCTCTTGGACCTAACAGCATGTTACGTATTGTAATAATATCCTTGAAGAGTCTCCGATTTATTTTGTAATGATTTCATATAGTTGGAAATTTTAATTTTAATTTAAACGCTAACTGTTTGTCGATGTATATAAATTTGTGATTTTGTGTTGATACATAGGTACACTTCACTGTACGGGAATGTAAACTAGCTTTATTCTTATATGGTCTCAAATAAACTTCTTACTGCTGAAGTTATATAATGTCTTCCTTGAATTACTAACGTCTCAAGTTAATTCTCTGAAGTTGAACAGTCCGTAATCTTCGAAATATATAAACGTTCCTGGTCAAATATCTGCAGTTTTCCGATTAATAATCGTTTATCATCATTATAGCTTCCGAGACTTATTGTACACTGACTGCGGAGATACAACAAAATTATAGTGGTTCTCCGCGTGTTGCATTTACTACCTTTAACATTAGAAGAGATTCTCGAAAATTCATCTGGCAACAATACTGGTACTTACGTAAACATATACATCATTGGTTCTTACGTTCGAGAATCTTCTACAAATTAAGAAAACAGAAAGAAATTGCGCAATACACCTTGAACAATGTATGTTATATACGTTTCTAAATATATATTAAACGGAAACATAGATAGATATTAAAATAACATTAAATCCGTTCCAAGCAATAGGCTCAGCATTGACTATTTTATATTGTTTCAAAGACTTAATACTAAATCATTCATACACCTCAGGAGTGAAAAAAAGTCAATTCACATAACATTAAATTAGATTACACACATTTCTAGAATAACAACTTTAAGAGACAAAAAAAGTTTATTTAAAGCAATATTTTAGATATGTTAACTTTACTTGAAAAAGCTACTTTTTATTGGTAAAATGTGATACACAAATAGAAAAATAGCTAATTTGAATATAAAGAAATACTCTAGCTTAAAATACCTCTCAAAAATTGATAAATAACGTAAGTATCAGTTATTAGTTGTTGAAGTAACGTAAGGGTGGGTAGAATATACGTATAATTTTAAAAATAAAAAGTAAAGAATTGGAAATATTATAACCAGAATAGTTATTTCAGCTGAATACTTTTCATTGTTAGATAAATTATATTAAAATAATTTCACAATAATTATTAACTTTTATTCTGATAAGAGAAATATATATTAATGTAATCTTTTTAAAATATACATAATTAATTTTTGATTTCACTGGTACTCATCAAGGGTAATAATAATGATATTATGATGTCGTGGGCTGCTGGCACATACACTGGTTCAAATTTATTTTTCAACCTAATCAATACTACGATAAACGTCATTGTTATTTTATTGTTATAATCAAATTTAGATTTCTTTATTTAATCATTTCTATTACTCTTCATTAAGAGAGAAGGCAGCTAATCATCACCACCAACCGCCAACTCTTAGGCTCCTTTTTTACCAATGAATAGTGGGATTGACCGTCACATTATAACGCTTCCACGGCTGAAAGGGCAAGAATGTTTGGTGCGCTGGGGGCTTGGAACCCGCGACCCTCAGATTACTAGTCGAACGCAATAACTCACCTGATCAGGCCGTGCTGTATATTTTGTCACCACTGTATAATTATGACCAGACATTTAAGGGCTTTGTCGTGTTCTCAGTGAATTTGATGTTATTCATCAATAATTCAACATTGTCTGCTCAGTTTAGAATTGTAGTTGTACACAAATCTTATTTAATTTACTTAATAAGATGGGTTATTTGAGATAAGTAAAAGCATGTTTATATTGTTCTGTCAATTTTGTATAATTTATTTAAATACAGCAATAATATAAAATTCTGATTCGCTAACACCTGTAGTAACACAGTAACAAGTTAACTTATATCTGTCTGAACTTAAATCACTATTGAAGTAGTCATTTGACACCAAATTTAGAAATAAAATATCCAAAGACCGAAATCAAGTACTGGAATCCGGAAACCAAACAGTAAGTTAAACCCTAATTAAAAAAGGAAAAAAAACACAATATTCCTAAAAATATTTTTCAATATTAATAAGAATATCGAATGATAAACAGCAGTACTTCACTAACTATATCTTCATTAGCGTGGTACTTTCTACTAAAGAGTTTCTCACCTTGTAGGGTATTATGTGACACCGCTGGATACAAATTAATCAAGTTTTATTTAAATTTTCTCACTTTTTAAATGTTAGTTTTTATTTGCAGACCTTACACCATTCAGTTGGTTCTCTCCTCATACAAGAAACTGTGGTTTCCGCCCATTTAGTCCTAGGTTCTTGTTATATATATTTCTAAACTTTTAAGCAGCTTCAATATATTACGGCCCAGCATGGCCAGATAGTTAGGGTGCTCGACTCATAATCTGAGCGTCGCAGGTTTAAATCCCCGTCACACGAAATACTCTCACCCTTTCACCGTAGCAGTGTTATAAACTTATGCGCAATCCCACTATTTGTTGCTAAAAGAGTAGTCCGAGAGTTGGTGATAGGTGATGATGACTAAATACCTTCCCTCTAGTCTTACATGAAAAATTAGGGACTGCTGATGCAGATAATTCTCGTAAAGCTTTGCGCCAAATTCAAAATACATCTATGAACCAATACATGAAAAACCCATTAATCGAAATAACTTCACAACACATAGGAGTGATGGGCTGACTGCGATGATATAAGTCTATGAATTTTCAACAGGTTTGTAGACAGAATGGATTCTCGACATTTGTGGTTGACGGAAGGGAGACACATTTTCTAGCTTGTAGATGACCGTCATGTGTGTCAGCATTTACACCTGTTCTGTTATTACTGACAACACACATGATCATCATCCTGTTCAGTCATTACTGACACAGTATGCTTTATTTTTACCACTTTGGTGTCGAATGGTTTATTCAGCAATAATGTAAGTTTATTTGAATATAATCTAACTTGTGTTTGAAAATAACTGAGAAACAAAACATTCAAATTTACAACAAAATCTTTATGATACAGGGTATTTGTTCAGATATCAATGTAACGGTCACAAATGAATACACAACATCATTCAGGGTTGGACAACAAAAAGCGATTTACTAAATAATAAAAGCATTTAGAATAATTTCAACACCAGAACACACACAATAGTCACGTACTTGTGTAAGATTTGACCCTAATTTTAGTGCAAAATATATTATTTCAAAACATAGAATCGACATTTGTTTGTAATTAAGTACATAGGTTCATCACGAGCATCGAAACCCAGTTTCTAGCTGTGTAAATGTGCAATATACCACTTAAGGGCACGGAATCAGGAACAAAAAACATGAAAAACGTAATAAAATACATTATACCAATATTCTAAAAATATTTTTTCAATATTAATAACAAAATGCAAAAATGTTGCACCAATAATTTACTAAATGCATCATTAAATAACTATGTAATGATTTTTTCTTTGTTAGTTTGGAACTTTCTATTAAATAGTACCTTGGCCAATTCTATATTTTGTAAAAACATTGGGTACAAATTTATTTCTGATCCAAATGCCTTCCACCATACAAATGGTTCTTTTTTCGAACAAAAATCCACAGCTTCGACAAATCTCAGTGGTTATTACTGGCTTTTTAACCAGAAAATTCTAAAATTCTAATGATAAAACGAATTAAAATCAATGAAAATATTCTAACATGCCTTGTATACTTTTAATTTTGTTACTTAAAGTAATATAAAGACCACAATGTTAACATATTTCTGAAAACACATGACACTGTGTTATTGCTTGTCAGTCACTATAGTTGTCAGAAAGTAAACAGCAAGTAATATGAAATACAGACTTGAGTCAAAAGTATAAAAATCAAGCTCATACGATCAAACAAAGTCATAATATATTCAGTAATATGTTTCGAATTAAATTATCTAATATTCATAACTTCATTTATTATTCAAAATAACATCAGTCGTGACTGTGTGATTAACCATTATTTTGTCTTTTCATTATCTTTACTTTTCTAGGAGCTCTGACGTAACGCCGCTGTACCTTTTGATCATTTTGCAACTACAGTTTACATGCGTAAGACTTCCTTAGGGTTAAATTATAATAGCTATTTGGTTTATTGTCTATCTATACTTAAAAAAAAAACATTAATACCTCCACGAAAATTGGATATATCCTGAATTTAGGGATAAGTTAAAGATTGCTGTTAGGTATTCAAATAATCTAAGAGTATGACAAAAAAACTATCCTAGCATGTATGCCATCTTCTCCCAGGACTTTGTTTTTGTTGTTATGATTCCTTCTCAGAGTTCTTGTTCGGTACAGCTTTGTATATAGTCGTTTGCTGTATTAATGTTTCTGCTATTTATGTTAACTGGAAAGTGAGGTTTGAATAATTCCATATTATTTGTTATGTAGACGTCTACTTCGTCATAAAAACGTGTGTTCGGGTCTGGTTCATGAGGTGTTCTGAACTTACTTTTTAAATGTTGTTTGAAGGCTTCAGTTTAGATGTTTTGGCTTATGGTGTTGTGCAAGGCTAGTGGTGGCTATTTTCTTGTTGCGTTGTCTCTTGGTTTGTGAATTCTTTTAAATGTGACCAGATTTGTTTGATATCTGTTTTTGTCATTTAGTTGGGAGTAGAAGGTGTTCCATTTTACTTCTGTTCGGTCTCCTGCTGGAGCAGCGGTAAGTCTTCGGATTTGCAACATTAAAATCAGGGAACTGAATCCCATCAGTGGACGCAAGTACAATGTAGCTTTGATATAAGAAAAACACAAATACTACTTTGGTTTGTATTTTCTCTTTTGTGTTTATTCTTGTTTTTATTGCTTGATCTCTTGTTTGCATATATTGTCTTTATAGTTGTCTAGGTTTTTAAATAAGAGTTTTGAGATGCAAAAGTGTTTTCCATGAAATCTTTTTTATTTTGTGTTGATGCAGTTTGTCTGTTTGGCGGCGTCGTGTAGGCACTCCGTGTTTATTTGACAGTTCTTATCTACTTCAGATCATTTCGCGGCTGTTTGATATACTTTAATAGATAGAAGATTATTTGATACTCCTTGCTAATTTGTCTTTTGTTTTGAATTTCGTGCATAGATATATGAGGACTATCTGTACTTGACGTCTCTAACTTAGCAGTGTAAGTTATTGTTGTTGTTGTTGTTGTTTGGAATTTCGCACAAAGCTACTCGAGGGCTATCTGTGCTAGCCGTCCCTAATTTAGCAGTGTAAGACTAGAGGGAAGGCAGCTAGTCATCACCACCCACCGTCAACTCTTGGGCTACCATTTTACCAACGAATAGTGGGCTTGACAGTCACATTATAACGCCCCCACCGCTGAAAGGGAGAGCATGTTTGGATAACGAGTCAAGTGCCTTAACCATCTGGCCATGTCTGGCCTAGTGATATTTAATGAAAAATATCGAAGAGGAAAACCTAATTCAAAAATCTTAACAATACTGTGAGTTGAAACAACTTCAAGATTAAAACAATATTGAATAACGATCAACAGTAATAAGCTTTAACCATATCACGTGAATTAACTCGTTTATATTTAAGGCAGGATTCTTATTTTGGTAATTAGATCACGAGGTTTCATCTCATGTGAACATCTAACTTATATAACCTTTCACAATATTAATGTATGTATATCATTGCTAGAAGAATCTTATGGTAGTTTCATAATACATACACATATAAATTTAACCTACTATAGCTAGAAGAAGAGACTTAGCGTTTTAGTATATATAAAATTTTATAATTGACCTAAACGATATAAGAATTAATAAATGAACGGTAAACAAACTCATAACACCTAAAAAGTTGAAACTGTTGTATCACATCATATATACATATGCTGCATATTTTCAAATACACATGCACAGTAAAATATCTAAACTATAAAAAGAGGAGCATTGTTAATTATATTTATATACCCAGATACTAAGAAATATAAATAAAATAAACAAAGATATATTTCAATTGTAACTTTATAAAAACCCAATAGGTTGTAGCGACTCTTGGATTTCAGTGAAAACGAATCCTCTTCATCCATTTAAATCTTAGATGAGGTTTCTATGTTAATATAAACATTAGCTTCACTTTGTTTGCTTACAGGTGTGTTGTCATTGTACATTATACTTTTTTACATTTATAAATTTAATAGTGTTTTTGAAATTGTGTTTATTGGTGATTATCAATAAATCTAAATCTAAATGTACATCTTACCAGAAACTATAAGAACCAACGATCATGCTCCTACGAAGTCCAATGAGCAAACCTAGTTTGCCTCCAAAGTAAAACAGTGAACATGTAGAGATAAATAAATAAAAAACCCATATATTGTGTCCTTCTTTACTCTTTATCTCAGGTAATAAGTTAAGTAAGGAGTGGTTTCCAAAGGTTAGTAGTGTACCGAGTGCCAGATAAATCAGGAAACATTCAGCAACTGATACCAAAGGTCGAACTCACACTACACTGATGTTTATATACGAATAATACCAGTACTTTATAGTTTAAACTACGTAGAAAAACAATAACACATATGATAATCTAGACTGTAGATAATTTATTATATTTTTATATATTGTAGGAACTTAAACTTTTTTATCATATCAAGGGAACTTCAGATTTAAAAAGTTTTGGAACTATTTGAATAATAGGTTCGATTCAAATAAATTGTGCCCCGCTGGTACAGCGTTAAGTCCATGGATTTACACCGCTAAAATCAGGGGTTCGATTTGACTCGGAGGACTCAGCAGGTACCCGAATACGGCTTTGCTATTAGAAAACTCACACAACTCGAATAAACTACAAGATATAAGATTAAGGGAAGCGTGAATCTAAAAATGACTTAGAAGATGAAATTTGTAACAACCTACCAAAATTAACATGGTACTCAAATAACAACCCGTTTATCAAGTAAAGCAGAAATATTTAACTAGTAAACAATGAATATCAAATAGTAAAATGGTATCTGAGAACAATTAAACTTGGACAGATACAAATTGAGTTATTTGTCAACTTTGTTTAATTAGTAAAAATGATCATGAAACGAGTTTAAAAGGTAAAATTTGTAAGGTTTGAACTCTTGCTTTTCCTAATTTCTTCCCACTGTTGCTATAAATATTAGAAAAGTGTCTACTTACAGAGTCCGGTCTTATTTCTTTCTTTATTTTACATAGAAACAGGAGTCCGGGAAACAAATTACAAGTTATATTATTAAGTAAGTTTTAATCGTCACACAACTTATAACAAACCAAACCTAAGAAACACTAGTTCTGTAAGACAGAAACAGATTTCACTCAAATTATATATTCTTACATAACAATTGTTCTGTTCATGCGTATACTCACTGTTTATTGCGTTTATATGTACAGGTAGAACAAAGTAAAACTTGTATTTTAAAACAGATGGTTTTTAGTATTAATGTAAGTGTTACATATTTTGAACTTTTACAGTTAAACAGCTTTCTCTACAATTATCAGCTACAGAATGTAAATGAAAACTCAGAAAATAAAGTGTTTTTTTTTATAAAATTTAGATATTAATTTTGCATACACTATTTTTAAATGCATGAAATGGCATTAGTAGAAAAGAGAAAAATACTATATAAAAGTTAAAATTATTATAACTTTTTCAAAACTTTGAATTAAAATGAGTGTGTAGAAAGCTGCAAACAAAATCGGAAAAATATTTATCATTCTGCAATAAGAGCTCAGACATACATAAAAGTACCCGCTGGTTCAGCAGAAAGTCTACGGATTTACACCGTTAAAATCAGGAGTTCAACTCCCTTCTGTGGGCTCTGCAGATAGTCCGATGTAGCTTTGCTATAAGGAAATATACATACACATAAATAAAAAGTGTACAAAATGAGATAAAAATATTCCTTTAATATTTTATGTATTTGATAAACAGCATAAAAACAGTTAAAGAATATTTAACATATACAATTCAAACACAAACACGAGAAGAAAACTGCAAATCATAAAATAAAAAAACTGAATTTTACTAAGACTAGGAAAGGCAAAATTAAGTGAAATAAAAAATATGAATCAGCAAATATTGGATAATTTTGGAAATAAAAAATTCAAATAATAACATCAAAAGTTGGAAAAATGAATCTCAGAAGGTTTGTTTATTTGAAATCAAGCATAAGCTACCCGATGAGATAAGAGATTTCCGCTCAATACGAATATCAAAATCGTATATCTCGGGTTGTAGATCTGTAGACAAACCATTGCGTAACTTGGTGGCTCGAGGAAGGTAAATTTAAACTTACTGCTTTTAAAAAAGCAAATTTCCTTCACTTTAACATTTTCAACGTTTCCATATCTCAGAGTATTATCATAGAGATCTGCTTTCGCTGTAAAGCAAAGTAATCACTATGATTATTTTAAGATAATTTTTCGTGAAGTAAGCCCAAAATCACTGCGATGAGGGCACGGAAAGTAAAATCTGTAGAACCAATGGTTGTCAGAAACGTATATAAACGTCTGTTCGTAAGTTTTAAATACAGTAAGAAAGTAATTCTGAATATAAAAGTAATATTTTACAGCACTCTGGAGAAAGTTTCACAACACAGTATTGGTGTTGGTATTTCGTTTGGAACTACAAGTTCATTTTATTTTCTAATAGTTATAGAAGCAACAATCAATGTTTTCATGTATAAGATTCATTCCGTTTCAAGATGGTTTATGATAAGAATAATTTTTCAATTTTTTTCGCGAAGTCGTAGTTTCTGAAATCTCAATTTTCATGATCTCAGATAGAGTAAAATCATGTTATGTTCATATACTTATCTTACAGAAACCATTCATAAATATTAATGGATTATTTGAGCAAATAGAAACTATCGATAACAAGAGAAAATTCTTCCATTTTCAGAAGTTCCTTTTGAATTCAGCTTGACCATTATTGTACGGGGGCCTGGCATGGCCTAGCGCGTTAAGGCGTGCACTTCGTAATCTGAGGATCGCGAGTTCGCGCCCGAGTCGCGCCAAACATGCTCGCCCTCCCAGCCGTGGGTGCGTTATAATGTGACGGTCAATCCCACTATTCGTTGGTAAAAAGTAGCCCAAGAGTTGGCGGTGGGTGGTGATGACTAGCTACCTTCCCTCTGGTCTTACACTGCTATATTAGGGACGGCTAGCACAGATAACCCTCGAGTAGCTTTGTGCGAAATTCCAAAACAAACACTTATTGTACGGTTGTTTGTCACGAACGCTCACAGTGGCTGAATCTTCTTTCAATGGTGCACAGAAATTTTCGTTACCTGTTGTTGTTCTGCTGCCCATGTCTTTAATAAATGGTCAACTAAATTCTCGACTACAAGACTATCTTGATGTTTCGTTCACAGTAGTTAATTCACTGAATGTTGTTTCTATCTGTGTTATAAACGTGAATACAGTTGATTCTTATGTATAAAAACAGAGAATCCAATATATTGGAAAATAGACATATAAATTTTTAAAATGTATTTTATTACGCGACTAAGTATTCACTTTAAGCAATACTAATTTCTTTAAAAAATACAACTCTTCATGTATATTCAGTCTTGGATAACCATTTTAAGATGAAAATGTTTTAATTTCAATAATGTTTGTATTTATTAGTATAAACATCTGTTTTCACAGCTTTGATTCACCTTATTAAATATGTATCTTGAGATATAATTTCTATTGGACAATAAAGTAACACTGAATTTCTTAGCAAAATTAGTCAAGATATTGGATAAGAAACCGTAAAACAGGTATTATTTATAAAACTTATCTGGAACTCATATAACAGCGAAAATTACCACTGTTTCATAAAACTGTTATGTACATTTCTAAAGGTATTGATAGAAGTAGCGAAATGTCTGAAAAAATATATCAGAACGATGATAAATTATTTTACTGCCACATTTGCTATAAAGAAAAGTTAAACATGAGTGAGAGTGAGAGCAGGTCATTATTAAAAAGACATATCTTAATTTTTTTGTGTAATTTGGTTGAAATTCAGCATACGTCTACAGAAACCTTACTATTTAGACTAAAATAATTCCAGCTCGCGTTAATGAAAAATATTAAAGTAAAATAGTTACAGTTATTCAGATGATACAATGCGAATTTATTTTGTGTTATAAAATACCATTTGTAAAGTTATTTTAATAAAACTTCTCTAACCGTATTTAACTCTTGTGGTAGTTCTTGGTACATAAGCAGCCCAATCAATAGAATTACACCAGTAGCACTTGAATTATCAGAAACAAAGCGAGAACACTTTCCAAAATTTCATCACTGTTAAAGAACCTGAAAAACTATTGAAAGTGTACTGGTTAGTGAAAAGTAACTTGGTTTATTAATTAATTTAATACTATATGAATGATTATGATAATTTAATACTATATGAATGATTATGAATGACATTAGTTAGGTTCCCTACTTAAAATCAAGTAATTTAACCTTTTATTTTAGATTAGAAGAAACCTAAGAACTTTATTTATTCATTACCATGATTTTTGCGTTTTTGTGGTTTTTTCTAAAGACCTTAAGTTTGTTAGTAATGTAAATATTTTATTTTAACAAACAATAATGAACAGAATCTCGCCGGTTATTTAGAGCGATAAAATTTACGCTCTTCTCCATGAAGTGGGGTCCTCCGCTAGTACAGCGATAAGTCTACAGATTTACAAGCTAAAATTAGGAGTTCGATTCCCCTCGGTGGGCTCAGCAGATAGCCCGATGTGGCTTTGCTATAAGAAAAAACACACACACATGAAGTGGGTTTATATATTTCCCATTCAGTACAAAACTAAATAATGAACTATATGTGTTCTGCTCACCAGGGGCAGGGAAAATATGTTTCTAACTTTGTATGTCCATAGACATATAACTGCCACTGGAGAGGGAGTTTTTGGTTAGTTTTGAATTTCGCGCAAAACTAATCGAGGACTATCTGTGCTAGCCGTCCATAATTTAGTAGTGTAAGATTAGAGATAGGCAGCTAGTCATCACCACCCACCGCCAACTCTTTGGTTACTCTTTTATCAACGAATAGTGGAATCGACCGTAACATTATAACGCATTCACAGCTGAAAAGGTAAGCATGTTTGGTGCGACGAAAATTACAACCCGCGACCCTCAGATTACGAGTCTAACGCCCTAACCCACCTGGTCATACCATACTGGGACAACCTGGTTTCAAAACAATAAAACAAACAAGAATATATACATCTCAGAACGGCTGATATAATGAAAAAACAACGTTTTGACCTTCCTTTTCAATAAAAGTGTTAATATTCGTTCCAGCCGTTCTGAGATACATTTTTATTTCAAGTGTCTTTTTCGGCACAAGAAAGAAACAAGAAAAAGCAGATTAAACTCATTGATAAATGAGTTATATTTTTGTCTTTAAAATACCTTGTTCCCATTTATTAGCTGATCTATTATTTATCAGATTTCAATATCTAAAAGTTCCAAGTTCCGTAAGTTTTGTAAAAGAACAGTAAATGATGTTTGAACATATAAAGCTATTGTGAATACATGAAAGGGTTTTCTTTTGGTAGGGAAATATTTCAATGAAAACAATTAAAAATTAAGAATTTATTTATTCATTACTAGTAATAACTGATTAAACCTTAAATGGTACCTTCTAATAATGTTAACTTATGTAATATAAAAGTGTTATTCCATGTACGTTCTAGGCCAAGTGGTTAGAGTGCTCGACTCGTAACCTGAGGGTCACTGGTTCGAATTCCCGTCACACCAAACATGCTCGCTCTTTCGGCCTTGGTTATAATATACCAGTCAATTACACTATTCGTTTGTAAAAGAGTAGCCCACGAGTTGGCGTTGGGTGGTATGATTAATTTCCTTCCAACTAGTCTTACACTGCTAAGTTAGGGAAGACTATCGCAGTTAACCCTCGTTTAGCTTTGCGCGAAATTCAAAAGAAGCCATGCACACTCTGAAATAAGTACCACTGAGTTCAAACAACGCCTCACATGATCTAAAGTGCTATATTCAACAATAAATTCTAGATTATCTTCTTTTGAGATATAAAGTAATGAAAAGATAAAAGTTGTTGTGATTGTTTAAATTCAAGAAACATCACGTAAGTTTACAAACACGTGTATCTTACTCACCAAAAACATGTTGGATATTTCCAGAGTTCACAAAGAGTGTCTGTACACTATTCATGAAGAAATTCGTAAAGCTACTTCTGAAGCAACTCTTCTTATTATGAAGCCTTTTGTGGAAAACCATTCTTAAAAAATTTGATCATCTCGTGTGTAACTTTTCGTTTAAATACACACATTAACGATTGAAAATTTTAAATAATTATTCATTAAATAATAACTTATACTTTCAACTTCATATGTATATATATAAATACACATAGTTTCAAAATAATTCTGGCAGAAGTGCAGCCGCAATGCGAAAACAGTTTTTTTTTTTACATTTTTACTGTGTTCGCATCTAGTCTTTTAGTTGTTGAAAAAATACTTAAATGATGCTTTACAAATGAAAGGATAGCTAAATTACTCATTTTATTTTTGTAAGTATATTTATATAACAAGATGTTTCAAAAACAGTTTTCCTCTCCTCTATAGCAGTAAGTACAAATGACCAAAGCCAAAAGTATCAACAAGTATAAAAGTATAAACAGAGACGTAGATAATTATATTTACATCTTCTCTAACGTTGTGACTTACAATCACTATCAACCTCTGCAACCAATGTCGAATCAAAAGTATACATTTAAACAGTTTGAATATCAAACATATTATTTACCAAACACAGAGTTAATAGCTACGTTCCTGACCAGAACTTCATGCTAACGGTGATGAACAATAGAACATAAATATATTAAGAATAATAAAGGTATCAGTTAAATTATAAAGAAGAGGAAAAACCTAACTGTAAAAAAACTAAAAAACAACAATATTGTGAGTATAAACAACTTAAAGACTAAAACAACATCCAGTAACGATCATCAATAACAGGTTTTAACTACATCTCCTGAATTTCCCAGTTTAAACTTGAGACAGTGTTTATAATTTAGACGATAGATCACGAGATTACATATGATGTTTTCACCTAATTTATATAAACTTTTACAAGATTAATAAATGTCTGTAATCATAGCAGAAGCTCGTATCAGTTTCATAATAATACTGAAATTCAACATGTCATCGCTAAAAAGTGAGTTAGGACTTTAATATACTTAAACTTCGTAGTTGACCTAAACGATAAAGAAATAATGAATGGACGATAAACAAAGTCATAACATAATAAAAGTAGACTTGCTATTTCACATCATACATGAATTGATAACATATATGAACTATATAAACAGGGGCGATATACTTATATACTCAGACACTAAGATACATAAAAAAATGAAGCAATGACAATATATTTTTAAATTCTAATTTCATAAAAAGTAGTAGCATGTAGCGACCTCTGAACTTCAGTAAAAACGTGTCCTCTTCATCCAGTTAAATCTAAGATGACGTTTTCATGCAAATATAATAATTGCTTTAACTATGTTTACGGTCCGGCATGGCCAAGCGCGTTAAGGCGTGCAAACGTAATCTGAGGGTCGCAGGTTCGCATCCCTGTCGCGCCAAACATGCTCGCCCTTTTAGCCCTGGGGGTTTTATAATATGACGGTCAATCCCACTATTCGTTGGTAAAAGGGTAGCCCAAGAGTTGGCGGTGGATGGTGATGACTAACTGCCTTCTATCTAGTCTTACACTACTGTATTAGGGACGGTTAGCACAGATAGCCCTCGAGTAGCTTTGTGCGAAATTCAAAAAAACAAACTAAACAATGTTTATTTACCTTGTTATTGTATATTTTAATTGTTTTACGTTTACGAATTTAATAGTGTTATTGAAATTGTTTTTTGGTGTTTATTATTAAATATATATATAAATGTATATCTTATCAAAAATACAATAATACGCCAACGACTTGCAATAAGAAATCCTAGTTTGCCTATAAACTAAAACGACGAGCATGCAGATATATGAAGAGAAAATCAAGCGAGTTTCTTCACATGTTACGTCCTTCTTGACTCTTGCTCTCAGGTAAAGTTAGGTAAGGTTCCCAAATGTTAGTATTGTAACAATTGCCAGATAAGTCAAAAAACATCCAGCAACTTCCCTTCCGCTAACTTCCGCTAATATTTTGCAAGTTTAACGTCCATAGAAAAACAGTGATACATCTGATAATGTAAGTTGTACACAATTTACCTAATGAATCATGTAACCTATTGGTAAAATATTTATCTATGATTCGGTGTTATCTGCGTTGCCATTTTTTTCTGCCAATTTTTAATATTAAAGCATTATACGCATGAAAAATAGAAAAAAATGACGTCTAAATATACTACTTATATAAATATAAATAAAGTTGTACACAACTCTAAGATATACAGAAAAATATAAAACTCTAGCCGTTAATTACACATTTGTTTCTTTATATGAGTGTTTAAAATTATGAAATTAATTTTCTTTCAAGTTGTTATGGTAGAAATTACTGATAACGAAGCCAACAACAAAACGGAGCCAATAATTATTTTTCGCAGATTTATTGAATAATCACAAGGATATTTGTATTGTGACAATATTTACAGAATTTCAAAAAAATATTGGATAAAATTATGTAGTTCTTACAAGAAAATATATTAGGATTTGATTGGGATTAGTGATTTTCGTAACTTAAACTTTGTAGAATACTACAGTGTATGTTGAAGCTTTTTCTGGTGGCCATGAAAAAAATGAGAATTAAAACTGTTCCTGAATTAATTTTAATTCTTAATAAACAGTTAGACGATGGATATTATGTTGAATCAGTTAAATGTTAAATAATGTCGACAGGAGATGCTATTGTTTTTACTGTGACACTGTCGTCAGACTCAAGAAAATTTGTGATATTTTCTTTCAATTACTACAACGTTCAATGCGACACATATAACCTGCCCACAGTTGTTTTGTTTCGATACATATGTAAACGTACAGGTTAATAGCAAAAGAAATTCATATATACCGTTGTAGTAAACTAGTTATTATTTCTTGAATCTGATGGATCAGATTTTACGGCATTTTTATAGATTGTGGAAACATATACTTGTTTATTCACATCGAAGGAATCTTAAACTAAAAATGTTTTGGAACCACTGGAGTGATACGTCCCATTCGAAAAACTACAAGATATAAGATAAAAGAAAGCGTGAATCTAAAAATGACTTAGAAGATGAAACTTTGCACAACCTACTTAAATTAATATGATTAAAATCAAACTATCATATAAAGAAACATTATTGAACCGCTAAACTATGAACACCAAATAATAAAATGGTATATCAGAAAACTAAAAGTAAATTAAACTGTAAAATTTGTAAGGTTTGAACTCTTATTGTTCTTAATTACATCTCACCATTGTTATAAATATGACAAAAGTGTCTACTTAAAGAGTCCGGTCTTGTTTCTTTTTTTTTTTGCATAAAAACAAGAGTCCGGGAAACAAACTACAAGTTATTGTATTAAGTAAGATTTAATAGTCACACAACTTATAACAAAACAAACCTAAGAAACACAGTTAATTATGTAAGACAGAAACAGGTTTTACTCAAATCATATATTCTTACCTAACAATTGTTCTGTTTATGCGTATACTCGCTGTTTATTGCGTTTAGATGAACAGGTAGAACAAAGTAAAACTTGTCTTTTAAAACAGATGGTTTTAGTATTAATGTAAGTGTTACCTATCCTGATCTTTTACATTTACAAAACATCCAATACACATTAATAGAGAAACGAGGTTATGATATATTGTACTACAGATACAGAAGATAAACAATGCAGATGTCCGTTACACACTTATTTCTTTATATACTTATTGAACAAGTACGAAATTACATTTCTTGAATATGTTAATGTTTGCTGGTGTCTCAACACAGATAGCACAGATTCCACATTGGACTTACACAATGATGTATATTAATCATATTTAAGTACAGCCTCTTCAAAGCTAAACTTTAAAATGACAGTATTTAAATTGCTTATGTTGCTTTTTTTGGGATGTATATAAATGAAAAAACGTATTTGCAATTGCTTTTGCTATAATGCAAGAAATAAACGTTTCAACACCTAACACAGAACACTGTCATTTCACGACATGTCCAGGTGGATTAAAGCGTTCGACTCATATTCTGACAATCGTGGGTTTCCATTTCCGTTGCACGAAACATGCTCGCCTTTTCAGCCGTAGGGGCGTTATAATGTGACGGTTAATCCCACTATTCGTTGGTAAAAGAGTAGCCCAAGAGTTGGCGGTGGGTGGTAATGACGAGCTGCCTTCCCTCTAGTTTTACACTGCTAAATTAGGGACGGCTAGCGCAGATAGCCCTCGAGTAGCTTTGCGTGGAATTCAGAAAACAAACAAACAGATCACACTCACGTGAGCAAAAAAAATACATAAAAAAAACTAATAATAACGTCTTTAATAATAAAATTTTCAGAACAGCTTATAGAAAGAATGAAATTAAAAACTTTTATTTTAAAGCATATCAACTTTGTTTATACTCAGATATATACGATATCTTTAACATCATTAGGTATTGTAGGAGATGATTGTGTTTTGCTGCAGTTTCAACTCAGTCATAATTCATTTACTAATTCATATGGTACCTAAAATTTTAAGTAAGTGGCCTAATAAATGCTGCATATATGGTTTTGTAGCGCTAATTTATAATTCAATTCAACATATCCGACGGATTGAAGATCTCGAGTTCGAGACATAACATTATGAAACAGTTTTCACATTTTAAACTGAGTGTGCATTTTAATGGTGGTTGCCATCGATTACTTGTATTTCTTTATTGCTCATTCTTCTAAATTCGGGTGGACCATTTCTTTTGTGTGCCAAAGCTGAAAAAGTAAACAAATATTAGAAGAAGATAAATTTAACCTTTAAAACAAGTTACGTGTATTCTAACAAAAGAAAAGCATAATTCGGAAGGGTCCCGTGTAGACAAAGTTACTATTCATAACATAGTCGTACTTCAGTAACTGATAGACTTTAAACAACAGGGTAATCTGATCACACATTATGTTAATAGGATGCACGCTATCTATTCAATCACTAATACAAGACAGAAGATAATTGAAAATTAGTGCAAGAAAAGACACATTAGCGTACGTAGAAAGACTTGCTATGGAAACAAAAAAATGTACCTTTTCACAATCAAAGTGAAAGAAGATTATGGAACAAACCCACACACACTCTACGAATAAGATATTGAAAGGATAAAAAGACTGAATAAACATTTCCAGTGTATCTTGTACACATCTCCCCTTTTTTGATGCTAGACATCTCTTGAGAAAAGAAATTCTAGATATCTGTTTTGACAACATTATAGAGGACGATAGAAGAAAGATTTAAAAATAAAAAAGACACGTGGATAAGTTAAAGTCCTAGAAATCATGGAACAGAATTTTATATGTGGGTTTCGTAGACTTTGAAAATGACTTTATTTTCCTTTACAGAAAATCATTAGTGTCATCAAGAGCTTGTATGATGGCTACAAGTGCAAAGTGATTTGTGACAAACAGCTTGTAGACAGCTTCAGTTTGAATGGTGAGGTGAAGCAGGAATATATTCGGTCTTCCTTCCTATTCATTTTGGTTCAAGACTGGTTTATAAGAATGGCAAGAGAGCACAGTAAATGAACACTTATTTCGCTGCTTGAAGATCTGCACTACATAAATGACGTCAGTCACTCTGCAAGACAATGTGTTGGTATTTAAAAGAAAATTGGAAGCTTATCAGAGAAAGACCTGAGAGACTACAAAAGCATGACCAAATGCTTGAAGAAGAAAACTACCCAGTCACCACTGACCAGCAGTTTACTGTTTTTTTACAACTTTACTTTCTCGCACTAATGCTCCACGTCCCTCTAAAAGTCTAGTTCTTTAACAGGAATTATTCACAAAAGGTGCTTAATTCCATAAAATATTAGAATGGCTCATAAAGTCAATAATGGTACATCATGTTATACTAATTAAAAATAATACAGATAACGATGGTAAATGTCAGAATAATCCTCTCGTTTTCAACTTTCTACAACATCATAAAAAACATCAAACATCAGTTGCAAATCAGTTCAATATACACAGAATTGAAGAGTAAGGGTATTTTACGATTTATCAATTTTAGCCAAATGCAGTTAGGTTGTTATGTGCAGCACCCAGATTCACGGAGCTGGGTAATAAAATAGAAACCACTTTCACTCCATTGATGAAGGATATGAAGGTGATTTTGTACACAGTATACCAATGCTGACAGGAAGATCAGCACCAGTTTCTTTGACGTCAACAGCAATATGCTTAGGTTTGATTATTTCACTAACTTATTCATACACGTCAGACACGATTTCAGTTCTTGAACATTTATCTCATAATTTATAATATCTCATAAACTTTTGCCACTGGTGTGAAACAATCTCGAAAAATATTGACAAATTCGCCAACTTTATTGATTCCTACAAACATAATCATGAAGTCAAACAGTACAGCGGATGGAAGATTGGAAGGTAATGTTCGTACAGTAATCTCCTGTTTGTCAGGATTGTAAAGTAAACCACCTTTCTTAAGTTACAGAAATGTTTAAACTCGCTGATGCTTCAGGTGATTGCTGATCTTTATAAAATAAATTTTCCATAAGATGTGAGTTAAGAGTTGTTTTAATTCATTCCTAACATGGTTTACCCTACTTTTAATTTTTTTTTACTTGTACTAATTTCTTTTATTAGTAAAATACGTAACAAACATTTTATAACAACGCCGGTAGAACCACCTATGTGCCAGTTAGTAAACTATGTTTTCAAAGTTTCTGTATATAATATGGTTATATTATTAAACATTTTTTGTCGCTCGCACGGAGATATGTTTTTATTAGTTGTTGAAACTTTATTCTTTCACTCTAGCAAATGCAGTTGCAAAAACCTTTTTATATACGTCTCAAAAAGAAACAACGTATGCTATATTAATATTCAAGATTTACAGTTTCAATATCCAGTATTGAAATATAATGATTATACATTGTTGTGTAATTCCGGATATGAATATGTGTTATCTGTGTTGAGACCCTTATATTGTAACGTATTGAAATTTACTGATATAAACTTGAAACCTTCGTATTACACAATGTTGGAGTAATACTAGAGACAAGGCAGCTAGTCATCATCACCCACCGCCAACTCTTGGGCTACTCTTTTACCAACGAATAGTGGGATTGACCGTCACAATATAACGCCCCCACGGCTGAAAGCACGAGCATGTTTGGCGCGACCAGGATGCAAACCCGCAACCCTCAGATTACGAGTCGTACGCCTTAACACGCCTGGCCATGCCGGGCCTATTATATATATATATATAAAACTATTTTTCTAATTGTTCGCATGATTACTACTAAATATGTTTAAACGTAAAGGTATAACAAACAACGTCAAACTTCTGTTACAAAGCACATGGATTCAACAATTAGGGTAAATCTTATATATCTTGCACTTTTATAGTTACTCTAGTCTGATAAAAGAAGTTTACTGATATAAAACTTCAACGATAATAGACAGCAGCAGTTGTTAGTGTTATTTTGTTCTTTATTTATGATACAGTTGCTCAACGAGATTTCTTGTAGCCTTTAAATATGATATATTATGTCCGGTTGGTGTCTACTACAGTATACTGCACACTGGCTAGCTTTAAGAATGGTACCTTTCATTAGAGAGGTCAACGTGTATTTCTAACATAACGGATGATAGGTTGAGAAGAAGCAACATTAACTCCAAGTTCTCAACGGTTTGCTCTTTGAGAAGCAATGTTAGAACATTTATATTTTAAATAAAGATTATAATAACAGAAAGGTGTTACATTGTCCTTTCGTTCATAACAGAAATTGGAACTCTTAATCCTTATTCTCAAAAACAGAATTTGACGAACAATATTTACTTATATTGTGCATAAGATGTGCAAAGGTGACGTAACACATTCTCAATATAAATTAACACAAAAAGATATTAAACATTATAACAAAAAAGGTGGTAACGATTTTTTCTGTGCATATGTTATGTCAAATATAGAAGATAACGAAGCCTGCTTGGGCCGGCTTGTTCTATTTATTATCCGTTGGTGACGTATAACTAAACTGAATTAGGGATAGATGTGTTTAAAATGAAGTATAGTAGTACGTTACTGTGAGACAGACAGGGAAGTGTAAAAACGTAGCAGTTAGCTGCTCACTTCTTTCATATATCTGTGTTGAACCACTATTAGATTACTTTTCTATTATGTTTTATCTGCTTTTCAATTTTGCACAAAGCTACAAGAGGGCTATCTCCGCTAGCTGTCCTAATTTAGTAATGTAAGGCTAGAGGGAAGGCAGCTAGTCGTCACCATCCACCGCCAACACTTGGACGACCAGTAGTAAGATTGACCATCATTTCATAACGCTCCTTCGGCTAAACGCGCGAGCGTGTTTGGTATTTCGAAACTGCGACTTTCAAGTTGTAAGTAAAGCGCCTCAATCACCTAGCAATTGATTGTAGTATTCGTATTTACTTTGTAGTCTAAAATACCTGTACTAAAGTTTTCAATAAAGTTTCTGTAACTTGGTATGGTTCTCATGGCAAGCAGACAAATCAGGAGAGTTACACCAGTAATACTTCCTATTATCGGAAAATGTTTCTCAAAAATTGCAGTGTGTTTTCTGAACTTTGTCTACAAAATATGGATGTAATTTAATCGGTTATAGAATAATGGAGAATATTACCTAGTAAAGAATCTATAAGAAACAGAGATACTTAAGAAACTGAAATATCCCCTACCATCTTTAAGACTTTCTTGAGGAAAACCTAAATATTATTATTATTTTTTAGATATTCGATTAATACATAGAAAACATATTGCTGATTCTAAGGTCTGCAATAATTGTTCAGAGTCTTGATTTTCAAAAAAATTAAGAATACTATGAATGTGATATTAAGATTTTCGACAACTTTCATATATGTTAACGATATCAAAAGAGTGTAATACACATGAAGACATTGAAGTAACGAACTGAAAGGAAAGCACAGTGCGATACATGAAATTTCATAAGTTTTATAGTGCCTAACAAACGTTTCTAAAGTAAGTAAATGAATGACATAACACTATTTTTACCATATATTTGATTCCGTTAATGAAATAAAATAAAAAATACCATCGGGTTTCAGTTTCATTTAGTGGTTTCCATGTACAGGGATTCATAAATATCAAGCCTGGCATTGCCAGGTGGGTTAAGGCATTCGAATCGTAATCTGCGGGTCGCGGGTTCGAATCCCGATCGCACCAAACATGTTCGTCCTTTTAGCTGTTGGAGCGTTATAATGTTACGGTCAATCCCACTATTCGTTGATAAAAGAGTAGCTCAAGAATTGGTGGTGGGAGGTGATAACTAGCTGCCTTCCCTCTAGTCTTACACTGCTGAATTTGAGACGGCTAGCACAGATAGCCCTCGAGTAGCTTTGTGCGAAATTAAAAAAAAATAATGTTTTTTATAGATTATTTAAGGATGAAGTTAGGTATAACGAAAATTTTCTGTTGTTTCACATTATTTTGGTTATCTAGTCGTTTATTACATCATTCTTTTATTTCATATCAATTATTTCACTTAATTCATCACTAAAAAGTTATAATTTAACAATTATTTTACTAAACTAAATATTTACTATCTAATTATAGCAAATGCATATCTATACTTAAGATTATTTAAAAATTGATTTTGGAGGAAGTATGTACAGATATCTGTTAAATAATCTATCAAAAGGAATCATAATTTTATGTTGTATTAAAATACACAATCTTATTTTATCAAATGTACGGTGGCATGCCATCGGACTTATATTCCTATAAACCAGAAATTCATTCGTATTTAATATTTCTCGAATATACGTCAAAATATAAGTAATCTTGTATGTAATTAAAACCCAATATTGGTTATTTTTGAAGTTATTAAAATAATATCTATCTTTAAACGAGAAAGAAGTTGAAAAATGGGTTGCATCAACACAATTACATTTAACTTTCAAGAAGATTCTTCTGTGTTGTCAGAAGGAAACTCAACCAATCAGAAAGTAGAAGGAATAGAACCACCATTTACAAATGAATTTGATGTGGTCCCAAAATAAGCTTTAAAAATGAAATAATTTTATATTTTATTGATAATGTGCATTGGCTCGTTTCATTCATCTATTTTTGTCAGTAATTGTTATAAGGTAAGTGAGTTGTTTTTCTTTATCTTATCGTTTTACCTGCTATATTCATTAAAACCTATAAAAAATGAACTAATTTATTATGTGTTTATAAAAATATACTATACTTAAGTATACTTCTTCGCCTGTGGTCAATATATGTGAATTTTCCCAATAGTTAGGAACCATTATTTCTGATAAGTAGAACAACTGTCCGTACTTTTTATTCAGGAAATGAAGTAGATCCATATTAATTTGCTAGGACTCGCTGATTACGAGCTGTTATTTCAAATGTCAAACAATACTCTCTCACAAGCTTTAAAAGTGAAGCAAAGAAACATAAAATAGAACTGAAACAAACTTAATGTACAAAAATATAAGATAAAGTAAAAAAAAATGCCATCTTTTATCAAAAAATAAACATCTTTGTGAACATATAATCAGCCAACCATAAGTATGCCTTGAAAGTAGAGGTACGTAATATGTATAATAGTTAATATTTCCGAAACTCTGTATGTCTGTTAGAAATAATTAATCAGTCTTCACTCTATCTCTCGACGTAACTTCCTCTTTGAGGTGAAAGAGTATCCCAAGAAACATTCTACCTCTGTATCTTACCTTCCCTTGGTTCCAAACATCCATATGTTCTTTGTGTGTATTGATTCATGAAAGGTTTAAAAGAATCTCAATCGACTAAGTATTATTGGAGGACGCCCTTTAGTGACGAAATGAATATTATGTTCTTTGAAGTCAGTGTACATAGTTTGTAACTGGGAAGAGTTATTGTCAAAAGAAATTTTCCAAACATCTCATAATAAAATTTATTTCTGAACTTTTCAGCCAAGGAGAATCAGTTGTTCAACTACACTTGAAACAGTGAAATATCTGAGTCAATCGGTTTATCATTTTACCCTTGCATCACTATGCTAAACTATTGGTTTATTCGATCGATATATGAATAGCCGTTAAAGTTGACTATATTTTTATCTGACACAGAAAACCCAGATCATTTACTTCGTAACGTTTATATGTTGATAAGTCTGTTATAAAAATATCTTAAACTTTATTGTGTTAAACTTTATTGAATTTGTCTGAGCACTTTATAAACTATATTTTGTTTTTCTTATTAAAGATGTGTTCCAATTAACTCAAAACTTATTGCTTTCATAATAAAATAAAAATATGTTAAAAGGAACAAAACAGTTATATTTTCGCTCTTCAGAGACAATTGTTTTAACAATATCGGTTGAGTATGTTGGCTGTAGTAATGATTATCTCAATTATGGCAGGTCATCTGCCTTCTAAAACAATAGCCCTAAAGTTAATTCAAACCAGAACATAGACAGCATTGAAACAATTTCATAAATGATATGAGCATTTATCAGCTAGTGTATGAGAAAATCTGAAATATGTTCGAATTATTATGAGGATTAAAAGAAGGTTCACAAACCTAACAAATTATACCACTTTATTTTTAGATATATGGACAAACATTTATAAATAATGACACATTTCTGTCCCAACGGGCTCTGCATTTGGAATCGTCCACGTTGTTTTTAGGGTTCTGATGGGCCTGATTCAGGAAAAAATTTCTTTCAAGATAAGTAAGCTAACAGGCAAAATATTAAATTTTATTAAATACGTTGGAAAGTTAATATGAATATTTGTTTTAGAAATAATTTATTTGCTTAATTTTGAGAGAAAATAACTGCAAACTAACATAGTGCACAGTGTTTAAAGGCTAAAACTAATCTCAGTGATATTTTCCAAACTAATTTCAGTTAAAAGCAGCTATCCAAGAGGAGAGTTGTAATCTAATGAAATAGTAAAGAACTGAAAAACCGACTTCTACCCTTGTGATTTATCTAAAACAAGCAGTTGCTACCCGTTCAAGTGTATTCGACTTGAATACCCTGCCTCAATAATTTATCATATAATAAGTAAAGAACATTTATTCAGAGTAATGTAGTATGGTTTGACGAAGTTTCAGGCTCAAATCTGAGAATTCTTCACTCATTATTGTACACAGTTTGGCAAATTCATCAAACAAGTATTGTCTATCAACTTTGGCCTACTGCAGCTACTAATTAAAATATATTTAAATATGTTTTTTTTCTTGCTTAACACTAGGAACAAGAATCTATCTATGTATTGCACGAATATACTGTTATAAGGTATGATATTCTAATACTGTATTTTGTTTGTTAGCAAGAGAATTACGGTTCATTAATGTTGACTTTAAGATGGGCGTACAGTAGAATGTAAAATATTTGGATTTGTTCTTAAGAATCGTGCTTGTTGTACAAGTGCATTGGTTTTACAATAGTCCTTGTATTTTTGAACGTTATATGTAATGTAGACCTAATATAATTTACAACAGTGCACTATATTTCAAGTTTCTAAGCCCGGTTCTGTTAAAAAGTACAAATAGCGCAAATCTAAATGCACGTCGTTTATATGCTTTAACAACAAAGAATGAATATTATTTATTCAATAGAATTTCAGAAAACCGCATTACAGAATTTAGGGCTGGCAAAATAAGTTTAAGTTAAGTTTACTTTATGTGTTGAATACCGATTCTAATTTACTATAAAACATGTAGTTGTACGACGTCTTGCCATTTTTAAACATCAATATTTTTCGAAACGACTTCATATTTATCTGTTAAGAGAATGTCTGATTTAACATTGTTTTAATGATGACCTTGAAGATGTGTGACAAGTTGTATTTGATCCAAAAAACATTGATTTAGGTAATTTACGTTTACTCACAGTGCTGTTAAACTATAATTTATTTAATGTGTCATTACATTTATTAGTCTAGACGTAGCGATGTGATATAATCGAACACATTTTAAAATACAGTAAAGATGAAACACGATTTATTGTTATTTAATTCCATTCAGACTCACATAACTTATCAACAAACGAAATACTCCTCATCAAACAAAATATTCTAAACCATCCCAAGCATTTACTAATTCCTAGAAACACCATAGGACAGAAGATAATATAAGTACCTTACATGAAGGAACAAGATAACCAAGAAATTAAATGTGCAACAAACATTTATCCGTAAACTATTGATCAGCTACAAGTAAATACTCTATCACTAAGTGTTCACAAGATGAAGAAATAAATGTATTATTTAGAATTGTGAAGTATCAGCTAGAATAATGTGTATATAGTAACTCGGCAGTTATGTCGTCACTCAGTAGTTAAATGTCTTATGAAAAAGAGTGAAGTAACTATTAGGGTTTAAGAGATGCTACGCATTTAAAGAACAGAAGGATTAATTTAATAAAAAAGAGTTAACTAAAAATATATATGTATAACCCGAATATTTTAATCTTTAATACTACCATTTCATTTTTGATTTTAAACAATCAAACTGTTTGAGTTATTAATAAGCAATGCATACAAATAATGTATCTTGTCAGTGAGTTTTAGGTTTGCATATCATATTAGATACTGACCGCTACAAAGAAGATTATTCCATAAGTCACAAATTCATTGCCATAGATTTATAAAATAGTACATTTTATTGTAGGTCAACAAACGCGATGACATGGCCTTTGATTGGTGAGTCGTATCACGACTGTAGCTAATTTTGAAAAATATATTTGTTACAAGAAAACAGTATAATACGTTTTATTATTTGCTCCCTTAGGATTTTTACATAAAGAAAGGTGTGCTTCTGAATCTTTAAGCATTTTATTACAGCATCTTATTATTTTGTAATTATTACTAACAAAACTGTAAAAATATGACTTTAAACTGTCGGCTT
Organism: Tachypleus tridentatus; assembly: GCF_004210375.1. Lineage (NCBI taxonomy): Eukaryota > Metazoa > Arthropoda > Merostomata > Xiphosura > Limulidae > Tachypleus > Tachypleus tridentatus. Next base: position 158,877,974 of record NC_134831.1, read on the forward strand.
CTAAACATAAGAAAGTAAAGATATAAAGCACAATCTATTTGTGAAATATTAATTCAGAAAGATGCATTTTGTCAATTGAGTTATACCTTTGAATGATTCAATTGTTTCATGTCTCGAAGAAATTCTGGAGCAGCTTTAGTTTCTTGTTTAAATATAAACATGTTTAAGTTAAAACAGCAGTAAGTAAACGGAAAGGTACATAACGCTAACTGAATATATTACAATATAAGAAAAAGAAAACTTAATATACTCAGAAACTAAACACGTTCGTATGAACTTGTTTGATCACCAATGTCGCATAATTAATATTTGTTTTAAGTACATGTTTACTCTATCAGCGCTTCTGGAAAAGACTTTTATAATTTTGTACGTTACCATTTTCGTCATTTCGTATTTGTTTGATATGTTTCAGCTTACTGTTGTCTTGAAAAGTTGTGACGTCAATTTTTTGTTCATCGCATACACAAACTTAGAAGAATGTTATTCGTCGACGATTTCTTTTCAGTTTGTTTTATTTATGTCCTAACATGTAACACCTGAATGATATAACATTTAAAGATATTGACTTTTTTAAACGAGTGAATGTTACCACCACCGTCCCTTTCGTACGTTGTTTGAAATGTTTTATGTCACCGTCTTATTAAAAAGTCGTTATTTTTTATTAATACAGTAATACCAAGCTGGACTGTATAACTGAAAAAAGTGTACGACATGTAACAGACACGTTAATTCTTGTAGCCATCTCGTTTGAAATACGAGTCTAACATTTGGGTACCTGTACATCTAAACTTATTATATTATGAGCATGCGCTCAGTAAATTAGGTGTGTTATACATTTGTGACAGTTAAAACATATTTATTGAAATAACTTTTTACACTTTAGCAGTTGTTTGTTTTTGCTTTTTTTACACACAGAAAGAAAGAATTAAGTAGATATTAAGTAAGTAGATATTATTCTTATCAGTGGTTGAAAATAATTCAGAAAAGTAACTATTCAACAATTCAAATATTTTCTTTGGAACTCGTTTTATTGTACTTTTTAATTTAATAATTTTACAAAGTTAATAACTATTTATTGTTTAAAGTAATTTAGCATACATCTATTCAAATTTACTTTTGTTACGAATCACATTACTTTTTGATGCTCATTACTTGTCAGTTGAATAATCATTCTTTTATATCATAACCGAGCTGACAGGTTTTTGTTATGTTATATAAAGTTTCAATTCTAAGTTACTTTTAGATTGACACATTATATCTTCCTATATCTTGTAGTTAATTCAAACGAACCTGTTATTTTAATAAGACTAAGAAAGCCCCTAATCCCAGTGGTTCCCAAATTGTGCACCTCGGGATATTTCAAATATTCGAGAGAATTACAGCAACATAGATATTAGTTCGGACACCGTACGAACTACTACCTCGAGGTAGATCACCGATTTAACAAATGATTGCACTACATTCATTTCAATGACGTTGAAGAGTGTTTGAGATATGCTTTTGTTTACTTGTATTTTCGGCTACGCCAGTAACTTCTCGAACTCTCTCGTTTCTTAAATTTTGTATGAAAATACTTGTTGACTCTCCGGGTCCGTCAGTAGTCAAAATAACTGAAGGGTGTTGTGATCAAGTGTCTGTGAGATCCAGAGAGGTTGAGTGAATTCTTTTGTTGAATTTAAAACCTTGTGCATAAATATGAAAATATTTTTGATAAGTTTGCATGTGATAAAAGGATGGCGAACCACAGATCTGTGGCAAAGCTGTGAAGAAACGGAAATATGACGATAGTTAACATGATTTTGGTTTTACTTCGGAAGATGTCAATTATGAAGAGTGTTTGAAGTGTGTATTATGTCTAAAAGTTTTGGCCCCAGTGTGAATGCTTCCAAATAAACTAAAATGCCACTTACAAACCAATAATACTAACATAACTAGTAAATCCAGTGATTATTTTACCAGAAAGTTAAAAGAATTGAAATAACAAAAATATACATTTTTGGAAAAAAACATCAATACCAAGCAATGATTTACTAACATCCAACAAGGTGCATATAGAGTCGCGAAATGTAAAAAGTCTCACATTTTCGCAAAAGAACTGATTTTACAGGCTGCAGAGGATATGTTGAACATTATGGTTGGTAAATCTGCGGGGCGACTGCTTTCAAAAGTGCCTTTATTTAGCAAAATTATCAGTCAATGATCAGCTAATTGAGAAAAATGTAAAGGAAATAATTTCATTTACAGTTAGATGAGGCGACGGATAGTACAGTTAATACAGTTTAAATCTTTGTGAGGAATGTTTTTGTCCGAAATGTTGTATTTTAATTCAAAGTTTTTCACATATGTGTGTTTGACTTACGTTGAACAACTTTTTATTCATTAGTTCATTAGATACAATCATACAGCCCCTGTTTACGTTAATTATGATGTGAGATAGTAAATTATATTTTTATGTTCACCGTTTTATTATTCCTTCTGTCGCTAACTTAAAGTACAAAGTTTTAATCATATTAAACTCTTTTTCTAACTAGAGCACGTTGAATTTCATGATGGATGTGTTATGAAACTGACACAACCTTCTCCGAGTAGTGGCGTACAGGTATTAGAACCATGAACAATTACGTAAATTAACAACTTAAACAAGGTGCCATACCGAATAAGCTACTCTTCCACAATAAACATCTTTAAATATATTTAAAAACTTGATATGTATATAAAATAATTACCAGAGAAGTTTTAATTATTTATTTAATAACACTTGCTTTCAAATTTATTGAAGAAATATTCATTTTACAGGCCTGTTAACGGTTTTCCATAATTTCTAGGAAGCGCATGAGAAGACTTACTTTTTAGATCTGAACTGAAATTTTTATTTACTTTGATTACACAAAAGCTGTTTACGAATTTGGTACATAACAGGTTTATTGTTTTTCATTTATTTTAATACCTACGCTTGTTCAATATATTTTTCTTTTTTCCATGTCACGTATATTTTTACTGTGTATTACGTAAGTCCTGTCTATTATCGAAATTTCTACAAGATTCTTGAGAGTCAGAATTGACAATATTTATTTTACAAAATTACAAGCTCGTTTGTGAACTAAGTTGAAACTCGTGATTCATCTAAAAACCTAAAGACAGTGAGAGAAGAAGGGTGTTATTATTAGTCAGCTGCAGACAATGTACTATAGGCCTCGAAAACTGCAAATGTGATTAACGCCTATTAATCTGAAAACTACAGAATTTGACCAGGAAGGTTTATACATTTTGAACGTTACAAACTGTTTAACTTCAGTGAATTCACTTCGGACGTTGGAATTTTTACCAGAACATTGAATATCTTCGCCGGAAAAAGGCAGCTTCTAAGGGTGTGATGTCAGCCAAACTAACCAGCTTAAGCAAGATGTAACAATATCAACTCTGAATTAATTTGCTCGCCTTGAACCTGGATGGTCGATAAAATATTTAGTTCTAGATCGGATAAAAGAACCAGAATATTCTGTAAGTTTCTAAAGCTCTTGTGTATAAACTAACATTTGTGATGTCTATAATTAATAACCATTATCACAAATTGTATTTTCTTGTTTCCATATTAAAATATATCTTTGTTAAAAATGAAAATTGTGTGTATCAATGTTATTGGAAAATATTATAAATTTGATACATATTAACATTAATTAACTTCTAAATTAAAATTCAAATATTCAAATATAAATTATTTGAAATAGTATTACGTAAGGTACGTAGTTCAAAAAATCAGAGACTAGTGCGAAATAAATTATAATCCGTAACAGTTATGAAAGACAAATTCATTTAAATTTTACAGAAAAAACAAAATAATTCACTTGCTCTATGTAGGAGTGGAGGGTCTCATGCTAAGTTAAAATAGTTGAAGAACAACTCCTATTTAATCAATACGTGAAATCAATAATATTGTCACTTTTTAACAAACTTAATATCATGTTAATTTGTTTCAATTTTCGAATATGTTTTAATTAATTGAACATAAGTTTCAATGACACAGTGACATCCAAAATTCCCTTGTATGACAAGAAAAGTTTCGTTTTTTGAGCACTTTTTATTGTACCTTTGTTATAGAGCTCATCATAAATAGTAGAAATTACAAAGTAAGTACTTAATAAGTTAACTTGACTTTAGAACCAAAATTGATGCTTTCCTCAGATGTTTTATTCTTTAGCTGTCTCACATCGAACCCAACTGATAGAATTAATTGCAAATCGACCAAATCTGAGTTTGCAGGTTTAACATAATACATCTAATAGGCTTTCATAGTGTGAAGTTTGTTTACAATCTACAGAAATGGTTTTATATTAGTAATTCAGATACAAAAGGTGGCATGGAACATTAATTACTTTACTTAAGGGGTTCGATTCCTCTCGGTGGGCTAAGTAGATAGCTTGATGTTGCTTTGCTATAAGAAAACACACACACACACATTGTCAGAATTAAGAATTTTCTTGGAACTAAATTCACAGTTTCGTGTAATTTTTTTAGCTCTAATCATCTCACAAAATCATAATGATTAATTATTTCTTATTTTTTTTAATATTCGTGATTTTGAAATGTATTGTAATTCATATATATTAGTCTTTATTTACGGTACCAGAAGTTAAATGTAGTATTAAACAACGTAAGTGTGTGTAAATTGTTCAAAGGGGTGAGGTAAATACACAATGTATCCTCCTCTCCTTCGGAAGAATTCAAGGTATTGTATTTCTCAAGATCAGCATGTACATTTTAAACGCAACAAAGTTCGCCAAGCCAGATCATGTATAAAAGGAAATCTGTTTTTAGTACAGCAGCAGTAAAATGTTTTGCGCTGTTTAATCCCACAGAAAGATTGACTTCAGGGTGGCTTTGGCTGATATAATAATAATTGATTACTCAGTGTAATTGACCTCATTTATGCCTAGTCCTACTGAGAATTACATCTTCGTTGTAGAGTAAATATATATAGTTATGGTTAAAAATGGAAATACAGGAAGAAAGAAGAAATGCAGATTGTACAGGTACAAATATCATCAACATATGTTTAAAAAACTATATTTAAAGATGGGAAAGAGTAAAAAATTCATAATTCGTAAATTAATTTAAAATGAGATAATAAAATAAACAGTGTTTGTATACTACATTGTAAATGATATTGTGAATTAGAGAAATATCAGTTTTTAAGTTTCAGGTTAATGTAACAAAGAATAAATTGATTTTTATGTGTAAATTAATATCAAAAAATAATAAAGAAGGGGACAAATCTTCAAATAAAAACTGAAATTGTAAAAATAAAATTAGGTTTACTACAGGTGTATAAAGTATGGGAGACAAACGGCCTAATAGCGTTAATAGTGTGAACTCTTAAGTTAAATGTAGAAACAAAAAAGCTGAAAAACGAAAAGTTAAGTGTTTCATTAAAGAAAACCAACTGGTGTTATAAGGTAGTTTATTTGTAGTATTAAAATACATTCTATACACTTCAGAAATAAAATAATGAACAAAGATAATCTCACTCTGTGTAACTTATATTTAAAATAATATCAGTCACCTTCGACGATGAGCGTCAAGGTTAAGCCCAGACCCCGAATATAAATGTCATGTCTTCTTTTACACTTTTATTTTAATGTTTTTTAAGAACTTATTTGAAAAATAGCCAAAATCAGGACAAGAATTAGCTCATAAGCAAGGCAAGAATCACACCAGCAACCATTTTCAGCTCACATTATAAGTGTAAAAACGCGAGTAAAATAACAAAATTAATGTATTAAATATTTAATGTGCAAACATATAATACTGTTTCAATCATTCCTGGCCCGGTATGGCCATATGGTTCAGGCACTCCATTTGTAACCTGAGGGTCGTGGGGTTGTATCCCTGTCAAACCATAGATGCTCGCCCTTTCGGCCGTGGGGGCGTTATATGACGTTCAATTTCACTATTTGTTAATAAAGAGTAGCCCAAGAGTTGGCTGTGGGTGGCGATAACTAGCTTCTTTCCCTGTAGTCTTACACTGCTAAATTAGAAACAGCTAGTGCATATAGCATTCGTGTAGCTATGCGTGAAATTCAAAACAAATAATTGTTCCAAAAGTATCAAACATATATATGCAAAGAAAGGAGAAAAATATTTTTTTTTTACTGAATGAAGATATATCTTGAAGATTGTTTGCAGGCTTTTCAACATAACGAGGTTTCATTCACCCTGGGTCTTGGGCATTAACCCCTTTGCATTTCGTTATTTATTCTCAGCGGGTCTGTCTTTGCTACCTGTTACAAATTAATCTCACACGAGGCTGCAGCCATGAGCGACATATCCGTACAAACAAAATAGTGATTTATAAATACAAAGTATAACCCAACTGTAAAAGTATACATAGAAATATTAACTTAATAAAGAAAACAACCTCATAGTCATAGGCCTAACATCAGCTCTGTAGTGATTTGTTGTACTAATCAGCAAAGTTTACCCAATATATTTTTGTGTTCGCGAAAAAGTGAAATATTTTCCTTGAAACTTATACAAATATATCACTCATTACCAAGAATTTCATAGTCCTGTCAAAAATTCCAAACTTTAATGAGCCTGTTTGATTAAGAGTCTAAAAAGCCGTTACAATTTTAGCTGTTAAAATAAAGAAAGATTCTCACCATATAAGGTAAGGATGTGAAAGCTACAATCTCATTGGTAAATTGTGGTAAACTTGCTTGTTACATTTATTTGTTTCACAGCACATTTAAACTATTTCTAAAAGTGTAACATACTGTTATAAAGCTACTCTGTGTCGCGTAAATGTTATTTCTCTCTTAACAACAACTCCCTAGGGATTGATAATATATGTTGAAAGAAGCGCTTCACTAAAACAAAAATATGAATTTATAAGTTTGTTTTAAACACAAATACAATTGCTTATTTATTGTAGGAATAACGTATTATATTGTTATCACAAAAACAGGCGTTAAAAGAACACTACCATTAAAAATACATTGTGAAAAACAAAAACATGCAATTGTGTAATAACATCAATAATTCAACTATTTTACCTCAGCAAATGTAGCGATTATTGTCATTCCATTTTCAAATAAGTTAATTTAAAATTTTATTTTAAATTAGTATTGACAACTGTGACATTGACACAATACAGTAATTTGGAGACAGTCATTTAAATTTCTTTTTTTTTTAGCTAACAATTACTGGTATGAAGACGGATTACATACCTTCACAGGCAAGATGGATAGACGATATACGTCCTTTCTTCCAGTATTAGGAAAATTTTTCTTCTATATTTACCAGATCATATCTGTTTAACTAGTGTTTTAAAAAGGTATTTTATCACTAATAATTCTTTTCGTAGTTTTAAAAATATACATTTAAGTTATTTTATATGGCATTTATTCGCGTACGTGGGCAATATACCCATAAATAATTTCTCTTACATTAGTTGCTTACAGCAAGAATTTGGCAATTCTGTATCAATCATTATCATTCAATGATATTTATTTTTGGACATTAAAATACAATATACTAATTACTAGTTAAATCATAAGGCTAGTTAATATTAGAGTCTTGTTATAAAATAAAAATAAAAAAGTGGTAAAATTTAATATTCATTACTTAGGTAATCGAATATGCTACAAACCGTGACAATAGTTTTATATTAGAAAGTTCCTCTCTCCATTTTCCAATCACAGATCCCTATGAAAACTGAATCAAACTGTACGTCAGGCCCAAATTGTTGTTACGGTCAAGTTTTATTCAGCTATTACTTTGTCTAAGTCAGCATCTAATGATTGCTATCAATGTGTTGTGTGGATGTATAAATATTTTAAACACTGTTGTCATTATTTACAGATAAGAATGTCAAGAACAGATGAAAAAGAATTGTCCATGAAAAAAATGAACAAACCAAACCGGACCAAGAACCTGAACATGACTGTAAAGAAAAGAAATGGACCTTTACAGAAAGTAAACCAAGTAAAAAAAACAATATAGTTTCGACTGTGACAAAAATAGATGAAATATATAACAACATTCAGATCCAGAAATCCACTGAAGTTAGTGATACAAAACGTCTAAACAACAGGACAGGAAAAAGGATTAAACTCCTTGATAACTCTACTAAAAAGCAAGACATCGTCAATGATTATTTATCTGAAGAAAACTTTGCAAAAAATAAGCTAAAACACTCACATTTATCTTTTTTTAAGCGAAATAAGGTGCTACATGACGTTGTGAAAAGCCAGAATACACCACCAAGTGCTTATCTTAGAAGAAAGCAAGTACTCCGCGTTAATGATACAGAAAAAAAGTTAACTGACAGGTGATCTTACTGTTAAAAAGGCACAGAGAGTAAATGAAATTTCAATAAAAGTTAAAGTAATAATAAATAATCAGATAGAGAAATACAAGGTGCAGGTATTTCTTCATAAACTAAATGTATATCAGATAGCAACAGTGACAACAAATGAATGGCGATGTTGCAAGTAGTCAAATGTTACATAAAAAAACAACCATAAAGTATATTCAATCTAACCAATTGAAAAATAACTAGTAGTTTAATGTTAAAGAAAATAAAGGGATTAGATTTTTAAATAATTTTTATAAAACATTATAGAACCTATTTCTTCTGACAAGAAGAGTGTCTCACTGATTGAAAATGATAAAGGAACCACATACCCAAATAATGTGAGTTTAGTTTAATACATTTTCTCATAAGCTATTGTATATTGTACTAAATATATATTTTTTATGACAAAGCTCCAATGCTTCGTCGAGTTTCTTTCTCTCTTTGCTGCAGAATACAGTTTTGGAAGAGAAAGTATATTACTTTGGATCAGCCAGAAGATCTGTTCCATACACGTGATTGAACTAACAAAGATGTAATTCATCAGTCGCTATAAGTCCTGATATGAAACATACGCAGATATACATATAGATCATTATTTCTATTTTTTATGTACGAGATTGAAACATAAACCTAAAGAAGAAAATCTACACAAAAATAATTTTTCAAACTGTTAGTTCAGAGGATGTTCCACGCCTGTACGAATTTTACTTTCGTGAGCAGGAACTATGCATATAGAATGTTTAAATCTATAAAAAGTAGAGACCGCAAAGTCGAAAATGTTGTATCATATTTTGGTAATGGAAAACAGAACATACTACAATATCTGCATCTGATAATGACAGATGTTAAAATGATTCTCTCCATTTTTACTTGCTACAACAGCATAATAAACATGAAACGTTATCTGATAGTCCGCTCACCGGATGAGACAGCAGTTAACCTATACATTTTAAATAGTATATCTACTTCCAACATAAACAAACACAGTCAACAAAATAGAAACAGTCTTCATCATTTGATGAATAAGGTCACGTTGATGAGAAAAATGGTAGTACCTGTTCTCTTAATCTCACAAACAATAGAATCAGCTTTGATTATCTTATACTTTATCAAAGGCTTGATGTTATCTTTTTCATACAGACAAGAAATATCAATTTTTGAACAATTAACTGCTAGTTGAAGGAAACCTCCGAAAGGTCTCTCAGTCTGTGACGCAAGAATCTATTTTAATATCAACATAGGGTGTTACCTGAATGTGTGTAGTCAGCTAACTTGCAATGTTTTCTTGTTAATGTAAAACTCTGGATTATGAACACGACTTTTTCACACTAGTGGTTGTTTAGTTAATATTTTACATTCGGTGCTGAAATACATCGGATATACTCGTTTTATATATATGTATGAAAGAAGGAAGGTTTGGAATACATATATGTTTATTGCAGTTCAAAGTTTAACCTCAATTTCAAAGGAGCTTTTCTAAACCGTGATTAATTTACTTTGTTTGATAAAGCTTACCTTGCACGTGGGTTAACTGTTTTGTAAAAACTACGAATATAAAATACTGGAATTTATTGTTAATATTCAAAACTGCTGCTTTAAGACCACCATACTTTAATGTACCACCGTACCTGGCCCGAAATGACCAGGTGGGTTCAGGCGTTCGACTCATAATCTGGGAGCCGCGGGTTCGAATCCTCGTCGTATCAAACATGCTGGCCCTATCAGCGGTGGGAGCGTTATAATGTTACCGTCAATTCCACTATTCGTTGGTAAAAGAGTAGCCTCAGAGTTGGAGGTGGGTGGTGATGACTCGCTATCTTCCCTCTAGTCTTGCTAAATAATAGACGGCTAGCGCAGATAGCCATCGTGCAACTTTGCGCGAAATTGAAAAACAAACATTTCCTACAACTTATGTTTTGATGTATATTTTAAAAAGTTTCTAGTTTAATAATGTAATCGTCTTTGTTAATGAGTGATTGTGTTATGAATGCAGAGCAGTACAGTCTGTTATAATGGATGCAGAACTTCAAGAGTATAACTTCCATTTCAAAAAAAAAAAAACTGCTGTACTTCATTTAGAAATATTATCCCTAATTCAGTTAGATTAAACATCACCAATTTATAACAATGTAAAACAAGCCAACTCAAACAACTTACGATATCTTCTATATTTACTAAAACATATTAATAAAAGGATTTTCACAATAACTCTTATACGTTACTACGACTGTCGCTTTGGTATATAGTTATTTTGAGAAATGGTCTCAAAAATATATTTTAAAATGTGTTAAAGAATTGCATAAAAGAGCAAAAGTACAATATGGTAACATACACATTAAAAACACCTGTTTAAAACACAAGCTATACAATTTTATACTTGCATATCTGAACTTACTAAATAAAAAGCATGTCTGCAATCCGAATATATTTTTATATAAGCTTCAGTATAATGTAAAAGATATTTCTATCTTTTCTAATTTTTCGTAATAATCCTTTTTCACAAAAAGAAATAAATAATAACGGACTCAATAAGTAGATATTTGTGTTATATTTCAATCTATAGACAGTAATTAAGGAGAATAATAATTGCAACCTCAAACACTATACCTTTCAGTTTCGTTTTATTATCTTTTTTTTTTACTTAAATGTTTTCATGAGGTTAATACATATTTCCTGTATTTTTACTGTAATTTGGAAAATATTTATTGTTATGTCAGCACAAGATGATCAAGTCACTGATAACTCATCGTCAATCATTAACATTTGACAAGTTGAATGAGTACATTTTATTAGTAAACACATTATAGAATTGCTTTTTGTTCCAGAACTTATGGGACCTTTCTTTAATCGATGTCATAAATATTTAGAATCATCAGCTAACATTAACGTCTGTGACAATCACTGAACATATTGTTTTGTGAAATATATAAAAATAAAAGATAAATAGATAATTTCTTGCCAAAAGTAGTTCCTCTACAACCAATACCATCCACTCTTCCTTCTGCAGTACTGTTCGACTTTATGGTTTATCGTGAATGATAACAGTAAAGTTGGCAAACTTGAAAATACCTTTTGAGATTTTTTCACCCTCTATGTGAAAATTTCGATAAACGACCAATTAAACGCTTAATAATTGACATAATCTTTGATTTAAACGAAAAAGGACAGATTCAACTCTTTTAAAAAATGCTAAATAGTCAAGGCTAATGACACTGCTGCTATGATCAAGGTAACTGGTGCTACTTGCCTTGTCATCAATGTGTCATTCTAATCATTCTCCATTAAATGGCTGAAGACTGTTTCTCATTTGTCTTCTGCAGTTGTATATGTTGGAAGTGGATATTGTAATATAAATTAGTTAGTGTAACAGATAATGACGAAGAAAATACCTTTCTCTCTAATCCAGTATATACAGAACTGATTATCAGCTAATTTGGTATGCTTGTAACATATTATTTTGTAGCAAGTATTAATGAAATGAATAGAATCATCCTGCTCTCATCGGATGTTGATATTGTAGTACGTACTGTCTTCCATTCCGAAAACGTGATGCAGCATTTTGGACTTCAGGATTTCTACCTTTTATGAAAATGAAAAGCCTTTATGTATAGTTTCTGTTAACGAACTCAACATTAAGAGTACATGGAACTTCTCCACCCTTACCTTAACATAACAATTGTGATATAACAATTCAGAAGAAAATGACACAGCTGAATTGCTTATAAATTTGGCATAACATCCTATTCATAAACATTATTTTTGAAGAAGAAAGTTTACCATCTTAACTTTACTTCATGATTGTTTAAATTGTAGTACAATTGCTATTCATCAGATAAAATAACATAATGCTTAGGGACAACAAGGGATCTAGTGGTTCATCACAGTTGTCCCATCCTCTAAGCCAAATTAAAACTATTAAATAAAAAATGAAAGCCTGCCTTTATCATTCACGTATCCATCAAGCTTTCACTCAAATGTACTATCTCCATAACATCTGAAGGCAACCTATTCCATAGGCCAACCATCCTATTTGAAAAATAAAAATTTGTTGGACGAACAGGACTTTTACCTTACCTAAAGTTATATTTGTGTTCCTTACTTCCATAATTTTCCCTAATTTCTCTTTTTCTTAAGAGAAAACAATTTTAAGGATCTTAAGAATCCTCATATGACAACCCCTCAATCCCAGGTACCAATTTCGCAACCATGTTCTGAACTCTTTTCAATAATTCAATGCCATTCCCAAGGTAAGAAACCAAAGACAAACATAATAACCCAAATGGTCTAAACAACGATCCATGCAATGAAATTAATACCTCTTTAGACTTGTATTCAATGCTTTTGAAGATACAGCTTAAAATCTATTTGTTTTATCACTACCAAAACGTTCGTTACCTGTATAGATTAAGAGACTAATCAACCATTATACCAAGGTACCTTTCTTTCATGACACTGTTAAGGTTATTTCCATCGAAATTATTCTTATAATTCACATTGTGATAACCAATATGTGAAATCTTACATTTAGCATAATCCAAATCATTTCTATAATTTACATAATGATAACGTACATTGAATACCTAGCGTCTATCATAATTAAAATCCACCTGTTATTTTTTGCCAAACAATTTATCAAATAATCTAACTAATTTTATACAGCAGCAGCATCGTCTACACAGCCAGCAACACCCAAGACATTAGTGTTATCAGCAAAATTAAGTAAGTTATTGACCATTCCTTCATGCATATCATTAAAGTAAAGCAATGGTCCTAAGATAAAGTCTCAAGGTACACCACTTGGAGTATTAATCCAGTTTGACTTAGCTCCATATATAACAGCTCTCTATTTTTTCAATCAAGCAACACTTCTTTCCAATTAATTAATTTATCACCCACACCTACAGAGATAAGTTTTTAACAAGCCTTTTATGTGGCACGTTATTAAATGCTTTCAAAATTCCAGATACATGAAATTCACATCCTTACCCTCATTTACATATGCATTAACATTATTTTCAAATAGCTTGCAAACTAGCTTTTATTAGACTTTTCCAAAACCTTTTCCACAACTGATGTCAGACTATGAGGTCCATAATTACTAGGACAGCTTCAATTTCCACCTTGAAGATAGGAGTGACATTAGTTAATTTCCAGTCTGTTGCTATTTCTCTTCCATTAAAGGACTAACAACACACTGTAGCAGGTGATTTAGATATAGACACAGACAATAAAATATACTGGAAAATATGCCAGATTTTCAGGTTTTCATAATTAGATGACTAAAAAAAGTCTTATTGAGTAACACTATTTTCTCCAAATTATTTATACATTTGCACAATTAAGTAAACGTTAGGACTCTCAATAATGTAAAACATGAATGATATATATATATATATATCTTTGCAAATCTTTTATTAGCGGATACAAACATTATTATAAAAGAACAGTAAGCAAACGTTTCAAAAGTGTATAGTTTACTCTACCAATAACATGTTTTGCAATGAAAAATCGTCAAAAATTCTAGTTTGTCAACTTTCTGGTGAAACATACGTAAAACAAATGTCAGTTTCCTTGGATGTCAGACGCAAATAACACCATTGTCAACTATTTATAGGTGACTTTTGGATATCTACTTTAACATGTTTAGCAACGTGTATCAAGTCTCAACATAGTGTTTGGCGAATTTTCTTTGCTACACCATGTATCAACAAAGAAGGAGACTATTTAAAAATAATACGAATCATTACAGCAGCTGATATTTCTCCAATCCCTCACAATTGTCCTAACAACACCAGCAGAATTTGGCCAAGATTATTCACCTAGTTTTCCCTCACACACTCGATCATCTTTGACCTTGTCTATAGCTATAATCTTGTCGCTAGAGGACAATATTCCTTAATATTAAACTTTTGCTTCTTTTGTCTCCGTACCTGCATGTAAACCCTGTATGCTAAACAGTAAATTAAGCCTGTATGTTTGTTTTGAATTTTGTGCAAAGCTACACGAGGGCTATCTGCGCTAGCCGTCCCTAATTTAGATATATAAGGCGAGATGGAAAGCAACTAATGATCATCACCCACCGCCAGTTTCTGGTCTACTCTTTTACTAACGAAAAGTGGGATGGACCGTTACCATATAACCCCCACTGCTAAAAGGGCGAGCATGTTTAGGTGCGAACGTGATTCGAACCCGCAACCCTTTGATTACGAGTCAAACGCCTTAATACACCTGGCCATGCCGATCCTTATTGATATCCAAAAATAATGAAATCGAATAATTTTGAACAATAAAATTTCGTTATTAAATTAAAATTGATCCTTTTGTACTCTTAAATTATATTTCCCTCAATGAAAATTCTGTTTTGTGTCCAACAAATAATTAGAAAAAACAAAAACATAATATAGAGTACATACCATATGGGTAAGATCAGGCTTGTTAAGTTTAGATAAATTAAAGTTTTTTGTTTGTTTTTAATTTTCTCCCATTCTTCAACATTTTATTTTTAGTGACACCAGTTAGTGTGCATCTTATTAACGTAATGTGATCAGATTACTATGGTGTTTGGAGTCTTTCTTTTGCTGAAGTACAACTGTGTTATGACCCAAACGTTTGGCTGCACAAAACTCATTTCACTGATTCTTTACTTCGGTTAAAACTAGTGCAACATGTTTTAAACGGTAACAGTGTTTCTATAGTGAACATTTGTTTATTTTTCCACTTTGTGTACACAATATAAAGAGCATTCAGCAGTTTTGTAGAACGAACTCTAGATATATGCAAATAGTCGGCGGCAACCGAATATATTTCATACAATTTTTTTATTAAAGTCTTATTTTACTATATTATATTATGTTTTCACAGTATTCATATCATAGTTTTCCTAATTTGTTTTGAAAGTTATTTTTTATTGATTTAATTAAGTTTCTTGTCTTAGTAAACTATATAACGGAAATGTTAGGTTACATTTTAAAATAACGCTAGTAGCAACCATATACGTATCATATGCTAAATTATTTAGTCAAATTTTTATGAATGATAGGAATCTGTGAATGAACTAAGACTAACTTAAAACTACAATCAAAACGAGTCATCTCCTACAATATCTGATGTTTAAATATGATAAATACTTGTGCATAAACACAATCCATAGTACTATTTGTTTTTTTATTAAAGGTTCTTCTTGCCAGCGAGTTTTTACGTTTATCCATCTGTTGGCGGTGGGTGGTAACCACTAGCTGCCTTCTCTCTAATCTTACATTACTAAATTAGGACAGCTTGCGTAGATAGCCCTCGTGTAACTTTGCGTAAAATTGAAAAACAGAAAAACACGATAGAAAAGTTATCTAATAGTGGTTCAACACATATATAAAGAAAGAAGTGAGCAGCTAACTGCTACGTTTTTACACTTCCCTGTCTGTCTCACAGTAACGTACTACTATACTTCATTTTAAACACTTCTATCCCTAATTCAGTTTAGACATACGTCACCTACGGATAATAAATAGAACAAGCCGGCCCAAGCAGGCTATGTTATCTTCTATATTTGGCATAACATATGCATAAAAAAAATCGTTACCACCATCTTCTCTTTGTTATGGTGTTTAATATATTCTTGTGTTAGTTTATATTAAAAATGTGTTACGTCACCTTTGCACATCTTACGAACAACATAAATAAATTATTGTTGGTCTAATTCTGCTTTTTCAGAATAAGGATTAAGAGTTCCAATTTTTGTTATGAACAAGTAGACAATGTAACAGCTTTCTGTTATTATAATCTTTATTTAAAAATGAGTGTTCTAACATTGCTGCTCAAAAAGCAAACAGTTGAGAACTTGGAGTTATTGTTGCTTCTTCTCAACGTGTCATCCGTTATGTCAGAAATACACGCTACTTTGTGAGCAAGACAGCAAATAATGTTCTTAGACATGCAACGTTGACCTCTCCTATGAGAGGTATCATTCTTAAAGCTAGCCAGTAAGCGGTATACTGTGGTAGACACCAACCGGATATTATATATCATATTTAATGGTTGCAGGAAACCTTGTTAAGATATGGTATTAAAAATAAAGAACAGAATTATTCTAACAACTGCTGCTGTCTATTATTGTTGAAGTTTTATATCACTAAACTTATTTTGTCAGACTTGTGTAACTGTAAAAGTACAAGATATATAACATTTACCTTAATTGTTGAAGCCATCTGTTTTATAACAGAAGTTTGACGGTGTTATACCTGTACGTCAAAACATATTAAGTAGCGAGCATACGCACAATTGGAACAACAGTTATATATATAATGACCATAATTCGATCAGAAAAGAGAATATTAAGTTTTATATTAGGAAGTGTGAATTGTTTTATTAGTGTATTAGCTTCTTAGGATATACTATCAAAGGAAGATAGTGATCAAAGATATATTAATTATTGGCCAACACAGATGTTTCAGGCAAGAGTATTTTTTAAAGTATGTTCTAGTGGAATTTTTGCAGACAGTGAGTGAAAGAATGGAAACACTTTGAAAACATGGAAGCACAAAATTTAACACAATCAACCTTACAATTACGTGGAAACGACTTGAAATTATACAAAATATTCTAAAACTTCAAACCTAGCAATTGAATGAGGTAAAAAGTATACAATTTTATTTATAATAAATATATAATAACCATAATTTGTTTCCATCGTAGTGAACTAACTGTGTTTCTGAAGTTACATGTACGTTGACTAAAGCTTACTTTTTAAAGAACTTCTAGTTTTACACTGGAATCTTTATTTTCACAAAAGAAAAGGTATAAGACCGGACTCTGTCAGTAGATATTTTAGACATATTTATATTATTGGTGGAAGGAACTGCTTTACTATTTTACGTTCATAGCTTATTTGTTAAATAATCTTTCTCTATATGATAAGAATGTTGTTGTTTAGACATCTTTTACAGGTTGTCTAATATTTCAGCTTCTATATTACTATTAGATTCATAAATGTTAATTACTACAACTAAACCTACAGTTCGTTTCATTAAATATTTCAGTTAAATGCTGGGTTATCTGTTTATTGTTATGATTCAATATATTTTTTCGAATGTTTAAATTCTAAACCAATACCATTGTTCGTAAATAAAAGTTAACAGAATGGAATTCCGACCCTTAGTGTCAGGTGGTGGATGTTTCCTGATTTATCTGGTAATTGGTACACTACTAACATATAGAAACCTCACTCCGTACCTAACCTCTTATATGGTGGCGTTAAATCAAACCTTATTGTATTCATAATAAAATAAAAAGATGTTAAAATGAGCCAAAGAAGGACAACTGTCTTAATAATTTCAGCTGACTATGCAGGCTGTAATAATAATTATCTAGATTATGGCAGTGCATCTGACTTCTAGAACTATAGCCATAAAGTTAATTCAAATCAGAACATGAACACCATTGAAACAAAATCGTAAATGATGTGAGTATTTACTAGCAAGTGTATGAGAAAATCTGAAATATATACGAATTATTATGAGGATTATAAAAAGTTTCACAATCCTGACAAATTATACCACCTCATTTTTAGATACATGGACAAACACTTTTAAATGATGATACATTTATACCCACAACAAGTTCTGCATCTGAAATTGTCTACGTTGTTTTCAGGGTTATGAGGGGCATGATTCAAGACAAAATTTCTTTCAAGGTAAATTAGCTAACAGGCAAAAATAAAACTTTATTAAATATGTTGAAAAGTTAATATGAACATCTGTTTGAGAAATAATTTATTTGCTTAATTTTGAGAGAAAATAACTGCAAACTGACATAGTGCACAGTGTTTAAAGGCTAAAACTAAATTCATTAATATTTTCCAAAATAAATTTATTGTCAATGTGAGAGAAATCTGTTTATACCTTTAATAGTTGATAACAACAAGATTATGTCCTACTTATTCACCTTGAAAAAATAAATATTTTAACATCTTAGCTTTGAAATAGCAGTGAAGTACTGGAGTATGTATACAACATAGTCAGCTACCTGAGGTTTAAACATACCTATATACAGAGTTTTGTGACTCAGCAGATATCCTGATGTGACTTTGCTGTAAGAAAAACACATACACACACACATATAAATATTTATATAAACACACACATTATCTTAGATTTAAATGCTGGAGGTAATGTTGCTGTAATAGTATTACTTTTCATTTCAGCAGAAGGCGTTTAATTTTTAACAGTAAGTTCTGAGCTTGATTAAAGATAAGTTTAAAGAACCATTTAACAATCTGTGATATTTTTTATTTTATATATAAAAAATGTTTAAGGTGGGTAATGTTTAAACATAGCAACATAGAGTTTAAATATATATTTTTAGCAACGTCCAGGTGTTGTTGTTTGCTGTATTTTTCACATGTAGAACTTGCGGTCCAATAAAAGGTTAAATGTTTAGAAGTACTTGAAAGTCATTGTAAAATAGGGTTGAGTAGTTTAAAGTAGTGATAGCCTTGTAAAATATGATGAATATTTGCTGGAATAGGTCTTTAGTAGAATGGATGGGATTATGATTACGGAAACATTATTATACAACATTGAAGGCACTGTATATATATATTTCTTTATTGATAATTGGACCAAATAGATTTACAGTGCTAGTAACCAAAGCAAACACTAGGATACGTGACTTTTGTACAGACAAACTACTGGTTACTTAAATAGATAAACGTGTTTAAAAAGTGATCACAGGAAAATCAGAGTTAACACTATTTTATCTGTCTTAAAGCGAAAAGATATTATGGAAAAAGAGTTGCAATTTATTAACAGCATCTGAAAAATACCCTCCCTCTGTTGTGCATGAATCATGTTATGACCTAAGGAACTGTTATATGGATACAAGGATTTAAGGACAGATGTATAATTATGTTCAGGATATGAATTATGAAGCTATTATGTTGGCTTCTTTGGAACATAGAACAACGGGGAGTTTTTTTAAGATGCTAAAAATGATAAAAGAGTGGATAATTGACCTGTGGACGGCATAAATTATTTGATTTAAAAGGAATAAAACTGCTAATGAGTGACAACAATTTTAAGGATTAATTATTCTTACAAGATTCAGAAGGCTGGATGTAGACTATATGTACGACAAAATTAATTTATCCTTTAGAGGTGCTTAATTTGTAGTGACGGTTTGCTGAGAGAGTTACGTCACTTTTTTTTGAAACTCACTCGCATGAGTAAATTATTTTTTTAATTACTTTGCTTTTTTTGTTGTGATATCTTATATATGGTTTATGCAGTGTAAAATGTAGCATAAACTAATCAAAATTGATAATACAATTGAAATGCTAAGTGGAAGTTATAAGACAAAACTGCTCAAATATTATTATTTATCAGATTGATTCTTAATGGTGTCTTTAAACGAGTTTATTATAATAACTGCTTGAAACATAAACTTTTAACTTTTTTGAATAATGCTACAAAATTATTCATATAAAAATTTAATTTGCTAAGAGATTTGTCAGTGTTTTTAAGCAAGTAACATTCATTTTGATGTTTAATGGCAAAAAATACTGTTTTTGGTAGGAAAAATTGTATTACTTCAATGTAATCGCCTTCGAAATAACCTCAGATTGAAATAAATCTTTATTGTTGAATTAGTCCACTTAGATGAAAAGATCTTGCTAATTTTCAATCCCATACGACATTGCAACGACCATTCACCCAAACCTGATGCATAGCCAAAGTTTACATAAATAACTGTAGTGTACAGCAATCTTATTTTTTATAAGATATACTTTTATGCACCGAGATATAAAAATATGTTAAATTTATTTTATATAAATAAACTTTCTAAGTTTCAAATTTTTGATAATCATATTTTTTCTTTGTACTGAGGTGTCTTACGTTTTGAGATATTCACTTATTAACATTAATTTGTGGTGGAATATTTTCAGTTAACATATTTTCAGTGGAAATTTACAATAAAATCACTTCATTTTTTACTCTTTGTGTGGTTAGCGTAAGTACACATTTTAGCTTTGTTCTGAGTCATCCTATTTACTAAATAACCATTCTGTTTGTGTGCTATTGTGATAAAAATATTTATCACATTCCCTCATAAACTATATTCTCCTATTTTAATGTTGAAATTTGATATCATTAATATGGAAACATATTGTTATTGATAAATGTAAGAAAACAGAATCACTGCTTACCTACCAACTTCAGTTATTTTTAGGTAAAAACTGTTACTTTTCAAAGAAGTATAAGAGAGACATTTATTTTAGATATCTGTAACTTTCTTCTGCAAATAAAGAGTAGTTCTAATCAATTAACGTAACTGAGGTTTCATAACGTATGTAAAGTAATAAGACCGGATAAAGTTTATTAAAATAAAACAAAATTTTGTTGGTGAATGACTAAAAAACGAAAATGCAAAATGTCGTATACATACTTTCACACATTAAAAGATAATTGCCTTTATTATAATATGGTTTGTTCCACAGCTTCCTGTTTCTTGGGATAGTTTTCTGTCAAACTGAACACGATGATCTTAAAATTAAATGTTAATTTTATATTCTCGTAGTAGAATTTTACATAGAAAACTTGCTAGAATTCAACAGGTAAACTCGTTTCCTTTGTAGAATCAAGAGCAACATATTATGATGTGTGTTATTTCGTAAGCATTTGTCAGTTGACTCAGCATCATATAGCAAGGAATATAATGGTGCTATTTTTTATTTTGGATGCCATGTTTTACTATAATATCCTATAAAACAGAATAGACATTATCTGCTATAGGAAACAAAAAAATAAAGTAACCAAATAAACATAATCTTAATGATTGCTGGAGCACATGTCCCATCGTTGCAGCATGGACGTGGAATATATTGTATGATTTTTGAAGCTGTATAATTGTAGGATAATGTATTGTTATCATCGTGTATATATACATATATGATGGGCCCGACATGGCCAAACGTGTCAAGGCGTGCGACTCGTAATCTGAGAATCGCGGGTTCGCATCATCGTCGCGCCAATCATGTTCGCCCTTTCAGCCGTGGGGGCGTTATAATGTGGCGGTCAATCCCACTATTCGTTGGTAAAAGAGTAGTCCAAGAGTTGGCGGTGAGTAGTGATGACTAGCTACCTTCCCTCTAATCTTACACTGCTAAATTAGGGACGGCTAGCACAGATAGCACTCGAGTAGCTTAGTGCGAAATTCAAAATAAACAAATATATCTGATATTTTAGTTCTAAATTGTCATATTGATATAAGGTCTTCATTCGACCTTCTATAACTTATAGTCACACTGCGTGAATATCTGGCTCTGTTAATTTTTACCACAGACTGCAAATTCTAAAGCTTCCTATAATGCAGATTTATTCCAGCACACAACTACGGAGTCCAAATTACGAACTTGTGGTCATATATCTTTCCCACATATCCTACCCTACACAACAAGCCTGAATTTTAGCGTTACAGGCCTACAGATTCCATTGATCGTGGAAGTTTTCCCCATATATGCAACAGGCAAGCTATCTTTCCAAGTGTAACTGATTTACCACAATTTGTTTATATTAATACCTTCGTTTGTCTCAGTTTTATGCGTGTGTTGTGTATTGTTGGATGTGTATTGCACAAGTACCGGCAGTTTTCTAAATTTGTAGAAGATACTCGAGATTAATAATTAACAATATTTATTGTATGAAAACGCTAGCCTCTTTACGAGTATTGTTGAAAGTTCGAGAATCTCGCGTGATTGATGCATAAAACCGATGAGCCGAGAAATCATTGTTATTAGTCAGTTACAGTCATTACGCTACAGGCCTCGGAAGCTAAAATCGTGATTAACGCCTATTAATCGGAAAACTGAAGGACACGGCCAGGTATGGTTGTAGATTTTGAACATTGCAAACCATTGAACTTCAATGAATCATTTTCAGACGTTAATATTTCTTCGGGGATATTAAATATTTTCATCAGTAAAAATTCACCAGTGTAAGACCAATCAAGCTACCTTGTTTAAGCGAGGTGTAACAGTAACAACTCAAATTTAATTTGCTCGTCGTGGACCTAAATCGTAGCTACAATATTCAGTTCTAGACCAGATATAAGAATCAGTATCGTCTGTAAGTTTCTAAAACTGTTGTATATAAACAATTATTTGAATAACTAACAGTGATAACCGTTATTATAAATTGTATATTTTGTTTTTATATTAATAAAAATATATTATGTATTATATGTGGGTGTTAAAAAAGAATTTTTTATATTAATCTTGTTGGCAAATATAAATTCCATACCTATTAGCTTTTTATAAACTTCGAAATTAAAATTTCCAACCATTTGAAAGTTAGTACTTGGAATGTGTAACATAATAAATCCGAAGCTCGTCCAAGATAAATTATAATATGTGACAACCTAAATTCGAAAAAAATGATAAAATTTCAATTTAGTAATAAATAAGAGAAATATGTGTAGACAGCGTCAAGTTATCAAGGATGGCAAAGATACATAGATGGAAGCTAGTTATCACTTAAAAGGAAAACTTTCATTAATTTGGTGTGGTTCATGAGGATTTAGTCTAAATATCAGTACATATCATCGGCTTTCGCGATCGTACTTATGGTGGGGGAACAGGTAATAAAACGCGTCATTTCCAATGTGATCTGGGAAATTGAAGTTATTTTTGTTCTAGGTGGTCCAGGGTGCCGTTGCATACAAGGTGGAGATGTTCACAGAATGTGTCACCCAGTCTCCATATTGTTTCCTCAGTGTAGAGTTTTCGCATCTAGTGCAGCATATACAACGAATATTGCACACCGATGTACAGGTGAATTGGGATTTTACGTGAAAGGTAAAGGTAGAACTGGAGGAAATCGATGAGTTGCTGTTTTAATAATATGTAAAGCAAATAGTTCGTCTACGGACGAGTTTCGTTAGTATGTACAAGTGAAGTGTGTAATTTTGAATGTAGTTGACAGTCTTTCAATAATCCAATTATTGAAATAACACCAATGTATGTTTTACGATGCACGTCCTTATAAGGAAGTTGGCAAATATTGGTAAAAAACAATTATCTGTATGGTAAATCTATAAACAACCATCAGTGTTTTAGTCAATCTGTTAATTAAAATGAATAATCATAATCTGCTGCAAGTCTCACATGATCTCGGTTCGGTATCTCTGTATATCCAGTTGTAAAACTCATAAAACCGCACCAGTGGTACAGAGGTATTTTTACGAATTTAAAACACTAGAAATCAGCTTTCAAAACAAAGAAAAGCACGGGTAAAAAGTTACACAGCGATGTCACAAATATGATGTAATGTGATAGTAACAGACTTATCAAACATTTCGTTGTAGCACAGCGATGTCACAAATATGATGTAATGTGATAGTAACAGACTTATCAAACATTTCGTTGTAGCACAGCGATGTCACAAATATGATGTAATGTGATAGTAACAGACTTATCAAACATTTCGTTGTAGCACAGCGATGTCACAAATATGATGTAATGTGATAGTAACAGACTTATCAAACATTTCGTTGTAGCACAGCGATGTCACAAATATGATGTAATGTGATAGTAACAGACTTATCAAACATTTCGTTGTAGCACAGCGATGTCACAAATATGATGTAATGTGATAGTAACAGACTTATCAAACATTTCGTTGTAGCACAGCGATGTCACAAATATGATGTAATGTGATAGTAACAGACTTATCAAACATTTCGTTGTAGCACAGCGATGTCACAAATATGATGTAATGTGATAGTAACAGACTTATCAAACATTTCGTTGTAGCACAGCGATGTCACAAATATGATGTAATGTGATAGTAACAGACTTATCAAACATTTCGTTGTAGCACAGCGATGTCACAAATATGATGTAATGTGATAGTAACAGACTTATCAAACATTTCGTTGTAGCACAGCGATGTCACAAATATGATGTAATGTGATAGTAACAGACTTATCAAACATTTCGTTGTAGCACAGCGATGTCACAAATATGATGTAATGTGATAGTAACAGACTTATCAAACATTTCGTTGTAGCACAGCGATGTCACAAATATGATGTAATGTGATAGTAACAGACTTATCAAACATTTCGTTGTAGCACAGCGATGTCACAAATATGATGTAATGTGATAGTAACAGACTTATCAAACATTTCGTTGTAGCACAGCGATGTCACAAATATGATGTAATGTGATAGTAACAGACTTATCAAACATTTCGTTGTAGCACAGCGATGTCACAAATATGATGTAATGTGATAGTAACAGACTTATCAAACATTTCGTTGTAGCACAGCGATGTCACAAATATGATGTAATGTGATAGTAACAGACTTATCAAACATTTCGTTGTAGCACAGCGATGTCACAAATATGATGTAATGTGATAGTAACAGACTTATCAAACATTTCGTTGTAGCACAGCGATGTCACAAATATGATGTAATGTGATAGTAACAGACTTATCAAACATTTCGTTGTAGCACAGCGATGTCACAAATATGATGTAATGTGATAGTAACAGACTTATCAAACATTTCGTTGTAGCACAGCGATGTCACAAATATGATGTAATGTGATAGTAACAGACTTATCAAACATTTCGTTGTAGCACAGCGATGTCACAAATATGATGTAATGTGATAGTAACAGACTTATCAAACATTTCGTTGTAGCACAGCGATGTCACAAATATGATGTAATGTGATAGTAACAGACTTATCAAACATTTCGTTGTAGCACAGCGATGTCACAAATATGATGTAATGTGATAGTAACAGACTTATCAAACATTTCGTTGTAGCACAGCGATGTCACAAATATGATGTAATGTGATAGTAACAGACTTATCAAACATTTCGTTGTAGCACAGCGATGTCACAAATATGATGTAATGTGATAGTAACAGACTTATCAAACATTTCGTTGTAGCACAGCGATGTCACAAATATGATGTAATGTGATAGTAACAGACTTATCAAACATTTCGTTGTAGCACAGCGATGTCACAAATATGATGTAATGTGATAGTAACAGACTTATCAAACATTTCGTTGTAGCACAGCGATGTCACAAATATGATGTAATGTGATAGTAACAGACTTATCAAACATTTCGTTGTTGCACAATATTTCATTTTCAGTAACAATATACAAAACATTAAATTTATAAATTGTACTTTCGGTTAATCACGTGTCCATAGTTTTCAGTTAGATCGATAATATAAAATGTTACTGATTGAGAATTTTCATGCATTTTAATGTTGTGGGTGTGTGTGTGATGTGTAGTTTAATTTCTACATTCTCAATTTTCACTCGTTATTGAAAGAGAGATTGTGGTCATCCATTGTCAATCAAACATAAGCCACAATAAAGTTTTAGGTTTTTTAATCATTTTCTACGTACACGATAGTCAGCTGAGCTATCAAGCCAGCGTTAAAACTTTATCCACAGTAAATAAAAGATCTATCCAACATAGTTTCTCAAGATATCTAGAAATATTTATATGAATAAACCATAAACTTTGTTGATGCTATTAAGTTTATTTGTTTTTTCTCCAAAGTAATTTATATAACCCGTCAATATAAAACTGTTTAGTTAACAATATTACAAACATTCAGTATTTCTGTTACTTAAGTCATTATTGCAAAAATACTAGCCTATAAGACTAAAAAAATCATCAAACTTATCGTTGTTTTGAGCGTTTTAATTATATGTCAGAAGACTGAATCGCTCAACTTCATTCGTACTAAATTAAGAAACTCGTAACTGAAGATTGTGTTACTATGGGTGCTACTAAGAATAATGTGCTACCTTCTTACTGTAAATGTAGAATAAAGTACTGTTAGAGCAAAAAACAAGTTCATTTGTCGATAGTATGTTTGTTTGATGATAAGAACTGAAGGTTCTGTGTTTTTGGAAAATGTGTCAGCAAAAAATCTAATAGACATACGAATAACTTTTTTTCTTTAAAGTGACTTTCCAATATATACATGTGATTTCTTCATACACATAAGAAATTGTTAACACTAAGAAATAGCGACAGTGGTTCTGATGTAATGAAAGACAAAGGCTTTATCAGATATTTCGGACGAGTACTTACCACGTTAATTTATGTTTCTTTGTTTATTTTGGAATTAGCAAAGTGATGTGTTGCCTTTTCAAATATATGTGTACAAATTGATTAAAGTTAATAAGTAAGACATAACTGGTTGTAAAGTACTACTATAGAAAATTTATTACAAATATACCAGACTATTAATTAACAATTAGTTATAGCTTGTTGATGTTCTTACAAAAAATAACGTTGTTTCTTGTTGTTCTTCTTCTCTTACTCAGTGTGTATGTTAAGGTTATATAACTTGTGACGGCTGTCAAAATATTCTTGTTAAGTATTGGTCATCGTACTGTTTTCTTAAGGACTGCCACTTCAATGTTCTTGCCATCCTCAACTAATACGGCATGAATGTATCAAGTGGGAGTGACGTTAATGTTGTCAATTATTATATAACCATAGTAAATAGAATAAACTGCAACAAAAACTACACATAATATACATATTTATTCCCATAATTAAAAGTAACCAAGGATAATCATGTTATTTGTATTCCGGAACCTAAGTCTAATTTCAAATCAATATATACATATATTGTATTTATATATTTATATGTATATAAACAAATTAGTCCACACATAGTGCTTTGGACTCTTAATCGAAATTTCGAGGCTTGCTGATAACACGTTATGTTATTAAGAAAGACACTTTATCTAGGTGACTTTAGTCTTCTTAGCTGTAGATGTCACTGCTGTGTCTTATGCCTCATGCTGATATGGGATGAATTATTCTTGACTTTTTCCTTGACTAAAGGAAATCTGAAAGTCTTAAAACTTTCTCCAGTGTCTAACATTTAGTGTAATGACGAGTTACTTCAAATAGGAGAAAAAAATGTATATGGAATTATCGTAAGATACTCTAGTTAAATACTCAAATTGACATATTTCTCTTTCGCCCTACGCAATTTAAAACAATTATCCAGTAATTTTCATTTATCAAGGAACGTTTTTGTTGACTTGACGTAAGGACACCACTTATCTATAACCACTTTCCTTAAAATTTCAGTCTTTAAATATGACATAATATAAATAATGTACTTGTATTAAATATGAATGCATGTGTATATTAAAAATATAATTCTCATAAATCACAGCACAACTTTCAACAGTAATACCTGTTGAAAGAGAATTCGACAAAGCCATCTATGAGAAACAATTAATCATGGAAAAAGAACAACCGAAAGACTCAATTAAAGCAGATACTCTGCAATATGAAATAGTTAAACAACACACGTTAAAAGAGAATCTTACGACTTCACCTATGAGAAATAATTATCCCTATGATCATGGGAAAAAAACTCTTAGATACCAATAAAGATACTAGGAAAGCAAAACTATTAAAATAATCATAGACGGATGTATGAAAGATAACAGGAAACAAGAAATACAACGGCATTGGACATAATGAAAATTTAACCCTTAAACACTGAGAAACTATATATAACGTAAAACATAAAAAGAAACATGTCAAGTCAAATAGCAATGTAAAAAATTGTATACGTTTAAATCTTCTCCAGAGACGAATGTTTTCTACAACATTAAAAAAAGGTAAAACTATGCTTGACATACCTGGAAATGAATCGCTACATTTAATACTCTTTCGTTTGTTTGTTTTTCTGTTTTTTCTTTAATTGTAAAAAAAAAAATTAAATTATTATCACATAGTATTTGAAATCCTGTTTTATAATTTTCACTATAATAAAGTTTGTGAAAGTCATTACACTGTTTAGGAGTGCTTGGAAATATGTGAATAGTATTTTTCTTTCACACACATGTATGTACATAGATCTGATAATTTATATTAAACAACAAGCTACCTAATAATGTTACTTAAATATAAATACAACATACAATAATATTGTTAGCCTAAAAACAATCACGAATATGATTCTACATTAAACGGTACAGTGAATTTTAGTATAATTATTTTACTTGTCGTGTATCAAGTTTAGTTGCTTATTTCTCGTTTTTGAAAATGCTATACTACACCTGTAAATATTTTCAAATTCTCCTACATATAAAACATACGAGTTATTACACTCTAACAGTAAAACAAAATCTGTTAAAACTCTTGACTACTTCTCGCTAGGCCCACAATTTAAATTTATCACCACAAGCTTTTACGTGTTTCATTTAACCCAGCAGTATTAAGGCTGCTGTCAATTTCACCCAAACCTAACTTACTTGATAACAATTTTTGTCACAAGAAATATTACATGACATTATTGTGAATGACTCAAATCAATAAATAACTACGGAGAAAGTAACTTAGCTATTTCTCTAACAGTGTTCTGTACAAATCTATATGTACTGTATGTATAAAAATTTATGTTAAATAATATGCGGGAAACATTTTACCATTATATAATACCTGTATTGTTAAAACAATGGTTTTATTTATAACTTGTTTACAATACATAATTAAAAATATAAGTGAAAACTTCCATGTTGATAATGGTATTGTTGTTGTTTTAAATTAACCACAGTGCTACACATTTGGTTAGTAGTGTTGTAAGTCTGCAGACATGCCGGTGAGCCACTGGGTGGCTGTTGATAACGCAACCCGTAACGGATTTGCCACTATATATATATTCTAATATCGATGTTTGTTTTAGTTAAATATATATTTAGAAATGTATTTATCTTACATTGTTAAATGTGTATTGCGAAAGTTCTGCTTATTATCTAAATATCCAAAAGATTATTCATTGTAACACTGAACTTTACATATTTAACAAAAGCACTAGCGTATTTTCTAATATTGTTGACACTAAACTTTCGAGAATTTCACTCTAATAACTTATAAATCGACGCGCAAAGAGAACAATTTTAAAGTGTTTGTTTGGTAAACTTGGTGCGCTATAAACCTCGGAAACTATAACTGTGATAAACTCTTCTTAATCGAAAACTGCAGATATTTGATAAGAAACGTTAATAGATTTCAACATTACAAACTGTTTAACTTCAGTGAACTAACTTCAGACGTTAGTATTTGTAATAAGACATTAGATAGCTTCGTCGGAAAAAAAGTCAGGGTTTAAACGGCGTGAAGCCAGTCAAGAATAAAAAGTCAGCTAATTAACAATTAAGCGACGTGTAACAATATCAGCTGAGAATTCGCTCATGTAAACCGTCGATAAAATAAGATCCAGACCAGAAATAAGGCTTACAACTGTTTAAAAAATAAATTATTATTTATAATAATTGTTATTATTAATTGTATTGCTGTTTACTATATTCAAATATATTTTTCTAAGAAAGAAAATTATGTGTATCAAACTTGTTGGCAAATATCACATATTTTATACATATCGACATTAAATTAATTTCTGAATCAAAATTTCTGTCTGTTTAAAATCGTAATACGTAACACACGTAACGTAATAAATTGGACACTTGTCCGAGATAAATTATAATACGTTACAAACTACTAAACAATTCTAAGCTTTAACAGCTGAAAGATGGATCATTTAAAAAAAGCCTAATTATTATGTTTAGCTTTACGGTATTCCTAGCTTCGGAAAATGAGAGATTTATGAACGTAATATTTGAAGCTTCAGTTTAGATCTAGCGAATGCAATGCGAGCATCTCACTACCAGAAGAAAGGCCAACAGCATAACCATTCGCCCATGTCTAGTCACTGCAAGGTGGAGAAAACACAGTTCATTTGAGATAATGCTCAGTTCAATTTCTTTAGTCTTTTTCTACCCACTGACAATTAAACAATTAAAAATTAGGAATTAGAGAATGAAAAACGTTCTTTTATGATTTAATCACTTCAGTGTGTTTTTCTGACTCTACAAATAAGTCATAATATTAATATATTTCAATACAGAAATTTTAGTTGGAAGTTTGAATATAATTATTAGAAGTTTAATTTTCTCTATGTACTAAAATCTTGGTGTATTATTTTCAAAGATTACTCGTTTATTAGAAACTAACATAATCTTTTTGTTCCATACAATGTGGTTTTAAGACCATGCAAACATACAATTAAAGCTGCAATAAAAAAAGTCAAATAATCTAGAGCATATCGCAAAGTTGACACATTTATCTATTCAATAATGATTTCAGCGTCGATTTAAAGTTAATAGTTTCACAGAGTTGTCAAACTACGCATTGCGATGGATATTTTAAATGCCTAAATAAGTACCTAAATATCCTATTTGAACGATTCTAATAAAATAATTGATTTTAGTTTACAAATAACATAGCAGAAGATGATGTTTGTAGCAGACTGAAACAAAGTAAACATATGTCTTAAAAGAAAGTTCTACTGTTGACTACAAAACAATAATCAGTTAAAGTCGCAGATCAACTAAAGAATGTATCATATAGAAGTTACAGGAATAATGAGATCCTGCAGTATTTAAACATCAACTCTCCTTAGAATAACTGAAAGACTTAATTATATTGATATATAAGCCAAATAGAGGAAATAAGTAACAAAATATATGTTTTAAATCCAACGTAAAGGAACATATTGCCGAAAATTTCAGATGGGTACTCTGATGAAACGAAAGCTCTCAAATGATACCAAAAAAATACTATAGGGACTAAAGATGGTGTTAAGTCAAGGATACAGAACTCAATACAATAAAGGAAACAACTTAGAGCTAATAAGATATCAATGAAACAGAAATTAGCTGGATTTATTGAGGCAAAGTTAAGGAAGAAATAATTCTCCTAACCCAAATAAAAAAGTTCATTATTTTAGGAAAACATTCTAAGAGCTTATTGATGAGAATCCTTGTTATATACTGGTTGAAATGGTTCTACCTGCATATGTTCATACTAAATTAAAATGAGATGTTTCTTTGAAAGATAAAAATGAGGAGATTGGTACAAACAGCATGTGGAAATAAAGTTCTAGCAAAAGGAAAACTGGAAGTGACCTTTAAAGTTACGTTTTTTGTCCCTTATGATATGTAAGTAATTGACATCAAAAAACGAGTACATGTTAGCTAGCTTTTCGTCAATCACACGTGAGTTTTTAACCGCTGAAGTTTGTTTGTTGAACTTTTGCACAAAGCTAAACGAGGTCTACCTGCACTAGCTTTCCATGATTTAGCAGTGTAAGACTAGAGAAAAGGTAGCTAGTAATCACCACCCACCCCAAATATTAAGCTACTTTTTTACCAACAAATAGTGGGATTGACTGAATATTATAAAGTCCCCAAAGGTCGAGCAAGTTTGGTATAACGAAGATTCGAAACTTTAAGTTATATAATTTTTTCTAAAATAATAACATTTGAACATAACCCTTTGTTATTTAATTATTTGTAAAGTTTGATATCTATAAACGTAAACTGTGAAATATTTATAATTTCCCAATTAATAAGTGTTACTCACAATTATAACTTCCGAGATTAATAGCATTCTACCGATAGCAAACCGACAATACACACTGTTCTTGACGCCTCACATTGGTGACGTTGCATAAATGATAGGCGAATTTATAGAAATTACACTGACCCAACAATACTGATGATAATCTAGGGTTTTCGTGATTCTTCTACAATATTTGTGAAGAGGCTGGAATTTCACAAAACACATTTAATAGTATAAGTTTCATGCATTCATCAGTATACATATACTTAACTTAAACAAATATCGATATTAAAATAAATATATATTAGTAAATTCGCCACAGTGGTTATTGTTTCAGAATAAATAAAATATGTTACTCATGAAAAAGACGTACCATTGTCACTGAGACAAATAACATTTTTCTGTTTATTTCCTGTGAAAATGTTTTGCAAAACTGTCAAAGTGTTTCACAGTTTTAGGTACAAAATATGGGCGTACTTAATAGGTTAGAGAATAATGGAGTGGACTACTTAGCAAAAACAGAAATACATAAGAAATTAAAATATCATAAATCATCTATAGGAATTACTATTCTTTATTAATATTGTTTCTCTTCAGATACTACATTCATACATGTCCCCCAGTGGCTCAGCGGTATGTCTGCGGATTTACAACGCTAAAAACCGGGTTTCGATATCCGTGATGACAAGAGCAAAGAAAGCCCATTGTGTAGCTTTGTATTGAATTCAAAACAACAACTTTCGTGCATATAAATGATTTTGAAAATTCCAAGGTTTGGAATAATTCTTTAGCTATAATTAAGAATATTTTAAACGTTAAAGTAAAGATTACAACACTAGTGACTTTCACATATCAAAGGAACATTCAGGTTTGTTAAAGATATTCAGATATATCTGAAGACACATTTCAGTAATAAATTAAAAATATAAAAAGCTATTAAATACTACACATAAAATTCAATAAAAAATATCGAATTTCAGTTCAATTCAGTGGTTTCATAATTATTATCCACATATTACACAATGGAGGAGTTAGGTATTGAATAGATTCTCAGTACTTTCATATCCTATTTTATTAAACACTCGTTTAATACTTTAATAGATTATTTCATATCGATTTTGTGACTTTCAATCTATCCCAAAAGGATTTATTATTTAACGGTTATGTTACTCAACATAAAAAGATAAAAATCACTAAAGAGCCAAAAAGTTACATCGTCACTAGGTTTATAATGTATGGCATCTTTTAGCTAAGAATCTATAAAGTTCTCTAAAGCTATGAGTTGCTATGATTTTATCTTCAAAACGTGTTATTAGTATAGTGAGTTATACACTTGCAAAACACTTACTTTCAATTCTTTTGTAGCAACGTTTTTATATGATGTGTAATGATAATTGCTGAAGAAGTTTAATGAAGGTAAACAGCTACTACCTGGTGAAAATTATTTCATTTTTCAACCTTTCACTATATCGTCTCATCTAGTTTTATACACCTTACTGAAAACATGCCTGGTCGTTATAAAATAAACACATCTAGCCTCAGTTTTCTTTAAGTTTCCATATTGCATGAAGCCATCAGAGCACATTTCAGTAATTCAGTGAATATTTGTCGTGAAACATTTTACAATACCAGTTTGTTTTTCATGAGATACGTAAGAAACAGCACTGTTTTACAAAACTTCAATAGAAGTTTTACAAGGCCAGCTGGCCTTCTTTCACCACTCTTTTCGAACTTGATCCTGCCATCGTGTGTAAGCCATCGATAGATAACTGTGTGGAAGCAGTAACTGACTGTATTGTCCAGATAGTTGCTTACTGTATTCCTAAAATCTCGACATGTTTGGCACAATATCCTTATTCTTGGTGAAATTTTACCCACTACATGATAAAAAAGCTAAAAAACGAGCTTGGGTTACCTTTCGAAGGTATCTCACATTTTTGAACCGCATTGCATTTCAGCAAGCCCATGCACATGCTTGACAGATCAGATGTCATGCCAGAAGGAATCTTGGATTAAATACATCTCTAGCATCTCTTCTACCACCAGCTCCAAATTCATATGGAGCAAGATTTGGAAGATTAGTGGACGTTATACTTTTGCACCCTTTCGATCTTTTTCTTCCTGATGGTCAGGAAGTTGCTGATGGCCAGAGCATCTCCAATACTCTCAGCAAAAGCTTTCCTTATGCATTTAGCACTTCCGCTTCTTTTCCCATCTTCTTAGCCATCAAAACTCGGGCAAAGTGATCGTCTTTTTCCTTTTTAGCTGATCGTTTCTATGACTATAATAGCCCCTTACACTAATGGAACTTGAACTTGCTCCTCATTGGTCTGGAAGTACATCAGTCGGACCTGATACAATTCTTTACATGATGTTTCGCCATTTCTCTCCTGTCTCTCTTGTTATTCTTCTGGTTGTTTTTAACCGGATTTGGCAGGAAAATGTTTTTCCTGAAGCCTGGCGCCATGCTATTGTACTTCATTTTCCTAAACCTGGGAAGGATCCCAAGATTCCTTTGAACTTCCGTTCAATTGCTTTGACGAGCTGTCTATGTAAGGTTTTTAGAGAGAATGGTTAATGCTCGTCTTGTTTTTCCTCGAATCAAACAACCTCATCTCACCCACTCAGAGTGGGTTCCGGAGACAGTGTTCCACCATGTACCACCTTATTCGACTTGAAACATCAATCGGCAAAGCCCTTTTCAAGTGATGACATTTTATTTTTGTATTTTTGTACCTTGAGAAACCTTATGATACAACGTGGAGGTATGGCATCTTGCGAAACCTTCGCTTGTATGTCATTCGTGGCAATTTTCCAATTTTATTAAACATTTTTTAATGAACCAGCGATTCCAGATTCTTGTGATTTCGAACTTTCCCATTCTTTCCCACAGGAACTTGGAATCCATCAGGGCTGTGTCTTGAGTGTCACACTTTTAATTTTAAGATTAATGGCATCTGTTGACAACTACCCTCTACAGTTGCAAATGGTCTCTTTGTCAGCAACTTCCACATCTCGTCAGTCGTCGAAGATGAGGTTTATTGAGTGGTAGCTACAGAGTACCCTTAATTATTTACTGAAGTGGACCACAGCAAACATTTTTAACCTCTCTCTTTTTCTCCACAACAATGTGCTTGCACATTTGCCGTCAACAGGTTATTCACTCTGATTCTGAACTCCATATTGGTGAAGTTGTGCATCCCGTGGTCCCTGAGGCAAAGTTCTTGGGCTTATCTTTGAACGTAAGGTGGCCTTTATTCCACACATCAGGCATGTCCTCTCTTCCACCTCTTTTGGAGCGGATCGATGTTCCATGCTAAAACTCTATCGCATCCTTAGTTGATCCAACACAACAATGTATCTCTGGTCTATGGCACTGCCAGGATCTCGGACTTGAAAATGTTAGACTCTATTCACCATCAGGGGCTTCGGCTCTGCACAGAGACCATCCACACTTCTTGAGTGCAGAGTTTGTACATTGAGTCTCATAAACTCCCGCTATACCTTCTTCGTTATAACTGTCTTTAATGTTTGATTCAAAACTTCGATCTTTACCACAGCATGGCATTGTCTTTTCCTTCTTCAATAGGCCACACGATTTTATAATAGATGGTCTGGCGTTCTTCCTTTTAGCCTTCATATCCAAATGCAGTTGTATGAATTAAGTCTACCTTTGGATGGCATAGCAGTATCCACAGATCAGCCGATCCTACTATGACTAATTACTATACCCAGATATGACCTTTCTTCGAGTCATCTGAATAAGGAAGATACTCCTGATTGGAAGTATCGCATTCTATTAGCCGAACATCTTTCGATCCCATTCCCATATATACAGATGCTTTGAAATCAGGTGACTCTGTGGGCTCTGCCATGGTTTGCTGTAATTCGGTTGTTGCAAACGCAGCACAATCTCTCTACAGTTTCTGTATTCACTGCCGAATTGTACGCCGTTTCCCTTGCTCTGGATCACATAGAAGCTATGCAGTAAACAAACTGTACTATTTATATCGATTAACTTAGCTCTCTGTTAGCCCTGGAATCGCTTCATGTCAATTTTCACCCTGTTCTCGTCGATATTCAAAACCAATTGGCTCATTTCTCTTTATTTTCCACTTCTATCCAGTTTTATATGGATACCAGGCCACGCTGATATTAACGGGAACGAGCTCGTTGACATAGCAGCTTGATCAGTCTGCTTTGGTACTATCACCACGGTGACTTTCGCACATATGGACTATGATCTTGTATTCAAGACTCCTCTCCACGCCAGTTGGCAGCAAACTTGGAGTGAGCAACATAATAATAATATTTTCCAAATACAACTTTCTATTACTCTTTCGCTGTCTTGCTTCCATAAGGATCGGAAGAAGGAAGTTATTCTTGTTAGGCTAACCATTGGTCATAGTTTTTCAACTCACCAATTTCTGTTATCTGGTACTCATGCACTCAAGTTACAATAGCACACATTTTACTGTCATGCTGTCGTTAAGATCGAGAGCGGCGGCTCCATTTTATACATATTTTTAAGGTGGGTTCACCCTTGATTTTGGTCAGTGTTACTGGTGAGGGTGATAATGTCCATCTCAGTTGTGTTTTACAATTTTAAGGCCATTAGTCTTTTTAACTCTATTTAAAACTTTAATCCAAAAATTGGATGTTTTAGCACGATTCATTTTTATTTATATATCCCCAATGACTGAGCGGTATGTCTGCGAACGTACAACGCTAAAATCCTGGTTTTGATACCCGTGGTGGGCAGAGCACAGATCGCCCATTGTGTAGCTTTTTCCTTAATTCAAAACAACAACAACAACATTTTTTACATATTTTACTCTTCATCCTTTTACCGGCTGTTTGGCGCAGATAGCCAAGTTGCTTTGTGCTAACAAACACTAAACAACCAACCAACAAATAGCTCCGTAACAAGTCCGTTATTTCTCTGTATCAAACCTACTTGATATTAATGGTTGTGTACGTGTGGTTTCAGGTACAAAATTAGACACAATCATCCTTATGAACAAAAATAACACCAAATTTATGCACCAAATACTGTTTTAACGATTATTAGTAACAATCTAAGTCACTTCACTTTATACATATTTACCTTGTAAGATAGTTTATCTTAAATTAATCTCAAAATAACTCGGCTTAGGGCATGAACAGCTCCAGCTACCGAACCAATGATAGACAAAAACGTATCATCTGATGCAAGCGTCTGTCCGTATGTCTGACAAAAAGTAAGAAAGTATTTCTAAACTATAAAACAATTTTCTTTACCCACTCTGAAAAAAGTGTCTCAATGCAACCTCGTTGTTGTTGGTACTTTGTTTGTAACTACAAGTTCTTCTTATTTTATATTATATTTGAACACAATGATCAAATCAATATTTTCATACTTAATTATTTAGTTCCATTTCTTTTTTCAAGGTGGTTTGTAATGAGAATAATATTAATTTTTACGTAAGTCACAGTTTCGACATTTAGAAAATTTTATGATCCTAGGAAGAAATAAGCTACCAATAATTGCATCTACTTAACTAATAAAAAATTTCACAATCATGAATGGGTAATATCAACAAATAAAAAACGGCTATAAAAAGATAAAATTATTTCATTTTCATAGCTTTTCTGGTTACACATAAAGTTGAATTTCACCATTACTGAACGGTTTTGCGTTATTAACACTCACACTGACTGAATCTAATTATTCGTTTTTCATTGTTTTTCTACAGTCTACGTCTTTCGTAATTGATTCACTGAGTTCTTTACAACACGATTGTATTCACGTTGCGTATACAGTAGTTATCTCACTAGATATTGTTTCTTCTTGTGTTAAAAATATGAATACAATTGCTTACATCTTTAAGTGTGTATCTGAAAATGTAAATATTTCTACTGAACAAAAAGTAACATCACACTTGTTCACAAAATCAGTCAGAATGCTGGAGAAGAAACAAAAGAACAAGTTTTATTAATAAAACATACTTGGAAGATATATAATAGTGGTACTTACCACTATTAAAAAAAAAAAACTCTTACGCTCATTCCAAAAAGAGTTTATGGGAGTGGTGAAGCATTTTCGACAATGTAATTGAAACAAGAAAATACTTCTACTTTTATCATTTGGCATAGAAAAGAATTAAGTATATTCATGTTTTTCATGATTATATGATTATCAGTCATCTAGCCTTGTGTTCAATATGTAACTAACATGTCTCCCAGCAGAAGTTAAAATATCGAATTTCGATATAACGTAGTTAAACTGAGAGCATGTCATTATTAAGATGACATACTTTGAGAGGTGTAATTACAACTGAATTTTTCATACAATGTGTTTCAAATTCATAATATCTTTACACAAACCATAGGCCCGGCATGGCCATGTGTGTTAAGACGTTCGACTCGTAACCCACGAGTCGCGAGTTCGAATCCCCGTCGCACCAAACATGATCGCCCTTTCAGCTGTTGTGGCGTTATAATGTGACGGTCAATCCCACTATTCGTTGGTAAAAGAGTAGCCCAAGAGTTAGCGGTAGGTGATTCTGACTAGCTGCTTTCCCTGTAGTCTTACAGTGCTAAATTAGGGACGGCTAACGCAGATAGCCCTTGAGTAGCTTTGCGCGAAATTGAACAAAACAAACACAAACCTTACTATTTATACTAAACTAATCCCAGCTCCTTTTAACGAAAACTGTCACTAGTAACTAAGTCAGACTTTTTTAGATGATGTAATACGAATTTACTTTGTCGTCTAAAGTTTATTTTAATCAAATTTCTTTAATCTGATTTGAGTCTCGGAGTAATTCTCGGTACATAAGCTGCCCAATCAGTAGAATTGCATCAGTAACACTTGCCGTTATCAAAAAAGAAAACCGGAACACTTTCTAAAATTTAATCGCTATTGACGAACCTGATAAAGTATTGAAAGTTTACTCGTTGGTGAAAAGTAAATTGGTTTGTGAATTAACTTAATACTACATCAATGATTTTCAAAGGCATTAGTTAGGTTCCCTACTTTGAGTCTAGTAATTTAAACTTTTATTTTAGAGCAGGAGCAATCCATTATTTTAGAGTGTTTTGTGCTTTTTTCAGAACACTTTAACTTCAGTAATATAAATATTTTATTGTAACAAACAGAATATTGAAACAAACGTATGATGAGAAATTTATACTTGCCTTCCTGTAGTGCGTCTGTTTGATACGAAATGAACTATATATGCTCTGCCCACCTGAATTCTAGTATTTTATGTTCATAGACATTAAGTTATGACACTGGGAGGCCTCCCCCACAGCGGGACAACCGTGATTATGCGGACTTCTCTCAGTAAAAACCAATATTCGAAATAATGATAAAACAAGAAGGTAGTAGTAGATTAAACCATTGGTAAATGAGATATAATTTTGTCTTTAAAACACCTCACTCCAGTTTATTAACTGAAATATTGTTTAGCTAGTTTCAACTTTCAAAATTTCTTGGTTCGGTAAGTTTAATAAAATATGAATAAATAATGTTTGAACATATAAAACTATTGAGAATACTTTAAAGGGTTTTCTTAAAGTTTGGAAATATTTCAGTGAAAAGACTAAAAACCTAAAAACATTATTTATTCATAACCATTGATAAATGATTAGGCCTTAATTGGTGCTTTTTAAGAATGATAACTTAAGTAATTTGAAAGTCTTCTTTCATGTAAGCTCTCTAATAAATAATACTAACATTAATCAGTAATGTAAAATATTTAATGTTCGTTAATATAATCTAGATTATCCACTTTCGAGATATTCTAAAGAATTATAACCAATAAAATGAATGAATATTACCTAAAATAAAAGCAACAACTATTTTGAATAAAAAGCAAAATAAGATACTAGAAAGTTGAAATTAGTTGTGATTATTATAGTGCAATAAACATCAGGTACATTTACTAAAACTTGTAACTTAACCATAAGGAGCAAATTAAAGATTACTAGGGTTCATGAAGATGGGAGTTGTAAGTGTGCCTTATAAGAAAATCAGTTCTAAAATTCGGCTAACAGCAGCGACTTTTAGAAACCAACTGTTTACCCATTTCTATAGATCATGTTCCAAAATGAAGGAAGGCCATTTCTATTATGTGCATAAGGTGAATAGAAACACTGTTACCTTTTTAGAAGTGTTAAGCTGGTTCTAACGAAAGTAAAGCATCAGTCAGAAGGGTCTCGTGCAGACAAACAGTATTAAAGACAAGGTTAGAAGCTAGAAACTAAAGAAACCTGTAGACGTTTAAGTCTTGTTACAGCTTCTGAGAGCTGAGGATGAGAAAATAACAACATTTATGCAAGGCCTTTCATAAAATATTGATCCATGAACAAACACCAATGAAGTGCAAGACAAAACTCATTATTAAGTAGCTAAAGAAAGTTAATCACTATAAATAATCCACCAACTGGTTTTATACAACACACTTATCCCTCATTAACAAATGTTTTAGTCACATCATCATTACAAATATCAGCAGCAATAACAGAAATCATACTTCTGGGCAAAGTTAGTTTTAGAAAAGAAATGTCATGCATACATCAGAGTTTCATATTATGACTAATTTTGGAGTGAAATACGAAGTGTAACAGCGTGTCATATGTGGTCTTCATAGACTTTTAACACATTGGCTTCCACACAAACCACCAGTGAGTTGTGCTCTATTTCCATTTCATGGAGCCACATATTGGCTGGGATACAATGGCTACATGCACATTATTCCTAAAAAAAAAGGTAACTCTGGAATAACTAGTGGGACATTGGAAAGTATAGGCAAAATAAACTTGAGAGCCAACGTGTTAAAGAATTTCGACAGCACATATAGAGAGCTTTTGTGTAAAATCCTACGACATTTAATCTTAAGGTTTGAAAAATATAACACAATGTATTTCTATACGGCTCAGAATGCTTGAATATGATTCATAAATCGTCAACATAAAATGCTTCGAATCTTTTAGCATAATTCTCTTGCCCACAGAGGCAGAAGTCATTAAAAACGGAGTATTGTCTGCATTCTGTGATACTGACGAATACAAACTATATTACAAGTAAAGATATCATGAATAAAAGTAGATCATATTTATTGAGATACAGAAATATATAAGTTATCTGTTGCTTCAGACGATTGTTAATGCTTATAAAAGAAACCTTTGAATTACGAAGTTATTCTGGTAACACTATAACTTATTGGCTGAATAAATGTAGTCAGCCAAATTGCAACATCTTGTAGTTAATGTGCAACGTTTGGTTATCAATGATTATATAGTAATAAATATTTCCAATGTAAGGTAATGTTTAATATAATTATATGTAAATAAGGCATCGC
Organism: Tachypleus tridentatus; assembly: GCF_004210375.1. Taxonomy (NCBI): domain Eukaryota; kingdom Metazoa; phylum Arthropoda; class Merostomata; order Xiphosura; family Limulidae; genus Tachypleus; species Tachypleus tridentatus. The sequence goes on from NC_134831.1 coordinate 158,919,141, forward strand.
TGAAATATCAAGAAGAACATAAGTTAACACTAGATTTTAATTAGAAGTGTAGCCTCTTAATGCACTGTGTATCAGATTAACCTGCTACATGGGGCCCCGCACCTGATGTGGTTCAGCTACGTTATGACATAAATTTAGCAGCAGGAGATCCGTTGAATGATGCTTTTCTTTGTTAGAACCATCAGTTGAAAAAGCATTAGAGAAACGTGCCAATAAACTGTGGGTCTTAAACTTATTCGAAATCGATGAAACGTTTCTTATCGTAATTTTAGCCACAATATTATTTTTAATTTTAATAACCTAAATTGCTTTCATAAGCACACAAACCACTAGGCCACGTCCAAACACAAAATTTCCCAAACGAAAACAGTGTATCTCTGATGAGCATATGTTTATTTTTCAAAACATCGATATCTTGTGCACACAATAAAAATGACATTCACTAATTTTGAAGAACAGACTTCTCGCAATTGAATTTTTATCGATCATATTATTGTCTTTATATCGATAACAATTAATATATGTAATTTGTTTCAGGACAAAATGTGTTATGTTCATTGTTGAAACACGTCTTTCGGTAAGGCTAGTGTTGCTGCACATACGTTTATGTTAAATTGTCTCAAAAATAAAATAAAATAAAATTGTGACACAGATATTGAAGTTTTAAGTTTATCTTAAACATGCATTGTTTACTTAAAAACAAAGATGCATATGAGCTATTTGTACTGTGACCACCATGGTTAACAATTTCCGAAACTTATCGGTATAAGCATTTAAACATATACCTAATACACATTATAGTCCTAAATATGATAGTAAAGTAATTTCTTGTTCCTTCAACTCATATAAAAAGAAGCAACTGTGTAATTGTTGGCTACGTTTTCACACTTCTGTGTCTGTTCTAGAGTTCCGTACTACTATATTTCATTTCGAACTATTCTGTCCCTAATTCTGCCGAGTCATTCATCATTAGTTGATAACAAAAAGAAAATGCCAACATAAACATGTTACAGCCCCAAGTGGCGCAGTGGTATGTCTGTAGACTCCCAGCGCTAAAAACCGGGTTTAATTATTAGTTTTATGGAGTCGCAATCTCATACGTTCTTGTTTGTGAAGGTTTTGTATGCTAATATCCGTATGCGTAAGGTGTGTATTTAAAAGTACGTATTTAATAACAGTAGCTGTTAAAAACAATTCTAAAAATACTGTTAGGTTTATAAATACAAATGATTGTATTTTGCAATATACCTGTAAATACTTAAAGCCAAACTAATGTGTATAACAACACGGAGACATCATTTGATATTTAATTGATGATGATACATTTTCACAAAAGTTGTGAAAAGATTGTGAAACACAATCTTCTGTTGCAGTCGATTGTAGTTTCGAAGTGAAAATTATTAAACATATCGTTTACCATTGGACTAATTTCAGGACTTACGAGGAATAAACTTTCTTCTGGTGATTGGGCCATAGTTTAACCAAACTCTGCAGTACGTTCTAAGAGATTAATGGTTGAATGAGTTTCCGTGGACTCAAAAAATAAAAACGTCATCACTGGGGTCACGAACACAAAAGGCGAAGACCACAAACATCGAGTAATGTTAGGATAGGACATTGTAACACGTGAAATTGTGCAGGTAGTATATCATAGAATATCAGGTGTAATCATGAGTGATCGAAAATGTATTATAGAAAGCCTGATATCAAATCGTCAGGTAACTAGAAAAAATATTTCTTAGACTTTCTCTTGATATTATGTAGTTCCTGTAAAAGGCTTAATTACAGGCTGAAATAGGAATTACCAACCAATAATAGATAAACAATAAATATTACAGTTAGAACCTCATTGTATTTAGATTCTAGTTGACTAAAATAAGTCAGCAAAGAGGGAGTGTCCATAGTTCTATTTTGGATCGAATGTCTTTATTATTGTCCAATACCAAAGATTGGGTGAAGTAAAAGTATTTCTACATTATGCTGTCACTATTTTCGTTGCCTAAAATCATTCTTAACATAGTTCATCATCTACATAAATTATTTGGAAAACCCAATAAATGTTTTTTTAGTGTTGATTATGAACAAATATTAATAAGTGGAGATAGAACTGAGTACATATTTGTATTAAAATGCTCAATTTTTCAAGATCCACAAATTATAGAAGAATACAAAGTTTTTCAGAAGTGATAACAGTTTCACCACAAGAAAAACATCAAACATATCCCTGACAACTTTATCAGTGTCAGTGAATGCTGCATGAAGAGTATTCGCATAACTTTCAAAAACTTAATTAAAGTTTTACGAGACATTTCCATTTATAACTTTAAAAAAATATTAAGATACTTTTTCGTAAATATTACATAAGAAGTGAAGACTGTATTGAAGAGACTGAATAAACATCTTTGTGTCACTATGCTGTTATAGAGAAAAAAACATGATGATACTTTATTATTACCCCAAAAGTGGATGTTGTATTCAAGTTTCAATTTATTAACATCTGAGTAGTAAGATTATTCAGAAATTCACTTCTGATATTCAACAGTTCCTTAACAAGCCTCTTCTTTGACTCCATCGAAACTACATGATAATAATGGTTGTGTACGATGAGCTTCAGGATAAAATATTGTCACAAGTATCCCTGTAAAAGGACAAAAAAAGTAAAAGTATAAAATTAAATGATCCATGTCTTTTCACAATAACAAAATTAACGTTCATTATAAATTAACTGTTTTATTATAATTTATTTTGAATGAATAACTTGTACAAAACTGAACCAATCTCACAATCAATATACAATGACACTCATTATGAATCATCTGAGTAACTGAACTAATTTTAATAATTATATTTATCTCAAGACAACAGTATTAGACTTAGAAAAAATTTTAATACTGCTTTTTTTTTTTACATTTCCTGCTTTAGACTTTATCTAAGAAGAGGATTATTTATAGTATTTCAACCACCTTATGTTGAACATATTATTACCATTATTATTTTTCCATAAAAAAAATTGTATTTCAACTAACTAATGTCTGTCTTATCAGTCGACGACGACACTTTTCACTCAGTAGCAAAAGACATTTAGTCTATTTGGTATACATATAACATTTTGTTTAACATATTTATTACAATTATAGCTATACCATACAGAATAGTGTAATATAAGTAACCATATCAACTGAAAACCAAAGGTTATTAACCTAGTTGGGATACGTATAACATAAAGTTTTTTCTTGATCTTGGATGTTTCAGATTTCGATAGTTTTAACCACAATAAAAATAAAATAGCTCAGTCGATTCATGAGGCACACATGTATTCAAGTTTATTTTCCTTCATAATAACAATTTTTATTGAAACATCAACATAAAGTATAGAAAAATATATTATATTTTTTTCTCATTTCTTATACGAGTATGTGTGAGATATTTATAAGTTTGCTTGTTTTTAAATTTCGTAGAAGCTACACAAGGGCTACCTGAGCTAGCGATCCCTAATTTAGTAGTGTAAGACCAGAGGTAGGCAACTAGTAATCACCATCCATTAACAAATCTAGGGCTACTATTTTACCAACGATTAGTGCGACTGACCGCACATTATTACGCTCCCACGGCTGAAAGGGCATGTATATATTAGTGTGACGGGGATTTGAAGCCGCGACCCTCGGATTACGAGTTGACGTCCCTACCACGACCTAGATAATTCTGTTTTGACAGTAAATTTTACAAATAAGGTCATGTTTCATTCTCAAGGTTATATAATTTGATGTCATATATAAAAGAAAAGTACTAATGAAAGAAATCATGAAAATAAGAAGTCATCCATGAAATAAGAAGAGTTGATTCTGACCTATGAATGAAATAGATGCTGTGATACAAAACGTAACAAACCATCCTAAAGAAGGAATAACATGATGGAGAACTAGAGGCAAGAGAAAGGAAGAAGCTGTCTGGAATAGAAAAAAACATGAACTAAATTAAAGTTCAAACAGTTTATATATTGTAGCAAGCCATCAACTTTTTTATGATATTTTCAAATCTAGAATATAACATTTATTTCATGTAACTAAACCTTTAGTAAGAGAGTTGGTTTTTAAACAAACTTAACATTTAAGAAACATTTACATGAGTATCTGCTAATTTACTATTCGGTAATAAAATTATTGATATTATGGTGTTTTTATCAACATGTTAGTAATCCTTGCTCTACACTTACTGAGGTGAAGAACACCATTCCAAAAATTTCAGCAGTGTATTTCGTTCCAAAAATTTCAGCAACAGCAGCCGGAATACAAACAAAAACAAGGGGAAATGTCGTGAAGAGCCCACAAATCCAGATCACGTACATCACTTTTCCCCCATAAGGTGTCGCTACTAGAGTGAACAGCAATACTGTCTTTATACCCAGTAACAGGAGAATCGTTAGCTGAGGATTTATGCATATATTTAAACATATACTGCAATTCTGTGTTACTAAATTAAAAAAAAAGTTAAATAATACAATAAACCTGAAGAACATGTTGATAAACAATGAAAGAGTTTATAATATATAAATCAAAGATAGTTTTTACTCTATGTGTATGTTATTATATACTCATTTTGAGTTAAATTTATATTTCTTCATGTATCTTTTTATTTAAGTTTGAAGAAACTATACCGAGTACTTGTTTAATCGACTGATTAGATATGTGGGTTAACATTATTTGGATAATCCTATTCCGTGCATTACATTTACTTATTTTAAACAGTTTCAAGCGTTTTTTTATTTTTTCAAACCTATTTTCACTGTTTCCATATTTCTGAGTATTATTATTGAAATACGTTTTCGTTTTACCAGTAAAGCAAACAAATGGTTATGCTGTTCTCAAGGCAGAGATCAGGTCCCTAATTTTATTTTTGTAGGCTCTGTGATGAATTTACTATGAAATACATATTTGTTGTCGAAGATTGTTTAATTAATTTAATATTTAGAAGTGTGTATATCTTATCCTGTTAAATCTGTATTACAAAATTCCCACCAATTCACTAAAACTGTAAATAATTATTGACTGTAAGAATCAACAACATATGTGTTTACGTAAACACAGGTGTATCGTCTATTTTGCCGTGCATATTGACGTTTCTAGAAAATATCCTCAAGTATATAAATGTAACAAACACGCGCGCCAAAACAGTGAATATTACTGATTTAATATATCTGACTAGAAACGTTTACAAGTTTCGAATATTACAATCCGTTTAGCTTCATCTTATTCACACTGGATATTACAATTTTTAAAAGGACATTATATAAGTTCAGCTGTAAAACTGGACGTGTGTCAGCGAAAGATGTAGAGATGTCTTGCTCACTGTTAAGTGAATTCTATCTTCCTCGACACGAATTTAACTTTTTCATCGTGAACCCTCGATAAGATATCAACAAAGTTTTAGATTAAATAAAATGAAGACATACAATTGTAAGTTTATTAGACTTTTGTATACAGGTTTGTAATGACCGTTATAGTAAATTGTGTTGTTGTTTGTCTATTAAAATATTTTGTACTAAAAGAAGGAAACTTTATATATCAATTATGTTGACAAGTATTATAAATTGGATAAATATCGATAGTTATTTAACCTCAAAACGTAAATTGTCATTTAGTTCACTTTCACAATATTTGAATTGTAAAACATAACAGCTTTTTAGTTTACCATTGAGCACTGAAGATTGTATACAGTTTGCACAACAAATATTATTTTTGTAATAAAATAACTTCAGTCGCATCAATTTACACATAATTACCTTGTAAGATAGTTTGTCCTGAATTAAGCCAACAATCACACGGCTGAGGGCATGAAGAGCTCCAGCTACAGAACCAATGGTAGACAGAAACGTGTCATCTTGGATAAACGTCTGTCCATATGTCTGAAAACCAATTAAAAGTTTTTTTGAAGTAGAAAAGATCTTTGTTTCATCACTCCCGTGAGAGTCAACATATTCTTGATGTTGGAACGTAGTTTATAACAAGTTTTTAGTTTATGTGAGTTTTCAACACTACAATTAATGTTCTTGGTCCAAGTCGAATCTCAAGATAGTTTATGATAACAATAACATTATTTTTAATGTAAATCGTAGTTTCGGAAGTTAAAAGTTTTATAGTAATAACTTCAAATGATTCTTCGTGAAAATAAACTTGTATTAAATTAATATACTTACCTTATATAAAACATTAAAAATCATATATGGGTAATATGAACAAATACAAACAGTCGATAAAAGATAAAATTCCTTCATTTTCAGAGCTTCTTTTGGTGACATATGAAGTTTAACTTCACCATTAATGTGCGATCCTTTGTCATCAACGTTCACATTGGATGAAGCTTGTTCCAATGATGCACACAATTTTTCTGTATTTATGGTTGTTGTATAGTCCAAGTCTTTCGTAACTGGTCCACTATCTTCTTTATTACATGAATGTCTTGACGTTTCTTTCATATTAGTTATTTCACTTGATGTTGTTTCTTTCATTGTTTGAAATATGAATAAGGTTGTTTCCTTAGTTTAGAAACAAACAATATAAAATATTAGAAAAAAGACGTACCACTTTTATAATTTTTTTTATTACCTGACTAAGTAGACATTTTAAGTAACGCTGTTTTCCTAAAAAAACACAACAGTTCGTTTATATTAAATCGTAGCTAAGCCTCATTAGAAAACGATATTGTAACTTCATCAGTATTTCTATTTAGTAGTATAAACAATTATCTTCACAGTTCTGGTTCTCGTCTTCAAGTGTATATGCTAAGAGGTCAAGATTTTCACTGATCAATGCAAATAAACAACACTACACTTGATAACAAAAGTATTCAAAATCTTTAGGAAAAACTAATTATTACGAAAAAGGTACCTGAAATATAAATTGATTATTATTCACTACTATTTCACAGAAATATACGCTTATTACAAAAAATATTAAAAAGTGTTTCAATCAAAGTGATATTAAACAAGCGAAGAAATTTTACAACCATCTGTGTTTGTGTTCATTCACTAAGCAACATGTATCCGTGCAGAAGCTAAAATATTGAGGTCTGAAATAATGCACTCTTTTTAAAGCATGCCACCACTTGAAAGATATATCTCCAGAGGTTAATCACGTATGATTGTAAGTGAATTATTTATTAAATTTGCTTGAGATTCTTCATATGTCCAAACAGACTTTGCTATTTAGACTGAAATAATCCAGCTCATTTTAATGAAAATTGGCACTAGCAAGTAAGTCAGACTTATTCAGAAAATAAGATTTGAATTAACATTGTATTATACAATACCATTATTAAACTTTTTAATGAAATTCTTCTAACCTGGTATGACTTTCGTGGTACTTCTTGATACATAAGTAGCCCAGTTAATAGAATTGCACCAGTAACACTTGCCATTACCGGAAACAAAATAGGAACGCTCTCGATAATTTCATCGCTGTAAAAAAACCTGAGAAAATATTGGGAAACTCATGGGTAATGAAACAGTAAATTGATTTGTAAATTAATTTAACATTATATTGATAAAGTGTTGTAGCGTTCCGCCCCCTAGTGGTACATCTATTAGTCTACAGACTTCTTAGGCTCATTTCCGAGTTTCTAGATCCGAAAAATGCACATCCCAGATAGTCCATTGTGTATCTTTGTGTTTCACTACAAAGAATGAAACAAGCACAAGAATAGCGATAAACAAAATTCATGGGTAAAAATGACAGCTTTACTTCCCTACCCGATATTGTATTCTTGTCTTTTGAATACTTTCTTCAGTCCGTTGTCTAAAACATCAAGATTAAAGAAGGACTTTAACTTAAGTAATGTAAAGATGTTATTTCTGCTATATTCTAAAATAAAATAATTAACATTAATATCAAGAAATAGTCCTTTATATTATATATGATAATGGAATTTAGTTTATGTTCTTCCAAAATATTCTAAATATATGAGACCATTTCAACAAAACAGAATAGGAAAGAGAAGCAAGAATTTGAATTATTTCTTAAGAAAACGTAAAATAAGGAACAATAAAGGTGAACGTATGTTATGTGTTTTATTTCAGGAGGCATCACATAAGTTAAAACAAGTATTTAACTTACCCATCAGAAGCAGGTTGGAGATTACCAGGGTTCACAAAGAATGTCTGTACACTATTCATATAGATAGGAGTTAAAGCTATCCCTGAAGTCACTATTCCTGTCAAAAGGCCTTTGTTATTGGGAAACCACTGTGAAAAGACTGGTAGTTTATTTTGTGTTATAATATTTTACATGTATAGACTAAATGTTATATCATCTCATAAGTTATAAATATATCATATGAACTCTACAGTGTGGGATTATATGACAGCTGTAGGCATTTGTATCAACAAACACATTTTGAATGTTTTAGATGTGCACAGAATTACCCAAAAGCATAGAAGAAAAGAGGAACTAGACCACTCTCATAAGAGATGTTTTTAGTTATTGAAATAAAATAGTTAAATGTTACGGTTTAAATAACTGGACAGTAAAATTAAACGTTTAACTGAAGTTTATTTTTCGTAAGTTACATTTTATAATGAGTTGTTTACAATGGTATTGTACTTGCCTCTATTGCCGTTACTATGGGATGACCAAAACAACAGACAAAGCCCATAGTATCAACCACTCCATAAGTTATTATTGTAGCTACGAGACTATGTTGTACACTCCAGTACGTCACTGCTATACCAATGCTGAAAAATAATTCTCTTTTTATGTAACATAAATAAATATGTCATCATATTCATAACGAGAACTATGAAAATTACAAACACATTACACTCCCATTAACATAAAATATATTAGCTGTCGTTGTGATTTTGAAAAAGATATAATAACTGATAAGGCAACGTTACCATCTCTAATATTCTATTATTTGACTTTGATCTTTGTTTTTCCGACATTGTACCAGTATTATAGATTTCCTTCTAAAACATCTTCACTATTGTTGTTCCTTTATCTAAACAGTACAGCCGTCTTTGTTCTCAACCTATAGCATCAATTTCTTTAATCATGTTATTCAGTATAAATATCCTTGATATTCCTATATAATACCTTTATCTCTGTTGTTGTTTCCTTACGACGCTTACGTGAATGTGTTATAGCTTCTTCAGTCGTTGGGTGTGCTGTGTTTTATTATTTGGAAAGTATAATTCGAAGTCAATTCCAGGTAACGATAAGGTTGGCTGTTCTTATATTGTACTTTCATCTTTTCACTATTACGTATTGTAATTTATCTCGGACGAGTCTCCAACTTGTTACAAATAGATATTACATATGATAGTAATAGTAATGTTCAAGAGATGTGCAAACTTACAAACAGTATTGAGTGTTATATCTGGTCTGGTAGTGATTTTTCTGTCGAAGGTCCAAGTCCACGGGGGCCAATTATTTTTATGTTGATGCACAGGTACATTTCACTTGTCGGGGAAACCTAGCTAGCTCTATTCTTCAGACGTGAGTTGTTGTTTTTGTTGTTTTTTTTCTAATGAAGCTATGCGATTGCTTCGTAGAGATACTAACACCCAAAGTTAATTCACAGAGGTCAAATGGTTTGAAATATTCGAAATCTATAAACTTTCCAGGTAAAATTGTGTAGTCTTTCGATTAATAAGCATTGATCACAATTATAGCTTCTGAGGCTTACAGTATACTGACTGTAGCAATCAAACAATATTTTGTTACTGTGTCTGAGCTAATCTTTACACTAATTAGGCGAGATTCTCGAACGTGCAACAATATTCAAAGATACCCTTATATTTTCATAAAATATATATTGCTGATTATTACGCTGGAGAATTTTCTACAAATTTAGAGGTGAAGCGAGACTTGCGCAATACACTCCATCAATATACCTCACATGTATCAAACTAAAACGAACGTTGGTATTAAAATAAATGCATAAGAGTAAATCAGTATTTGTATTTTTATTCGTACACTGTATACGAGACAGACCAGCTGTATTTCGATACTTCTGTCGAGTGCGATGTGTACTGTTAAATAAACACATTGAAATATAATGAGCAATTTTCATATTAATTCATGATAATGAGAAACCCACGTGAAGTAAAAATGTATTGTCAAAACGGTTGCGTAGGATATTAAAACCTTAATTAAAATAAAATACAGAACAACATTTCGATGTTCTTAGTTCATCTTCAGGTTTTAATTTTAATTAAGGTTTTAATGCCCGTACAGCCGTCTTGAGAATACAATCTTCGTATTAAGCTTTCTGAAATACAAACGAACTAAGTATCACGTGATATGATTGAAGTGTTAAATTTTCTCCATGAAGTTAATAATGGAAACGAGTTATATCTTGTAAAACAGTTTGTAGCATTTTCAAAATTACATAACAACTCCTTTCTGAATATTTCTCTGCCATGCTATAGCAAACAACAACGTACTATTTTTAATGTGTACGTGTTGTAAAAATACTGTTTGTATTTGAAATTTGTTGATTTTTAATAATTCGGTATTTTCATACTTCTCCAGATTATTAATCCTTGTTCATAATCAGCATTCCAACGAAACTTATTATATTTTGGAATAACTTATGTTGATGAAGATCTATGCTAAATGTAAATAGTAACATAACCAATTAATACAACCCTTTATTATACAACGACTATCTTTTCTCTACCTGCTTCGTGGGTTTCCAATTTCCAATATCCATTCTTAAGGTGCAATCCTGAAAATTATTTTCACCCATGTTGATCATTTCCAATATAATAAATTACTGACAAAGGTTAGGCATCCTTCTTTTGGCCTCACTTCACCATCTCGCAGGTCATACAAAACCTTGAGGATAAATTCTTCTTCTTCTTCACAAGTACAACAAGCGATAACCATGAAATAGTACTTGGTTTTATCACTCCTTGTTTCTTCACGATTTCTAGATACCTAAAGACCTCAGAATATGGTAAAAGTTAGATCTGCATATCTGAATGCAGGTTTCGGTACCCGTGGGTGGCAGAGCACATAAACCCCATTGTGTAGCTTTAAGTTTAATTGCAAGCAAACATAAGATGGGGTGGAGAAATCGTGATTTTCTACAAGTTAATCAGGAAATATTTGACAATGATGAAACTGGAATATGTATATAGTTCCTGTCATTATCTCTTTCCTAATTTAAATATTTTATATAACACTTTCTTGATTTTGTTTCAAAGGTGACTAAACGTTGATTGTTTATTATATTTTCATCAAAATAATTTCCATAAATATATTATTGTAACTAGTCCTATCTTTAGTCCGATTGCATTGCAATAATTTTCAAAATAGCGTTAATTAGTGTAATTCTTCGATAATCGTTTACTCAACCATGTTCATTTGTACACGTTGTTTTAATTACGTAAATATATTAATTTAAGTTCCGAAACTTATGTAAGACTAACTTATTTACAAACGTACCAGTATACTTTCACGGTTAATTGATCGAATAACTGAAGAGCAAAATGGACGCTATAACTCTTATTTCTGTAAATAAATCATCATTTTTTCTGAAACAAAATATAGCTTGCAACAATAGCTTAAAACTGATAGTTTCTTTAATAATTGTTCATCCGTAAACTCAAAAACACGTACGTTTGGTTCAAAACAATAGAAATATATTAAACTTACGTTATTTGTTTTTCTGCTTTTCTCGAAAAGTTTAGAAGAATTAGTTTATGTTCGTTATTCCTAAGAACAACGAATGTATGATGCATAGAAAATACAAAGAATGTTAATGGATAATAATGAACAAGTAGTTCTTGCATTTTACAAGAATTCTTTTATATCTTGACAGCTGTCGAAAGCAAAGATTTCAAGTTATTGGTTTGAAATCAGATCTTGACTTGCTGAACCGCACTTACGTAACACTATTGGTTTCCTATTATCCATATAACACATTCTTTTTGGGGTCTAGTTTTTGCACAAGCGCACGGACAACTACCATAAAAATACATATATAAACAAGATCATATAGGATTATATTTACTTTTAATCTAAATCAACGTTGTTACTAATTAAAGTAAACAGACGCTACAGCCAGGGTCAAAAAATAACTACAACCAAAAAGTAGAATTTATTGAGCTTTGACAACTAGCTAAATCGAAAATAAAGGTATCGAACAGTTCGAATATAAAATATATCACTTTTCAATGACACAATTAACAAATATGTGTTTCGCTAGGAGCCCATGTCATGATACTGACGTCAGTGAAAAATACTACATTGATATTAATGTTAATAAATATTAAAATATATAAACTAATCAAGTAAAAGAACCGGAACAAGAACAAAAACTTAATTTTAAGATAATACATAAATATCTGAAGTTAAACTCTTTCAAAATGAATATCAATATCAAGTAATAATGTGAAATAACACATTTTAACTACATCAACTGAACTAACTAGTTTAAGATCAAGACAGACATTTTACTTGGAGGTTAGATCACGTAATTACATCTAGCTAATTTACATAATTATTCAACCATTAATACGTGTACGTCACCGCTAGAGGAAGTTTGTGCCAGTTTCATAATACATCGATTCAAAAGTAGATCGTGCTCTAGCTAAAAAGTGAATTTGTAATTTATATAAATAAAACTTAATAGTTGAACTAAGTAATAGAAGGAATAATAGATAAACAATAAATAAAAGTATAACAAAATGAAATTAGAAGTTATTATCTTACATCATTCATAAAGTACCTAAACAGGAACATGTAGGGTTATATATACATTAACACTAAATACATAAACTACACAAAAGTGAAGATATATGTTTTCAAATATTCAATTAATAAAACCCCAAATAATTTATAATTGTCCATGGACTTCTGAAAAATGTGTTCTTTTCTTCTTATCCAGTTAAATATCAAATGGCGTCTATGTTAGTTTTAACATCAGTGTCACTTTGGCTATGGACAGGTTCATTGTCTTATTATAATTATTTTCGTCCATCAATCTAATAGCTTTGTATCAATTGATTTTATCAGTAATTATTATTAACTATATATGCATAAATGTACAACTTACCAAAAAATAAAAGAACCAATAATTATGCTCCGACGACGTCCTATGAGACAACCTAGTTTTCCTCCAAAGAAAAGTAGTGAACATGTGAAAATAAATGCATAGAAAATCCAGCTAGTTTCTTCATATGTTGTGTCCTTTTTGACTCTTTTTCTCAAGTAAGAAGTTAAGTAAGGAGTGAGGTTTCCAAACGTTAGTAGTGCACCGATTGCCATACAAATCAGGAAACATCCAGTTACTGATACGTAGGGTCGAACTTTCATTCTGTTAACTTTTCTAAACAATTAATGTTCTAAAGACATAAAAACGATGATCTGTTTTGTCGAAGAGCTTTTGTAATACCGGTAACAATATATTCCACCATACAGTTTTACTAAAAGTGAAATTTAGATTTTTTTTGGAAAACGAATATATACTTTGCTTATCTTTGCAGAACAATAGATTCGATTTCAATAACCTACAAGATATAAATAAACAGTACATGTAAATGTAAAATAACGTACAAAGTGAAGCATTACAAATTTTAAAGAAATGTAACAACAAGCCGCTTATCATATGAAGAAAGTTTATTCAACTGCTAAACAATGAACTCCAAATATTAAGGTGGGACCTGAACAATTATCGTAAATAGAAAATATTTGTTAACTTCGTGAAACTAGTAAATTAGAAGTTATCATGAGAAGATTTAAAAAATAAAATTTTAAAATTTAGATTCTTACTCTTTCGAAATAATTTCCACAACTGGTATAAATAAATAATATATACTCACAGTTCCTGGTATTATTTCTTTCTTAATTTTGCAAACAAATATTCTGGCAAAAAAGTTTTAAGCTATTTCAATAATGCATGCTATAATCGTGAAACAACGTAGTATACGAAACCGAAAAATAATTATTGCACTCAGAAGTAAACAACTTCTCATGAAATTATATCCATTATGTTATAAAAAATGTTCTAAGTGTACGAATTGTCACTATTTAGTTAGTTTAGAAGTACAGTTATATAAATGTGAGACTTATGCTTAAAACATGTTGCTTCGATCGTTAATGTACATGTTATATGTCTAGCACTTTTACAGTTATACACATCCAACGATATGTAAATAGATGAACAGAACTAAGTGATGCAACAACTTGTCGATAACAGAGTGATATGAAAACATATTAAACAACCTATCAAAGAGACAGTGGTAGTAACATATACACGTGATTAGAAAAATCCTGCTGTATAAATGTTACATCGAGTACATAATATAACGTAACCGGTTTCAACTGGCTTGTAAATTACTAGTGACGTTAACTCGACTGAATTAGGAATAGAAGAGTTCGGAATCAACCATGGTAGTACACAAATCTAGAATAGACAGAAAAATGTTAAAACGCACAGGCCAGAAATTTGTTTGATAAGAAAAACAAGTAACTGTAATGTTGTATCTAATATTATAATGTTTGACACAGTTTATAGAAAGTATTGAATCAAAAAGATTTATCTTAAAACATATGGACAGTATTTATACACGAATATTTATGATATTTGAGGTCTCAGGAGATGATTGATTATAATTCATTGGCCTAACGCGTAAGGCGTGCGACTCGTAATCCGAGGGTCGCGGGTTCGCGCCCGCCTCGCGCTAAACTTGCTCGCCCTGCCATCCGTGGGGGTGGATAATGTGACGGTCAATCCCACTTTTCGTTGGTAAAAGAGTAGCCCAAGAGTTGGCGGTGGGTGGTGATGACTAGCTGCCTTCCCTCTAGTCTTACACTGCTAAATTAGGGACGGCTAGCACAGATAGCCCTCGAGTAGCTTTGTGCGAAATTCCCAAACAAACAAATTATAATTCATTCATTAATTGATATAATACATACATTTTTTTCAAATAAATTGCTTACTATAAGCTACATGTATAGACTTAAGATCTTGGGTTTCAGACATGGTACTACCAAATAATTTCTTATTTTAAGCTTTGTGTGTGCATTATAAGACAATCAATTCTAACATTCGGTTAATAGTAGCCACTGACTATTTGCGTATTTGTAGGTTTAATTCTCCAAAATTAGGGATAATTATTTCTATTGTATGCACAAGATCAAAAAGTAAACAAATGTTCACAAGACGTACACAATTATCTATTAAAACTCTTTATGCTAGTTCTAACAGAAGTAAAGCAGAATTTACAGTGGTTTCGTGCAGCCACGCTTTCGGATCATTGTTCTAATGTGTGATGACGAGAAAACCCACTTGTAGCACTTGTAGAGAAAAATATTAATGTAAAAACGGCTGGTATGGATTGAGAAAATTCTATGTAGAGGAGCGAACAACGTTTCTGCCTTAGTATTTGCAAGACCCCAAACAGCAGGCTAATATGATCACACAAAGCGTTAATAGGATACACGCTAACTGGTGACAGTAAAGGTAAAATAAACAAGTTTGTGAGACAAGAAAAACAGCACTTTAATATCTCCAAGCGTAACCAATATGACATTAAGAAATAAATTTGTTTTTCTTTGAAGAATAACCTCAAAGTTCTAGATATTACAATATATCACTTCAGCAAACCTGTTATCGTTGTGTTAATGGTAATTATTCTGTATTATTTATTTATTTTTTGGCAATAAGGGTGCGCAAAACATAGAATCTGAAATTTATAGTCCAGCACTGTGACGTGATAATATGGTTAAAAACACAAACATCGCTTTTTAATCTGTTGTGTCAAAAATATTACATACAAACTGAAGACTACTGAAATGCGATATACATCGTGTGTGTTAAATTTAGCAAAACATGTAAATGAAAGAATCTTTAACTTCGGTTCCTAATTAACACTCCTACGAAAATTGGGGCCTAATAGGCCCCAGAGCAACTTCAAAGGTTATTAATATTAGGCTAATAATTTTGTATTTAAATGAAATTGCCATTAACTGACCCTATCCATTTATATTTTAAGGAGCAATAATATTTTGACTTTTCAGACATTTGCGAAATAATATTTAATTTTTTTTTTAAACATCCACTAAGCCTATTAGGCCCCAGATCAAAAAACATAAAAATGACTTTATTTATTTCCTGAATAATTCTAGAACAGGCCTGGGCAACCGAAAAAAGCAAATTATAGTAAAAATATATTAATTTTACAACTTCTTTTCAAAAGATGGATATTTATGATAATAACTCTACTCCAACAATAATTTTAGACGGTCCTGATTATTGCCCTGTTTGCCCACGCCTGTTCTAGAACATTCTAGAAACTTTACATAAGTATTTAGAATAATCTAGAACGAATATTCTTGAAGCTTCTAGAATATTCTAGAAGAATCCACAAATCTATATATATAGGAGCTGAAATCTTCAAACCGTGTCAAAAATGTTATCTCTTGATTAAGTTGTACATTTACTGACAAAACCATCCGATGATGAAAGTGAACATGATAATGTCGAAGACTACTCTGAAAGTTGTGATGATGATCCTTCTGAAGCCGAAAATGATGAACAAATCTGAAAGTGAAGAAAGTAATCAAGAAGATCTTACTACGATGCCAGTGAACGAACTTTTGTCCAAAGATAAGAATTTTAGTTATTCAACAACACCTTCAAGGATCAACAGGAGAACCGCAGCTCTCAATATATTCAATGGGAACCCAGGCATTATAAGGCAAGCTGCTCCAAGAGTCTCTACACCATTCGAAACATTCAAAATTTTCATTTCTGATAATATGATGGAACAGATCATTCACTCAACAAACACCGTCATGAAAGAACCAATTTTTGAAGAAGACCTCTGGAAATGGATCGCAACTAATCTTTTCCTTGGAATAAGCAAATCCAAAAATGCATCGATAGACGAAATGTTTTCAACCGAATTCGGTTTGCCATTTTTTGCGAAAACTGATTACACAAGACAAATTTTAAAAAAAATGTGCTCAAAAATCAGATTTGACATCCACTCTCAAAGAAATAGAGAAATCAAAGATGCCGCCATCTCTGGAGTCTGGAATTTTTTCATTGAAAATTGCAAAAACAGTTACAACCCAAGCGAATACCTGACAGTGGATGAACAACTATGTAACTTCAAAGGAAGAGTTGGCTTCAGAACATACATTCCGACAAAGCCAGGCAAATACGGAATAAAGATTTGGTGCCTAACAGATGCAAAGACAAGTTACCTCCTCAACGCTCAAATTTATACTGGAAAGGTTGGAAATACGACAGAAACAAATCAAGGAGAAAGAATAGTCAGAGAACTGAGTCAGCCATTTCTTGGAAAAGGAAGGACAATAACGACAGATAATTTCTTCACAACAATGACACTTGCCAAGTACCTACGAACAAAAAGAACAGGACTTGTTGGAACCATACGGAAATCAAGAACCTTCCTGCCTCCTGAAATAAATGCAAAATCTAGAGAGTTATCACCAAAGTGTTTCTACCATGACGACATCACTCTTCTCAGGCACTCAGACAAACCAGGAAAATATGTGCTACTACTGAGTTCTCAGCATCAGTCTGGTGAAGTAAAGAGAATGGAAAGCCCGAAATCGTCAATCTTTACAATGCAACGAAGGCAGGTGTCGACACTCTCGATTAACTGGTGAGATATTATACAACAAAGAGGCGATCAAAGCGCTGGTCAGTCTGCATATTCTATAACATTCTAGATCTTGCTGCGTACAATGCTTTCGTTCTATACTGGACAAAACATCGAAAATTTCTTCGTCAACATAAATCAAGAGCCAGAAGAGAATTTATACGGCAATTGGTGCTTGAAATCAAAGAAATTTACTGCAAAGATAATGATAAAACAACCTCATGTGAACCGCCTGCAAAGAGGGCAAAAAGAGGACGATGCCATTTGTGCGGCAGATCAAAAGATAGACAGTCGAAAATTGTTTGCTCAAATTGTAAAAAAAATGTTTGACAGAGACATTCTAAAGTTGTTTGTAATGAATGTTGCTAAATCGCTGTGTTTCTATTGGAAAAATATATGGGGCCTGATAGGCCCCAAAATCACTTTAGTGGATGTAAATATTTTTTTCGTAGGAGTGTTAAACACTCTCGAGCTGGGCCTCAAGCAGTAAAGAAATCTGGTCAAAAGTCACTTAAAAGTTTTCATGCTAGTGGGGGCTGCTCTCTCCTCATTAAAGTCGGCTAAATATAGCTCAAATTAGGTGCTGACATAATTTTGTGAGATTTAAAGCAAAATGATTACTCATAATACATTTTTATTTTTACATTTATAAATGTCATGTTTAATTCATTAGTGCAAGGCACAAATTGTTAGTTGTATCTCTTGTACTTTACGAGTTTATGTTGATATTTCAATGATACCGTGTTTACTCATTATTTTGCATTGAACGTGGGCTAATTTGGAAAATATTTATTGGTATATGTGCAAAGGATGAATAAGTTATTGACTAACCAACGTCAGTCATTAACTAAAACATTTTGCAAGTTCACTGAGTATATCTATAGAGGTGTTGCCGCTATATGAAACTTTACTTCATAACTTAAGGGACCTTTTTTATATGTAAACGTCAATTATGGTGAACATATCTGTACCCCTCTGTAGATGGATGTATTTGCATTACAAACATGCAGTGTGTTGTGATAAAGATAATTTATTGCCAGATTCAGTTCATGTTCATTTGCTTCCATACATCCTTACTTCTACAGCATTTGTTGACTTGATAGATCATGTGTGAAAAATACTAGTAAAGTTTACAAAGTAGAAAATGTTTTGTGAGGCTGTTTCTCTACTGTGGGAAAATGTCATAAAACGACGAGATAAATGTTCAAGAATTAATATAACCTTTGATCTGCATGAAAGATATAGCATCAAATATTTCAAACGATACCAGACAGTGAAAACTGATCCCGTTTCTGTTAAGATAAAGGCCACCCTGTCAACAAAGTGACGTTCAATTCACCATTCATTGAAAGACTAAAGAGCTTCTATTTTGATGCCTGCGTCAATAAATATTTGAGACGGATTTAGCAATCAAAATTCCTTAGTTTAACAACTTCTAATCAAGTAAATGCCCTTATTCTAGAATCCAGAAAATAAATAACTGATTATCAGCTGTTGCATGCGAATTATACTGCAGTATCAAGCGAAAAAAAGAGGATCATTCTGATGTAATAAAATTCTCACATTATTGTATGTACTGTCACCTATTACCTAAACATGTTGCAGGATTGTGGACTTTGTGAACTATATCTTTGGTGGTAATTAACAGTCTTCATGTATTGTTCCGACTCATTAATTTGATATTGACATGGACATGGAACTTACCCAACTTTACCATCTGTGTGTACTATTATTGGTGGTAACATAACGAATTAAAAAAATATATTGCGAGCTCTGAAAGGTATTTTAGCCTCAACCGAAGTTCTCATATATTTTGGCATAACATTCTATCCATAAACATTATTTTTGAATAAGAAACGGTTTATCCGTCATTGTTTGTTTTTTGGAATTTCGCACAAAGCTCCTCGAGGGCTATCTGTGCTAGCCGTCCCTAATTTAGCAGTGTAAGACTAGAGGGAAGGCAGCTAGTCATCACCACCCACCGCCAACTCTTGGGCTACTCTTTTACCAACGAAAAGTGGGATTGACCGTCACATTATAACGCCCCCACGGCTGGGAGGGCGAGCATGTTTGGCTCGACTCGGGCGCGAACCCGCGACCCTCAGATTACGAAGCGCACGCCTTAACGCGCTAGGCCATGCCGGGCCCTTTATCCGCTATATATTTGGTCATGATAGTTTTACTTGTAATACTGCGATATGTATTAATCAGTATCACTAAATAAGGATCAGCCTCATCTTGTCATAAGTTAATTGGTAATACTTTCAGCAGAACCATTGGGCACTTCCTGTGTTTGATAAGTATTCTCATCTTAGTAGAAACAGTTAATGTGAAGACCAACAATGGAGTGCATATTCTTAGGCAGTTGTTAGAGGAGAATATAACAATGGTATCTGTCAAAGCTGTAATCTAACCAGATCATCGTTATCATTCATCTACACAACACTGAGCTTGACCTATATAAAAATTAAAACAGCCAACCACTCATCCTGGTATTGCAATAAAACACCCAGTGACTGAGTACGGATGATTAAAGTTTACCTAAAATTAGAGATGTCTTTAACTTTTCTTCGTCAGACTGTACAATGTATTCACTGTTTTTGAGAGTCCAGTGAAACTCATAGTGTAGAGACAGCAATGCAATGATATAAATTGCTGGTACACATATATTACGTTTTGATATTTAACTTTATATGAAAGTCAAAATTCAAAAGCTAAGAAGATGAAGACGATTAACTAAATGTATCAAGTAAGCTTCAAACTGTAACCAAATCTAAGTTTTCACGTGCACATAGGGATGGAGTTTCTCATTCACATTTTAGGGAAATATGTAGGTTTTACAGACCTGCTTTAGAGCCACATTGTGAGAAATTGACACCATCCTAAAATGAAAGAAGTTTACAGATCCCTTTGTGTTTTACTCATATTACTTGTTTTGTAGCTAACAACACTAAGAGAGCAGTGGCTTTGTGCAACCTCACAAAAACTGAGATTCACTTTTAATGGATCGAGAAATGCATTCAAGCAGTTTAAGCTATAAATATTTCTTTAGTGAATATTTCAGTGCATGTCTATCTCTAGATGATAAAATATTGAGTTTCTGCTAGACACTGACATGGGTGAATGGAGAATCGTAGAAATGTTATTGCAGTTGAACGATAGAATATAAAGTGTAATCATGTATGCTTGTCTTACGATCACTGCTCCAGAATGCATATAATATACAGCAAAATAACAACTACTTTCGATAATGATTTTAGTTGTTAAGGTAGAATGTTCAACATCTGGGTGAACTATGCTTTGTTGAAGTGGACAGAGCTTTAAACATTTTGAAGAGGTGATAGTATGCTGGACGACATTGTTTCAGTATTACGACTGTGTAACAGCTTATCGTCTGAACAAAATTAACAGGCAGTCTATTTTACTGTAAGGTGAGATGGAACTATAAAAACTTCAGGCTGTGATGGTGAAGATTCTACTGTTATATAAATGTCACAGAAACTAATTCAGGAAGAACATCTGGAGGTATTCAATCTAACATGGTTGTTTCATCCCATGCAACAATGTGAAGCTTGTTCCAGTCACTAGAGGACCATTGCTTGTTTGTTTATTTTGAATTTCGCACAAAGCTACTCGAGGGCTATCTGCGCTAGCCGTCCATAATTTAGCAGTGTCAGACCAGAAGGAAGGCAGCTAGTCATCACCACCCACCGCCAACTCTTGGGCTAGTCTTTTACCAACGAATAGTGAGATTGAACGTCACATTATAACGCCCCACGGCTGAAAGGGCGAGCATATTTGGCGCGACGGGGATGCGAACTCGCGACCCTCAGATTACGAGTCGCATACCTTAACACGCTTGGCCATGCCGGGCCAGTAATATTACATGGAAGCACATAATCTATGGCACATACACAGTCTACAGGAACGTGACATGTAGTGATGCTATAAACCAGGGGTGTGCAACAGGCGGCCCGCGGGCCACAACCCGGCCCGCCAAGCCATTTAGTGTGGCCCTAGTTGTTGTAATCTAACCATGTGGCCTGATCTGTAATCCAACGCAAATGGAATATTTTTAAAAGCATCGATCCTACAGGACAAAAGATCTTTCAGAGGACATCAAAGAAACTTTGAAAGAGAGATTGAATTCGTTTGAAGCTTTCAGTCTGGCTTTGGATGAAAGCACTGATATCAATGACACATCCCAACTTGTCATTTTCATCAGAGCTGTTACTGCAGGCTTTGATGTTTTCGAAGAGTTTTTAGATATGGCAAGCCTTTCCTCCACAACCACAGGACAGGATATTTGTGAACAAGTGCTTAAGGTTGTAGAAAAGTTTGAACTGAATCCTTATAAATTATGTGGTGTTACAACAGATGGTGCTCCTTCCATGACAGGTAGGACAAATGGATTCACCAAGAAATTTCTAACTGCAATTGGAGCACAAGACGTAGTTGTAAGCCATTGCATTATTCACCAAGAGAGCTTGTGCACCAAAGTTCTGGATTTTGCAGAAGTCATGAAAAATGTCGTCCAATGCGTAAATTATATTCGAACACGAGGATTAAATCATCGACAATTTAAAACTTTTTAGATGAGCTGGACAGTGAGTATTCAGATGTTTTGTACTTCTCTGCTGTACGTTGGCTTAGTAGAGCTGCTACTTTGAAGAGATTCTGGAATCTGCGAGAGGAGATTAAGTTCTTCATGGAGAGCAAACGTCAGAATGTGGACTTCTTGAGCAATGAGAACTGGCTGAATGACTTAGCATTCCTCACAGACATTACACAGCATCTGTCTGATTTAAACTTAAAACTACAAGGGAAAAGTCAACTTGTGAATAAGTTGTTTGAGCATATTTGTGCTTTTGAGAAGAAATTGGAACTTTTCCAGGTTCAGTTGAGAAGAGCCATATTGACCCATTTTACATGTCTTGCAACCAGGAAACTGGAATTTCCTAATCTGGATTGCACCAAATATGGAACCAGTGTACAAAAGCTGCGTGATGAGTTTGCAAACAGATTTCCAGATTTCAGACAAACTGAAATTAGATTGAAATTGTTCGCTCAACCTTTTGATTTGGCAGTGGAAGACAGTCCTGATGATTGCCAAATGGAACTCATTGAACTGCAGGCTGACATGGACACTAAAAGGAAATTCTCTGAAAACAGTTTGCTAGACTTTTACAAACTCTGTGTACGTGAAAAGTTTCCCAATTTGTCCCGTCATGCACAAAGAATTGCCTCCCTTTTTGGTAGCACCTACTGCTGTGAGCAATTTTTCTCCAAAATGAAGCTCATCAAAACCAAATGTAGAAGTCAGCTGACTGATGAACATTTGACCAGTCAGTTAAGAGTGGCAACCACTTCTGTCAAAGCTGATATTGACAAGCTCTGCAAGGACTCTAAATTTCAAGTGTCGCACTAAAATTATCACTCATGCAAAAATATAAAATATTATTGCTTGCATTTTGAGAATTTTTTTTAATTTATTGTGCATGTACACGAATAAGCTTGTTTTTTAAGTGGCCCCGCTTGATTGATGAAGTTGGTTATATGGCCCACCGACGAAAAATGTTGCACACCCCTGCTATAAACCACTAACCCGTATTTCGCCAACTGTGTTACAGTTCATGGTCTTTAGTGTTGAATGACAGTGTGACACGTAATAGCAATAAGATTATAACTACAGACAAGGTCAAGGATAGTCAAGTGTACGAACGAAATCTAAATTAATAAACTCAACCAAATTCTGGTATTGTTGCAAGGGATATTGTCAGGATTTTGTGAAAAGTCATGCCCTTTAATTATTTATATTGTTTCAAACAGTCTCTTTCTTTGTTGATATAGAGTTGACGTAAGAGAGAAAATTTGTCTCAAATAATTACGCTGATTCAAATTGATAAGCATGTTAAAAATGATATCTGAAACTCACTTCCACGTGTGTGACCTCGGTTTCCTTTTCGTTTTATTTCCAATAAAACTGACGTTTGTTTGTTGTTGTTTTTTACTACAAACATCAAGAACGAAGATTTGCTACTATTTTTCATTGAAAAATGTGTTACAAGTAAAGTAAGTTAAACATTACTTTACGTTTATATTCAAAACTTTTCAAGGTTTGTAGCAGCTTTTTAATACCTAAAATCTTGTATCAATGAAGTTTCATGTCCAACCGAGAATGTTAAGTTTAATCCGTGATGACGAGGAAACCCACTTGTAGAAGAAATTATATATTTAAAATCTGAATAACCCAGAGAAATGAAGTATGTATCTCGGTTTAATAAATGAAATTATAATACGTGAAGATGTTCCATAAATGGAAGCAAAGAGAATACACGACTTTTAAATTTTTTCAACACCTGATATAAAGCGCTGATCAAGAAATATATACCTGAGTCTGGTTTATATTTATATAGTCCAGTGTGTAAACTGCACTACATATCCCGTGAAGACGTCAAAGAAAGTGTGAGTTATTCAATTTAACGTTATGAGATAACATTATCATACATAAATTTATTCCATGCTTGAAATATCCAAGGAAAGCTTTATCAAAGAACTGATAGACAAGCGAAGAGATATTACTTTATCACGTAGATATACTCTTCATAAAACGAAACGTAAAAGGCAAAATATGAGACAAATTGTTAACAAGTTTATTCCGGGTAGATCTGTATGACATGTGTGAAACTTTGCACATTCACTGCTGAACATCCAAAGTCTGCAAAGGCGAAGTCCACGCTCACTAGGTGAAGTTTAACGTCACTCAACGTTAATAACGAGTATGCCCCCCGTGAGCATCAATAACTGCTTGGCATTTTCTGCCCATGGAAGCGATGAGATGTCAAATCACATCCTGTGGAATTGCTGTCCACTCAGCCTGCAAAGCTGCTGCAAGCTGAGGTAGAGTCTGCGGTTGAGGTTGTCGCCGTCGCAGACGTTGGTCCAACTCGTCCCAAAGATGTTATTTGGGGTTTAAATCTGGTGATCTGGAGAGCCAGGGAAGAACGTTGATGTTGCGGTGTCTCAAGAAGACAGTGGTGAGTCGGAATGTGTGAGGACTGGCGTTGTCATGTTGAAAAACGTCGTTGACGTTCACCATGATGGGTTGCACGTGGAACCTAAAAATCTCATCGACGTATCGTTGAGCCGTAAGATTCCCTCGAATGTGCAAAAGGTCTGTTCTGGCATTGTAGAAGTTGGCACCACCAAATCTGTCAACATCCTGCACACAGTTTGCTGCAAAACGTTCACCTCGACGACGGTAAACACGGGTCCTTTCATCCTGCCTACGAAGCATAAAACGTGATTCATCGCTGAACCAAACATGCCTCCATCGTCGATGAAGCCATACCCGATGTGCCCGAGTCCACTGCAGCCGTGCTTGACAATGTGTCTGGGTGAGGATGACGCTTCTGACTCTACGTCGAGGTCGGATTCCTGCATTTCGTAGACGGTTGCGTACGGTCTGATCGGAAATCCTACGCAGCCCTGGTATGGTTGAGGCAGTAGACGTCGCAGTGATGGTCCTATCCCGAAGGTGACGTAACCGGATATTGCGATCTTGTGCGGGCGTGGTCACATGAGGTCTGCCAGATCGTGGACGGTCACGAGTTGATCCATGTTGTTGGTGACGATTCCATAGCCATGTGATGGTGCTTGGGTGGACATTCACAGCTCTGGCAACATCTGATCGAGATTCGCCTGCTTCCAAGCGACCAATGACGCTGTTGCGTTGTGCTTCAGTCAGTTTTGGCGTAACTGTATTGCGTGTCGGTGGCTTAACACTGAGCTATGGAAACCGAGAACCCGTCACTTTTATAGGGATTTTGCATATGTTGCACTTGCAGAACATGCAGATCTCTCAAACAAATTTATTGCACACGCATGCGTTTTGGCAAAAAATCCGATGTTTTCCTCCGTTTTCAAAGTGCACAACTTTTATTGTTATTTTCGTCTAATAATCAGTGCCTTAACACGTGTAACATCATATACTCTGAGCTTGTAACGATATTACATATATTTCTCTTTAAAAAACAAAAATATCTCTTTTGCGTTTCTTGTTTTGAACAGTATATTACATAGGAACTGGAAGCTGTTAAAGTTATAGTTTAAAAACATCTGAAAGTGACAAAGCTTAAGAAATTCACTTCTGATATACAACAGCTCCATAACGAGTCTGTTCTTTGTCAGAACTACTTGATATTAATGGTTGTGTACGATGGGTTTCAGGGAAAAGTATTGTCTCAAGTATACCTATGAAAGATAAAAACAAATATAGGGGTATAAATTTAAAAAAAAAATTATCATTACACAATCACACAGCGTATGTAATGTATTTTATTATATTTTATGCGATACACTTAATATGTATCAAACTGAATCAATTTCAAAATCAGTGTACACTGACACATTATGAATCACTTAAGTCACTACAATAAATTTTCATATTTGATTACATTTGTCACAAGTCTACCATATTAGGTTTAGTATAAATATTTTAGTACTATTAGTATTTCAACCACTTTACTTTCAACATATTCATTAATATTATGGCTTTACCATAACGAATAACATACTGTAACTAACTAATGCCTATCATTATTATATTTCATAGATAAATGAAACGTATAGGTGAAATAAAGCATCAAATATAAATGAAACTCAGATATCAAAATGCAGTGAGTGAGAAACGATTTTAACTTATCTCACCTATGAATGAAACAGATGCTGTCACACAAAACGTAGCAAAAGTAATACGATGAAGAACTAAAGACCAGAAAAAGAAAGGAGCTGTCTGGAATAAAAAGGCACAAAATGTCAGTTAAAACAGTTTACTTCATGTATTGTAGCAAGTTCTCAACTTTATTTTCTAAAATTTCAAATCCAGAAGATAACACATGTTTAATATAACCATATATTAAACCTTAATCAAGAGGGATGGTCTTTAAACAAACACGTCTGTACATAAGAATCATTTTTTTAACGAAAAATATTTGAATATCCACAAAATAACAATTCGTTAATAAAATCTTTGATATTATGCTGTTTATCTCAGTTTTTTAGTAATCTGTGTTCTACACTTCATGGTGTAAAATGTACCATTCCAAAAATTTCAGCAGTGTATTTGTTTTAAAAATTTCAGCAACACCAGCCAGAATATAAGTAAAAACAACAGGAAATGTAGCAAAGAGCTTACAAATTCAGATTAGGTAGATCATTCCTCCTCCATAAGTTGTCGCCACCAGTGTAAATAGTAATACTGTATTCAATTCCAGCAAGAGATGACTCGTTAACTGAAGATTTATATAAATATATATATATATACATACATACATATATATATATTGTAATTCAATAATAGTAATGCTAAAAAATGAATTAAAAACAGAAGTCGCCATAAACAACGAATAGAAAAACAATGAAATATTTTATAATGTTTGCTCCAATGATAGGGTTTAAGTGTATGTATACATATTATTTTGCCCTGATTTTGTCTAAATATATATTACTTTCCGTAAAACCTACACCGAGTGCGTGTTAAATATATTGATTGTATATGTGAGCTGAAATAGGTCGAGTAATCCTTTTCTGTGCATTACATTTAATTATTTTAATATTGGTTTATTTTAATCAAGATTATTTTCATTGTTTCCATATATCTGAGTATTATTAAATGAAACTATTTACGGTTTATGTGCAAAACAATAATTAAACTTTGTTTCACTAGCGGCAGGTATCTACATCTGAATTTTATCATTGTTCTTCTAGTTTACCGTTGGGCCATAAAGACTATATACACTTTATACACTAAATATTATTGTAATAATTATTATTAACAACACATAACCAGTCACTTCGCTTTACACTTCTTACCTTGCAAGATAGTTTGTCCACAATCACTCCACTGAGAGAATGGATCACTCCAGATACAGAACCAGCGGTGGACATAAACGTATCGTCTGATATAAACATCTGTCTGTATGTCTGAAAATCAGTACATAAGTAATTTTCAAGTATAAAAGACCTATATTTTATCACTACAGGGAGAACATCTTGAGAAGTGTTTCAATAATGTGAAACAAAACACTCAAATGTATTATTCTACCATCTTTTGGGAAATGAGGAATTAATTATTTTCAAAGTTACTCGTGTTTAGATATTTGCCAATTACCTTGGTTTGTGTTCATTATCTTCTCTGAGAAAAAGCTAAAATGTCAAGTTTGGTAACAACGTGATTTTTTCATAAAAGCCCCCCACTGGATCAGCTGCATACCTGTGTACTTACAACGCTAAAAACCGGGTTTCGATACCCGTGGTGGGCAAAGCACAGATTTCCCGTTGTGTAGCTTTGTACTGAATTCAAAAAACAACAAGAAGTTTTCTTAAAATAGTATTATTTAGAAGATATATATCAACATTATTAATTTATGTGGTTGGAATTTGCTTGAATTGAAATTCATCATATGCTCGCACACATCTTACTACTCTTATTAAAATAAATCCATCTCACTTTAATAAAATCTTACACTAATAAATAATTCGAACTTATTTGTATGCAAATCACTTTGAAGTCTGAAATATCATTAACAAACATTGGAAATTAAATTTCTGTAACCTGCTTTGTCTCCCGTAGTAGTTTTTGGTACATGAAAAACCTAATCAGTAGAATTACACCAGTAATACCATTATGAGCAACAAAATAGAGAAAATGTTTGTAACTTCATCATGTAAAAAAAAAAAAAAACACAAAAAATATCGAGACCTCACTCGTTTGTAAAAACTAAATTAATTTATGAATTAATTTAATTCTACATTGCTAACGTTGAACAATATTAGATCACATATTGGCACAGCCGTAATTTCGGGTACTCATAAGGCTAAAAAACCGGTTTTTGTTAACGCGGGGGGCAAAGTATAGGAATCCCAACGTGTAGCTTTCTACTTAACTAAAAACAGCGACAAAGATAATACATAAAACAAATGGGTAAATTACAGCATTAGTTCCCTATCTGATATAACATTTGTGCTTCTATATACCTTTCTCCAATTTAACAGTTAAAATATCATTCAGACACTTTCAACAGTTAACATTTTATATTTCCAAGTTACGTAAAGTTAACAAAAGAATCTATAATGCTATTTAACACAATTGAAACCGTTTATTTTAGGTTAGGGAATATTTCCTTGAAAAAAATAAACAAACATAAATTTTGGCCCTAATCTATATTTTCTAAGGATTTTGTCTTAGAACAAGTTGTATAATGTAAAAATATTATTTCGTGCGCGCTTTTTAGTACTTAACACTGATTTCAAGCAATAATGTTCGGGATACCGTGGACTATATATGATAACAAAATTACATTCTTTTCCTTCAAGATATTATAAACATTTATGACCGACATAATAAATGTATGGCATCTAATATAAAAAAAGCAAGCATTATGAATAAAAAATAAAATACGATACGAGAAAACTGAAACTATTAGTCTGTGTTTTAACTCTAGAAATCAAATGAGCGTTTAGAGAAATTTGTAACTTTCCCGTAAGAAATATGTTGGAGATTACTAGGATTCACAAAGGATGTCTGTACACTATTCAAAAACAGAGGAGTAAAGCTAACCCTGAAGCGTTTATTATTCAGAAACCACTGTTAAAAGAAAAGGTAGTTTAATTCGTAAAATGCTTTTTAAATACACATATTCACTTTCATATCATTTCGTATGGTTATAACAGTTTCAAAGATCAGCACTTTTATCAGCTAAAACATCGAGTACATTATAAAGGTGCAACAAATATACATAATGTTATAGAAAATGAAAGATTAACGTCGTCCACAAAGTACTGACATCCGGCGGAATAATGACTAGTTCACTTTCATAAACGTTTCTGCAATGTGATAGAATTGTTTGTTTGAGCCTGGAATGCCAGGTGGGTTAAATGTTCGACTCGTAATCTGAGGGTCACGGGTGTAATTTCCCGTCGCGCCAATCATACTCGTCCTTTCAGCCGTGGGGGCGTTGTAACGCGTCCTTCAATCCCACTATTTGTTCGTATACGAGTAGCCCAAGAGATTGCGGTGGGTAGTGATAACAAACTGCCTTCCTTCCAGTCTTACACTGCTAAATTAGGGACGGCTAGCGCAGATAGCCCTTGTATAGCTTTGAGCGAAATTCCAAAAAAATATTGTTTTTTTGAATTTCGCGTAAAGCTTCACAAAGCCTATCTGTTCCTAATTTAGCTGAATTGAATTGAAGAAGTAAAAATGTTTCCACTAATTCAAAGACTTAAATAATTATATAGTAAATTGTAGTTTATATTATGGGCTGTGTATGTATAAGTACATATATACTTTCTTAATGAAATCTGAAGGAGAATTTATAAGTATTATGTAAATAATATTTTGCACTTATTGAAATAAAATACTTAAACGATATTTTTAAACTTTTAGAAAGTGAAATTAAAACATTAAGACAGACTATAGCAAGAATAAATACGTCATAACATTCTGAACAAGAATTATGAAAGTTAGAAATATGTTACACTGACATTAACAAAAATATATTAGTGTAGAGCTGTCGTTAAGATGTCGAAAAATAAAATATAATAATCTAAAAGGCAAAATTATGGTAGCTACTTTTCCATTATATCAGTTTAATATTTATTTTATCATTGTTTTATATTTCTTTCATAAGCATCATCACTATTGTTTTTTCTGTGTGTTTATTCTCAGTATACTCATATTTGTTCTCCACTTGGAGCAGTGATCACCAAACTACGGCCCTCGAGGTCATTTTGTCTGGCCCGCCAGCAGCTAGCCGCTTGGAAATAAAAAGTGACATTTCATCAAATGTCCGACTGTTATAACAAAATAAATCACAAACACAAGACGTTATGATAAAAAGAAACAAGGCTGTCACGCGCATTTTTAACCAATAGGAAAATTCTTCTTTCGTCCTTGCTGCCCGTTTATTCATATCGAGGCACGTATCTATTAAAGCATTAGGATTTCGAAAACAAGTACAGACATAACCCTCGTCCTATCAACTCGTCTTATAAATTCAGCGGCCTAGGGTTACCGCTTCAACAAGATCTTTCTCTCAGTAGTCGGGTTATGCACTTTTCTTAACTCGTTCTTAGGTAAGTGTCGTGGCAAACGTACATTTCAATATGTTTTGTTTTAGCGTTCTTGGAACAGTACAATACTTTCTCACAGCGTTCTGTGTTTTTCATTTTCAGATCTGGTTTTTTTCACCCATCGTTATGGCTGTTTTTAAAAGAAGAAAAGTGGACTCTGAATGTCGTGCTTTCAATGAAGAATGGGGAGAAAAGTACTTCTTTGTGGAAACAAAAAATAGAAAGCTACTTGTGTGATATGCACCGTGTGATATACAATCTTCGGCGTCACTATGAAACAAATCATCTATCAACACATTTGAACTTTTCAGGAAAGTTCCGTTCTGATAAATTTGGATCCATGAAACGTGTTCTTGTATCTCAAAAAAAAAATCTTTTCACGAGAAAGTTTGCTGAAAATGAATCTGTCACTCGTACGAGTTACAAAATAGTGCATAGGATGGCAGAGAGAGCAAAAACCTATTACTGACGGCAACTTCATCAAAGAGTGTATGAAAGAAGCAGCAAATGAGCTGTGTCCTGGAAAAGCCAATTTCTTTGAATGTATCACCTTTCAGCAACTTCAGTTGTACGGAGAGCAGAAGAACTTAGAGAAAACATCGCATTACAGATACGTCAAAAAGCTGGAAACTTTCCATGGTATTCCCTGGCACTGGATGAGTTTACTGATCTCTCGAGTACGTCACAACTTGTCGTGTTCATTCGTGGAGTTAATTTGGACTTTCAGATCACGGATGAGTTGGCATCAGTTTGCAGCATGCACGGGAGAACAACTGGAGAAGACATTTTCATGGAAGTGCATAAAACTTTGCAAGACTATAACCTTCAGTGGAATCAGCTTAGAGGTGTAACAGTTGATGGAGGAAAAAACATGGCTGGAGTGAAGAAGGGTCTGGTGGGGCTGATCAGGAAACACTTGGAAGATCTTCAACTCTCAAGCGCTCTGTTCATACACTGCATCATACATCAGCAAGCACTCTGTGGAAAAGACTTAGATATTTCTTGCGTACTGAAACCAGTCATTTCTGCAGTGAACTTCATTCGGGGTCATGCACTTAATCATCGCCAGTTCAAGGCGTTTCTTGAAGAAATTGATTCGGATTTCTGTGACTTGCCTTATCACACGGCGGTGTTGTGGATCAGCTGCGGTAAAGTCTTGTCTCGTTTTTATAAGCTGAGAAGAGAAATAGATATATTTCTTATCGAGAAATATAGAGCCGATCCACTTATGTCGGATCCAACCTGGTTGTCAAAGTTGTTATTTTTGGTTGACATCACATCTCACATGAATGAATTGAACTTGAAATTTCAGGGGAAGAATAACCTTGTCTGTATTCTCTATCTGAGGGTCGCGAGTTCGCGCCCGAATCGCGCCAAACATGCTCGCCCTCCCAGCCGTGGGGGCGTTATAATGTTTCGGTCAATCCCACTTTTCGTTGGTAAAAGAGTAGCCCAAGAGTTGGGGGTGGGTGGTGATGACTAGCTGCCTTCCCTCTAGTCTTACACTGCTAAATTAGGGACGGCTAGCACAGATAGCCCTCGAGTAGCTTTGTGCGAAATTCCAAAACAAACAAAGTATTCTCTATAGAATCATGAAAGGGTTTCGGAGAAAGCTGTCATTGTTTGAAGCACATTTGGAAGGAGAAAACATCTCTCATTTTCAGTGTTTCAATGAGTTTTATGCTGGAATCACAGAAGATGTCAACCTGGAGTATGAGAAAAAGATTATTGGTGATTTAAATAAGCATTTTTAGAGAGATTTTCGGATCTCGACAGAATCGAAAGTGACATTATCCTTTTTTCAGAATCCTTTTGATTGTGTCATTGATGACGTGCCAGTGGAACTTCAGCTGTAGGTCATCGATTTGCAAGGAAATGACTTGTTGAAAACAGAACACAGATAGGGGCAACTTATAGAATTTTACAGCTGCATACCTGAAGATGATTTTCCAAAGCTGAAGCAGCTCGCATCTGGTATGGCATCAGTGTTCGGAACAACTTATGTCTGTGAACAAGCATTTCCAAAAATGAAGTATATGACGTCGGTACATCGATCAAGGTTGACTGATGAACATTTGAAAGTAATTCTAATGATTGGATGCAGCAATTCAAAACCGAACATTGAAAATATTTTGAAAGCCAAACGCCAATTTCATAAATCTCACTAACTTTTTTGCGGCTTAGTGAAATTCAGATATGTACTCATTATGTGCGATGTGACAATTGTTTTTGCTAATGTCACCTTCTTTCATAACCATTTGGTAAATAAAAATGTTGGTTGTATTTTTTTATTACACGTGTGTACTCCCACATGGTTAATGTGGCATCCTGAACTTCGTGTTAAGTCTTTTACAGAGAGCTTTCGTTTTAGCTTATGAGTATTGAACATAATGATCATGCTGCCGGCTCTTCTCATTCCCCAAGTAATCTGGCCACCTGTGAAAAGAGTTTGGTGACCCCTGACTTAGAGCATCGTTAATTGTTAATCTTATTATGCAGTAAAATCATCTATGACATTCGTATATTGCAACATAATTTTCAATCGTTGAGTACTTTTATTATTATTTTGGGAAGTAAAATTCCACGTAATCATAAGGTTGGTTGCTTTAATTATCTTTTATATATTTATTTACACGGTGTTTACACTTTTTATTGACACACGGATTTCGAGATAAATCATCATTTCCAAGGCTTCCTCCAAGTTGATGTACAATGTTAGTTACATTCTTTGAAGAATAATGAGTATTCTGGTTATATAGCTTTCGGAAGTGTGTAAATTCTTAAACCAATTCAATGGTACCTGTTTTGGCAGAAAGATATAAAACAACTTATTTCTGTAGCGTTCATTGCGATGGTATGGAAGACAGTTATGTTCTGTTTTTGATGCTGTACTCGTGTTTACAATATTATTTAATATTTCAGAAGACTATTAATGTTTTCCACAATCAACATTCCAACAAAATGTTTAATTCTTAATAAATATTAATATAGCTGATGATCTATTTCTGGGAATGATTTTAGACAGAGAATATATTAAGAGTACAATCCAAGTAATACTCTTTCCTCTCTCGACTTCTTTGGTGTTAACCAATAACGAGTAGATTCAATCTGAGATATATCTGTGGACGCTCTCTCTCACTGCTGTTCTAGAAAACTCATGTATCGATAAAACAATTAACACTTTTTGGGATTAAGCCTAATGTTGAGTTTCCTCAACCAATCCAGAAATTTCATAAGAAATGTTAAAGGTGTTAATATATGTGATTAAGTTATCCAAGTAGAACATAATAAATCCATAGCACATGGTAAACGCCTTCTTTCTTATTTCATCCACCTTGTGGTGGTTTTTGCAAAACCTTCTAAATCAATCTTTCTTCTTCACCAGAAGAATAGATGATGATCATGAATTAGTATTTCATTCTATAACTCCTTGTTTTTTCATGGCCTCAAAATGTATTATTTCATGTTTGGATTATCTTTATATTGTTAGTTCCACCGGTACTCATTAAACCATTAATATTTCAGTACGTACTAAAGAATCTGGTCCTATCTGCTAAGCTAACCATCAGTATTACCAGTGCCTTGTTCACATTTTCATTTTTGGGTTTTTAAGGGTGTGTTTACTATTACCAAAACAGTCACCAGACCCACCAAATTTAACCGTACTTCTTCTAACAAGTTAAACTCTCAACTCCCAACAAACTTCCAGACTTGTGTCTTGTTGCACTTTTGAAAGTTTTTAATTTAAGGTTTATTTTCATTAAAATAATCCTACAGCTACCACCACTGCTGTGAAGTGTTCTTTTATAAAGATATTTTTGCATTATTTTCTACGATCCGTGCAATAAAAAAATAATGTAATTCTTCAATAAAAGTTTTATTCAGCCATGTTCACTTGTACAAAAATATTAATTTCTTAAACTTTACAAAATAAATTCTCAAACAACAGTACGCCTAACTTGTATTGTTATTTGATAGCTAAATTGAATAACAAAATAAACACAATAACTCTCACTTCTATCAAGAAGTATTTTTTCTGACTTTGCACTAACTGAACACAATTACCACTGATTATAATATTTACATTGTGTGTTTGTTTCAGTATAATAGATGAAGCTTCTAGATTCTTAATTTTTATGAACTTTCTCGAACTTTACATGATGCATCATCTTGCAAACATCTAAATTTTAAAAAAAATATATATTTTGCAACAAAACATTTTCTCAATTGCTTAGGAATGACACTCGTAAGCACAAAAACTTGTATGTGTGGTATAAAACTGTAGAATGATATTAAAACTAAATTCCTATTTTCTCTATTATCCATAAAAGATTAAAAATGTTTTGTTTAAGCTGCATTAGTCCTTAAAACAACCTTTAATAGTCTGATATCAAGTTTTTGTTCGTTGTACAGCAGTTGCCCAACAAATGATAATTTAATTTTATCTATATAATACTGATTGCTTTTACATACGCACACGGTCACTAAAGTACAATCACTACACAAACAGGGGTGTATAGAATTGTATAACAACTCACATTCACTAATATTATAATATTATAATTGAATGAAATAAAGAAGTAGTACTACAAACATTGTCTGATAGAAATAACAAAAAACGACTTTATTAAACTTTTACAACCACAGGTATCCAAAACAAAACCTTTAAGCAGCTAGAACACAAAGTATATCTCTTACGAATACTTCAGATAATAAATGCATACCTCACTAAGACTTATCTATTGTAACGTTAATGAACAATATATTATAACTATAAATCTTAATAAATATTTCAATAAATAAAGAAATCACGAAAAAAAGAACAGGAAAAAATAACCCAAAATTCCAAAAATAAAACTTTCGTCATTTAAACTTAAGGTACTTGTTTTATTGAGGTATTAGATCACAAAATTAATCTCATGTGACTAGCTAACTTATACCATTTTTTACAAGATTAATATCGTCATTCAGAGAAGAAGTTTGTGTCAGTTTTATAACACATACAAACCAAATTCAACGTACTTAAGCAATGACTTAGTACTTTAATAAAACTAAACTTTGTAGAATAAATAATAAATGAAATGTAAATAAAACCATCACACAATAAAAGTGGAATTTTCTTTTTCACATCATGCATAAACTACGGAATTATAGGATTGCATTTACACACAAGGATACTGAGATACATAAACTTCGTGACAAGTGGACACTTTTTTTAACTTAATGATCCCAGTAGCCTGTAACAGCTCCTCTGTTTCAGTAAAAGTGCGTCCTTCTCTTCCAACTAAGTCTCAAATTGTTTCTGTGTTGATTAAACATTAATGTAACTTTTTAGTTATCGCTGTGCTGTTGTTGTACATTATAATTATTTAAAATAATGTATTTAATCGCCTTGTTGTAATACCTTTTGTTAGTGATTATTATTATTATTAAATATGTAATTAATTGTACAACTTACCAAAAAATAAAAGAACCAAACCAATTATCATGCTTTAACGACGTCCAGTAAAACAGCCTAGCTTTCCTCCAAAGTAAAGCAGTAAACATGTAGAGATAAATGCATAAAAAATGCAGCTAGTTTCTTTATATGTTGTGTCTTTACAGACTTTTGTCTCAGGTAAGAAGTTAAATATGGAATGAGGTTTCTAAGCGTTAGTGTTGTGCCAGATAAATCAGGAAAGTCCAAAAAATAGATTACAAGGGTTGAACTCCCATTATGTTAACTTTTACATTCAAATAATCCTTATGATTTATAGTTTAAAAATAATCAGAAAAACAGTACCACATGATAATTTATCTTATAGAGGTTTTATGTGATCAATTATAGAATTGTATCGGTGAATATGTATTTTGTATTTAGTGCTAACTGTCTTACTATTATATTCTACAGTTCTTCGGAATTATAAATTTTAGGTATGTAAGCAAGAGTAAAGATGACATCAAAATAAAACTTAAGTCCAAAAGTAAATAATATAAAACGTAAAAATATTTTAAATATTATACGATTTTTTTATTTTCCATTATCATTAAATTCCTAGAAAAATATTTTTCTGCTAAAAATATAATAAATGTGTTTACATTATCAAACATTAGTCCTTGATATATTATACAAAAATTTTAATACATTTTGTAAGAACATTTTTCTTATAATACTTTGTTTTTTGTTTGTTTTCTTTTAATTTCGCGCAAAGCTACTCGAGGGCTATCTGCGCTAGCCGACCCTAATTTAGCAGTGTAAGACTAAAGGGAAGGCGGTTAGTCATCACCACCCACCGCCAACTCTTGGGCTACCCTTTTACCAACGAATAGTGGGATTGACCGTGACATTATAACGCCCCAACGGCTGAAAGGTCGAGCATGTTTGGTGCCACCTGGATTCGAACCCGCCACCCTCAGATTACGAGTCGAACCCCTTAACACACTTGGCCATGCCAGGCCAAGACGTGGAACTATACAAATGTGTAACTTATGTTTGAAACAGATGGTTTTTAATGTATGTGTTACCTACATTATACTTTTACTTATTTATGCAATTCCGGTAACACATTAGAAAACATATAAAAAAAACGTTTTTCAAAACAAGGTTTGACTAAAAAAACAGTGGTAATTAAGTATAAAAATGATTACGAAAGTCCTTTTCTGCAAATCTTATGTCAAATATAGAAGGTAACGACTTGTTTGTGCTGACTTGTTCTATATTGTTATTCTTTAGTGATGGCAAATTTAATTATAGATAATATTTCTAAATGAAGCATATTAGTATGTTAGGTATACTGTTCTTAAAGCAACGGTTTTGACCAGAAGCCCGAATATACCCTATCAACGTAATTTGTAATCAGATGTCTTTCCTATGCGGGGTCTCATAATTTCGTAGATCCAACTATTTTTTGAACCAAAGTTTGTCAGCACGACGTTATTCTGGGTGATATTTTACTTATGGTACCATCACAGAAATATGTCAATGAAAATATTGGTTTATTTATTTAATCGCAATTAATAAGGTGTTCCTACTCAAATTCATTTATTTTAGACACATCATATTTTTCATTATAATTACTAATTTACTTCACAGACATAACAAACACTAGGCCACGTCCAGTCTTAATATTTTTTTAAATTCTAACGTTGTATCTCTGTTGAATATTTTTTATTTTTTTCACCGGATCAATACCTTGTGTACGGGAGAGTTAGTGAAACATGTCAAAGAAAGATTCTCTTTGTAGTTAAGGCTTAACTTTGGTGCCTAACTAAACAGTGCCAACCACAGTAAGAGCTTAGTCTCAGGTAGTAGAATAATGTAATCAAAAGTAGTTAATATTTTTCTTATTAGTGGGGGTTCATGAGAATGCCGTCCCTCTAATAACATATTCTAAATAAAACACAAAATAAGTAATTGGCTGGTTTTCTTCTGACTATTTAAAATGGTTACACAAGATACCTTTTAATTTCATAGTTTAAAATAACCTTTCAAATAATTTCTTTACAGTTAAGACTTAACTTCTGTGCCTAACTAAACACTTTTGACCATAAAAAGTACTTGGTCAGAAGTAGTAAATTAACCTGATAAAAATTCTACTGAGAGTTTCCTTGCTAATAATGGTTCATGGGTGCAGGTTCCACGGGTCAGTTATTGGAATCAAAGCTCCTTTTAGGTGCTTAATTGTGTTTCAGGTGTTTTATATGTTGGAGGTGGATATAGCATTTAAAATACATTAGGCTAACAGCTGATAACCAAAAAACAACCTGTGTTCTACTGTCCAGTATATCAAGAGCAGACTATTAGCTAAGCTTCTCGCTTATTATGTATGCTATTGTATCAAATATAAATGGAGAGGATCATTCTGATATCTTCCATCATTAGATCTCATATTATGGTATGTATCTTCTTCCATTACCAAAACATGATGCAACATCTTAGACTTCGTGATCTCTAATTTTTATGGATTTAAACACCCTTTATTTATAGTTCCTGATCACTCACCTAATATTCGTACAAGCGTGGAACTATGGTTTTGAAATAATAAATTTGAGGAAAACTACCCACTTAAGTTATTCTAGATTCAAATGAAGTACTCAGAAAGTTCGCATAGCATCCTATCCATGAACATTGTTTTTGTAGAAAAAACATTTATCTGTCATGCCTTTGGTCATGTTAATATTACTTATAACATAGTTTGTATTCATCAGTATCTATAAATACAGATCAGCCTCAGCCTGTAACCTATAAACAGCTGGATTGTTGTAGGTAGCAGTTCACCACAGATGTAAATAAAGGAACAATTCGTAAACATAATCTTTGAGATTTTTATAAAGAATTTTGAATAAAATATGAAAAAAATGAAAAGAAAGCATAATAAAGAATATTTTTATTACAAATTTAAATGGTTTGTATGGTATAAAAATCACTATAACATTCTCCAACACATAGTGTTGCTCCACATTGTTTACAGTAGGTAGTCACCATCTTTCACATTTTTTCTTGTTGTTTGCATACATACATGAGAGTACATTTGACCGCTTTGTCTAGCTTCTGAGGATGAAATGCATTGTAAAAGTGGCCGAGAAACTGCTTCTTTTCCAACAATCCATCAGGAACAGTAAGGCTGTGTCTTCCTGGGAAAGGTCTTATCACCTTTCCACATCCTCCCAATAAATGGTAAATTACCTTGTAACTAAACTGCCTAAATGATGGCTTCTTGCCAGTTTTTACTATATAGATGTCATAAGAATTTAAAATTGAGATATCAATTAGGTGAAAAAAAGAGCTTCTTGTACCATTTCACACATTTCCGAAAGCAATCAATTTGTCCAATTTGTCTGTCACTTTTGTCAACTAGCCTCATGTCGATCGTATAATCTAAAACAACACCGGGTTTAGTTATTGGTTGTTTAGTTTTGTAATAATCCTTTCCACTGTATTTCATTTCACCTTTATGTACTGAATCA
This sequence comes from Tachypleus tridentatus, assembly GCF_004210375.1. Taxonomy (NCBI): domain Eukaryota; kingdom Metazoa; phylum Arthropoda; class Merostomata; order Xiphosura; family Limulidae; genus Tachypleus; species Tachypleus tridentatus. The sequence goes on from NC_134831.1 coordinate 158,958,856, forward strand.
CACAAAGTAATAGGACGTTCATCTTTCCATTCAAGTTATAAAACATTGTCTTGCTTCTTGGTCTCAACATCTTCCTTCCTCATTTGTGCAAATTTATGCATGTTCTTCCAATTATTTATAAATGTTTTACTTTTTTGCTTTTCAAAGAGAAAGTTGCATAATTCCGAACTTGTATAATAATTATCAGTATGTAATGTGACCTTTTCTAAGGTAGTCTTTCATCAGTTGCTTGACAACTGATCCTGAAAATCCTAATCGGAGACCTTTGTGACATCTAAATCACTTGCAGAATAGATAATCATGTCTATTACAATTCTTGTCTCATAATCACATAATACAAAGATCTGTATTCCAAATATATGGCTCTTCTTTAAATGTATTGCTTGAAAACAGTTCAACCCTTGAAAAATAATAAAAATTATCAATAACTACATTTTAAAATGGAGAAAAAATTACTTAGCTTTATTATTTATCATTGTAAACATTTCTCATTCTTTACATAATCGATCGTTTGTATTCCGTTCTTTGTTATTTGCAAAGTGCAAATATCTAAAATTCTCCTTGAATCGATCTCAAGTAATGCATTTTGGAAAAATGGAAGTTTCTATAAGGGGATCGTTCTTCAAATAATCAACCAACACATGCTTTTTCACATGTGGCATAAGCATCACCAGAGCAAAAAAGTATACACTTCCTCAATACTTCTATCTTCTCACTTCCTACTTCGTGAAGCAAGGATTTATAAAACTCGTAATATATGTTTGTTTCTCCCACAGTATGACTCATTATACTTTGATCAAATACAGCAGTAAAAAATTCATATTCTTTACATTCATCCATGAGCCTAAATATATCTGTAAGTACAGTTTCTACTATCAAATGAATGAATAAATGGATTAAAATTGTGACACCTAACCCACTGGGAACAAGTGGATTCTGATTCATCATCTTAATTTCGTTCAGAGCTTCAAACAATTGAATTTGATAATGATGAAAAATCTGAAGTGTTTTCTTCTTTATTGTAATAATTATGACGTGCTAATACTTTTATTTTGTCTTTTGGTGAAAAACGTTTTCGTTTCATTCCCATAGCTGACGCACCGTTTCTGCTCTATGACTTACAATGAAAAAATGACTCAGACGCAACACTTTGAATGGTTGCGATCACTACGGTGTGAGGTGGTTGCCGACTGATGTTTTAATCCTGTGTCATCAATTGCTGATAGCTGTACTGAGTGCAAAGCATCAACTGATGATGACCGCTATTCAAGGTTTAAAGATTTGCACCTTCATTTGCAAGAATGAAATTGAACATTAAATTAATAAACGTGTCTACAGCATTACGCATTGATCAACAAACTATTCAATAGATTTTGACTCAACCATCAATATTCTGATTATAAAATGTATATTAGAACCCATAATCTCATTATGGCCACCATGCATCGCGTGATCAATTCATTCCACACTATATTATCACCCTTCAAAAACTTCATACGAAATGTTTTTGTCGATCAAATTGCACGATTACGTTTACCTTGCTTCTGCAGCAGCTATTCTCATTTCCCCGCTAGGACAGCAGTAAATTATTGAAATTATACCCATAAAACTAAGGGTTTCGTTCCCCTCGCTGGACGCAGCAGATAGCTTTGCTATGAAAAAACAAACAAACACGTGTCTTTATTTCCTTTTAGAATTAAAAATTATATTCGAAATTCACTAAGGGTTTGAAACAGCTAAATATGTCAAGATTAGCTTCATTAGACTTACCTTTTAATTTGATAGTGAAAAAATGAAAACCATAAAGGTTTCATACAACAAATTTTGGTGTCAAATGAATTACCTCTTTAGAACGTGTTTTTTTTTATTTCGGGCAAAGCAACACGAGGGCTATCTGTGCTAGTCGTCTCTAATTTATCAGTGTGAGACTAGACGGAAGGCAGCTAGTCCTCACCACCCACTGCCAGCTCTTTAGCAACTCTTTTACCGACAAAAAGTGGGATTCACTAAAAGGGCGAGCAGGTTTGGTGTGACCGAGATTCGAGAGCCGTAACGTCCTCCCATGCCGTGTCTAGAGGAAACAAAAGAGAGCCACAAAGATTTTCAGATAATTAACCTTTTAGAAAAAGCATAGAAAACACTACGAGTTAATAGAAAAATAACAAAATGATGGAATGCAAGTTAATGTAATATTTTACTATTATTTGGGGCTGAGCAGATTGCCCTTTGTGGCTTTGCTAGAAGAAAAAAACACACACACACTTACTATTATTTTGCAACTTGGATAAAACAGATTTTCTGGCCGACACAAAGTAATACTCTTTCTCTTCCAAAAATTATTCTGCAGCAAAGAGTGAAAGAAACTCGTCGTCGCTTTGCAGCTTTGTCATGAGAAAATGTACATGTAGTACAGTAAACAATAGTTAATTAATAAAAATATCAAAGCACAAAAGTGTTATTTTACTTTTAACAAGTTTATACACATAACGACTAACTCGATTTTTAAGATATGGGTTTTCTTTTAAAAATATTGTAGGAACAGCATATTTTAATGGACAAATATTCCATTGGAAACTGTGCTTTAAACAATAATTATCTATCTATCCTTATAAAAGTCCACAATGGCCAACTCTTTTACGATAAATATGTATATATTTCTCGAAATCCTTCTCTTTCCAAGATAGCGGTTTTAACCTTTCTCTTCCTGTAATCCTATTATTCCGTTAGGTTTAGTTAATCATAATCAACTTAACATTGTTTCCTATCATGGTCTCGGGTGTGTTCTCATCATCGACCCAATATGTCACGACCGGCTCCTGACTCATTCGGATTTCTCCTCACGAAGTGACGACGTTATAAGTTGCTCACACAATTTACTTTTAATGTTTACTTTACTATTTCCTCATACCTCAATTTAAACACACTTCCTCTGGAGTTGTCTTCTAAACTTAGTAGCGTTTCTCACACCATAGTAGCGTCTGCTCTCTTTCTACCTATCCTTTATTGAAAATAGAAGTGGTGGTAACTGGGAAAGAAAATAGAGAAACTTATAATTCAAAAGGAGTATAAAAACGGTTTTACCTTCACGTAGTGAAAAGAAAATTGATATTACGATATAGAATTATCATATAGAGCTGTTTGTACTGAACATCATCATAAAAGATGTCAACGCTATAACTCGATGACAATGGTGGTGTAGAGGCCCGGCATGGCCAGGTGGGTTAAGGCGTTCGACTCGTAATCTGAGGGTCGCGGGTTCGAATTCCCGTTGCACCAAACATGCTCGTATTTTCAGCCGTGGGGCGTCATAATGTGACGGTCAATCCCACTATTCTTTTGTAAAAAAGTAGCCCCAGAATTGGCAGTGGGTGGTGATTTCTATGTGCCTTCCTTCTAGTCTTAAACTGCTAAATTAGGGACGGCTAGAGCAAATAGCCCTCGCGTAGCTTTGCGCGAAATTCAAAAATAAAGAAACAAAGGTGATGTAAGTGTATAGATAAAGAAACAATGACAGCGGTGGTTTTTATAAGGAAATGTAAAATAATGATACTGTGTTGGTAGAACAAAGATCAAGGTAATATAATGAAACAGTAGATATGGTAATGCTGCCTTTCTAGATTTATATTCTTTCGAGATTTCAACGAATAATAAATTTATTGTTAATGTCAGTGAAATATGTTTATAACGTTTATAGTTATTCTTCAGAAGATTGTGGTGTATTTATTCATGCCATAAAATATAAACATATTAATATCTTAGCTTTACCGTAGTGATGCACTGCAGTATACAACATAGCCTGGTTACTACCATATTCACTTGTGGAGTGGTTGATACTTCAGGCCTTGTCTGTCGCTATGGGCACCTCCGAGTTACTGCTATAGAGGAGAGTAAAATTGTCTCGAAAACATCTAATTATGTAAATATACTTACAAAAATGTCTGTCTTAGATATATAATTCTTAATTTCCAATAGTTTAAAAGTGTCATATAATTATTTTATCTCCACAACTAAAAAAATCATTGTTCATTTGAGAACAACAATAAATCAAGTTTGGTATATAGATCAATATAAAAATTGTTCTTGCTGTGATGCTATATTCGATCAGATATTAATCTTATAATTATATATATTTAAATATAAATATTAACTTTCCATGTCTAAACTACCTTTTACTCCATTATGATTTAAGTCTTTCTTTCATGTTACCTTTCTTTAGTTTCTGAATTCATCTGTCTTTCTATAAACTTGAGAGTGATTTCGTTATTTTTGTAATATTGCTAAATGTATTAGTAACGAGAACACGTGATTTCTTATTCTTTTCTCTTAAGCATTAGAATAATTTGTGTTATTTTTAGTATATTTGTTGTGATTGCTGGTACAAATACCGAACTTTGCCACTGATGATTACACCCTATATAATTCATATAATGTACTCCAAACCTGTAAATGGTATAACGTTAATTTTATTTATTTAAAAACAAATTACTAATTGAGGGAAGAGATTGAATCAAGGCTGTTGTTATGAACAAAACTAAAACTACCTAAATGTGTGATTCAAAAATCGGCTGAACTTACTTGTTTATACAATGTTAAAGTCGTCGAAATATAAAATATTCAAGCCTAAGAAAACATCTGGTGATAAATACGTTGAACGTAAGATGGTTGAAATATTTTTATACACTCTTCATCTTAAATAAAGCCTAAGTTGAGAAAGGAAAACAAATTAGTGTTGAAGATTAGGTTAAGCTTAATACTATTGTCCTGCAACAAATATAATTATCAAAACTTTGTTTTAGTTGTTTGAAGGATTCATATGGGATATAAAAACATTGTTTAATACAGTTTCACGTAGATTATTTATATAACACAAATTATAATAAATTACTTTATGCATTAATATATATAAATTATGTGATTTTGTAATAATGAATGAATTTTAATTCCATTTACGTATACCTTTATTCGATTCATAGGAATGCTTGTGACGATACTTTTCACTGAAACTCAACGTATACAATCATTATTATTAAACAGTTGTGATAGAGACAAAGAAGTTATGTCTTGTTATGGAGCTGTTGAATATTAGAAGTGAATTTGAATTTCTTAACACTTGTTGATTCTCAGGTTTTTTTAAAACTATAACTTCGACATGGTTTCCACTTCTTGTTCAATATTTACATAATTAACTATTATAATGTTTGTTCTTCTGTCGCTGGTCTGACAAATACTTCTTTAAACCATCTTAAAGTCTAGAAAGACAGTGATGTTTATCACGTGTCTCATGAAAAGCATACTAATATAGTAAAATTAAGTATGTAAATACTGACTAAATAATTGAAACTTGTTTTGACGTTTACCTTTCATGTGGTTGCTTAGTGCAAACTGAAGTGTTGATTTATTTATTTGTTTTGTTTTGACAGTGCTTTTGTTCAATAAAGTGTCTGCCACTTATGAGAAGATTTAATAACACGTTTATAAAATAAAATAATTTGAATCTGCTACAATTACACACCGTATAGAAACATTACTATAAAAATAATTGAAAGTAGAAGTTTCGAAAGTGTCTGTCTCACTGTACTAATAACATGTTTTGTAAAGAAAATTGCAAGAACTCCTGGTTTGTCAGAACTTTATATATAATGAGACAGGAGATGCTATACACCATGATCTTAGTGACGAGCGTAAATATACTGATGTATATCTGTAAACTAATTGTACCTGTCTTGTACTAATGTCGTACATTTATGATAAAGTTCTTTCATTAATCAGTCAAACCGTCTGAAAATTTTTTTGTTTAAAAATGTGGGTTACTCTTTATTAAACTTTAAAACGCTTTCTTGTTTTATTTTGTGCGATTCTTATTTAAAATGTAAACACTGCTGTTCTACGATACGATACTGTAGAAAATAAAACAAACAAATAGAAATCTGCGAGCTAGAAATGTTTTTGTTCTCTGCACAGATATGTCGAAGATACTGTTGTATAAATTATATCTAAGACACCAACAACATGCGATGTATTTGAAGAATCAATAGGTCATAATTTTGTAGTATTTTGAATTTTCTAATACATCTAGGAATTTTTACTGTTTTGATCGTGCTTGTGTAGTGAGTTATTCGTAATTCTATTTTAAATGACATATATATATATAGTTCTGTATTATTTTATGTTGTATTTTAAACATCTAGATTCGGTATCCATATATTGTGTCAGGCGCCGTCTAGCCAAAAATATTTATACGTTGAATCTAGATGTTAAGTAAACTGTTAATTTACAACTAATGAGTAATCTGTGAGTTATTAAGTTCAATGTTATTTAAAAGTGACAAAGTTATATTCCAATGGTTCGATTCAATTATTTAATAAGCAAACTTGTTAATCAGCGAGTTGGTGAGTAGGTATTATAGTTTTTTTTTTCTTTCAAACGTTATTTGTGAAATGTATTGTAAATAGTGTTATTTAAAAATGAACTATGTAACTTGTACTTGACATTAATTTCAGCAAATCACTTAGACATACCTACCTAAAGAAAAAACATGTTACAACAGTAATATATAATATAATTTCAATATATTTATATAATAGCTTTAGCAAATATTGCTGTGAAAATTCCCATAGCTAATAACTTTTATATGGGATAAAAATAATTAATATTTATGAAAGAATTTTAGTAAAGTGAATTAGAGTTTAAAAATCGACACTGTAGCATATGTATTTTGTATATGTTTTCAAAAGTTATTTACTCGTATAGTAATCTTATATTTATATAGGAAATTCAGTATCACGTAGCACTGATGCTACTAAGTTACTCTTGTGTAGTATACCTAATAAATGCTTTTTAAGTCATTAACTGTTGATCCAATATATATTCAATTCTTCACTACTGTACAAATTATAAGGAGCTGCGTCACATATAAGTAAAACTGGACAAAAAAAAAGAATAGGCTATATTTACTGATACAGTACATAGTATGAGTAAGGTTATTTGGAAGATCTTTTATTCGCAAAGTATCATTCGTCTTTTAATAATTTATGGAGAATGCTCAATTAATTTAAATGTTCAAATCACTAACTGTATATCCAATTAATAATGAATTACCTATTATTATTGCCTTCTCCAGATTGTAGGGAATAACATCCTTTATAACTAACACACGGTAGTGTGTCTTGAGGCTATAAGCACCTACGAGGAGGACACACTGTATTATTAACAGAAGTGATAGTTTAAAAATATTCCACTTTCTGTAATTCGGATTGTCGTAACCTAAACTATCACACATCACACTTTTTCAGTAGATATTTTGTGCTAAAACCTTATTTATTTTACAGATTTAAAAGCAATTGAATAAAAATACTTGAGATATAAAATATATAATTTCCTAGAATTTCATTTCTTTCTTTTAACTACAAATACAAGAAAGTTATATGATAAAGAAACATACTTACCTGTCATTTTTTTGTTTCAAATCTCTCAGCCAACCCTCTTTCAAAAAACAATTTCTCCTCTAAATTCCTTTTTAACCAGTTCATTTGATTTCTTACAGTCCTCCAAGTTTTTATTATTTACAGAAAGTTCGAATTTCTTATTATGTTTATCTTTGACATGGTTTCTTAATCCTTTACTAAACCAAACAGGCTTGTTCTGTTCCACTGTCCTTTTTTTCTGTAGGGAATATTAATGTTCTCTATGTATGTAACTTTTCCCTAAATGCTTCCCACATCTGTTTAAAATCCCAACTCTTTAATCCAATCTACAGAAGCCAGATAATTTCACATTCCATAAAAATTGGCTTTGCCAAAATTTAGAATCAAGGTAAAGTCATTCTTCAATTCTGCATGTGGTAAAATTCCAAACATGGTAGTGCTATGGATATTTGTACTTAAATTCTTGCCAACCACAACTCTTGTCTATGATATTAACATCAGATGCTAATATTAAATATAATATAACTTCCTCACTTGTAGGTTCTAACATCATCTGCTGTATAAAAATATTGAAAATTTTCCTATCTCTCTCGTTCTAAGACTCAAAATTCTCCAATCAAACCCATAAAATTATAACCTCCAAATATAACATCTTTTTCAGCTACAATTCTGATTTAATTATATAGTTTCTCATTTACTTACACATTTTGCCTTCGTGTCTATAACAAATCTCAGTTGCAAGGCTTTTCCCTCTATATCCATTAACACTAACCCAAACTGACTCAGTCTTATTGTTATTTCCTTTAATATGCTCTAACTCAACAGGATGTAATTCACTCCTTACATATAAAGCTATTACTCCAATTTTGTTTTCATACTCTATCTTTAGTATATAATCTGTAGCTAGGTATTTAAAAAATAAATAATTTTTTTCTGAAAATTGTTAATATCCAACCAAGACTCAGTGATGCTCATAATATCAAAATCCTCACTATCCACAACTTCTTTGTACTCATCAGTTTTACTTCTAATACTCCAAGCATTACAATAGGAAAAATGAGTCATACTTTAAAACAAATTTACATTTTATGCCTGTTGGACGTGTTTTCCTATCAATAATATTTCTAATTTTCTAATATCGTAGCCGTCATGTCTGTCCAGCCCAAATTTAAATTTAAATTTACCAGTTCAGCTGAGTTAAGAGCCTTTATTAAAATGCTTGCTCCTACCTTTTAAGTGTAAGCCATATATTCCAAAAATATTAAAATTATCCTAAAAATCCAGCCACCTATTTTGTTCATCCCTACATACTAATTTAATAGTTTGTTTGTTGAATTTCGCGCAAAGCTACACGATGGCTATCTGTACTAGCTATCCATAATTAAGCAGTATAAAACTAGAGGGAAGGCAGCTAGTTATCTCTATTCACTGCCAACTCTTGGGCTACTCTTACTAACGAATAGTGGGATTGATTGTCTCCTTACAACACTCCCACGGCTGAAATGATGAGCATTTTCGGTACGACAAAGATTCGAACCTGCGACCCTCAGATTACGAGTTGATAATCTTAATCACCTGGCCAAGCTTGGCCACATATTGATCTAAACCTGGCATTCAATCATAGTGACCTGCTTAGTATCTCATCCCCACTATTTATTTATATTTTTGCATTTTTCCTTAACTGTCTTTATCAAAATTTTATGCTTATGAATAAGCTCTTCAGATCTATTTTTCTTTATATCATTAGCCCAACATAAGCACCAAAACTGCACTGCTACTAACATCCTCAATTATCTCTTTGGTTCTATCAGTTATATCCTGTACCTTTGCTACTGGATACCTTAAGTGTTTTTGTTTGCTCCTATTTACTCCACACATTACTTTATCTAATTAGAGTCACCTACAACTATAACTTTCCCATCCTTTACAAAATGATACCTTGTGATCCCATCTGTTTCTCCTACTTGCTAATTTTCATCAGTGCTATAGTATTTGTGAATCTACAAAACTCCCAGTTATGTAAAAGTTACACATAAAGATCTACCCTAAAACTAGTAAAAAGTAATAATTCAGTTTTGAATATTTACTCATGTTAAATCTATATACCAGCATTATAAAAATTATAAACGTTAACAACTATTTATTGCTTAATTAATTCATTTTATTCAATCTTTTACAGAATAACAATGTATGTCAATTTTATGTTTAGCCAACTGCGAAACATTGTTTATTCAAATTTTAAGAGTTTTAATAACGTAATTGAACAAATATTAAAATTTTTAATACTTAAAAATGAATAAACTTTATTCATATAACATTATTATTAACTACATAAGATACAAATAAAATTACTTATTTACTTGGTTCATCACATGATGACAAAATTTCTAAATACCAGTAGGATTTTTTCTAGTAAAAAGGTATTAACTTATAACTTTAGTTCACTTCTGTAGTTTCAGCCTGTTTTTTCTCCAGATCTGCGAACCTCATTCCCGCCTCTTGTACTTGACCTTTAAAGTGTTTATTCTTACATTTAATTTCTTGTCAAGTTGTCGTGACAGTTCTCAGTTCAGCGGTTATGTGGTTATTATTACATAAGTTGGTAACTATTTTATATAAGAAAATCATTGCATGTAAAATATAACAAGAACATCACTAAATTATGTTGTTAACTTTAACAAACACAAAGTAAAAATACAAGAATCTAAATTATTCACTCTCAGAAAAATACTTGAAACTTCTCAATAAAAAATCTTCAGACTAGAAGATCAATTTCCAGTTCTATAGTTAAAAAACTATATAAATATTTCATCTAAGTGTTCCAATATTTTGAAAATAACAAAAGAGTGAAATTAAGGAATAAAAATACCAAATAAAATATAATTTATGTGAGAAACATATTAAACATAAACAAAATATTTATTTACAAATTACAAAAACAACGTTTCAAATTTCACCGTTGTTAGAAACAAGCAAGGTACTATTTCTCATATTAAATCGCAAATGTACCTTTCTGATGCTTCGAATTGGTCATTATGTTCTCTGTGTCATGATTATGCTTCTATCAGATATCGCTTAGGCGGATTTTGAGAGCAGAAGATTTATCTTCAAATGCTTTTTTTCAATGTGCCCTACTCTTGTTCACATTTTAATATCTTGCTGAGTAGCATCTCTGTTCAGTAATGCTAACAGTTAATTCTTAAAATTTTCCTAATAAAACATGTTTATAAAAAAATTTGTTTAAACTTGTATTAAAAATTGGAAGTCTTTTTTATTCTTTGATTGGTATGAAACTTTGGTGGCCACAATAATAAAAATCAGCTACATTTTCATAAAATCAATGGTAATGATGAAACTAATAAGAGACGACAACTAATCTTTTTGAAAATAAGTAACTTCAAACAGTGCATGTATCTCTGAGTTGATAATTAAGAGTAAAGCTTCGGTAATTTCTAACTGAATATAACAAGCATATGTAAATATTTTGATTACTTATAATTTTGAATTTCTCTTTTACAGCAACACATGTCACTACATTTTTTAATTATTTCAAAATTAGTCCGTAGAGTATTGATATTTATGCTAGAGTAGGATGAGGGTTCCCAGTTTAAGAGGATGAATTGCATTTTCACATTCATTCCATTGTATGAGTAATTGCAGGGTGGAGAATATCACTGACAGAACACCAGCAATATATTCTAAACTGATTAGTTAGATATATCTTGCAAGGAACCCATCCACAAGTGCGCCTCCATGGTCAACCGCCACAGTGATTTCAAACTGGCAAAGATACAATGTATTGCAGGTTTCTTTCTAGATAGTTGCTGGTGTTCAAAAGTGTACAAAAATTATTGCTAATAAGATAAGCTATTTTAAATGTACTGTTTTCTAACCTAAACTATCAAAATATGAGTAATAGGTTATGATGATTTTGTGTGGATTTTTAAACTACTAATTAAGCTGACAAAAAGAAAAGGTCATATGCAACTTTCGTATTTTGTTGAAAGGATTTTGAATACGATTAATCATAAGAGATTAGCCAACCTCGTATTCAATGACGAAGCTCACGATATTCTCTTTGTCTTTTCACAACTGAAGATGTAGTGCAGGGGCATAGCAAAGGGAGGGTTTTTGGGGTTAACCCGCAGGGACCCAAACTTTTTAGACAAGTTCAGTTGCCACCTGTGAAGTTTCATAAAGATACGTGATTGTATGGCAGTTAATTTCACAAACAACAAACGGTCAAATGCAAATTTCTGATTGAACACTTTTAATACAGCAAGTTTTGTCAGAACAAGATAAATACAATCGAATATCTATGAAAGGCTCAAACGCCTGTTCCTTCTTGCCAGGACATCTACAACACAATTTGGTTCAACTTTAATATCACGGTGAATGTATAATGAGGCCAGGACATTCAATCGATCTTCAGTGGTGGTATTTCTCAAATACGTTTGGAGTCTTCTGAGAGTTGAAAACAAACGCTTCACCGAGCTCGTTGACACTGGCAGCATGACAAATACTTTCAACACTCTAGAAATGACTGGGAACATTTCTGCATTGCACATGCATATGCATCTATGACATTTTTTGATTTGTTGTTCGCAAGTGGATTTGTACTAAACCCTAAGTTCACCTACTGCAGCAGTGAAGTGCTGTCAATGTCAGCCTTGTATATATTGACCTACTCTTTAATTTGGTCACATTGTTGTGCTGTAGGTTTTGACCGTTCTATGGTAGATTCTGATGGTAGTAGACACATGAAAGTTGTAAGGAGAGGTTTGTGACTGGACAGACGGTCACAAAGTTTTGAAAGAAAGTGATCAACAAATGCAACAATACGAAAGTACTCCTCATGGCTAGTGGTTTGTGGGTTAGCACGGTACATTTGTCTTTTAGCCTGCCTTGGCATTATGATGTCAATTTGAAGCTCACTGCACAGAGTCTGAGCCTCACAGAAAATGTTGTTAAATTTTTTCACAGTATTATTTCTGAGTGAACGGTTTAAATCTTCCAGTATTTCTGCGCGATACATCGCAGCACCTAAATCAATGTTATGTTGCTGCAGTAAGTTGCACAAAGGTAAACTAAAAAGAAAACAATTTAGTAATGGTAAGTAGAGTGCTGCAGTAAGTTGCACAAAGGTAAACTAAAAGAAAACAATTTAGCAATGGTAAGTAGAGTGATGATGAATACTGGCTGTGTTATAAAACATAACAATGGATTTGCTTGCGTTGCAGAATCTGTCTTGCCAACCTGATATGGTCTCAAGAGCATCTGCAACTGCATGGATTAATTCTAGAAAGACAATGATTGAGTCATGCCTATTAACCCATCGGATGGGGAAGAGACCTTTCAAACTTTTTTTTCGATTCAGGTTCTTTATTCCCCACGAAAAGAGCCAAAACGTGCTTTCGTTTGGGTGTAGTGAGAAAGTTTTCAATGCTAGAAATTACTCCCATGCAATTTCGCACAGGATTTTCTTTACAAGCATCAGAAATTGCCAAGTTTAGGGAATGGTCACTGCAGTGTACATAGGGTGCAAGTGGGAATTTATCAGTTATGTGTTTCTGGACACCATTGAATTTCCCACTCATAGGGGCAGCACCGTCGTACCCTTATCCTCGCAGGTAAGCCATGTCAATACCATATTTTGTCATATTGGTTATGATAACATTAGCGAAGTTTCTGCCTGTCACATCATAAACAGACATAAATTGCAAAAATCTTCTCTCATTGCAACAGAGTTGTCATTGGCATGCAAATATCTAACACACAGCAAAAACTGTTCAATATCTTAAATATCTGTTGTTTCATCAGCTAATATTGAGAAACACTTTGCAGCATTAACCTTGTTGACCTAAGCGTCAAGAACATGAGTATTACAGAAATTGATTATTTTATTTTGAATTTGAGGACTCAGATACGTAGCATTCCTCTTTGTACTCTTAAAGCTTGCTGAAAGCTTGATATCACCCTTTGCCCTGTAGCGCAAAATTTTCCGAAAATTCCCATCATTATTGATGGGCTTCTCATCAGTTTCACCAACAAACATTGGACCAGAATCATATTTTTTCTTCAAAGTTAAACTCTGTCTCCCACACAACAATACAGTATCAATAATAGGCATTAAATATTGCCGGTTCTGTTCAATTTCTTGCTTGTAAGTTACATCAAGCTGCAAGTGCACAGGTGAACTTGTGTTTACGACCTGTAGAAAATTGTTAGCTTTTCTTTGCATTCTCAAGGAAGCATTTTTGCTTTCAGCGTTTATCTAAAAGAAACATAATGACATAGTTCTAATTAAGTTATTTTGCACATAGGAAAGTTTTTTTATGATAAGTAGAATAACTTTATGATATTGAACTTCAATGTAATAAATACACATAGAAATGTTAACACAAATAAACCGTTTGTCTTGTCATTGATTAAAAAGTGTCATAAAATAAACCTATCACTAGTGCTACATAAATCAATAGTGACCATTGTTATGTGGTTTCAGTGACTTAAATAAACAGTAATAGAAAACATCATTAAATATCAATTAACACTGCCTCAAAATTATGTGTTAGTGTCGAAGTGTTATATCACGATTTTTTTAAAATAATTATTAGACATTAGCGTACAATGAAATGTCGTACATTTCAATTGTTGCTGTAAATACCATAAATCAAACATAAATGTATTATTTATTTTGAAAATTATTCCAAACTGACTGACAGTGCGAACACTTGATTCTTTGTCTAGCACAGAACTGAGTAGAAATTATGCAGTAATTGTAAGCTAACTGAAATGCCCAATCAGTTATTGAGTTTATACATTTAATATTTAGTATTACTATTTAAAATAAAAGAACTATGTTAGTTTATTTTCAAACTTAGTTACACACTAAAACTGTGCTTAAGGTATGGTTTTCCGTAAATATTTGTGTAGAATACGTGATTATGTACACTCTGAACTATTTGTCTCTATTATTAAGTATAATATAAATATATAGCTTACGACAACGTATTATAATTTACTTTTGTTTTATATAAAATATATTTTATTCAACTAGGAAGTGACCTTTTTTCATTATTCTCATGTTCGTTAACAACGTCTTTCTCCTTTCTACATATCTTTACTTTCTCTGTCTACCATTAGTATGTGATGAACTAGCTATTTCTTAATTTAAGATTGGCTAGCTTGACGTTAGTGAAGTGTCTGTGATATATCACAATAGTGTTCAGATATCACAATCTTTTAAAAATTAAAAAAAAAGTAAATGAAGAAACAGCAAATTATTCATTTATTAAATATTGTTGTAACAAAGTGAATTAGTCCTATTGAAATATTGGAAAATATACGCTGCTGGCCAAAATCTTAAGACCAATGAACACAAAGAAAAAATATGCATTTTGCATCGTTAAACTCAAACACTTATTCGAGTAGAGCTTCGAAAGACGAAAATAAGGAAAGGTATACTAAAAATTAAAAGAAATTTTTGTAGCATTTAATAGGGAAAATGTGTAGAGCCTAAATACTAGCTGGTCAAAAGTTAAAGATAGAAGTCCTAAACAGGGTAGGAAACGCCCAACAAGAAATCTCAGTAGTGCACGGCCGTCATTACGAACAACTTCAAACATTCGCATTGGTATGATCGATATAAGCGTTTGCAGAAGGTTTGCTGGAATGTTATTCCAAGTGGTGAAGATGGCTTCACGAAGATTATGCACTGTTTGAAATTGACGTCCATTTCGATAGACTTCCCTTGCCATCTGCCCCTAAAATGGGGTTCAGTTCGGCCGAACACGCTGGATGGTCCAAAAGAATCATGTTATTCGCCATGAAAAAGTCCTTTGCCTTCCGGTCATTGTGGATTGCAGCGTTGTCCTGCTAAAAGAACCAGTCATTTCCACACAAGTGAGAGCCTTCAGTTAACAAGGATGCTCCCTCGAACATGTTAATGAAACCAGCTGCTGTTTGACGCCCCTGTATAACCTGAAGCTCTTTTGTTCCATGGAAGGAAAAAGCACTCCAGATCATGATGGAACCTCCCCTACTGTGTCGTGTAGAAAATGTCTCCGATGAGATATCTTTATCGTGCCAGTAACGTTGGAAGTCATCTGGACCATTCAGGTCAAATGTTTTCTCATCAGAGAACCAAACCTTCGTCCTATTTTTAGGTTCCATGTTTGGTGCTTCTCAGCAAAGTTTAACCGAGTTGTTTCGTGGTATGGAAGGAGGCGTGGCCTTTGAAGATGTTTACGATTTATAAAGCCTTTCTCTCGTAGATGCCGTCTTATTGTTCTTGAGCTGCATTCTGCGTCTGTAAGAGCCTTAATCTGGTTCGACGATCGGCTGGTGTCTTGACGGACAACCCGTCAAATCCTCCTGCTCAATGTGATTTCGTTACCGGATTACCAATTTATGCTTTGTTTCGGTATGGTCTTAAACTTTTGACCAGCTAGTATTTAGGCAAATTTCATAGCGTTTACATTTTCTCTGTTACATGCTATTTTTTTTTTATTTTCTCTTTTCTTTTTCTTATCTTTTGAAGCTCAACTCAAATACGCGGTTGAGTCTGACAACGCAAAATGCATATTTTTTCTTTATGTTCATTGGCCTTAAGATTTTAGCCAGCAATGTATATGTTAGATTAAATTCATCATCCACTGTGAGAGCAAAACAGCAGGTGACCTGTGAAACATTGTCTGAATTAATAGGCTGATGAACTAGAAACAAGGAGCAACTGAAAGAAGCACTAGTTCGTGACCATCACTTATTGTACTTGTGAAGGAGAAGAAAATTGATCCACAAGTCTTTGTATGAACAACCACGATTTAAGTCAGAAAGAAGGATGCTTTCACTTTGTTATGAATTTATTCTATTGTAGATCTTCTATCTGGAAAAAAATATATATATATATATATTTAACAATGGATATTGGCAAGTGCAACTCAGCAAATAGTATAATACATTTTTATTCTTCCGTATTACCATTTAGCTTAAGCAATTCCTCTGGTACATCTAACTGAGTTGAGCTATGTGGGAGCATTGTACTTATCTCATACGGGAAGACTTTTGATGATGCTTATATCCCTGTTCAATATTTAACTTCCATTTCTGATAATTTAAAAAGTATTGTTTAACTATCTTATTTCCACAACTAAAACATATTATTGCACTTTGATAAAAACAAGACAGAAGTTTCAGTATGTAGATAAATATGAAAAACTGTCCTCCCTCTGATGTTATACTGTGTCAGACTTATTTATGTAAATAAGTATATTTATGTTTAAATATCACCATCCCAAATATAAATTTATTTTATATTTTATTCCATAAGTATTCAATTCTGTGGAAACTTCTCTTAGTTTCAGAACTATGCTATACTTCTTCAAACATTTATAATAGTGGTATAGTTATAATTTATTTTCGAAGATAGGTTCAGGTATTATTGAGTATAGATGAGTTTCTTTTTCATTTGTTTTAAGCATTTGTGTATTTTGTATACAACTGTAATGTACAGGATGAGTTTGATGATACAAATTTCTACCTTTGCCACTAATAACCACATATTATACAGTTTATACACCTTCAAGCTTATAAATGATAAAACATTATTTTTTGTGTATTAAAAATTGTACGTTGTTAAATAAATGGTACAATCTTCTCACAGTGGTTTCCCACATAACAAAGGTCTTATGATTAGAATAGTGGCTTTAGGGTTTGCTTCAAAGTTGATTTCAACTTTCTCTTATCTAATTTTATTTCATCTTCAATAATGTTTTTCTTGGTATTAGTCACAAACACTTAGAATATCTTGTATGAAGAGTCTAGATTTCATCATCCTATATAACCCACGATTCTTAGCTATAATAGAGCGTAAAAAGAATAAAATATTTACGTTATATAAGTTAAAGTCCTTTGAAAGGTGTACAAAAAGTCTAAAATTACGAATATGGATAAATAAAGTTATCACTTTATTTACGATAACTTAATATCGTAATTATTTTTTCTAATAATTAGAAAAACAACATTTTTTTCTAATTTAGGTTCCATGTTTGGTGCTTCTCAGCAAAGTTTAACCGAGTTGTTTCGTAACTGGAGTTACGAAAATTTAATTTGTAAATCTTACAAAGCAGTGTAAGATTTTCTTCTTTTAATCAAAGAAAGCTTTGATTCTTTGATTCATTTCATCAAATGAAATGGCAATTTCATTTAAATACAAATTTATTAGCCTAATATTAATAACCTTTCAAGTTGCTCTGGGGACTATTAGGCCCCACTTTTCGTAGGAGTGTTAAACTAAATTTCTACCATGGATAGATAGAATATAAAGTGACAACTACTCAAGAAATGTCTCTTTATTTCAGTGTTATTGTGTCTGTTGTCGTATCAGTTTTCTTTGAGTTTTTGTATTATTTCAATAGGTCCGGCCATTTCTTTTCATTGAATTCCTCCATGGAGAATGCTATCGCACTTTCTGAGGCTCATGAGACGTTTGAGTGCCTCTCGCACACACTATGTGTGTGTATGTGTGTTTTATTATAGCAAAGCTAAATCGGGCTATCTGCTGTGTCCGCCGGGGGGAACTGACTCTTGAATTTAAGCTTTGTAATCTCGAAGGCTCATCTCTGTCCCATCGATGAATAGAAATTTTAAAAATATTTCTGTTTGGTTTAAGAACTTCGCGCTATATGTGAAAGTACTTGTCCTGACTTTTTCATGTAATATTCTAGCTTGTAAGCAGCTCATAGAATATTTAACCTGAATGTGTTTATTATATATTCGTTGAGTGATTTACAATTTGTGCAGCATGATTATTAGTTAGAAACAATTCAAGAAGAATAAACAATACAACTAAGTATAATTAGATCTACACTATTACAAGGTATAAGGTATTTAAAATAAACAGGTTTAGTACCCTGTTACAACTTTCTGTCATTCTATATATAAAAAGCGTAATTTGAGTTTATTTGTTACTTTTTTATGATGGTAACAAGTTCTGTTAAATTTACCATCCTAGTATAGGGTTGTGCTAGAGAAAGTAACTGAAACAATACATTTTTTAAATAACAATTCGTATTTTTTTAAAAATAAAGAGTGTACAAGTGAAGTTTAAAAAGTTTCAGATGAAGAAAATTATTTTTATTTTAAAATGAAAATCATTTTGCATTTGGACCATTCATCCCCTCTTACTCCATATACTTGTGAACACATTTAGTAAAAAAACAAAAAATCTTGTAATGTATGCCACGTTTAGTGAAACACATTATTTAGTGTCAGTGTTATGATGCATAAACATTTATAGTTACGTGGTGGTTACAAGTTCATGCTAAATACACAAACAAGTTATGGAAGTGTTATTTTCAATATGTGCTTTATATCTTCTGTGTCAGTATTCTTCTGTAAGCCTGCAAAATCAGGCAAGAATAGTTAATTTTAACAGACTTTTTTTATTATATCTACTTCTAGAAACAATGTCTTTGAAGTATCTATTGTTCTACAGAGAAATTTTGAAAGAAATAAATGAATAGGAGGTGTGGTTTATCATGGCTAAAGGTGTTCACCTTTGTAGTTTTGATAACTTTTTTTCGTATGTGGAGTGTTCCTGCTAGTACAGCGGTATGTCTACGGATTTACAACGCTCTACTTAGGGGTTTGATTCCTCTCGGTGGGCTGAGAAGCTAGCCCGATGTAGCTTTGTTTTAAGAAAACACAACAACGATATGTTATGTGGAGTTTTTAATGTAATTGTTTTATTCATAAGAATTTTTATTTCCTTATTTAATAAGATTTTCACCATGCAAGAATGTGTGTATGTGTGTGTGTATGTTACAAATATATGTCACTTAATTAAATTAGTAATAATGGTTGTCAGTATATATTTATCTAAGAAATTTATGATAGCTGTTTTCAAGTATGTAACTAAAGAAATCTTTATGAGTATATTATGACATTTAATTAAAGTTGTCGTGGTGGCTGTGTTGAAGCAATTATTTAACGTATCCACGATGGATGTCATAAAGTATCTAACTAACGTAGTTATGGTGCTTGTCGTAATTTGTTTGATTATCTCAATCATGTCGGTTACATTGAAACATGCAACTAAGTCTATTTCTTTATGAATGGAGGCTGCTTAGTCTATGCAGCTATTTTACGGGAATGAAATTTGAGAGCCTTCTAGCCGTCTTTAACTTAGCAGTGTAAGACTAGAGGGAAGGCAGCTAGTCATCACCACATACCGCCAACTCTTGGGCTACTCTTTTACCAACGAATAGTGGGATTGACCGTGACATTATAAAGCCCCAACGGCTGAAAGGTCGAGCATGTTTGGCGCAACAGGGATGCGAACCCGCGACCATCAGATTACGAGGTGCACGCTTTATCACGATTGGCCATACCGGGCCCTTAGCTTTTGTAGAATAATGAATAAGCTACGTTGGAGTTTGTAGGGATATTAAAAACCCCTTGTATTTAACATTTAAAAAGTTGTAATTACATATTAAGTTATGTTTTTATTATTCCTTGTGTTTTGGTTTTCTTATAGCAAAGCCACATTGGGCTATCTGCTTAATTCGCTGAGGGGAATCGAACCCTTAATTTTAGAGTTGTAAATTCGTAGACTTCCCCATTGTACCAGCGGGGAACATTATCTCTTGAACTTTGCTTAAGAACAAAAACCCGGTGTTCTTTAGAAATCTTAAGTATAAAGTAAAACAAGGGACATCCACCACCTGATACCCAGTGTTGAGTTTCCATTCTTCGAATATCTTATAAGAATAATGCTAATACTTTACACTGGTAGCATTTAGAGGAAAAGAGTAACAAATATGGTAATCTACATTACAGATAATTTATCTAATCAACCATATAATTGTTTCGGTAAAATATATATCTGGTATTCGGTGTGAACTGGTCTGCCATTAATTTGCTACAGTTCTTCTGTATTTTCAAAATGTAGATATAACACATAGAGCAAAGATGACGTCAAAATATATTTTTCTACTGTCAAAAGAATATAATATAAAACATAAAAATGTTTTAATTATTATTTGAAAATGTTAATTTCTCCACCAATTACAAATTCAAATATTTTTCTACTAAAAGTATAATATATTTAAACCATTTACATAATCAAACTTAGTTCTTAACACGTTCTTTTTACATTTTGTAAGAAAGTTTTGCGTATGGTATTGTTGTGAAGTGCTACCACATATGCGATTTGTAACAAATATAAATATATTCAAAATATTTCTGAAAGGTTGAAGAATCACCGTATACAATTTATAATAATATAATATTATTATTATATTCCTCATGAAAACAGAGAATGTCGTATAGCAACTTATTTAGGACATCAAATGGTGGAGAATAAGTTCCCAACGCTAGTGAATCTATTTGTAGCCTAGAAACTGAAACCTTATACAACCAAACAAAAGCAACAGGATTCTAATCAACAACCTAGTTATTATATAAAGAAATAGTATTCAACAAATGAACATCAAGTGATAAAATGGTACCTACCAAAACCAAAATTTCAATAAGTATGTATTAAATTACTGCAAACAATAATTATTTATTAACTTTGTGAAATTAGTTAAGTGAAAATAATCATGAAATGAGGTTGAAAGGTAAAATTTATAAGGTTTGAATTGTTATTGCTCTGAATTATATTTTATAGCTAAAAATATAACAGAAATATCTACTTATCGAGTACGTCATTCTTTCTTTCTGTTTGTGAAAAAAGGGATTCTTGCAAAATAATCAGAAATTATTTTAATAAATAAGTCTTAACCGTCACAGAAAATACAACACATGATACATAAGTAAATAAGGTGGAATTGTTTCTTTCAAATTATTTTTAAGCATACATATCAATATGTTCTGATTGTGCGCATGCTCACTACTTAATAAGTTTGGATTTGCATGTATACAAATGTATTACTTGTGTTTGAAATAGAAGGTTTTTAATTTATTTCCTACCTATATTATAATTTTACTTGTTTATGCAAGTCCCGCTGCACATTAGAAAATAGTTTCACTTAACCATTTTTCAAAACAATATACTAAAGCCTTACATTGTTAAGGCTTAACTTCAGTACCTAATTAAACATTCGACCATAGAAAGTACTTTGTCAGAAGTAGTAAACTAATCTGATAAAATGTTCCGTTAAGAATTATTGTAATTTAAGCTCCTTTCAGGTACCTACCTGCTTTCTCGGGGTTCTTTAAGAATGACCCGCACAACCTTTTAGTTTTGATGATTCGTGATGACGAGAAAACCCTCTTGTAGAGACAAATGTATAATTAAAAAACGGCTGGTATTGGTTGAAAATTTTGTGTCTGTGTGGAGGAGCGAACAACATTTCAACCTTCTTCGGTCATTATCAAACATAGCATTTAAAACTGCAAATCTAAAAGGTATATATGTAAAAACGGCTGGTATGGGTTGAGATTTTTTATGTAGAGGAGCGAACAACGTTTCGACCTTCTTCGGTCATCGTCACTTTTAGATTTGCAATTTTAAATGTTATGTGTGACTCATGAATCCAGTGCATTAAATAGTTAGTTGTCCCGCTTGTATTTAAAAGAAGTATTGATTCTGCAGATCTGAGTTGATATTTAAATTATCCTTTAGTTACTCATTATTACATTAAAATAAGCTTATTTCGTAAATCTTTATTGATATGTAAATTGAGGACGAAGAAGCCATTGATAAACCAGGTTTGAACATTAACAATGAAACGTTGCAAGTTGACTGACTATATTTATTTAGGTAACACCCTATGTTGATATCAAAATACCTTTTTACTTCATAGTCAAAGAGACCCATGGAAAATGTCCTTCAAACTAGCAGTTAAGCGTTCAAGAACTCACATCAGTTTGATTAGTATGAAGGACGTATCACAAAGCCTTTGAAAGAATATAATATAATCAAAACTTATCCTATTGCTGTTAGGAATAGGAAAACTTGTTGTCAACATGACATTATTTATTAAATGAGGAAGACAGTTTCTCTTTTGTTGACTGTGTTTGTACAGGTTGGAGGTGGATATAACATTCAAAATACATTGGGCTGATGGTTTAAAAATGAAAACCTACCATTTCTTTCCTATCCAATGTATAAAGGTTAGACTATCAGGTAACCTTTCACGTTTATTATGCTGTTGTAGAAGGTAAAAATGGAGAAGATTGTTTTGACATCTGTCAGTATCAAATGCTGATATTATGGTATGTACTGTCTTCAATTAAAAAAAAAACATCATGCAACATTTAGGACTCTGTAATCTCTAATATTTTATGGATGTAAACAACTTTTATGTTACATACGCACAGACGTGGAATTTGCTCAACTTCACCATCTATAAATACCCTGAATTGTTTTGAGATATTAAATCAGAAGAAAAACTGCCCACTTTTCAGTGAGTCAGTCTTCATAACATATGAAACAGGTTCTGTAATGTTATGTTATTTAAAGAATATCAGACATTATAGTTATAAAAGAATATAGATATTTTGTATGTGTTCCGTCATCACTGTTGTTGTCTTTATTTGCCTTGTCATCTCTTTCAAAATGTTTATAACTAATAATGATAGCTGAAGTATTTCACAGGAGAAAATTAAAATGTTAATACAATAATTAAACTTTCTTTCATAGAAATGTTGTTACAGCTCCAATTTTTTATACATTATCACGTCACTCACAAGCATGCTGGAAAAAAAAAACAATATCGATGGTATGGTCAGGAAGTAGAGCTGTTGCTACCATCGTTATTCGTAACTAAAATGATGCATATATAGTTTATTCCTTTTCATCATTCAATACAATTAAAAATATATTTTTATATGCATTTAATTAACAACGTTTGGAGGATTTTTAGAACTTCCGAAAATTGTAAAATATGGACATATTACGGGTTTCCCACATTTTTTATAGCAATACAAAATGTTAGTCTTTAATTTCGTCTGTTCTATTCCGTTTTGACATAAACACATGATGGAGAAAAACTGTTGAAGTTGTCTTTTACATATTGCTTTTGCGCCTTCCAAGCAGCTAATAATTACTTCCTTTGTTGAGTTGTTACTGCAACTTTAAACATTAATGTAAAAAGCCAAGGGACAGCAATATAGTTCAATTCTAGAAAGGATCACTTCTACATATTACAGTCTTTAGATACCCTAAGAGAGTGTTTGTAACAATATGTAGCACTAGGCAATAGCTCTAGACTCATCTCTATTGGATTTTCAAAGTATTTAATCAATTACAGTTCTATTCCAAGATGAAACAAATTTACCAATCCAATTATTTATTTAGTATAGATAATCGTTCACGACTGTATGAAGAGTTGCTGTGAACACCTTATCTTCCCATTGCCTCTGAGCAGGTTATTGAAATCCCCGTAAAATCTACCACACAAAACATATGACTAAACCCTAGAACAGTACTCATCAAGACATTGGATTAAAACCCACAGATGAAAGGTTTCGGCTTACACTACAGGTATTTGCGATCGAAGCTCAACCTATTATACACCCTGCTATACAAAGTTGTAGTAAAGGAAGGCTTGGACTATTCTCTGAAGTGTTTCACATAAGTGGTTCCCTGGGATACATACAATCCAACACTTGAATCTGATTGGCCCAGTCTTTGAAACTTTTACAGATCCAATTGCAGAATAACAGGAGAATAAGTATTACGACGCGTCAGCGGATAAAGGATAAAAATTAAAATGTCCCAATTTTTTTGCTCAGTTGCTCAGTTGTGCCACTGCATGAGAAAAGAACATAGACAAAGTTTCATTTCAATCGCGAAGTATTTAAGGGTCGCGCTTTCCTCGCAAAGTTCACTATTTTCCTTAAATTTACCCTACATTACATTGTTAAAGGTAATTAACTTGTTCAAAGAAATTATTTAACATTTATTGATTATACAATTAGCAAAAACATAAAAACTTGAAAGAAAAATTTATTTCATTGAAGTTTTATCTTGACTGCCCCCTTCGCATTATGTTCGCCGATGTTCTTCTGCCACCTGAATCATATCTGATCATGCCACTGAAATTGATCTTCGTTCTTGGGGCGGCCCTTTGCAGTAAACTGTTGAATTAAAGCTACTCCTCTTTCAGCTGCGTCATTTGTCATAAAAGTTTCTTTATTCTGTCCTTTCCTTGTTTGTACTCTTCCGAGGCGCTCCACTCTTTCGGTGGTAATGATAAAAATGCGCTACTAATATCCAGATGGTAGAAAATTTTCTCCGTTGCCGAGGTAAAAAAATCTGGAAGTTTTCTGGAAACAGCATTGCTTGCAGCATCAACTGTTAAACGTGGAATTGGCCTAGGAGATCCTTTCACGGTATTCATATTTGAGACCATCTTGAGTTTGTCGCTATTCGTTACACCGTCATCAAAGAGCGCAAGCCCAACTGCAACCTCAGATAAATACCATAAATGCCGATTCATTGCCTTTGTACCAACTTCCTTAATCATATGATTTTCATGAAATGCAAGTTCCTTGAGTAGTGTAAGGTCCCTTCGAGCTGCCACGGAAGCATCCTTAGCTGTAAACCATGAGAGCAAGTAATGTTTAGTTATAAAGACACACAAATCGCCAAGTTTGCTGCAGAAATGTGCGTCAAATGAAACACGAGATGAAGCAGGCCGTGGTTGCAGTCCACCAAACTCCTCTTGGAACATCCAAATTTTTAGAGAATATATTGCTCAAGCCATCCATCGTGCACGATGTACAGCACCAGAAGTACAGAAAGAAACTGAAGAACGTCCGTGTGGAAGAGATCCAAGAAAAATGACAGCTAATTCCAAGAGCTCTTTATAATCGTTCTGTGGTTGATGAGATTGAAGGAGATTCTGACAAAATTGAATAATATCATCCTTCCAAGGCTGTATTCGGAGTGGCATTGCTTCTACTGCTGTTATGTACTTAGTTTTAGTAATTTTAGGCCAACAATCTCTAAAGTTTAAAAATAAAGTAATATCTGGACTTTTTGATGTCTCTATCACGAGAGTAGAGAATACAGCGCTCAGAAAAATCTCCAAAATGTGATGTCTACAGGCAAGGTGCAAGTGCTCACGTTCAAGTAACATTTCAATCCTCAGACAGACGCCAGATTTGGATCCTGTATTGGTCGCCGTGGTGTCAAAGCAAAGCAATTTAATTCTGTCTTTTACATTCCATTCTACTAAAACTGATCCGATCTCAGAAACTACTGAATTTGCATCCCCACTATCAATCTTGGGCACTGAAAGAATCTTCTCTACACCTTCACCTGAAACTAAAATTGCCAAACGTTCGATCTTCTCTCTGCCAACCACGTCAGGCATCAGCTTACCATCCAAATGTAATGTCAAAGAAACGTTTGGAGAAAAACTTTCCTTCAATTCAGCTGCTAGAAGAGTAGTAATTCGTTTCCTCCTTATGGAACTTAGGCTAATGGCAAGATCCTCGATATTGTGTCCAATATGAGCTGCAAAAGGAAGCAAAATTTGCGCGGCTTTTCGGTCACTGATCTGGGTTCTGTCTAAAGCCGAAGCTAGCCTTTCACTAATGCCAACTTTTCGTTTGGTTCCGGTAGCACGTTGTTATTTTGTGCGCATTGCGCAACCCCTAAATATTAATGTATTGGATTGATTTTTACGCTAGCATATTTTTTTCATTGAATGGAATCAAATTATAAGCGAGCGACTGAGTGTCACAACTTTTTGTCTTTTGACGCACCCTAATGTACACTATTGTATCTAGCCTTACACTGCTTTTAATTTCTCTGTATTCTAAACTGATTCTTAAAGATGTGGCGAAATAATGTCAAGAAGGGATTTCTGAGGGTATTTTATTTCCGGTACCATGTTCCAATTCTGTTATAATATCCATTCTTCATTACTTTTACTTTTCATGTTCATTTCAACTTTACCAGTTTCACAAAGTGAATAAATATCTATTTATTTACAATAACTTAACATATATATAAGTTATTCAAATCGGTAGTATTGTGCCGATTACCAGACAAATCAGGAAACATCCAGCAAATGATATTGATGGCCGAACTTCCATTCTACTGACTCTTCTATACGAATAATTCTAGCACCTTATAATTTTAAAATACGTAGAAAACAGTGATACATGTGGAAGCCTAGAATATTGACAATTTGTGTATTCAACCAATGAATTGTGTCGGTAAAACGTATGTGTGGTATTCGGTGTTAACAGTGCTATATTAATTTGCAGCAGTTGTATCGGAATTTTTTAATTATAGATATGAAAAGAAGATGTCAAAATATAGTTTAAACTCCAAAACGATACAATATATAACGCAAATATGGTCTATATGTTATTAGAAGAATAGTGTTTCACGCAAAGGTAGACGAGGGTTACCTGTGTTAGTCATCCCCAATTTAGCAGTGTTAGACTAGAGGAAAGGCAGCTGGTCATCACCACCCACTGCTAACTCTTGGGCTACATTTTACCAACGAATATTGGGAGTGATCGTCACATCCTCACGGCTGAACGGGTGAGCATGTTTGTGATGGAGATTCGAACCCGCGATCCTCAGATTACGAGACAAACGCCTTTACCCACTTGCCCATGCCGGACCCTTACATTGGTTTTAACAAATGCGCTTACACAGGTTTCCAAGCTTATCACAACAAATGTCAGTACTTAACAATCAGAAAGGTCTCAACACAGGTACCACGTATTCATCTCCAAGATTACACAACAATGTATATACTCATTATATTTCAGTACAGGATATTCAAATAGTAAATCTTCAATCTTTATAATACATGTATTGTTTCTTTTAGAAATATTTATAAATAAGAAATAGTATTTTTAACTACATTTGCTACAGTAAAAGAAGAAAGTTTCAACAACTATAAACACACACATTTCTGTGCGAGCAACAAAAATGTTTAATAATATAACAATTTATTTATTTTGTGTCGACCATATTTACATGAATTATATGTCTTTTATACTTTATATCAAATTAGAAAAATCACTAGATTACTGTGATCTCACATGAAACTCTTTCTTATCATGACCTACCATGGCCAGGTGGTTAAGGCACTCGATTCGTCATTCGATGGTCGCAAATTCGAATCCCAGACACACCAAACATCCTCACTCTTTCAGCTTTGGGGGCATTATAATGTTACAGTCAATCCCAGTATTCGTTGGTAAAAGAGTAGTCCAAGAGTTGGCGGTGGATGGTGCTATCTAGTTGCCTTCCCTCTAGTCTTACACTTTAAAATTAGAGACGGCTATGACAGATAGCCCTCGTGTAGTTTTTCACGTAATTCAAAATTAAACGAACAAAACTTTATTATCATAAACTAATATCATGTTTTTAGAATATGTAAGTAAAATCTCAGACACACTTGCTAAAACATTTGTTAAGAAAACTTTAAAATACTCTATGTAACATTTTCGAAACTTTGAGAAATAAATTACGAGCGTAGTATTTTACGGTTAAATTACTCACCATGAATATTAGTTTCTAACAAAACACTAATTGATATGGAAAACTCATGTTTCAACATAACTCGATATAAAATAGCTATTATATGTATGTGTTTTCAGACATTTAACAAGCTTAATGAAACATGTTTGAACAAACCCTCAAGTTATATATCATTTATTAAATCCAACGTAAACCTCAATGTTATAATACTGCCATATGTACCTTTTTCAAGAAAATTACCGTAAATAAAACATTAGGGATGAGTAACTGATACTAATATTCAACATAATAAAAAAGAATCTCCTTTGCCAAAAGTAACACAAGACGCATGTATATAATTTTCTTCACTGATATACCCTTTCAAGCATTAAATACCTCATTTTGCTGGAGAAAGAAACAGTGATCGTTCTATTTTACAAAACTAATTTCCGATTATGTTTCTATATGTAAATCCTATTGACTTTTGTGTAAGTGGATGATGAAATTCATTCTTAAACACTTTAATATCAATAAATCAGATAACCTCTCCTTTTATGACTTAACCATCAGTTGGACAAAATACACTGCAAGAAAAACTACGTTTCGTGTTTGAAAATACCTAAAACTCCTCAATTAAGATAAAAATTTAAGAAACAAAAACTTCTGAATCATGTTATTTTTTAGGTTTTATTGTTTAAGTTATTGTTTAAGTGAAGTACCAGGACATTATTGTTAATGACTCTGGTTCACCAAATAGCATAGATGATGATGTTATTAAGTAGAAAACAATACCCGCTACTGGTATCTAAATCCATTTCTATCGGTATAAGCCTCCAGACATTATACTGTTCCACTGGAGGAACCGAAATGTAGGAATATATATTTAACACATATAATACACAAAATATAGGAATGTCACCTTTTATTGGTCATTGACAACTAAGTGATGTCTATTACAGCTGAATAAAAATACAAATTTATCATTCAAAAATAATAATAACAAATGTATTGTGTTTATATATCACTTTCAAGTTACTTTAAAGTGGTAAATTATGTATATCGTAAGAGAAGGGCAGATTCACTCCCACATCATAAGAACATAGGGAGACCTTTTCACTTCCCTATAGTTTGTAGATGACGTACAACAAAGATGTAATACGACGAGAGTATTGGGCTGACGAGTAAAGATTTACTTCAATAACAACTGTATTATATAAAAACGTAACACGTTTTTATTTTGTATTTTAACGTTACTTCTTTACGTATCTACATATCTTTATTATTCAGTTGTATTTATAAATTACTTGTTTAGATAGCTTGATATTTCATGTAACTTTGTCATTTTTCTTTGAGATATATTTTTATAAGGTAATTCCTGTACTAAAAACTGGCTTTCTTGTTGCACATTTAAAATATTTTACTCAGATGTTAATATATTTTTTTTATTTTAAAGTATATTTCCAATGAATGTAAAACTTGATATCAATTATAATGAATTTACCTTTTTTTTACATGATACTTTTCATCAAATTTATTTTATCAGATGAGAAAATATTTACTTGTTTTAGTTTCTCTAATTTGTTTGGCTTAATTAAAATAATCAAAACACATTGCTCCACAATGTGATGTTTAAACAACCTTGAATGGTGTTGGAGCAAAACATATTTTAATAATATATTAACAACTGAAACACACTTAACATATTTAAATAAGAGTAAACTGTAATTAAAAATAAAAGATAAAGACATTCTAACAAGAATGATAACTGAGAAATCTTTCAGTGAAAGGTCAGTAAGTTGTTGCAATTGAAAGCAAGTTTAACCAAATCTCTAAAGAAATTTTAAGGAAAGTAATAAATGAAAGAGCAAAAACAGTTAGTTTTAAAGATGAACCAAGAAATAAACAATTAAGGAGGAAAAGGTGAGTCTTGAGAGAAACCCAAATGTTAAAGAAAATATTAGCACAGACTACTGAAGCTGAACGAAGGCTTATTATTATCCTAGAGAAATCTAAATAATCAATAGTAATAAATATTATTAAGTACGGTACTACCTAACAGTATAGCTCGCCAAGTTATTCCTAAATTCACTTGCCTATCGAATTTGTAAATGAAAAATCGGCCATTCAAACTATTAGTTACAATATGTTATTCGCAAGTATACCAGTAATATGCAAAAAATGGGGTTAATAATTCAGGTAAACCAATTCAAAGTTTTTGAAATATAAAAAAATAAATATCAAGGTAAAACTTTTAAAATTTTGTACTTGTTACATATATACTTCGTTGTATTTTGTCTACCACTAGATACACTTAAGTGTTCGACGCTTATTTCATCTATGTTAGGTAAACACACACGTTCAGGCCATAACCAGCCCTGCATTAACCATTAAGCAAAATAAGCATGTGCTTAGAGCACCAAGGGAAGGGGACACCACAGAGTTTTACCTCTAGCTATCATGCCCTTAACTCTTTCACTGCCACACTCAACTTTAACCGATATTTTTGTAATTGTCCTTATCTGTCGTGTTCGACTTTACTCTACATTGTTAAATAAAAAACGTTGTCTTTGGCTCGGTGAGTGACTAAAGTTTCGAGAAACTATTAAACTATGTATCTTAAGTATCTCAATCCCTTTCTAAGACCAAGGGGAAGTCACATACTTTGGCAACAACAGTAATTTTGGAGTCTTTCATTAAGACTTTGAAAGCTTTAGAGTGTTTAGTTGAAGAGACCAGTCAAAAAAGGGAGACTATAGAAGAGAAGCAGACAATATTGCAAATAAGATGCAAGAGCTAGAATTTGTTTTTATATTGATCATGTGGGAAGAGATTTTGCGAAAGTTTCATAAAGCAAGTCAAGTTCTGCAAAATAAAGATGTGAACTTAAAAATTTGTGCAGATCTGTATGGTTCATTTAACTGACCAACTACACACACATAAGGGATGACTTTAAAAAATGTGAAGCAGTTGTAAAGCAATTACTACCACATGTTGATTACAAAGCAGCTCAAACACGCAAATTTTTCAGAAAGAAGGTGGTCAATGATTAACATGCACAAAAAGTAGATCTGAATGCCAGAGATAAATTTTGTATCACCACCTTCTACACAATTGCTAACAAACTAAAAACCCAGATGCGAAGAAGAGGAGAGGTGTACAAAGGAATACAAACAGATTTTTTTTCCTTAGTGACGTACCAAGTGATGTCACTTCATCTGCTTCTTTCCTTAGTGACGTACCAAGTGATGTCACTTCATCTGCTGAAACTGAAAGATGCTCTCAGTGTTCCCAAAGCTAACTGATGCTTACTCAGATGACTTGGATACTAATCTCTCTGACGAGCTTCAGCAGTTTCACTCATATGTGCGCCATAATTTCAGTGCAACATAAACTGTAATAACCAAATTCAGTCATGCTGAACTTTATAAAATAATTTTATAAGGCAAAATTGAGTGTGCGTTTGCAACGTAGACATTGCACTGCGTATATTTTAACATTAATAGTCACAAATTCAACAGCTGAGTGCTCATTTTCTCAACTAAAGCATATTAAAAATCGCAACAGAACGATGCCTTTTCTGTCTTGTAACTATAGAAACAGATTTGTTACGCCAAATTAATTTTGAGGACTTGATCAAAGACTTTGCAATTAAAAAAATCTTTAAAACTTTTTAAAAATTAAATAAATATACAGGTATAAGTAAATAATTTGCTTACAAGGTTTTATATTCAAAGTAAGAAATTGTTAACATCAAAGTGAGAATTGTTAACTTGGAGTGAAAACAAATATACGGTAAGAATAATTATTTTCAATTACCATTAACCAAAGAAGTTATTTCTCTCATCATTTCTAAATGAAAGGCCTCAGTCATTGCTTGATTTTGCTCTATGCCCAATCTGTTGAATAAATAAAATAAAGTTTTTATTTAATATAGTTGTGGGGTCTGGCCTGAAAGAAAACTGAAAAAGGGTTATAAATTTTGAAACATTTGTTTCACTTTCAGCACTTCTTGAGTCTTAGTGTCTTGTCAGTTAAGCAATACAAGGGCCAAGAGGGGCACCATTGTTGGGCTGTGCTTAGTGCATCAATTGCCCTTAATCCGGCCATAACAGTTGTTCCTGCTTTTGTTGGTAACCTGCACGTTAGCTGGGTCAAGACAAAATGATTCATGATTAATTCGAAGTTTATAAACCTCGAGTACTCAATTAATTCTACTTCTAAGTATGTTACAAAACAAGTAAAATAAGTCTATTTCTAAATCTTTGTGTTACACAGTACAAATATTAGAT
Organism: Tachypleus tridentatus; assembly: GCF_004210375.1. Lineage (NCBI taxonomy): Eukaryota > Metazoa > Arthropoda > Merostomata > Xiphosura > Limulidae > Tachypleus > Tachypleus tridentatus. Next base: position 158,991,009 of record NC_134831.1, read on the forward strand.
AGCAATATCTTGTTTTATAGTAGTAAGAATCAATTTCCAATAAGATATATAATACAAGAAATATACAGCTGATGTACATGAGAAAGAAAACCAAAACACCTGTATAGTGCGATAATGACAATAAATGTACCACTGATAAAACATAAACAATAGGCGTATCCACTAAAACAAAAATATCTTACCCTCGAGTAAGCTATACAGTTTACACAGTCTGATATCATCCACCCATTAGACCACAAATATTTGTACGCATCAAGACTTTCATAGACCTTAAAATATTTTCCAGTGTGAGCATATATAGTCGGGACTAAATAAATTACGATATCTATATCCTCATTTGTGAGACTTTAACGTTGTTTGTAGGCCTAACTCGGATACCGTCTTTGAAATGTCAACTAATTCACCGGAATTTAGAGCGCGATTATAATTGTTGACGGATAGAGTAAGGATCTATTGTGTCTAGACAGACTTTCCAGCACTTCATTCATATTTTGCTTGTCCATATTATCTATGTTCATGGTATGTTTGTGAAAAATGAAAGGAGGTAATAAGTGGTTGCAGCGGAGGACGTGTTCACGAATAATGTTTACGATCAGTACAGCCACAAACTGCTGCTGTGTTTACTATGGTCACAAGACTGTTTAAGACCTATAGCAACATCAATTTACTGCGTATCATTCATTATTCAAATATAAATTGCACTAAATACATAAATGAAATCACAAATAAAATATAGAAATAGCAAATCATTTACGATGTCTGATTAACAACTAAAATTATATAAGACCTACGTATAGGTCCAGTGGTAGAATGTGGGTACTCTACGCTTTACGTATAGCTAAATCGTAACTAAATAAACAATAGAAAATATAAACTGAATAATAACAAAAGTATACAAAGTTCCCTTTACTACATTTACTCACAACTATGCAAACACCCCTACGTTGTCCGAGAGACTATATATAGATCATTTCGAGCAAAAGTGTGTCCAATAGTGCTTCATCAAGTTCACTGAAATAATTTATCGAGTTTAATAACCATATATGTACCTTAGTACTTCTCACTAACTTGTAAACTGGTTATGTATCCAACTTACTTCTGGCTGAACTGTGAAAGACTAAATATTTGTTGGAATTCGATTTATATTATGTTTTTGTGAATTTCGCACAAAGCTACTCGACGGCTATCTGTGCTAGCAGTTCATAATTTAACAGTGTAAGACAAGAGGGAAGGAAGCTAGTCATCACTACCCACAGCCAACTCTTGGGTTACTCTTTTATCAACGAATAGTGGGATTGACCGTCACATTATAACGCCACAACGGATGAAAGGGCGAGCATGTATAGTGCGACAGGGATTCGAACCCGCAACCCTCGGGTTACGAGTCGAACGCCTTAACCCACTTAACCAGGCCGGGCCCTTCTATTTATATATTCAACCTTTTTGGTTTTAATCTTTTGTCACCTTTCGGTGCTTAAACCAAATAACTCAACAACTGAGATTTCTTTGTTACAACACGAAAAATTGTTCGTTATAGAACATTGTTTATTTATTACTGCTTTTCGACGAAGGTATTGCTACCTCAGTAATCCTAAAACAGCTGGCTTAATTGTTTGGATAAAAATCACATGAACTGCATATATCCTTCCTTCTATTCCTTCCTCGTAACTTGTTTGTTTTGGATTCAAAATAAGAGATATGTAATAATAGCATTTTAGAACTGTATTTTCTATCCCAATAGACGTTCAATTACTATTGATTTCTAATGCACTTTAGCTTTTGGCATTTCAAACTCAACTTTTAAAATATTATGCTGCACATATTAACGATGTTTTGAGAAATCTTTTGCCTCTTATTGTCCAATACAGCCAGAAATGGTGTATAACAGATTATGCGCTTCGTTAGCAAGTAATTAATGTTGATGTTAATCACACTAGTATATCAGTTTTCTAATATCAATTTTTTCCATACAATTTAAAGACGTACTATTAAAGTATGTAATAACAGATGGAGTAATAAGAAAAGCAACTAGACAGATTTACCCCTATGAACTCTTAGCCAACAACTAGTGGGAATGGTTTACACATTATAATCGTTCCGTTTTAAGGCAATACTCAATTTTATTCTGTGAAGCATTTGGGGTATTCCAAATGTTTCAAGTATTGAACAATTACATACATTAAAGAGAAGCATGATGCGTATTTACAGAAATATAAAAAACGGTTATATAACGATGACTGCCTAAGAAGGGAGACGTGTTGAGGAACGTTTCCTCTTGTCTGTTTATACTCACTAAAAGCTATATCAAGATCGTGAGAAAAGTTAAAAAATTCTCATTAGAGAGATAGAACTGAGTGTGTTCCTAATAAACTGGCTTCAGAATTTTGATGTAGTGTCTATGTCAAAATTGTGTGTATAGATACAAGTGAAAAGGATGCTAATTTATCATCTTTATTTGCAACCAGTGAACAAGTAGTTTTCACTTTTTTCTTGAGCATTTTAAAACGATCAAGGAAAAGTAATTACTAAATGTCAGAACTAGTTTTGGGTAGCTGTATACACTTCTTGAAAAACGGTAAGAATAACAATAAAGAGTTTGTTTAAATACTAATGTTTGAAGCTGAAAATCAGTTATCTCATGAATTCGAAATAATTCTCCTGAACTGAGAACAAGTTCTTGAAAACTCGAAGAAAGTATCCATGAGTTGGAGTAAGCCACAGCCATCGCCGGCTGAATCTTTGAAGAACAGTCATGACTACACTGATGATGTGTTCACCAAACTTTTATTATTTAAACTCTCTGTAAGTTACTTATTGCCATTACTCCCAACATCAGATACATAGTAAAAAGAGTTGAGTTGGTGATAATGAAAAACATTTTCTTAAATAACCTTTTTTTTAGATTATACTGAAAGAATTTACATTTTTGTCAGTTCAAGCAATGTATTCAACATTGTTTGTAAATATACGATATTGTGAAATCACATTAAAAGCGCTTATTTTTGTGAATCTTACCCACGAGCGGATTCTTTACTTTAACTTAAATACCTCGAGTTAATGCATGTATGTTCCACTCGATCTTTGCGTTCCTAAATTAATACAAATAAAAGTGTGACCAGCGAAATTAGTCAAAACTCCAGTGGCTAATTCTACCCAGTTGACTTGCCCATTACATTTTGGTGCAGTTTTTTAAGGATTTTTGGAGTAATTGATAACAGATTGACTAGAGTAAAGAATGTAGGTAAAGTAGAAAACACTTCCCATTCTACTGTAAGTACTGTGACCCTATAGAGTGCCAGAAAAGCACAGAGTTGAATTGAATGAGTGTGCAAAAGAGATGTTTCAAGAAGGAGTATCTTATTACAATAGTAGTACATTTTCAGTTGCATTAGTTACCAAGAAGGACAGAAAATTAAGGTTCTATATTGATTTTGGAAAAGTGGATTGAGTAAGAGTGAAGGACATTTTTCCATTACCTTATATTCAAGAGACATTACATAGGTTAGGTAATAGTAAGTACTTTTTTATCTATAGATTTACGAAGTGGAGATTTGTAGGTGGAAATGGAACAGGAAGATAAAGTTAAAACTGCTTTTGTGTTATTTTCAGGTAAATATCAAAGTAATAAAATGTCCTTTGGTTTATATAATGTTCCTTTAACATTCCAGAGATTAATGGATGCTGTGTTATCAGGGTTGCAAGGTGCGGAATGTTTTTGCTACTTAAATGATGTCATAGTGTTCACTGCAAGTTTTGAAGAACACTTTGATAGATTACGAGAAGCAAACTTAAAGTTTAAGCCAAGCAAATGTCAGTTTTTGAAAAATAAAGTAGAATATTCACGTCATTTGGTAACCGTAGGTGGTGAAAAAACCTTACCCTGAAAAGCTAGAGGTTTGTAACAATTATCCAGTGTGAAAATAATAAAAGATATCCGTGCATTTCTATGGTTTGTAAAATATTATAAAAAAAGATCATACCAAATTTTCTTTTGTTGACAAACAGTTAACTTAGTTAACTAAGAAAGAAACAATATATTAGGGGTCAGATAAAAGACAGAAGGCATTCGAGAAACTAAGAGATGCTTTATTAGAAACACTAATTCTGAGCTACCCAGTGTTACAGTAAAGAGTTTATCTTAAGCACAGATGCTATATCTTTGGGTGTATTATCACAATTAGATGAAAATAAAAAGGAACATCGTATAGCGTATAAGAGTAGACAGTTATGAAAAGCTGAAATAAATTATTCAGTCATGGATCAGCAATGTTTAACTGTAGTTCATGAAATTACTGCAGGTTTATAATCTGGAAAAATACACAGACCAGATATAAAACATTCTAATGTACATGCTGTAAGTTGAGTTAGAGTAGAAAATAGAGAAATTAAGGAAAATCCATCTATTAACAAAATAAGAGAAATAAAAAGAAAAAATTAAGAACTAAATAGGAATAATTAGGGATTTAGATTTTGTGATTAGTAAACAAAAGAAAGAGAAATTAACAAATAACTTAAGAAACAAAGTGTTACATAAAGATGATACAGTATATACATTAGAATCAGATATGTTTTGAAAAGAACTGATATTGTCAGGTGATTGCAAATAGTTGAAACACATAGTTTAACATTTTAAATTATGAAACATATCAAGACACGCCATTTGCAGCAGTTTAGCTTGTGAAAAGACATATGGTGGAAAAATTAAAAGATTTTTTGTTTAAATATGACAGAAAACATTAAAGGTTACTGCGATTTATGAAGAGAATATTAAAGACGAAAGAAAAGTCCGCCCTTTAAGCACGCCCCTTACAACAAATGACAAGTTTAACCATGCCTTTTCAATTTGTAGCTATGGGTAACATCATATACAAGAAATAAATAAGTGTTAGTAGTTACAGACTACTTAATAAATTCCTGGAAGCAGTATGTTTACCTGATAAAAAAAAAAAAAACGATCGCTAAAACATTTGTAAATAGTAGGTTGATGTGGTATACCCTAGTACAGTGGAGCGCCATTAAGCCTCGGACCAGTAAACAGCGAAATCTCTTAAGCCGCTGTAGCAACTCTTGTGAGCGATGTGAGTAATAATTTATGCAACTGCGCAATATCGCTACCACGAGATTTAAAATGGCGGCCCGCATGTGACACGGGAGGACGAAATTTTACAATAAAAAGGTTTATTTTTATTGTAATATTTATATTATTAATAAATCTTAATCAAAATTGTGTTGTATATTTTATTTATTACAGTGGAGCGCCATTAAGTCGCGGAATTTGGGGGTCAACCTGCTTAACCGCGGCTTAAGTGGTCCGCGGCTTAAACCTTTGTGACTGAAAAGCCGAAGTCGCCAACAGCTCCGCCGAGGAGCCTCATCCGGGCTATTGCGTGATCATTATAATATTAATGTATAGACTATTCAGATACAATTGACAAGTGCCGTTTCATCACAAACGACCAATGCATTGCGATGGTTCGCTTTTCCCTTTTTAATAAATAAAATATGCAACACAATTTTGATTAAGACTTATTAATAATATAAAGATTACAATAAAAATAAACCTTTTTATTGTAAAATTTCGTCTTCCCGTGTTACATGCGGGCCGCCATTTTAAATCTCGTGGTAGCGATATTGCGCAGTTGCATAAATTATTAAATCCTCGCTCACATCGCTCACAAGACTTGCTACAGAGGCTTAAGCGATTGCGATTTCGCGGTTTACTGGTCCGCGGCTTAATGGCGCTCCACTGTAAAAAGGGAAAAGCGAACCATCGCAATGCATTGCAATGCAGTTACCTTCTGCGTTTAAGAGATATCCCCCTTTAAGAGAGACAGGTATCATGGTGACTTAATATGAGGCAGTTGTTACTGGAAACAATATTAATGATTTCTATCATGGTTACACTTCAAATAGATCAGTATATTCAGTCTTTTTCACAGCACTGAGCAGAACTTGTATCAAAAGTTAATCAGCCAATTATTCATCTTTGTGTTACAATGAAACATCCAATGAACGAGTAGGTCTAACGAGTTCTGCCTGAGAGGGCTTGTAAGAATATTGAATCATATTGTAAAATAGCATCAGTCTACATAACGTATTCGCCATTTTCGATATCCTGGTGGAATTCATACTGGAAGAACTTTTGAGATATAAGATTTTATTTCATTTTATAACCTTAGCTCTGAATTAGTATATTTATTTTATTACTCTCTATATACATTAGGACTGTCACATGATTTAAAAGCAGTGGCGGGAATGATATTGGGTATTTGCTTTCTAAGGCAATAAATAAAAAAAATAGTAAAATGTTTTGGGATTACAAGATAACATTTAAAGTTGTTTTTAATAGATTTTACAACTACTTTTAGGTTAAGATAGATCTTATCAATAAATTGTGTATCGAAGCCAAATAAGATAAATATATGGTGTATTTTGTGAAAACATACTACATATTTTGTAAGAATATTGTTTGCTTCAAGTAGTATATACAAATTGGCATACAGAGTTTTTAAGAAATCGAAAAATGCAAGTGTTTAATGTTAACAATAATGGCACCTAGCGACAGGATTGTAACTACATACAAAGTCGAGACTGGGCTAATGTGAGAGCGAAACTCTGCCATACTTGACTGATGTGGTTCGTTTCATTGTCACGGTTTAGTAAAAGATCGGCTGCTCTGATAATTTCTAAACACTCTCTTTTGTTTGTGTTTGCTTCACGTAGGATAAATACCTCATCCAAGTATTTTTATACCTGATACAAATTGATAAATGTGTAAATTAAATACCTCAAACACACCTCTACGTATGTCAAAAATTGTTTTGACATTTTTGTCTATATATTTCTTAAAACACACAGGACAAACCGATATTGCTATGATTTGTCTTTACAAAACATCTTATTAACAGAGTAAATTATACGTCTTATTTACGATTATTTTCAATTCTTTTATAGCAATGTTTGTATCAGCTGCTAAAATATCTGAGCATGTGTGCTGTTGATATTTTATGTTACTCAAGACTGGTATATAATGCTGACATTTATTTAATCATGCACAGCTATGAATAATAAAAATACACACATACATACACAATTTACACAAATGTAGTATGTACCTCATACATAAGAGGTACAGTCATGTGAAAAAGTTAGGACACCCTATGAAAGCCTGTGTATTTTTGTACCATTTTTGATATATAGATATTTGATCTCAATTTTATCAATACTGAGAGATCATAGGAATATAACTAAACAATGAAAACTGAAGAAAAGACTTTTCAAGATCTTCTGTAAATGTAATTCTACAAAAATGCATATTCTTACTGAGGGAAAAGTACTGTGTAATTACCCGAACATGCATCGTCTGTGTCGCCGCTGTGGCCTGGAGAGCCACCTGTTGGCAGAGTGCCAGACCCTGCGGTGTGGGATACGTCTGGCATATGGACATAAGGACACCTCTTGCCCTGTAACTTGTGGCATTTGTAGTGGTTGCCATAGGAAACCAATAGCTAAGCAATTCTACGCATTCTCCCTGTTCAACTGCTTGATTTTTTGCAGAAGACCCATTTTGCCTCTCGGAGTGACCATTTTTCTTTTTCATACCGTTACGCTGTCCGTGCCTTCTTGTAGTTTGGCACTACATGTTCGCATGGGGTGGGGATCTTCTTCCACCCGCATTTTCAGGGGACTATCCTTGCATCCCATAGTGATGCTGAGAGGCGGGTGGTGTATGTTGACGTTGTCGCTGAGGGTCGTAAGATTCGGCTTGTCAATGTCTATGCACCTGTGCAGTCTGGGGAGTAGGAGGCCTTCTTCTCGGGCTTGAACCGGTTCATGGTTACACAGGCCGATATCGTCCTTGGTGGCGATTTCAACTGCGTTTGGATGCTCCCCTTGACAAGATTGGGGGTGTTCCTCTTTCTGGTAATCAGTATACGTGGTCCCTTCGTGCGGTGCTGTCGGATTTCGAATTTTCTGATGTCTGGCAAGCACTGCATGGGTCCGTTTCTGTGACTACCTGGACCGGCTAGAGAGTTTCTTCTCGCCTTGACAGTCTCTATGTGACAGAGCCTAGGCTGGGCTACTGTTCATCGGGTTGTGGATGTCTCGTTTTCGGTGTCTGACCATCGGGCGTTTCTCACTACATTCCGGCATTTTGTTCCCGTTTATCGGGCCCCGGTGTGTGGCGGCTCAACGTCTCCCTCCTTGCCGAGGATGAGATTGAAGATGTTTTGCTTGCCCTTGTTCAGGAGCTCTGTTCTGTCGAGTCTGTCCCTGGGTCTTGGTGGGAGGGTCTCAAAGAGGCCTGTGCCTCCTTGCTGATGCAAGCAGGCATGCGGGCGGCTTTAGCGGGCCCGCCGCCTAGCAGGACCGACGGATCGCTGGGTCCTCTCGAACATTGAAACACTCCATAGGGAAATCAATTTGGACTATTCCAAACTGTTTTGTATGGCGAGCGTTTCTAGTCTGATCGTGTCGCTCGATCCCAGGACTGCCAGCATGGTTCCGCTGTGCAAGACATGGGAGATGGCTAATACCCGACACATCTTTAGTCTGGTGTTGGAGAATGGTCAATCGTCATCTGACATCTTCGAGATTCTGGATGCGTGCCTCGGCTACTATCGCCGAATTTTTTTGGCTTCGCCCGTGGACGAGTGGCTGTGGGACGACATTACTCGGTGTTTGCCCTCCCTCGACCCCTTTTTTCACGAACAGCTGTTGAAACCAGTCTCCTTGAGTGAGTGTTGGTCGGCCATTTGGTCGGGGAAAGGGTTGCGGGCCTTTTCCGGGTCCCGTCGCACTCGGCAGAGACCATCCTGTACCGGTCTCTGTTCCCAGCCACCTGGCCTTTTCCTTTCAGTACACTATTACTGTCTTTAAGTACGTCATCTAGCTTGCTCGGAACAACTTGGTCTTCGAGCAAGCTCCGGTGTCATACTTTTTAATACTGGGTAGGGCCAGGTATCGACTATTGCTCTGCCTAGAGGCGGACTATTAGCACCTGCTTTCCGGAACGTCTCGCCCCTTTGTGCATTGGTGGGGAGTCAGGTGGAGATCGGCTTCTGAGCTGCCCTGCCTCCACTCTTGCTTCTTGTGTTTTTGTATATTTTACTATTGTATATATTTATTGTTTTCTTTCTTTTTTCTTCTTCATTTGAAAATATACATGTTTTGTATCTCTTTCATTTTTTTATCGTTTGTATATATTTCATGTTTTTTCATTTGTGAATACTAATGTTTGTATATATTTCATGTTTTTTCCATTTGTAAATATTAATGTTTTTCGTTTCTTTATATTTCGTGTCTTGTCTTTTTGTCCTGTTTTCTTTGTTGTAAATAAATTCAAAATGAGAGCAAAAGAGCTGTCTGAGGCCTTCAGAAAGAAAATTGTAGCAGCTTATGAGTCTGGTAAGGGATTTAAAAAGATTCCAACAGATTTTGAAATTAGCCATTCCAATGTCCGGAAAATAGTCAACAAGTGGAGGGCTTTCATAAGAACTGCCAACATGTCCAGGTCGGATCGTCCAAGTAAGTTCACCCCGAGAGCAGACCGCAAGATGCTAAAAGAGGACTACAAACACCCTAACATGTCATCACAAGACCTACAGCAGGCTCTGGCTACTGTTGATGTGAAAGCGCATGCCTCTACAATCAGAAACAGGCTTCACGAGTTACAAGGAAGAAACTTTTGCTCTCTTAGAGAAACATCAAGGCCAGACTGAAGTTTGCCAGAGAGAATGTAGACAAAGACTAGGACTTCTGGAATAATGTTCTTTGGACAGATGAGTCCAAAATTGAATTATTTGGATACCAGAACAGAGGACATGTTTGGCGTAAACCAAATACAGCATTCCAGGAAAATAATCTCATACCAACTGTGAACCATGGAGGTGGAAGTCTCATGATCTGGGTCTGCTTTGTTGCAGCAGGACCTGGACAGCTCACAATCATAGAATCCACCATGAATTCTACTGTGTATCAGAGGGTGCTTGAGGATCATGTGAGACCATCTGTACGAAAATTAAAGCTGAACCGGACCTGGACCCTGCAACACGACAATGACCCAAAACATGCCAGTAAATCCACCAAGAACTGGCTGAAAACTAAGAAATGGAGAATCCTGGATGGCCGAGTCAAAGCCAGATCTTAATCGCATTGAGATGCTGTGGGGTGACTTTAAATGGGATGTACATGCAAGAAACCCTTCAAACATCTCACAGCTGAAAGAATTCTGCATTGAGGAGTGGGGGCAAACTTTCTTCAGAATGATGTTAGAAACTGGTAGATGGCTACAAGAAGCGTCTCACTGCAGTTATTTCACCCAAAGGGGTTAACACTAGCTATTAGGGAGTAGAGTGTCCTAACTTTTTGGTCTGTTAGAATATGCATTTTTGTAGAATTACATTTACAGAAGCTCTTGAAAAGTCTTTTCTTCAGTTTTGATTGTGTAGTTACATTCCTATAATCTCTCAGTATTGTTAAAATTGAGATTAAATATTTATATATCCAAAAATGTTACACAAATATACAGACTTTCATAGGGTGTCCTAACTTTTTCACATGACTGTATAATACATCTGAATGTAACATATGAAATTATAATGCATGGATATGTTTAATAAATGAAAAAAATGAGTATTTACTAAAAATTATCAACAATTCGCTATTAGGTTTTATAAAAATGTTGCAACTTTGATACCAGTTTCATAGAATAAGCATATCTACACTCCAAAAATATTGTAGTTTATTAATATGGTTTATGTGACACTTGTTATGAACAGCATTTTCTGTTATTGCCATTTAAGAAGGTTTAAAGAAATGTTTATCAACAACTAGAGAAGAAGAAAGATTATGACACTTTATTAAGTAAATGTTACACAAAGAAATGGAGGCTGTGTTAAAGTGAATGGTGTATTTTAATAATGTTTAGTTTCTCTTTGTTTATTCCAATGTTCGTACCAGATGCTAATACATTTGCACATTTATCAGGCCAGCAAGAGAAGAGGAAACATTATTCAGTATATATTACACAGGAAGTGGAAAGTGCGTTAAAGCTATAGTTCAAAAATTGGAAAATGTTAACAAATTCGCTTCTGGTATTCAGAGGTTCCGTGACGATGTTGTTCTTTGTCTGTATCATAATTATTTGATATAAATAGTTGTGTACGAGAAGTCTCAGGAAAAAGTATAGTCACAAGTACCTCTACGAAAGAACAAAAAGAAATATATAAGTATAATATTAACAATTATTTGAAATTATACAATCATAAAATGTACGTTCACTATAATATAAAGTATTGTATTATAACTTGTATTAACTAAATGACAGATAAGCTCATAGTCAATACATGTAGATATCCCTTACAAATCACTTACGTAACTGCAACTAATTTTGATTATTATAGTTGTTAGAAACTAGTGTTAGGCTTTGTGTAATTTTTGATACTTCGTTTTTTTTGCTCCCTCAAGCTTCTTCCAAGATGAACTGTATATTATAATACTTCATCTACCTTTACCGACGACGCATTTCAACCAGCATCAGATGTCATTAATCCAGTTGAGATATAATTAACATAAAGGTTTTTCTTTCTCTTGAATGATTAGTTAATTCACGAGTCAGAAATTTATCAATTTTATTTTTATTCATGAGTTCAGTTAAATTTTCCAACATAGGTAATAAAGGTTTTTATAAGTAAATATTAAATTATGAGTTTAAGTACCCTGCTTTATCAATAAAGTATCGAAATAAAGTGCCATTTTATTGTGACAGTTATAATTTAATGTAATTTATAAAATAAATGTACTAGTGAAGAAAGTATATTAATAAAAACAATATATTGAAATACAGTAAATAAGAAAACACTGTATACCTTTAATTATTTAATTTTGAGCTATGTCAACTGTGAATGAAGCATTCGCTGTCACACAAAACGTAGGATACCATCCCAAAAAAAGAGAAACATTTTTCTTTATTGTGAGTAAACCTTTACTAAAAGGGTTGGCCTTTAAACAAACTTATCTATATAAATGAATCATTTCTTTAGGGAAACATTTACTTGAATATTCGGCCTGGCATGGCCAAGCGCGTAAGGCGTGCGACTCGTAATGCGAGGGTCGCGGGTTCGCGCCCGCGTCGCGCTAAACACGCTCGCCCTCCCAGCCGTAGGGGTGTATAATGTGACGGTCAATCCCACTATTCGTTGGTAAAAGAGTAGCCCAAGAGTTGGCGGTGGGTGGTGATGACTAGCTGCCTTCCCTCTAGTCTTACACTGCTAAATTAGGGACGGCTAGCACAGATAGCCCTCGAGTAACTTTGTGCGAAATTCCAAAACAAACAATTACTTGAATATCTGCAAAGTTACGATTCGGAAATAAAAATGTTTTTATTTTGCTGTTTTTTTCTTTGCTTATTGGTAATACTTGTTCTAAACTTATTGATGTGAAGAGTAATATACCATTACTTAAATCACAGTACGCACATTACAGACACAAACAAGTGTCAGTATATTAAATGTCCCACCAGTCCAAATCATGTAAACCACTTTTTCTCAATAAGGTATCGATATCAGAATGAACAACAATATTGTCTTTATTCCAAGCAAGAGGAGAATAATTAGCAAGAGGTTAATTAATACATTTGTGCACATTTATCTTAAAAGGTAAAACTGTTTCATTTTCATAGCTTCTTTTCGTGATGCACGAAATTCAACTTCACCATTAGCGTACGGTTGTTCGTCATCAACCTTGACATTAGCTAAATGTTCTTTCAATGATGCACATAATTAGTCGTTATTTATTGTTGTTCTACGGTCCAAGTCTTTCGTAATTAGTCCATTAAATTCTTTACTACACGATTGTCATGACTCATGACGTTTCGTACATTGTTTGTTAGGAATTTCGCGCAAAGCTATATGAGGGCTATCTGCGCTAGCCTTCCCTTATTTAGCAGTGTAAGGCTAGAGGAAAGGTAGCTAGCTATCACCACCCACCGTCACCTCTTGGCCTGCTCTCGTGCCAACGAATAGTGTGATTGACTGTTACAATATAACGCCCCCACGACTGAAAGGGAGAGCAAATTCGGTGCGACGGGGATTCGAATCAGCCACCCTTTCATGACGAGTCGAACGCCTTAACCACGTGATCAGGTCTTTATACTCAGTACTTACCTTATCAGATATGATTTGTTCCTACAGAACAGTTTGTTTCTATTGAAACCTGGCTGAGCATGTATTTCTGGAATTTTTGTGATTTTATCAAAGCTACTGTTTAGTGTTATGAACATCTTTAGAACCCATAATTAAGGTTGTATCCGAAAATATTATTTTTTTTTTCTATTGAACAATACAACATGTCTGTATTTGTTATCGAAAGCAGCCAGAGTCGTGCAGGAGAAAGAATAAGACATTTATTATTAAATGAACATTTGAACATATTTCTTACTTACCACTATTACACAAAATTTCTAGGCCCATTAGAAAAAGTATGGATACTATTAGTGAAACATTTCAAATAACATAATATAAAACAAGCTAATTTACTTTGTTTGTAATTAAACACAAAGCTACACAAAGAGATATTTAGGTACACCCACCACCAGTGTCGATATCCGATTCTCTGATATCAAAGTACTTCCTGTATCTTTTCACATGATATAATATTCTGTCCTGAATTAACTCGATGTTTATGGTTTCTTTCGTTTCTTGTGTTTGATGACGTTTTTATTTTTTGTCTGCCGGAACTCACTCAACTATTAATCCCAAAGGACGTACTGCAGAATTCAATGGTAAACGACATGTTTTATAATTTTCACTTCAAAACTACAGTCGCCTGAAGCAGTCCATGGACTTTTGTTAAAATATGTCATCTTCGATGAAATCTCAATTGATGTCTCGGTATTAATATAAACGTGAATGTAACTAAGTATTTACAGGTATACTGATTAACTTACTTATTTATACCTATGAACGTAATAGTTTTATTAGAATTGTTTTTACCAGTGGGTATTGTTAAAATATATATATATATAAGTACAGCTTATGAACACAGTTATTAACTTAGAAAACCTACATAAACAAGGCTGTATGGGATTGTAAGTTCATTAGACTTTCTCTAACAATTTAATCCTAATATATCTTCAACCTTTGTAAGTTTTAATTTCTTTAAATCCATCTCTGTCTCTCAGAAATGCATTCAAACATTTAGTCTGTATTTCTCTGTTCCAATCCTCATTGATTACTACCTCCAACTAACATTGTCGTCTCATGGACAAATACATTCAAGTATTCCGCTCTGACTACAGAACAACTATCAGTGCACAGCTTTCCGATACACTTGTGTCAGCATCTTCCTCGTCACCAGGTGTCTCACAACAATCCACTATTTTTTATGTTAATTACTAAGAAAAAAGAGAAAGCCATCCTAAGCATGTTACATTATAGTCTATGCTTAATGTAACATTTTCAGAAAAAAAAAAAGACTTATAATTACGTTTATACGCTAGCACCTTCATCCCTTTCGTATGTTGTTTAATACGTTTCCAAGTCACTGTTGTCTTGAAAAATGGTGACGTCTTTTTTTGTACATCATATACATAAATTTAGTAGAACGTTATTCGTCGTAGTTTTTTTTGTATTTCAATTTGTTGCATTTATATCCTAACATGTAACATCTAAATGATGTAACATTAAAGATAATGACTTTTTGATCACGTTTGTATGTTACAAACTCCGTACATTGTTAAATATGCTTTACGTCACTGTCTAATTGCAAAATTGTTGTGCCACTTGTATTTATGTAATAATACCTAGCAGGACGACATAAATGTAAAAGTACACGATGGATAAAAACACATGAATTCTGGAAGCCATCTGTTAAACAACACGAGTCTCATACTTGATTACCTGTACATCTAAACTTTCATTGAAATGCTCCTTCCATTTGAACGTTTTTTTTGTTTCTTTGCTGGTTAAGCGGACATTGAGACAAGCTGGAAAGTGTAAATACAATTTTAAAAGATCTTACTAGTTAAACTAAATATGATTATTTAACTTACCGTAACATAATAGCACGTGAACATTTATGTCATTGATTGGTTAGGTTTGTTTTGAATTTCGCGCAGAGCTACTCAAGGGCTATCTGCGCTAGCTGTCCCTAATTTAGCAGTGTAAGACTAGAGGGAAGGTACCTATCTAGTCATCACCACCTACCGCCAACACATGGGCTACTCTTTTAACAACGAATTGATCGTAACATTATAACGCCCCCAGAGTGAAAGAGCGAGCATGTTTGCTGTGACAGCGATTCGAACTCCCGACCCTCAGATTACGAGTTGAGTGCCTTAACCACCTGGCCATGCCCAGCCAATGTGTCATTGATATAAAAATAAATCTATAATGAACTAACTGATCAAATATATACGCATGCCACGTCAAATAACATAATTTTAAAAATATAATTAATATATTTACTGCAAAAAATGATGTATGTTCACTATTATTATTACTAAATATTTAGTATTTACTCACAAACAACAGAGGAAAAATATAAGCAGAGCGAAGCCAATATCAACAGTTTACTTCTATATTTATTCAAATACTCGAGCATGAAACGTCTCTTGTGAACATTTCTCACTGCTCCAGGGTTGAAAACATCATTTGCTGCTGTATTTTGCATAATGATAATCATCATATATACATATTTTTTATTATAATTAACGTTAGCGTTTAAAGAATCAAGTGGCGGCACTGCATGCCGCATGGCAACAAATTTTTTTCGCATACCATAGGTTTGCTATTACTGACACTCGCGAGTATAAAACAAAAAAGAATTCATTTCAACGGATCAAAATGGAAATGACGTTTTTATTACATGCCCCTACAAGAAGTATAATTGCAAAAGTCTAGATCATAAACTTGTATTTAAATTAAATATTCAGCATCACACAGTGTTATAACAATATATTTTGTTAATTTGCTCCACACAGTAGTATATCATTTAGAATTTCTATATTCTCATCCCTCAACTGAGTTGTGTAAGTCTTTTTCCTTTGTAACACAGTTTGAAACTGCCTGACGAACGGCTTTTGCCCGAAACGTTGCAAAATATTATAAAGTTTTGTCATAAAAGTGTGTTTTCACTTATGTTGAATATCTTTTTTCATTATTTTCTTAGATACAGTCATATACTACCATTCTTTGATAGATTGTTTAGGCAGAGTATTCATGATGAGACTTTGTGGAATGGACGGCAACTGCCTGTTATGGAGACACAAGTGCAGAGAACGACGTTTCGAAAGTCTTCCGCCTTTCATCTTCAAGTCAATGTAAGTGTCGGTGTAGTCGGTCTTTTATAGTATCCTGGTGGATTGTGGACACAATAAAAGACCGACAACACCTACACAGACACATACACACACACACAAGAATTAAAATCAACGAATTCCAACAAATTGAAGAAATAGATAAACTTTCATTATCTTTCACTTTTAAAGTATATTTCTCCCTGTGAGAATTGTGTTTCTTTTATTAAATTATTTCTTCATCTCACTCTTTTCTTATTTTCTTTATTTATTGAAATAATTAATAACATTGATATTTATGTCGTATTGTTCAATAACGAAAGTAGCAAGTCCTGGCCACGCCCACATTCGTCAGTTGTGTTCTTGGGAAGTGTTATATTTATATTCGAACTGTTTGAAAGAACTATTTTGGACATATATGGTTTTTAAAGTTTAATAAATTTGTTTTGTTGTTGTTGTTGTTCGACCCTGATTGTATTGATTATTTATTTTAGTGATTTATAACAATCTGTGATTGTATAAATACAATCAAATTATATTAAATTCGTGGTAGAAATTTAGGTTTAAAAATCCTCGAACCGCATGTTGAAAAAGTTAAATCGCAAACAAATTTTGATAGAGACACTGGGTTTATTTTTAATTTTAACTCTTTCGCCCCTGCTCACCCCTGTGGGTTAAAGAACATGTTTCACAACGTTTGGAGCGTTATATTCAACATTTTTACTACTTACGTCAAAGAGATAGTATCAAAAAGTAATTTATAATTTAAATTTTGAAATTATATAAGTTTTAATTTTTAATTTAAAAGTAACTGTAAATAAAAAAACTAAGTAACGGTTTTTGTGTATCACATAACACGTCCAGTTGTCTTATTGCTCAATTTATATTTTATTACGCTAACAATACAATATGTACAAGTAGATATTAAAAACTCCTATTTGAGACATATTCAAGTTAACAGTTGTTTTGGATGAGCCGTTAATAAGTTCGTTCTGTACATGCGCATTCCAACAAAACCAACTGCTGGTGACATTTCAACGATCTTGGTGTACAACCTACGATCCATTTCAGAACACTGTACTTTAAAAATCGCATCATATTGCTGTGAAGACACATAGTACATTGTAAGTAGAAAATCTATACACTGTTGATCTAATATTTGTCCTAGGAAACCAATACGAAATTAGGAACTGAGCAATATAGACACTTTCTAAGAAAGTTGAGATTAATTCAGTAAATCAATAATAAATTTGATACTGTGAAAACATACAAAAAGTAACTTCAGGACTGAGAAAATCAGAAGTAATAATTTCCGGTCGAAAGAGTCACTGAGAACTTCCTCATGGTGTAAGCTGTTAATCCATTTATACCTATAACTGAACTATTACTCTTAGGCTATTTATATTTACGACTAATCTGTTACTGTTAATCTTTTTTTATACTTATAGTAATCACTTACTGTTAGCTATTTATACTTTATAACTAATCTATTACTGTTAGGCTATTTATCTTTATAAATAAATTTTAAATGTTGTGCCATTTATAATTATAATTGATCTCGTACTGTTTGTCAACTGATGCTCGTAAGAGATATTATACTGATCTTTACTGTAAAGTAATATATACTTATAGCTAATTGCTTACCTTTAGTTAACATAAACTTATATTTGATTTCATCTTTCAGAAATTATTTGTTCTTTATGTAATAAACTGCCATTGAATTTCTTATGAATAAACTTAAAAAATCAAAACATGGTGAGAAGGGATATTTGTTCCAAACAGTGTTTTTTGATGATAGTTTGCAGATTATGAATTATGAACACATTTCAGTATGATATTTTTAAAAGGAAAATCAAATAATACCAGAGTAAAGAATTATGCTAATTATTGCTAAAAAGTATACAACTATTTTCTTCTAAAAATAATAGCAACTCTTAGGTTCTTGTGGTCCATGTTTGTAATATATCTTTGAGAATTTTGGTCAACAAAATAAATTTTAATATGATAGAAACATAGCGAATTAAAAATTTTAGTCTTGCTACTTTTCTACCAACGCTACTCAACAGTTGTTACTTTTTAAACAATGATATAAATAAGTAAGTTCTTAAACATTTTATTTCTATTTATATATTAAAAGAAAACGTTTTTAAAATGATCAGTTTTAACTTTGAGTTCATATACGAAAATCCCATCACTGATAATTTTCAAAGACAAAACTGCTATCAAATTTCTAATTTCACTGACACTAGCCGAAGAAGTTTACTACTGAGGTACCTGTCGGTTCCTTGTTCTATCCTAGAAATTAGATATACATACTAGGTTATGTATGGTTTATTATCCTATTCTAGAATATTTCTTTATAAGCTACAGTTTCGGTAGTATGAAAGGGTGGAGATGAAAAAATATGTACAACTTACGTTGAAACTCTTCGGTAAAAGTATTAATTCGGATTAACAGTAGTACACTTCTGAATATAATATCGTTCTATATAAATATTTGAACGTTTATCTCATTCAATATACACCGATAATAAAGGTTGCTGTTCCAGCACAGCAGATGGATGTAAAAATGTTGTTTTAGGAACCAACTCTTGTTGGGTATTTTACTTTATCTTTTATCTTGCGAACATCACCTTCAGATGCTGTTTGTATTGTTACTGATAAAATATAAGGTTTTGTGAGAAGATTAATTGTATTATTTATCATTTCTAGGTTATATACATCTAAGGATCGTTTCATTTCTAATTACCAGAAATGAAGCCTCGTCCATTTCTTGCAGTTTCCGGATGTTTTCTTATTTATCTTGGTCTTGGTACAATATATCTATTTGGAAACATCACTACTTACCTGACATCATACCTCAGAAAAAGAGTTGACAATAACACGACATATGAACAGACTACCTGGATCATCTACACAACTGACTGTTTAATTTCATTTTTCTTCTGTGGAATTTGGCTAGCTGAACGGATTGGACATCGGTCTAGCATTCTAATTGGTACAATTATTTTCAGGTAAGTGTGAATTTAACGTCTGATATACACACCTAATTTTTCTATAAGTGTAATTACATCTGACAAGATAAAGTAAACTAAATTGTTTCTTTTCGTTAGAGAAGCAATGCAGAAAATAAACCATCACTGATGTGGGTTTTAAGTTTGCATTTTGATAATTCTAAGACAATTATTTTTATATATACTAACCAAGACATGAATTTAATTAAACATAATCCATGTTCTTTTACAAAACATTTCTGTAATACTAGGATTTTGGGTTCAAGTGTCGGTGTGGACATAGCACAGATAGCTAGTTTGGTGGGTCTCTGTTTAAAAAAACAACAACATACAAACCAACAAATTTCCTAATTCCGTATATTATTCTAAATTATGTCTACACTTCAAACACGTGAAGTAAGTAAATATATAAGAAAATGCCACACCCATGAGCGTGGAAAGCAGAGATAGAAGATTATTTTAAATCAAGGTAGATAAAAATTCGTGTTATTGTGTTTTTATTAAAATCTACCATTCATGATCATGAATCGGTTATAAGTGTCATCCTGTGTGTTTTTATAAGTATGTAAACTTATAAAAGTTTCCACTGATGACGGTTCTACTTGTGACTGGAGAGACGACTCCAGCCAGCATGCAGAGGCTGTTTGTGTTGTTTCACTTTATGCAGCTGTCATTGATCGGGAAACAATTGTCTGTTGCCGTGAGTTGAGCATTCCCAAACCGAGAAGGCGTTTGTATCTAGCATAGCGTCGAAACACTGATGGTTGTTGGCCCGGCATGGCTAAGTATGTAAAGGCGTTCGACTCGTAATCCGAGGGTCGCGGGTTCGAATCCCAGTCGCACTAAACATGCTCGCCCTTTCAGCTATGGGGGCGTTATAATGTGACGATCAATCCCACTATTCGTTGGTAAAAGAGTACCCCAAGAGTTGGCGGTGGGTGGTGATGGCTAACTGCCTTTCTCTAGTCTCACACTGCTAAATCAGGGACGGCTAGCACAAATAGCCTTCGAGTAGCTTTGCGCGAAATTTAAAATAAATAACTGATGGTTGTTTATTTAGTTTTCAATTCGTGCTGGTGAATTTCCTGATGATGTTAGTCCAACAACTAACTTTGATCTTTCTGATGTTTTGTTTGCAGGTGAAAATGTGTTAAAAGTTCAGGTCCAACTTCAGTTGTGAGTCGATGTTCAGCTGTTTGTTTACCTCCTTGTCTCTGAGGTGTTTATCTCATTTAGGTTTGATTTCATCTAGTGTTTCACATACGATATCTTTGATGTGGGTGAAGTTGGTAGACAGAATAGCAATAGCAAGATTTTTGACGAAGGTGTTGGTTCCATAGTTTCAATTCCAAGATTAAGGCCCATGGGGAACTCGCTATATTTGTTCTTTTTGAAATTTAATCAATATCGGCATGAAACAATCTTTGATGTAACTGCAGACGTAGACTGTATGGTTATAGGTCGATGTAGAGCGTGTACTAAGTATGATTTTGAACCATAGTTGAAAAATGTTGTCGCTGGTAAATCGAGGACTGGGAAAGCTGTAATGCAATACTCAGATACCATCTGTAATATTTAGAAAAAAATACCTATAATAATTAGAAAGCTGTCCCTGTAATAATTATAAAACAGTACTTATAATAATTCGAAAATTTACTTGTAGTAATTACAAAGCTGTACGTGTAATAATTAGTATCCTTGTCCATTTTGACCTCAAACACAATGCCAGTGTATTTTCTTATCTTGAAATGAGTTAAACCACTATTTGTAACATTCTTAGTCCGCTGGTACATATCATATTGTTATTGTGATAAGTACCATCCACACCATTTTCATTCCACAGATGAATATCATCCATGTATTTCTGTAATGTAGTTCATTCACAATATGCTTCCTCTTCCGATACACCAAGCTTCCAATGATATTAATATTCACAGAATTCTTATTCTACTCTTCAGCGTTTCACGACGCTACAATAATAATGTCATGTGTTCACAACACTAAAGTTTGGAGCTGAATTACTTGCGTTGGACACGACACTTAGCTTCAAACAAACAAACAAACAAAATACATGTATATGCCTCCCATCTCGTGGAACAGCGGTACATTTACGGACGCGTAAAGATAAAATTTGAGGTTCAACTCCATAAATTGAACAAAGCAGATACCCAAATGTGGCTTTCGTTTATTTATAAACACAATAAATACTATACCTTCCAAAGTAGTTCCTTTTGTATACTTATATGTACAATTAAAAATTAATTTAAATTTAGAATGATTAACTGTTAATCCGATATAGTATTACACAAAACGATACTGCAAATGATGAATAAACTGTCCAATATGGCAC
Organism: Tachypleus tridentatus; assembly: GCF_004210375.1. Taxonomy (NCBI): domain Eukaryota; kingdom Metazoa; phylum Arthropoda; class Merostomata; order Xiphosura; family Limulidae; genus Tachypleus; species Tachypleus tridentatus. The sequence continues at coordinate 159,012,669 of NC_134831.1, forward strand.
ATAAAAATATACCTAATGATTTATTTAACATATTAAATTTTAAAAACTTTCAGTATATAATTTTTTAAAGTAGATCATAGACATAAATTACATTGAATGTGTTTTATTTATTTTCAGTTTCGGAATAATTGCGACATACTGGACCATACAGCACAGCCTGGGAGCTACGATTGCCACCTTAGGAATGGTCGTTAATGTTGGGTTTATCTGTTGTTATGGTTTTCCGTTAGCTGTAGCAATGGAAGTATGTACAACCAGTTAAGTTTCGTAAATTAAAACTTTAAATTTACTGTTGACAGCTGTAATAAAATATAAATGTGTCAAATATGAAAACAACAGGTGAATAGAAGTTAATGTATCAGAAATAAATATAATCTTTAAAAGAAGTTTTCATGTATAAAATTGTTGCTTATAAAGAATCCTTAAAAGCGAAAATGTTATCTATAGTAGTCCATTTTGAAGTATTATAAAAATATTTACTAAGCATTATAAACCAGTTATGGTCATACCCAAAGTCTGTTTAGAGTGCAACGAATAAGAAGTGTTTTGAAATGAAGGAATAGGCATTATGAGTTTTCTTCATATTTTGTTCAAACTTAATTCTTTCATATGTATTGATTGTCCATAAATATATGGTGTTGGTGACCTCTACTGCAAAACAGTTATGTTGCTAAGATATGTTCCGCTACTACAGTGAAAGGGCAGACAGGTATTCATATTCCTCTAATAGAAGTACAACGTTTTAGACATCTGTCCATTATAGTTTTAAGTTGTGGCTCTAAAACTGTTAATTATGTGTGATTTTTCCTATTTTTCACATTGTGTTTTCTTACAAAAACATTAGATGCCAATAAGAAATCATTATTTTATTAAATTCACAATTTCTTTCCATTGCTACAATATCCGCAAAGCACCATTTCAAATATTTTTCAAGTATTTTATGATTTTAATTTGTTATAAACTTAAAGAAACAAAAAAAATGAAATCAATACTCTGCAGAAAGAACTAACAAACAGGGTATCCCAATGGGTTAATGCATAGCCATCTATAATTGTCATACTTTTTGAACCAAAGAATGAAATTATCTGTTACATTGCTCGAAGCTAGAAGTGTTGAATATGTTCAGCAGTATTTATTAGTCTGCAGCCCAACAAACTGACCATTTTATGTTTTCTATTTTGTTGAAAACCTACAGTGTTTCATTACTAACATTGTTCTTCAGAATGAGTTATGAAAAATGCTTTCACTATTTTATTCATTTTTATTGTGAAATATCACTATTTTATTTGTTATACTTGAATAAATATTTTGAAATGAAGGAATAAGCATTATGAGTTTTCTTCATATTTGTTCAAACTTAATTCTTTCATATGTATTAGATTGTCCATAAATATATGTTGTTTTTGAACTGCTAAGATTGGAAAAGTATAAACCAGTGTTCTAAAACGTGCTTTAATCAAAGTATGCATCATTTGCTTCAACACACTTTTGCTAACATGTAACGATGCTGTTTATAATCCTGCTGTAGAATTCAGAGTTTATATAGTCGATGAACTCCCTGAAGGCCTTTTCTGCAGCTTCGTGGTTTTGAAAGCGTTTATTGTTCAAAACTTTGCAAAGTGCTTAAAAAATGAAAATCTGTAGGGGAAAGGTCTGGGGAATAAGATGGTTAAGGAAGAACCTCGATCCCAATTCGTTTAATTTTTGGAGCGTCATCCTTGACAGGTCTCATGACACAGATTTTGTTAATATTCAGTCAACTCACGCGGAACCCACTTATCCAACGTTTTCGCAGGAATATGACAAGTTTTGTCGCAGTTGTTTAGGGCATGAGGTGATCCAGTGACAGAGTTCTGAGTTTAAGTATTTCTTGCTCATTAGGTTATAGATGTATTAAAAGAATTACTTACTGCAAATCCGTTATTGTGGATTCTGTCGATTGTGTAATATATTTTTAATATATAGTAGAAAATTGTGGATGACGTAATATAGCTTTAGTTGCTTTAAAATAAATATAGAATATACAGTTTGTCTTATTTAAATGTAATTCTTGATTTTTATCTCAAATTACATTTAGGTTTGAAAGATAAAAAGATTATTAATTTTTAAACTTAGTTTTAACTTACGACTGATTTTTAGAGTTTGTTAATCTACACCATTTTGTAATCTGTCTACAAATTGTATTCTCCATCCCTTATTATTGTAGTTTAACAATTCAATAACTTCTTATCGTCTGTATTTGTACAACTAGTTACCAGCTCATGTGTTCGAAATGTTCTTATATAATTGCAAGTTAGTTTCTCAACTGTAGCTGATACGAGGCAGAACAATGTTGTTAATTTAAAAAAACTTTCTGAGCTGAACGGGCACATCCAACAATAGACAAATTAACAATTGCAGCTATCGCTTGTTGAAAAGAGAAGAAAAATTTATTCGGTTAAAACATTAGCTCTACAAGTTCTTCTGTTGTAATCTTGCATTGTATAATTTTTATTTCAATTTCGTTTGACTTCTTTCTAACAAGTCACGGTTTGTAAGGTCTTTAATTTGAACTGTTATTCCCACATGTTGTGTCCTCTGATTGCGAATGTGAAGTAATATTTTCTTAACTTAAATTTTGCAAGTGCCAGACTTTGTACTTATAACAAAAACATGAAAACTGCAGACGATATACAGTTGTATTAGAACGGTATGTATCAAAGCTACATTTTGACTTTCTTTGGCATTACTTTGATACTGTTATTGATGATTTATGATCACTGTTAAAAGTTATATAACTGGATTTTCGAGAGCAAAATACTCTTACAGCTAGATAATAAATATGTTTTTAAATCGGGTACTTGATAAAAAAGATCCGTGAGAAGTCACACCATAGCCATGCAAAGATAAATGTGGCGACTTGTAACAAGTGAGAATACATGATAAAACTTCCAATCCCATGCCCCAGCCCCGTCGCACCAAACATGCTTGCTCGTTCAGCCGTGTGGGCGTTATAATGTTACAGTCAATCCCACTATTCATTGGTAAAAGAGTAGCCCAAGAATTGGTGGGTGGTGATGACTAGCTGCCTTCCCTCTAGTCTAAGAGTGCTAAATTAGGACGGCTAGCGCAGATAGCCCTCGAGTAGCTTTGCACGAAATTAAGAAAAACCAAAACCCATGCCCCAAGCAACAGCAGACAGCGTTATGAGTAAAGAAGATGTGCTTCCATGACATATTAGTTCAACTATCGCATACTACAAGCTTTTGCAGAATAAATCAGTTGCTCATGGCTGTCGTATTCATACTGAAAAAGTTGCTAGTTAGACCATTGAAATGCGCCATGGTTATTTTTTTCAAGAGAAAATGGGAATTAGTGTGCTTTAGAAACTAAACTACGCCTTCCGCCTAAACACTCTCTCAAAACAGAGAGAACGTGATCAAACTTGGTGACATAGACTGTCTCCATGTAGTAAAGCTCCAAAATCGTTTTAATATAACGTACTCAATCATGAAGAAGGATAAAAATAAGAAAGTAAGGTTTGTAAAAAGTAAAACTATTGCACAAAATTGTTAAACCTCTATTAGGGAGTTACTTTAATGAAATTGAAGAATGGAAAGTATTATACATATAAACACGGTTAAGTACTTTTTTTTATTAAATAATGTGGTAATATTGAAGTTGGTGAATATCTTTATAAAACTTCTGTATCTTTATTGTATCCCATTTTATAGTTTGTGTGTTTTTGAATGTCGCGCAAAACTACTTAAGGGGTATCTGCGCTAGCCGTCCTTAATTTAGCAGTGTAAGACTAGAAGGAACACAACTGGTCATCACCACCCACAGCCAACTCTTGGGCTACTTTTTTACCAACGAATAGTGGGATCCATTTTATGGTAATTGGAAATGAAAATGACATAAAATATGTATATCAAGAAAAGCAAGCTTCTAATTTACACGTGAGTCTAAACTGCATTTTAAATAAAGACCTTACTTGCTTGAGTCTAAACACTTGTGTTTTTATATATTAAGAACTATCACACAAACGTTTATCGATTGCAGTGGTTCCCCAACAATAAGGGTTTCATAGCAGGAATAGTATCTTCAGGGATGGCCTTCACGCCAATTGTAATGAATAACTTGCATACATACTTTTTGAACCCAAGTAATCTTCAACCTGACGCTGACGGGTGAGTTTGTTTTTTGGTTTCACGGTTGAAATAATGTCTTAATTTACACCAATAATATATGCATTAATAAAAAAGCAACTATTATACTAACATCAATATATTAGTAAAGACAATATTGAATACGTCAATAAAGTTATTAATAAATACATTGATAAGCCCAATCATCATGCGACATTAATACGTTAATATGTACAATTATAGATATCATAATAAATTACCCCCGCTGGTACAGATGTAAGTCTACAGATTTACAACGCTAAAACCAAGGGTTCGATTCCCTTGGGTGAGGTTAGAAGATAGCCTGATGTGACTTTTCTATAAGAAAAACACGCATACATTTTAATAAAGTTTACCTTGAACACACCAATTAAGCCAGTAATGATCACGCTAATAAAAACAAACATTAATAAAATGAAGTATAGATACACTGATAAAGTAAATAATAGATATTCCACTAAAGTCAACAAATACAGTGATAACAACACTCATAGATGCAATAAATTAAAACATTATTAAAGCAAGCCGTCGATGCTTAATATTGTATCCGAACATGGATACATTAGAAAAGCCAACAATGATATAACCATGATATACATTGTTGGATACAATAATGAAATCATCCATCTGTACTTTAATAAGTCTAACAATGTATTCAATAATCAATCCAACTATCTAAACCAGGGGTGTGCAACAGGCGGCCCGCGGGCCACAACCCGGCCCGCCAAGCCATTTAGTGTGGCCCTAGTTGTTGTAATCTAACCACGTGGCCTGATCTGTAATCCAACGCAAATGGAATATTTTTAAAAGCATCGATCCTACGGGATTCCCAGGCTTCGACTCGACAAACTTCTAAAATTATCTTTGCTAGAGAGGAGCAGGCCGAATTCGATTGGTCGGCCTCCTTAGGGCATGAATAGGTGACGTGCACTAGCACTATTGTCTACGACTCAACGTCATGTCCTGAACCTCGCCTTCGCCCACTGGCGACAATTTTCCCTAACCTCTGCTGTCCGTCATTCATTATTGGTGAAAATTTTATTACCTTTACAGTTACTACAAGAGATTGAAGGTAAATTGATTATTATTTAGCATATTGTTGTGACTTTACTGAATTTATTAAAATTTTTGCTTTCAGATGCATCTGATTCTATGTACAGTGTGACCTCGTTATTCGCGGGGTTACGTTCTTTACCCTCCCGCAAATAGCGAAAAACCGCGAATATTGGATGCAGTTTTAAAACGTATATGTATGCGATTATATACTATATGAAATGCTTCCCAAACACTAATGATACTTATACTCATTGATGCAGTAATAATGTAGCAATATTGCATACTGTTATGTATTTCACTAAATTGTACCGTGCGTTACCGGGCTGTGCTTTGCCGTTTGCGTTGTTGGGGAAGCTGAGGCAGTCAGCCAATAGCAGTCCAATCTTGTTTGGTGAAGACGACAATTGATAAAACGGCTTGATTGAGTAAATACAACAGAAATCTCCTCGAAAAGCCCTTTCAGTCTCTGTGACCTACAAAACGCAGTTCGCGCATAACCCGCGAATATGCGGGGCCGCGAATGGCGAACCGCGAATAGGCGAGGTCACACTGTATTTTGCTATTCTCAATTAATTTAAGTACCGGAAGGCTATGATCGGATGCCAATTTAGAAACATGTGTTTCTGTCCATAAGAGGTTCCATGTGTAAATAAATTCTATGTTTTTTCTACTTTGCTATTTTCGTGAGAATAATTTTTGTTTTGATTTCAGGGCTAGTAAAATGTCAGCAGTTAAGAAACGAAAAATTGATGATGAGGGAAGGTTATTCAACAGTGAATGGTGCACAAAATATCTTGTTGTCCCACATAATCAAGATGTTGTCTGCCTCGTCTGTCAAACTACAATTGCAGTCATGAAAGAGTACAATATTAAGCGACATTACGCAACTAAGCACTCCTCCCAGTTTGATGAAATTGTTGGTCAGGCACGAAAGGACAAAATTGAACATTTAAAACATCCATTGAAAAGCAACAAGGTGTTTTTACCACTTTCAAGAAAAATTCAGAACTGGTGACAAAACTGAGTTTTAAGCTTTGTGAATGTATGGCAGAAAGGGGAAAGCCTTTCAGTGATGGAGAATTTATTAAAAATTGTTTAACAATATTCACAGAATATGCATGTCCAGAAAAAAATATTTGGTGGAGCAAACTAGCCTTTCCCGCTTTACTGTCTCACGCAGGACAAAAGATCTTTCAGAGGACATCAAAGAAACTTTGAAAGAGAGATTGAATTCGTGTGAAGCTTTCAGTCTGGCTTTTGATGAAAGCACTGATATCAATGACACATCCCAACTTGTCATTTTCATCAGAGCTGTTACTGCAGGCTTTGATGTTTTCGAAGAGTTTTAGATATGGCAAGCCTTTCCTCCACAACCACAGGACAGGATATTTGTGAACAAGTGCTTAAGGTTGTAGAAAAGTTTGAACTGAATCCTTATAAATTATGTGGTGTTACAACAGATGGTGCTCCTTCCATGACAGGTAGGACAAATGGATTCACCAAGAAATTTCTAACTGCAATTGGAGCACAAGACGTAGTTGTAAGCCATTGCATTATTCACCAAGAGAGCTTGTGCACCAAAGTTCTGGATTTTGCAGAAGTCATGAAAATGTCGTCCAATGCGTAAATTATATTCGAACACGAGGATTAAATCATCGACAATTTAAAACTTTTAGATGAGCTGGACAGTGAGTATTCAGATGTTTTGTACTTCTCTGCTGTACGTTGGCTTAGTAGAGCTGCTACTTTGAAGAGATTCTGGAATCTGCGAGAGGAGATTAAGTTCTTCATGGAGAGCAAACGTCAGAATGTGGACTTCTTGAGCAATGAGAACTGGCTGAATGACTTAGCATTCCTCACAGACATTACACAGCATCTGTCTGATTTAAACTTAAAACTACAAGGGAAAAGTCAACTTGTGAATAAGTTGTTTGAGCATATTTGTGCTTTTGAGAAGAAATTGGAACTTTTCCAGGTTCAGTTGAGAAGAGCCATATTGACCCATTTTACATGTCTTGCAACCAGGAAACTGGAATTTCCTAATCTGGATTGCAACAAATATGGAACCAGTGTACAAAAGCTGCGTGATGAGTTTGCAAACAGATTTCAGATTTCAGACAAACTGAAATTAGATTGAAATTGTTCGCTCAACCTTTTGATTTGGCAGTGGAAGACAGTCCTGATGATTGCCAAATGGAACTCATTGAACTGCAGGCTGACATGGACACTAAAAGGAAATTCTCTGAAAACAGTTTGCTAGACTTTACAAACTCTGTGTACGTGAAAAGTTTCCCAATTTGTCCCGTCATGCACAAAGAATTGCCTCCCTTTTTGGTAGCACCTACTGCTGTGAGCAATTTTTCTCCAAAATGAAGCTCATCAAAACCAAATGTAGAAGTCAGCTGACTGATGAACATTTGACCAGTCAGTTAAGAGTGGCAACCATTTCTGTCAAAGCTGATATTGACAAGCTCTGCAAGGACTCTAAATTTCAAGTGTCGCACTAAAATGATCACTCATGCAAAAATATAAAATATTATTGCTTGCATTTTGAGAATTTTTTTTTAATTTATTGTGCATGTACACGAATAAGCTTGTTTTTTAAGTGGCCCCGCTTGATTGATGAAGTTGGTTATATGGCCCACCGACGAAAAATGTTGCACACCCCTGATCTAAACTAATAAAGTGAATAATAATTTATTAACATGACCAACAATGCATAAATTAGTAATAAATTATTCATACACCACTGAAATTAACCATCAGTAGCGGCAAACATGGATACGTTAATAAAGCGAAATATTAGATTCTATAATAAAATCGATTATTGGTACTTTGTTAGTTGTTCAGCACAAAACTAAAACATGGGCTATCTGTGTTATGCCCAGAATAAGTATCGAAAACTGGATTTTAGCGTTATAAATCTTCAAACTCACTGCTGAGCTATTTTGAAGGCTAACTGTTGGCACATTAATAAAGACATTTGCGTAAGTGAACCTAATAATAGATTAACGTCTGACATGAATACTTTAATTAAGCCAGTTATAGTATAACCATTAATAAATCAATACATAATCATGTATGCATTAGTAATGCCTTGGATACAATATTAAAGCATAAGACGAAAGCATTAAATAAGTCAATTATGGATACACTCATATAGCCAACCATGTATACATATATATAGATATATATCTCTGGATACATCAATGAAACCCATAATGATGTTAGTGGAAATGATATCACATGATAATACTTCATTGTCTGAAAGGATAAAAATGTTCACTGATAGGATTTGAACACACGACCTTAAACGTTGGACCATGCCAGACCAAAACTTACATCATGGATGTAATAATAAGACCAACAATGAATCCCTTAATTAATTTATCAATAAAGACAACAATGGGTTCATCAATAAAGCCAACAATGAATAAATTAAAGAAAACGATAATGGATACATAAGTAAAGCCAACCATGAATAAATTAATAAAAGAAATTATGATCCAGCCAGGAATACTTTATTAAATCTAATTACGAATACATTAATAAGTCTAATCATAATACAACGATGACTACATTAATAAAGCACACCATGAAAAAAATGATGGATATCTGAATATAATCAATAAGTCAATCATGTATGCATTAATAAAGCCATACAATAATACATTAATAAAACAAATAAATTATTTATTCAAACAAACCAACCATGGATACATTAATAAACCCAACCGTTCATACATTAATAAATCGAGTCATGGACTTAGATATACATGGTGATATACATTTCATTAAAATCTAATACGAGTTTTAAAGCATGAGTTTAATTTTAGTAATTTTAGAAGCGATAATTTATCACAGGTTTATTTACGTGACTGTGTAAGAATCATACCCTGTGTAATTCACTCATGAGTTGATGTTATATTGTTGTGTAACCTTTTCAGTTTTTTTTGTTTTATTGAGTATTGTTGCATCGTAGCGTCTAACTTGCAGTGAATTTCAATCCATATTTAATTAAACATAATATAGAAAGAAAATTATAAGTGAAATAACAACTATTGCATTAGATTGTAACTTATGTTATTAGAAAACCATCAATTTTGGGTAATAAAAGAGAAATATTTTGTGCTCCACAGAATAATAGAATAATTAATTAACTTTCTGTGTGTTGTTTTTAGTTATTTCTCCAATCTTGGAATTCTGGATCGTATTCCTTTCTTATTTGTTATCATGGGAGCTATACAAGGTGGTATATTACTTATTGGATTACTACTGTACCAGAAACCTCCCTCAGAGATACTTCAGGTAAGAAGCTTTCTCCAAGTATTTATTTTATAATATTAATATACGTGATGATGCAAGATTGAAAAATGAACTGGTTGTTTTTTATTTTCAATGTATGATTTCCCAACTTGTTTAAAAGAGACCTTATACCGCGGTATATATTCTTCTTTGTAGTACATGTAGATTTCCCTGGGAATATCCTTTTTTTACAGGTTTCGTCCTATGTAATATGAATATTTACCCACAGATTTCCCACGAAAGTAAAAATATAAAAGTATCATTTGATAGCCACTTGAATTAAGTAATACTTGATTAGTCACAACTTTGGACTTAAGGTTTTTGAAGCACGTGGGCTCTTCAGCTGGCTAATAATAGTTATTGTGATGAAACACCTTTATTGAATTTATCCCCTTTCTTCTACTATTGTTCCTTGGTACAAAAAATCTTGTAAGATAATAGATTAAGTATTCTCCTTTCATATCTCAAGTAAGTTATTGCAATGCAACAATTTTGTCTTTCATACCAAGCGTTTCCCGTTAGACAAGTGTTTGAGTAAAATATCACCTTTATAAGAGCTTGAAAAATGTCACTAACATTTTATGTATGTTAAAATGTTTTATCAGTGATGTGCACTTCTTATTGTAACATATAAGCCTGAAGATAATATATTATCTTAGTTTCCAGAACTTTTCATAGGGGTAAATTCTCACTGAGATCGTTCACTTATAACATCTTAAACTCCATAACGAGAGTATTTAGTGAATCTTCTTGATAGCTTAAGGAGCAAGGTTTCACTGATATCAAACCAAAATCTCTTTATAAAAATGGATTGTCATTCCCAACCTTTTTTCACTGTCTATTCTACATCTAACTTAGATGCCAACAATCCATATATTATAATACTTCCTGTTTCGAGTTCCTTTCATGTGGCAGGTTTGCATGTGCGTGTCAGATGTTAAGGTTGTGTTAACCAATTGGCAGTTAAAGGCTTTTACTTAAACTTCTTTTAGTATAAATATATAGTATATTGTGTTGGGTATAGAATTATTTTTCAGCAGGTGTCTGTGACTTGTTGATAACAAATTCAAAATTAAATGAACAGCATGCACCCCACTTATTCTCAAAATAATATATATATATGTTCGAAACTAGTTTTACATATGTACAACAAATTCTGTACACCATAGAAATAAAAAGGATAACATAAATACTATATATTTCTCTTCCTATTGTGAAAAGTTTTCTTAGGCATATTTAGTTGTTTTAGAATTTCAATTGATAGTCGGAAATACCTTTTGCGATTTCTATCGCTTTAATATTCTGTGTGTATTTTATTTAAAATTTTGACGCATGTTACCGCATAATCCTCTTCCAGTAATCACTTCGTCTCATTTCTTCAAATTATCCTCTGTTCTGTTTGTCGGAGTGTGCTCAAAGATACTCTAGAACCACGCTTTGACTGAATAATTTATTCTTTTTATCTCATGCTGTTTCCAGCTCATATCATATTGTTTATATTTTTATTACTTAATTGTCTGCTTGATATATTCTCGACATCAGTGAGTTAAAAAACAATTTTAAATAATCGTCTGCTTTTAACTACTTTATAATAAAACTACTGAACAATCACAAAATATTTATTCGCAAAATTAACTAATTAATAATGTTGTTGTTTTGAATTAAGCACAAAACTACAAAATGGGCTATCTGTGCTCTGCCCTCCACGGGTATCGAAACCCACTTTTTAGCGTTGTAAGTCCGCAGAGATACCGCTGATACACTGGGGTCCTGATTAATAATATCTACACTAAACACTTTTTTTTTATATCGTGACAGGTGTGAATATTGACTATAACATCTGAAACAGAAAATTACTATCTCTAAATTTTGAACATTCATACAACTTCCTTAACCACATGTTCAAAGTTGGAAGATGGTAAAGGTATGTTGCATTGCATATTGCTGAATATTATATCATAGGAAGTATTCATGCATATTTTAAAGAAATTAGGTACAGCTACAAGTTCCATCAAACTCTGTATTGACATCTTAGGACTTTTAACCTCACTTAAATGTTTCTCTCGTTAAACTCAATCATCTAACACATTTACATAAACCGCGTTCTCCTGCCAGTACGATTCTGTCCACTGTCTGAAGTCTTGGAATAACTCCTATGAGATGTCATAGGTAATTAACCTTTCACTTATACTACTTGTTGCAAAGAATAATCTCTAAAGTGGTAGACCCAAAGAGAAACAACTGCAAGAAATTTGATACCAATAAATATAGAGTCACTTTCTTCAATGATAACATTGAACCTAGTGTTAACGTATATATATATATATATATATACGACCCAAAGCTTCATATGGCTTTACCAGTCCAATTGTACATCTCTAAATGTTTTAAAGTTCAGTAAGTACCATTTTGAAACTTATTATTAATAAAGTTGGCTGATTTTTCCTCGTCTTTCTTTTTTTATGGGTATTCGATTATTTTTCGAAATGACGCAAACATAAGTGACTACACAAAAAAGCTAAGCCGGTGAACAAAACCAATCAATTGGAAAAAAAAAAGTATCTTGGAAACTAAGACTGTTTAAAACACTAGATGCCAGACTAACAAGTTGCTATAGCTTTCTAATGGTTAATAATATTTAGATTAGATTATAAATTATGTTCTTCCTCTCCTACCACTAAATGTAGACGTCGTCAACAGCTGATAAAACATTTTAAAAAGAAACAAAATTAACTTGTTCACAGCAAATTAGCTTAATCTGTTTCGCACCATTACAGTTGTTGTTGGTTTCAGTCACAACTGGCTCCCCAGTAGCACAGCGGTACGTCTGCGGACTCACACTCCTAAAAACCGAGGTTTGATACCCGGGGTGTGCAAAGCACAGATAGCCAATTGTGTAACTTTGTGCTTAATTCCAAATAATCAATAAGTCAGTCACTACCGTTTTATCCCAGCTGTCTTGATGAGCTCTGGTACTTAGAGAGAGACGTTGTCAGTACTTTATACAGTGTGGTTGACACATTATTACATATATATATATATCTTCACTTTCTACATTATGTTTCTGGATATATTTCAATTAATATTCTCAAAACATCTAAATAAATATATATATGTGACCATTACACTATTAAGTGTCAGTAATGTATAAAAGATGAAATATCATGGCTTGTTTAGGATAAACCAAATAATTAAGATATTAAATTTTACAAATGTTTATAGTTATTGATAATAACAGAAAATCTAAGGGTCATAGTTAATAGCATTAACTCAAACTTTAAAGCCCATCATACACAAACTAGAAGTTACTCTTTTTGAAAGTAAACATTTTATGCAGACTTTTTTAAAGCTGCTACACAACGTGTAATATACAAATGTGGTGAGTGTAATATTTCTAAAAACCTTAAATTTATCAGTATTCAATATTTCTCGAATATGCATAAAAATACGAGTAACCTTGTGTGTCATTGAAATTAAACATTTGTTATTTTTTTAAGTTAGAAAAAGTATATCTATCTTTAAATGTGAAAGAAGTTCAAAATGATCTGCATGACCACAAAGACGTTTAACTTTCAGGAAGATTCTTTTGTGATGTCAGAAGTAGGTTCAACCAATCAGAAACTAGAAGAAATAGAACCACAATTTCCAAAACAATTTGATGTGCTGCCAAAAGAAGCTTTAAAAATGAAAGAATTTTACATTTTATTGATAATGTGCATTAGCTCGTTTCATTCATCTATGTTTGTCAGTAATTTTTATAAGGTAAGTGATTTATTTTTCTTTATCTCAGTGTTTTTACTAAAATACTTTGATTTAGTTCCTAGATTAATTCAAAATAATAAGAAATTGCAACTAATTTATCGTTTGATTATTAAAATATACTGTGCTTGAGTATCTTTCATAGCCAGTGCTCAAAAATGAGAATTTTCCCAACATTTAGGAACCATTATTTCTAAGTAGAACAACCATCTGTACTTTTAATTCAGGAAACGAAGTAGATTGGAATTCATTTACTAGGACTAGCTGATTATGTGCTGTTATGTCAATTGTCAAACAATACTCTCTCATTAGCTTTAAAAGTGAAGTTCAGAAACATAAAATAGAACTGAAAGTTATCTTTAAACTTGATGTACAAAAAATATAAAAGAAAGTAAAAAAATTGTCTCTTTGTTCTCAAAAAATAAACACCTTTCTGAACATACAATCAGCCAACCATTAGCTTGCCTTGAAAGTGGGGCTAACTAATATCTATAATGGTTAATATTTCCAAAATACTGTTTGTCTATTAGAAATAATTAATCAGTCCTCACTCTATCTTTCGACGTAACTTCCTCTTTGAGGTGAAAGAGTATCCCAAGAAACATTCTACCTCTGTATCTTACCTTCCCTTGGTTTCAAACATCCACATATTCGTTGCGTGTATTGATTCATGAATAGAATCTCAATGTGGAAGTGGTGCTTCAATAAATACAGTGCAATAACGTATCCCTGACATCCTGAGGTAGTTTCTGCAGGTAATCTGTTGTGGCAACAATCGACTAAGTGTTATTGGTAGACGCCCTTTAATAATGAAATGAATATTGTGTCCGTTTAAGTCAGTGTATACAGTTTGTAACTGGGAAGAGTTATTGCCTAAAGAAATTTTCCAAATATCCTATAATAAAATTTATTTCTGAACTTTCCAGCCAAGGAATATCAGTTGTTCAACTACACTTGGAAGAGTGAAATACTTGAGTCAATCGGTTTATCATTTTACCCTTGCATCACCATGCTAAACTATTGGTTTATTAGCTCGATACCTGAATAGCCATTAGAGTTGGCTATATTTTCACCTGACAGAGCAAACCCAGGTCATTTACTTCGTAACATTTAAATGTTGATAAGGCTGTTATAAATATATCTTAACTGGGTTAAACTATATTAAATTTGTCTGGACACTTTATTAACTATATTTACTTTTAGTTATGAAATATATGTTGCTATTAAATCAAACTTTTTTCTAATTATTAAAAAATGAAAAGATTTTAAAATGAACAAAACAGTTACATTTACGTTCTTCATATACAATTGCCTTAACAGTTTCGGCTGAGTATGTTGGCTGTAGTAATGATTTTCTAGATTATGGCAGAACATCTGCCATCTACAACAATAACACTAAAGTTAGTTCAAACCAGAACATGGAAAGAACCGAACAGTTACATAAATGATATGAGTGCTTATTAGCTAGTGTATGGGAAAATATGAAATGTGTACAAATTACAATAAGGATTATAAGACGGTTTATAAATTTTACAAATTATACCATTTCATTTTTAGATATATGGACAAATATTTATAGATGATGACATATTTCTAGCTACAACGGGTTCTGCATCGGGAATTGTTCACGTTGTTTTTAGGGTACTTATCGGCCTGATTCAGGACAAAATTTCTTTCAAAGTAAGTAAGCTAACAGACAAAAAATAAAACTTTCTTAGGTTTGGTTAAAAGTTAATATAAATATTATTTTAAAAATAATTTACCTTCGTCATTTTGGGAGAAAATAACTACAAACTAACATAGTGCAGAGTTTTAAGTAGCTAAAACTAATCTGTGATATTTTCAAAAATGTTTTCAGTTGAAAGCAGCTAGCCAAAAGGAGAGCTATAATTTAATGAAACTGTAAAGAACTGAAGAACCGACCTCTACACTGTGGTTTCTCTACAAGTAGCACTTGCCGCCTATTTCAGTGTACTTGTCCTGAATATCCCGCCTAAATAATCTATCAAAGAACAACGTAAAGATCATTTATTCACAAAAATATAACATGGTTTGACGAAGTTTCAATCTCATAGCTGAGAATGTTTTCTTCTAATGTTTTACTTATAATTTCTTTACGATTTGCAAATTAATTAAGCAAGTATTGTTTACACGGCCTACTGCATATTTTTACGTTTAAAATCTTTATCAGTTCTGATAATTGTAAAAATAATTTAACATAACTTACGAAATGTTTGTTTCGTTGTTGTAATTATTGGTGTTACAATACTTTAATGAATTCTAATTTCATCACTTTCGTCAAAAACTAATGTTGTGACTGTTATGAATTATTCTGTGATGCACTTGTGATGGAGGGCCTTCGAAACAACGTTACACTATTATATTTTCACTTCTCTGGAATCCAAACATTTATCCTTATTTTTTCTGCATGGTGGTTCTTGAAAAATCATGCTACTTTGACCTGGAATTATTGAAGATGAGGGGCCTAGAAGTGGTTCTTTCATTGTCATTTGGCTCGTCAGTTGTGGCTCAGATGAATGGAAGGCCTGGTTTCAACATCCTTAATGGCTGTTAAGGCACTGCTGATCTGGTATAGTGCTAAAACCTAATAATGCTGTATTATCCCAGTATGACTGAAGCACGTTCCATTATAGACATTCAGGATCGATATGGTTGACGGGTTCTGAAACATTCTCTTTTTAGGTGGGTGATCAAATTAAATGAAAACCACATTCACCGTCTCCTACAATTCCCTTATCTCATTTTCTGATTTTATATTCATTATCGAATAGGAATCTTAGCCAATCGTCACTCATTTTATATCCAATAGGCGAGTTACTTCTTCAAATACTGTACAATGATAAGATCTGAAGACCCATCACTCGAAACGTCCTAACAACAGAATAGTGAATTTCCTAAAATCAAAATCGGAGATGTAATTATTAACATGAGCAAACACCGTTCTTTGAGATCTAAAAGATGACTCATTGCAAAAGGGAATATCCTCATCATCCCTTTGTAGGACATTCTTTTTTTGTCGACCCAATAAAGGAATATTACGTGTCAATAGATTTTCCAATCAAATTAATGTAAAATGCAATCCTGCATTAGTTTACAGTTTGGTGTTTGCATTACTACGTTTGTCTTTCAATGTTAAAGCAGTTTTTATTTAACGTAGGACCACATATTTGTAACTATCTTTATTGTCAGTAGTTTAGGCACTATAAAACACTGAGATGGTCAACGTCTATAAAACATCTTCTATCATTAAACAAAGAATACGGAATATTTTAACATTTACTACAGTTGAGTAATGTCGCGACTGTTAAAGAGCAAACGTCTGTCTCTGTTTTACCTAGAGAGTACTTTGACAATTTAAGACCTCTAGCACCATGCAAAGGCAAGTACATTAATATAACTTAATGTCTAACGCATTACAGTATCTACAAACAACACTAGCGAGTGG
The DNA here is from genome assembly GCF_004210375.1 of Tachypleus tridentatus. Taxonomy (NCBI): domain Eukaryota; kingdom Metazoa; phylum Arthropoda; class Merostomata; order Xiphosura; family Limulidae; genus Tachypleus; species Tachypleus tridentatus. The sequence continues at coordinate 159,029,421 of NC_134831.1, forward strand.
TTGGCACATTTTAAAGTCGCCTTCAAGGTTCAGGACCATTATTTAGTCCTATGTACGCTCACTTGAATATCATCTATTAATATGTACCTGTTTCTTCTACTTAGGGCAGTTTTCATGGAGTCCAATATACATTTTGTCGAGTAAAGATAATAAATGTGGTAAAAATGAAAATGATTCAGCTGTCAATATAATCCTCCTGCATATTCTAAGGCGAAAATTATCATGCCAAAGCAGCAGAACTGCCGAAGTCATCGTCTGAATTTAAATTACATCAAAACATTGATTCAATCTTAATATTCGTTGTGTTAATTCTGTTATTAGACTTTCTTGAAACTTTCTTATAGTGTCATCATTTGGCAGTAATCGCTTTGTAGAAAGAACATGTTGTGCAATGAATGAGTTCATGGAGGGTGGAGTAGCATTGTTAGTAGTTCAGCATTTTCTCATAATGAATATACCACTTACAAAACCTTTGAAGGCCATTGGTATCAGTTTTTCATCGTTCACGTTATTCTTTCTTTTCCCATAGGGACGACCTTCTAGTGTACTTTCTGTCTCTTTATAATATATTGGGAAAATTAATTTAACTCAATCCACTCTGGTGTATCAGGTATACTGACGAGAGGGATTAAGATGTGAAGTATGTGCTTTCAGATTACAACCTTTCCTTTTCAATGTTTTGAATACGCATTTTTCATGTTCCAAGTAAAGTATTTCCTTCAATTGACATTTCCATTTTTTCGCTCTTTCACTATCCTTTTTGTTGGTAAATGGGCACTGAACAAGGTGACAGAGATAAATTTCTTCGTGAAGCATACTGATCAACTACTTTATATTACCTCTTCTAACTCTTGGAGAATATTGCACTTATCTTCAGGTGCAAAATATACTGTTGATGTGATGTATTCTAGTTTATTGGTCTTAGCACTACATTTGTTGAGATGTAATAACAATTACGTGCTCCATTTTCAATGTTGGTAATGCTCTATAAGCTGTTTAAATTTCGTTATTCTCTCAGATAAAAGTAGCACAAAAATTTCAGGTGGGTACTGTTGGAAAGGAGCATTCACTTTGGTCTATAGTTTTGAAATTATAAACGGTTTTGTGCTGTAAGAATCCTGAAACAAACAAAGAAACAAACTTTCGAGGGTTGGTAAGAATATCATCTCTAGTGTTACCACTGTTTCTTATTTAATTAATATGATACTTAAATAAAGGAAAAAAAAAAGCTTGAATTTAAACAGCATTCAACATATTTTTTTTACAATATTTAGAACTAAAACTATGGCGTTTATAACTATGTCGTTATCATTCGAGATATTGTCATTCGATTTTAGGTTTTTGTTAAGAAAAAATTCTGTTTTTAATTTCTTATACAGTACACAGTGACCAACTACGATATCGTGATGTTTGTAAATTAATTATACTTTCAGTCATTATTTATTGTTTATTTGTTTTCTAGGTTGAAAAATATTAAATCCTAGTCAAACATGTGCCTTTTAAAAACTGTTTTACTTGTACTTAATATGCAGTCAGTAAGCCTAATTTTGATGGGACTGAAGGCGATACTACTGTTTACGCTCGTAGCGACATCTTACGGTGGAAAATTTATGTTCATAATCTGGATTTGTGGACTATTTGCTACATTTCCTGTTGAGTTTGTATGCATTCCTGCCGCTGTTGCCGAAATGTTTGGAAAGAAACACGTAGCTATGATTTATGGAATGATCTACTTTGCAGCAGTAAGTAACTAATAACATGTGTGTACCTTCAACTCAATGACAAGCTACAGGATTTCTATGCATTCTTTAACAATACCGAAATTTATTATTCAAGCAGATAGCAATATAACGTCTTTCGGCGCCAATAAAGTCAACTCTTTTAAGATAAGAAAGGAAATGAGAGTATTAAGCATTAAATATTTGAAACATTCATATATACTGTTCAGTTTTCACTTTATATTTTTAATTAAACATTCTCTAATTCACCTGCGTTGTGTATCTCAAACCCTGATAGTTACTTCAATTTTTTTATGGATATTTAAGTGCTGAGTGACGACAGATTTCTCCCGTTTCATACTGTAGTCAAGAGGGCTGTTCAAAAAATACGTGGACTGTTTGAATTGCGCGGCTCCAGTTGGTTCCAGGGGAATCCGCTTGGTGTCGCTAGGTTCGCACAGATCAGCTGATTAAGACGCCATTTCCCGATTGCAGATATCTTCATTTGTGTATTAGCTACGCGGTTTTAAGTGAAGTGCGATTTTTTCGTTTGGCGGATTTCAGAATGAATGACCTGAAGGAGCAACGACTTGCTGTGAAATTTTGTGTTAAACTTGGAAAATCTGCGACTGAAACTTTTGCTATGCTTAACACGGCTTACTGTGATGTTGCTATGAAGCGTACGGCATGTTTCAAGTGGCATGAACGTTTTGAGGATGGTCGACAGTCCATTGAAGATGATGAGCGTCCTGGACGTCCTTCCACGTCAACTGACGACCACACGTCGACAAAATCAACGCCTGGTGCGGGCAAATCGACGTCTGACTGTCAGGGAGCTTGCTGAAGAGTGTGGGATATTAGTTGGATCTTGTTACGAGATTTTGACCGAAAAATTGAAGATGCACCGCGTTGCTGCGAAATTCAGCCCTCAGAACTCGTATGTTTTTGGTCAAACACTCGATCACTGTTCTTCCCCACCCTCCCTACTCACCTGACCTTGCTCCTTGCAATTTTTTCTTGTTCCCCAAACTCAAAAGACCCTTGAAAGGAAGAAGATTTGAGACGATTCCCGAGATTAAGGCAAATGCGACGAAGGAGTTGGAGGACATTACAAAAGAAGCGTACCAGTACTGTTTCGACAAGTGGAAACACCGTTGGGATAAGTGTGTGCGTTGGGGAGGAGAGTACTTTGAAGGGGTCCCAGACTCTTAACTTCTAAATAAAGTACATTTTGTTTTATGACGTCAGTCCGCGTATTTTTTGAACAGATCTCGTATATACTTATGTTTATTTTTCAAACATCTCAATGTGAGTGACTTCGTACTATCTTTTATCTATTGGTCCAACATATTGATATTTTTATTTAATAATCATTTAACTGCTAATGACCCTATATATATATATATATATATATATGTGCTTCTATCTGATACTTCATCTTGTTGATATTTATTTTTATTTAATAACCATCTAACTGCTGACTGATTATACATTATTCTAGCCGATACTTCACTCTACTCAATAATACATTTATTTCTTAACCTACTGACCGCTAAGTGACAGTATTTTCTTGTAGATGGTGCATCAATTTTACTGATAAATTTTTGTTGTACCTTTAACTTCTCAGCTATCTTCTTTCTTCGTGTAGGGTACTTCTATTATCTTCTGGCCTATGGCGTTTCAAGTAATTATTCCGTACTTCGGATGGTTTGGAATATTTTGTTTGATGGGGAGTATTTCGTTCGTTGGTAAGTTATGAGAGTTCGTATGCAATAAAGTAATAATATATTGTTTTTCATCTTTACTGTATTTTAAAATTTGTTCAGTTATTTGACATCGCTACTTTTAAGATAATAAATGTAATGACAATTAAATAAATAAATTACAGTTTAACAGCGCAAAAAGTAAAAGTAAGTTTAACTAAGTCAAGTTACTTTTGGATCAAATACCACATATCTCATCATTAAAACATTATTAAATTGAACGTTTTCTAAACAGCTAAATATGAAATCAATTTGAAAAATATTGATGACTGAAAATGGCAAGACGTCATAAAACTGAAAGTTTTATAACAAACTATAATAGAATCGGTATTCATTGTCATATAATAAACTTAAATTAAAGTTATTTTACCAACTATAAATTCTGTAATGTGGTTTTGCGAATTTTTATAGAATAAATAATTACATTCTCTGTTGAAACATATACATGATGAGTATTTAGTTTTTGTGCTAAATGTACTTTCTTTTCAAAGAGGATTTAGGCTTAGAATCCTAACTTATAGTATATTGTCGTTGCACATAATGTTCAACAATACTAGGACTAATGTAAAAATCAATGTATTTGTACAATAAGCACGATTGCAAAGCACAAGTCAAATATTTTACACTTTACTCTACTCTAGGCCCATCTTAACGTCAACGTTAATGAATCATAGTTTTCTCGCTATCAAACAAATTGCATTATTAGAATATCATACCTTATAACAGTATGTTCGTGCAATATATAGTAATATCAAAAAATTAGGACACCCTATGAAAGTCTCTGTGAAAATTGTGGATAAATGGATATTTAATCTCAATTGTAACAATACTGAGAGATTAAAAATATAACTAAACAATTAAAACTGAAGAAAAGATTTTTCAAGATCTTCTGTAAAATGTAATTTTACAAAAATGCATATTCTAACTCAGGAAAAGTTAGGACACCCCCACATTTATACCCACTTAAAATGGCTCAACTCACACACAGGTGTGTCACACCAGGTGCATGTGTTTAGTAGATCGTTACTCAGCATTGTGAATGAGGTTTGCCCCATTTATACCTCAGACATTTTGTCTGATGTGTTCTTGCCTGTCGAAGTGTTCACTCGCGCCACTTTGTTTCTGCTCGCTGCGTGGTTTGTCGTGCCGTAGATTGCTGTTCCCGTTACGGGTGGTTGTGTTGTTTATTACCGTGTACTGTATCGTAACCGGTATTATTCGTGGTACATGGTCGTGTATTGTGCTGTTTCCGTGCTGTTTAGCAGCCGTTTCGTGTTTGTGTGTATACTGTGTAGTGTCGGTTGGTATGCCCATAGCCATCCGGCCGTACTCTGTTCGGCCGCGGTCAATCCGCTTTGTGGTGCCCTCGGCCTCGCTACCCTTGGCGGTTATAGACGCCTTGAACGCCGCTGTCGGGGGTAGCCACACTGACTGCTTGCAGCATTTTGGGGGCAGGCGTTATGTGGCGACGCTGGCGTCGGCCGTTCATGCCCGTCGCCTACTGGACCAGGTGGTCTTTCCCTTGGAGGACCAGCGTGTGCCTGTAGAGCCGGCTGGGAAAAACATTAAGAGGGTGACTCTCCGGTTGGCCCCGTTTGAGATGTACCACGACATCATCAAGATCGAGCATGAGGCGTAACAGACATGCAGACGCCAGTCCCAAACTTCATTCTCGTCAACGGGTTCCGGGCAATGTGAAATTACCCGGGCATAAATCGTCTGTCTCGCCGCTGTGGCCTGGAGGGCAACCTGTTGGCAGAATGCCAGACCCCCAGTGCAGGGTTTGTCAGGCATATGGACATGTTGATGATACATGTGAAGTAACTTGTACTACTTGTAGTGGTGGCCACACGCCCTCGCATTGCCCGAGTAGTGTGGCGACGTAAGCCTCGGTGGCTGCGGGGCCGTCGACAGTTTCGTGGCCCAAGGAGACCAGGGCTACGAAGGTGTGGGCGGCCGTTCGTCCTCCCGCATCGTCCGCGGCGACCGTGGGTGGGGTGCACAAGGGGGCGCCTGTTCTGGCGCCTAAAGTGTCAGGGAGCCGTGGAGCCTCGGTTCTCAAAGGAGGGCCATGTCTTGCCCGCCCAGGAAGTGGAGATAGTGTCCTCTGAGGTGGAGGGTAGCGCTTCGGGTGCTGTTTGGGTGGAGGGGGCGTCTGAGAGGGCTTCAGCTCATCCTTCGGGCCCGGGTTTGAACAAAGCTTCTGTGGGGATTCAGGATGGCCTGACTGGCCCTGAGGCGTCCCCCGTCTCCGTGGAGGCTCTGGCCTCCTTGTTGGGTGGTGTGGAAGTTGGGGGCTGTGTGGGCGCCCACGATCTAACTGCCCCTGTAAGTGTTGGGAAGAGTCCCTCTGTGGAGGGTCCTGTCCCCCTGTTTGGGATGGGTCAGTGGTAGTCGTCAGAGACTCCGTGGAGTCTCTATCTTCTCTTCCTAGTGCCACTGAGGCTGGGGGTTGTGAGGAACCGTCAGCACTGGCTTTGGGGATGGTGGACGTTCTGGCCCCCTCCCCGAGGCCGTACTGATGCCGACCCCGTCGCTGAACGAGCTCTCGTCACCCAGCTCATTCATGAGCATCTTGGACTACCCAGTCTTCCCTGTCTATCTGGATTGAGTGAGGACAGTGGGGAGGTGTGGTGGCCTTGCAGCCCTGTTTTGTTGCCGGACCTCGGTCTGGATGTCTCTCATGTGCGGAAGCAGTGGTCGGATGTCGGTGACCACTGCTGCGAGGAGGGTATAGGGTCGGGTAGCCTCAAGAGGCCTCATGCCCCCTACCTCCGTCACCTTTGTCAAAGCAGCAGCGTCACTGAGTTCTCCCTTCTGATTGGTTGATGGGTTTTTCCTTCATTATGCTGAACATTCGAGTGTTGCGTAGCGTTGCTAAGCAATTCCACGCGTTCTCCCTCTTCAACCGCTGCAGGAGACCCATTTTGCCTCTCGGAGGGACCATTTTTCCTTTTTCTCCTGTTACCCTGTCCATCCCTTCTGGTCGTTTGGCACTACGCGTTCGCCTGTAATGGGGATCCTCTTCCGCCCGCATTTTACTGGGATCATCCTCGCATCGCTTAGCGATGCTGAAGGGCGGGTGGTGTTCGTTGATGTTGTCACTGGAGGTCATAAGATTCGGCTTATAAATGTCTATGCACCTGTCTGGCCTGGGGAGAGGGAGGTCTTCTTCTCGGGCTTGGACAGGTTCGTGATTACACAGGCGGATATCGTCCTTGGCAGCGACTTCAACTGTGTTTTGGACCCTCCCCTCGACAAGATTGGGGGTGACCCTCTTGCTGGTGATCAGTGTGTGTGGTGTCTGCGTGTGGTGCTGTCGAATTTTGCCTTTTTTGATGTCTGGCGTGTACTGCATGGGTCTGCTTTTTTGGCTACCTGGACAAGTCTGAGCGTTTATTGTCGCCTTGACAGGTTCTATGTGACACCTGGCTTTCGGCAGAGCCTCGGTGGGGCTGCTGTTCATCGGGTTGGGGATGTGTCATTTTACGTGTCTAACCATCAGACGTTTGTTTGACATTTCAGAATTTTGTCCCCGTTTTTTGGGGCCCCGATGTGTGGAGACTCACCGTATACCTCCCTGCCAAGGATGGGATTGGAGACGCTTTGCTTGCCCTTGTTTGGGGGCTTTGTTCTGTCGAGTCTGTCACCGGGTCATGGTTGGCGTGTCTCAAGCAGGCCTGTGCCTCCTTGCTGAGGCAAGCTGGCGTGCGGCTCTTGCGTGCCGGCTGCCTAGCCTTTTATAACAAGCAGAACATCTTGACTGCCTAGCTTCGTGGCAGACCGACGGATCGCTGAGTCCTCTCGAACATTGAGACACTCCATAAGGAAGCAAATTTGGACTACTCGAAACTGTTCCATGCAGCGAGCGTTTCTAGTTGCTCCATCCCAGAACTACCACCACGGTTCTGCTGTGCGAGTCACGGGAGGTGGCTAAGACCAGATACATCTCCTGTCTGTTGTTGGAGAATGGTCGATCATCATCTGACATCTCCGAAATTCTGGACGCGTGCCTCGGCTACTATCGCCATTTGTTTTCGGCATCGCCCGTGGACGAGGGGTTGTGGGACGACATTACTCGGTTTTTGCCCTCCCTCGACCCTTCCTTTCACTGACAGCTGGTGAAACCAATCTTCTTGAGTAAGTGTTGGTCGGCCATTCGGTCCATGTCGCTTGCTAAGTGTCCTGAGCCGGATGGACTGCCGGTGGAATTTTACAGCCACGTGTTGCATGTCGTCAGACCCTCCTTCGTCCGACTTTTTAACACCTGTCTGGCTGCAGGGTCTCTGCCACCGAGAACGCTGGATGGGCTAATTACGCTTATCTGTAAGGATTCCAGCCAGTCTGAAGATCTTTCCTCGTGGCGACCCATTTCTCCCCTGAACGTGGATGCGAAGATTATTTCTAAGGTCCTATGTGCCCGTTTTGGTGTGGTCATGCCTTCCTTGGTCCGCTGCACTCAGACTTTTGGCGTGTGGGACAGAAGTATCCAACAAAACCTGGTGCTTCTCAGGGACCTGTTCCATTACATCACGAATCAGGATATCCCTGCAGTCTTTGTGTCCCTCGATCAGAGCAAAGCTTTCGATTGAGTTCACCATGGATTTCTGTGTTTCGTTCTGGGGAGGTGTGGCCTCTCTCTAATTTTTGTCTGGTACGTGCAGGCTCTTGGTTAACGGGTACCTGATATCTTCCTTTCCTAGCTTACACGGGGTTCGTCAGTGCTGCCCATTGTCCCCGACACTTTACGTGCTGGTTATCGAGCGCCTGCTCTCTCATCTGTACCACTCGGTCTCGGAGTGTGGCCTTTAGATGCCGGGGGACTATGATAACCTGTTCCATGAGAACTTTACATCCTTAGGTTGTAATGTCCCCAAGTCTCGTGCACGGGGCTTTGTCAAATGGGCCTCGTCTGCCAACTACCCGTTTGGTATGGATTGGACCCCCTCCCCGATAACCTGCTTCGAGGTTTGTTTCCTCGCGGGCCCTGGGGCTGCTTGGAAGGAGGTGGTTCAGTGTGTTGGTTCGGCAGTGCACGATTACTGCTACTGCCCTGTCAAACAGGTTGACAGGGTGGAGGTGGTGTGGAGGAGGATCCTCCCCTTGGTACCTGCGGGTTGTTCTTCCTCTGGATGACTGCACTGCACGAGCCATCGAACCCCATGTCTTTGCTTTCTGTCAGGCAGCAAGCCAGAGACAGTGTCTCGGCTCTACTTGACGCTGCCGCCTCGCAGGGTTAGTCTGGGCATCCCATGTGTCTGGACCCAGTGTCTTTTCCTTTTTTCTGTCTGTTGCCTTTTGCTGTCTCTCTTTGGAGGGTCACCCCTGTTGCCACCTAGTGAGATTCTTGGTCGGCACGGGGCGCAGGCTCTTGGGTGTTCCTATGAGCCTGCAGACACCTATGTGTTTTGACCCTCCTTCCTGGTACATCGGCGCTGCTGCTGCAATTCGGCGGTGTCGTACCGTGTATGCCGATGTACCAACGGACTCCCGTTCTCTCTACCGCCTACTGGTCCTTGCATGTACGTACCCACAGGATGGAGCGACACCACCCTGTTTTGCCGTTGGATGTTGTTTGGAGCCGCATAGCGTTGCACCATGTTGATAACTACCTCAAGGCTTTCAACTGCTGTGTGGTGCACATCATCGTGCTAAACCGCCTTGCCTCCGCTCTTGCTTTGTTTGCTTGTTTCAGTTAGTATATATTAATGTTTGCATATATTTAATTTTTTTGTTTGTATATATTTACTGTCTTTTTTATCGTTTGTATGCATGACTGTTTGTATACATTACATGTTTGTTTCGTTTGTACATATTAATGTTTGTATCTGTTTTAATGTTTTCTTTCGTCTGAATATATCTATTGGTTATATATATGTACTGTTTTTCGCTAGTATTTCATGTCTTGCCTTTTTGTCCTTTTTTTTTGTAAATAAATTCAAAATGACAGCAAAAGAACTGTCTGAGGCCTTCAGAAAGAAAACTGTAGCAGCTTATGAGTCTGGTAAGCTATTTAAAAATATCTCAAAAGATTTTAAAATCAGCTATTCCGCTGTTCGGAAGATAGTCAACAAGTGGAAGGCTTTCATAACAACTGCCAACATGCCCAGGTCTGGTCGTCCAGGCAAGTTCACCCCGACAGCAGACTGCAAGTTGCTAAAAGAGGTCTCCAAAAACCCTAAAATGTCATCACGGGACCTACAGCAGGCTCTGGTTACTGTTGATGTGAAAGTGCATGTCTCTACAATCAGAAAGAGACTGCACAAGTGTAATTTGCATGAGAGGTGTGCAAGGAGAAAACCTTTGCTCTCTAAGAGAAACATCAAGGCCAGACTGAAGTTTGCCAGAGAGAATGTAGACAAAGACCAGGACTTCTGGAATAATGTTCTTTGGACAGATGAGTCCAAAATTGAATTATTTGGATACCAGAACAGAGGACATGTTTGGCTTAAACCAAATACAGCATTCCAGGAAAAGAACCTCATATCAACTGTGTAGCACAGAGGTGGAAGTATCATGGTTTGGGGCTGCTTTGCTGCAGCAAGTCCTGGACAGCTCACAATCATAGAATCCACCATTAATTCTACTGTGTAACAGAAGGTGCTTGAGGATAATGTGAGACCATCTATACGAAAATTAAAGCTGAAGCGGAACTAGACCATGCAACACGACAATGACCAAAAACATACCAGTAAATCCACCAAGGACTGGCTGAAAACTAAGAAATGGAGAGTCCTGGAATGGCTGAGTCAAAGCCTATATCTTAAACCCATTGAGTCGCTGTACATGCAAGACACCACTAAATCATCTCACAGCTGACAGAATTCTGCGTTGAGGAGTGGGGCAAATTTTCTTCAGACCGATGTCAAAGACTGGTAGATGACTACAAGAAGCGTATCACTGCAGTTATTTCAGCCAAAGGGGGTAACACAAGCTGTTAGGGGGTAGTGTGTCCTACCATTAGTAATGGTTAATTAATTAGTTAATATAAAATAGTTAAAACAAAGAATATTTTTAAGAGTAATTTGTACATGAAACATAATGACTCTGTAACTATTTCGCGATGAGGAGAAATCCACGTGAAGTAAAAATGTATCTCAGGAGGCTGGTGTGAGTTTTACACTTTTATCAAATAAAACAGAGAACAACATTTCGACCTTTTTGGGTCATCTTTTTAGGAACTCCAGTGTTAAGTATTTCATTGTATGTATAACAATGACATAATTGTATTGTAAGAAACTATCACTGTCATAATTGTGATGTCTTTTTATTTGAAAACTAACACATTTGTGTTTCTCTTCCGTCCTGCTTTGACATGACAGATACATGCTCTCAAATATCTAATAGAATATTGTAGAAATATAACAATTTTGCTCATATTTGTTCATGTTTACAATCTTTGTAATTCAGACCTATTACATGCATCATTTCACTAAAAATATTTTTCGTTTCTTAATACTTAATACTATTTTGTTCTTTATACAGGTTTTCTTGCATCAATAGTGTATCCTGAAAATATCGCACAGAACTAGCAAAGTGAAATGTTTGTAATGACGAAAATCATCAAGTCTTATATGTGACTGTTCTTTGGCAGAAATGAACCAATCAACCTTCGGGTCGCTTCATAATTTACAGTCCTTATTTTTGATTGGGTAAAGAAGATTTTGAATAAAGAATATTAACTCTTGTATTTTACTTTCCTTTATAAACTATATTTAAATGTAGTCATAGAAACACATGTTTCACCGTTGATCTTGGTTGTTTTGCATATGGAAGCTAAGATGAGGTATTGCTTTAAAACTTTGCTGTATTCTTGTAAAAATTATTATTACGTTAGATGGAATAATTACATAAAGCACTATAATAAAACATTAACAATATCATGTAGCTTATTTTTGTTCACTATATGTTTCTGTTTGTTTTTGACCTGTCGTTTACAGAGTATAAATAGGTGGGTGCAAGGTTCACATACCCATATCACAAAAATGATCTCCACATTATAGGGTAGTCGGTATGATTTGATAATGACAGAAAACTTCACTATGCAAATAAAATATTCCAAAGAGTTGGCAGCTGGTGTTTTTAGCGAAGTTCTTTTCTTCCTAAGTAAAAGTTCAAAATTAGAACAGTAACACACAGGTAGCTCTTTTATAAAGGTAACGCGATGCTCCTAAAAATGTTTTTATAATTGTACATCGAACTGGATGAATAATGTGACGTATCAAGAAGATTAATTTACCACTATGAACTTATAGTACAGTAATCAGTAAAGTTTATTTTAATAATGAAATACTACCTCAGAACTATTTGTAACACCTTATTTGAAGTGGGTAAATACCTTAAAAAAAACAGCAATATATCTGGAGAATAAAACGTGTACACATTTGAAATTTCATTTTCAATTACCTAGAAAACAAACACAATAGGAATTACAACAGAAATAGAGTTGTGATCACCTCTGGGCAGGTATAACTGCACACTCGTCCTGAAGGTGATTGGGCCTGCGGCTTTTTCTATTGTCTAATAGTATTGTCTGATTGTTCTAGAATAATGTACTCATACTTGACACTTAGTGATGTTTACCATCCATGAGGAAAACGATTTTATTGAAATTTTAGTTTAAAAAAAAAGTATTAACCACAGCGTTATACCACAGAGTAGATCTGACTTTATATTTTTTTAAGTTTGTTTCTTAATTGCTTTATATTTTAAACTTACTCCTCTATTGTAATTCTTATTGATTAACAATGGCGTCTGGTATGGTTAGGGCGTTTGACTTGTAATATGAAGGTAGCGGATTCGAATTCCCGTTACACAGAACATGATCATCTTTTAAGATGTGAGAGCGTTGTAATGTGTCTGTCAATCTCACTATTCGTTGGAAAAAGAATATTCCAAAAGTTGGTGGTAGTTGTAGATGATCTTCAGTCTTATACTGCTAAACTAGGGACGACTAACACAGATAACCCTCGTGTAGCTTTGCACAAAAAACAAACAAACATGAAATACATGAGACAGCGTAAGTTTACGGAGTTACAACACTAAAATTAGGGGTTCGATTCCACTTGGTGGGCACAGCAGACGTGGCAATGTGGCTTTGCTATAAGAAACCAGGTGATGTTTTTTATTTTTTCCTCATAATTTGAACTACTCTAGAGATTTAAACTTTGATATTTTACAAATTAAAAAATCAACATTAGCAATAGGCCACATTTTCCTGTTTTAAGATTGGCGGTTAAACATTTATGATATGTTTAGAGTGGTTGTACTAGTTTATTAGCTTCGGAATCTTTTAAATCAAAATTAATCCATGTAAGTTAGTACTGAAAAACTGCTGAGGAAAGTCGAAACGTTTTCTCAAAAATAAACGATTTTAAAATTATCAGTAACTTTTATGTTAATCCAGGTATTTATTAGGTTGTTAATTTTGGTGTCCCACTTATGAGTTGGAAAGTTTTTAGAAAAAAACGAAACAGTTTTTTACATTAAACTTTTCAAATTGAAATGTCGGTAAAATTGTATAATATTTTTTATCGTATAAGTATTAAATATGTCTTATTACCAATTAAACTGAGAGGTAAGAATAAAAGAACAATGATATTAAAAATAAAAAGTTAAAATATAAGGAAAGAGGAAGTAAAAGCTTATATGAAAAACCTAACAACACTAACAAAGATTCACGAGAAAAGAATCATTCATAGAGATATTAAACAAAGCAATTTCTTGTACAATAAGAAATTAATACGTCAATTTTTTTGAAATTGTACACAACTGGGACATGATTGTCACTTGCGATTTTTTATTTATGCCAAAACCTATTCTGTTTTTCAGAGGTAAATTTGTATAAACTGAATACAATAAGTTTTTAAACTTCATAGCTTATTTTAACTAATTTCGTAATATTTAACATATTAAAATAAATTTAGCTTTTAATAAGTACTGACATTTTCCTTGTGAAATAGTTTTACTACTTAATTATTAACCCAAATAATTTGTACATATTTTTATATTTTTACCTCTGGTTTTAAGCCACATTACTTGTTTGTATTTAAAGTTCAAAGTGTTTATCACTGGTGTTTTGTTATTTAGAATGATGTGATAAACTGTGTAACTGACTAATGCTTCAATCTTACCCTTAGATATGTTTTAGTTTCGAGTGATCCATAGTTTTCTGTAACATACCTAAAACGTCTTAGTAGTTTCGGTACATCAGAAAGGAATTCATCTATACTTAACGAGAAAAGCATCTTCACACCTCAACTAAAATATTTGCTACGAGAAATGAGCAAAGGATGGTTAAGTTTGAAGGCAACCACGTTTGATTTACTGGTGACTATATCAGTAACAACACATGAAAACAGAGTTGTGGTTGTATTAGTAAGTTACAAATTTGTAACATCTATTTCATTAGGTACGTCAGATTTTCCGCACAGTCTAGGCTGGATTTTAAATGTTTAAGAACACTGACATGCTTAGAAGTCGTTACAGTTTTATTGACATTTCATATCTTAAACCTTCATAAGGATCTTTGTCTGTATTGGTGGCATTTGCAAGATTTTTTGTTGAAGTTTTAACTGTTGGTAAATACAAAATAATTTAATCATTATGTCTTTAAAAATGTATTTATTTTTTTCTGATTGGCAAAAAGTTAGAAGTATCTCTTGTAATCTTTACACAGGTTCTAAGTAGTCTGATGCTATCTATAAGTACCATAACTCCCACTTTCCAGGTCTCGGTTGTTAGTTCAAGTTATATAACGTGACTGTGCATCTTCTATTTCATTTCATCATGTGTTGCCTGTGAAGAGAATTTAAAATTATTATAAAGACTAAATCCTGATAAATCGGATGGAGGTAACAGAGCTGTCCATCACTCTAGCCACTGCACTTTGTCGACTTTTGTCAACATGTTTTATTCAGTTCCTTCAAAGCAGAATAAAGAAAAACAATTGTATAAAACTGTTTTATGTGTACTTGCTAAGTGATCTTTGTCTTATTAAACATTTAAAGCACGTTTTTCAGAAGATTGAACTTCAAAACCTGCACAAACAATTGCTCAAAAACTTGTGATAGCCGGTTTTAAAATACTGCAAAAATGTATATTTAGATAAATAGTAGTTTTTACTCTTCACTTAAAATTAAACTTCCTCTAATAATTGTAACTGTCATAGACATGCCCTGAAGCACAAACTCTGTGTTTAATGACACATACCGTGTTGAAGATTTTAACTACACACATTCTCACAGCTTACTTCTAAGGCTGTACCCTAGTGAAACCATCTTAGAGGAAGATAGAACTATCTGCAGGCACATGCTTCACAGATGTCGTGTAAGGTAATTCAAAGAATGAATTCAGAAATGAATATTCTTAGGTACAAGATAAAAGTTATTGGCTGAAGTCGTTTTGCAAAAGGTGTGAGAAACAAGTATGTTTGGTTCTATAGAACTTCATTGATTATAATGATACAGCAACACGAGAGAGATTTCAATAAAAATATCTTTTATTTTAAAAGATGACAGCAGCAGCAAACTGTTGGGAGGTTTTTATTCTTTCAACAATAGCTACTAACAGTTTACTGAACTTTAATTCCTTGATTATAATGCCCTAGTTGGTGGAATTTTTATCCATTTTTCAAACTTATTTTATTATACTGGTCACAAAGTGTTCTTTTACGTCAAACATCTGGTTACTTTTCTTAAGGATTCTAGTTCTCACTATAAAATTTTACATTTGTCATGTATATTAATCTGTGGATGAAAAGATTTCTGTGTTGCGATTCTAAATTGATTTGCTTATTATAACATAGATGATTTGTAAATACTGATTTGCTTCTGTTTTAACTTGTCGTTCATTATGAATATTTTTAGCTTAGAAATTGTAGTTAGGACAAACCTAAATCTATTAAGCTGGTAAAACATCATGAGATTTTATAAGGTTTAACAATACATTCTAATATTTATGAGAAGAA
The DNA here is from genome assembly GCF_004210375.1 of Tachypleus tridentatus. Lineage (NCBI taxonomy): Eukaryota > Metazoa > Arthropoda > Merostomata > Xiphosura > Limulidae > Tachypleus > Tachypleus tridentatus. Next base: position 159,044,870 of record NC_134831.1, read on the forward strand.
ATGTAAAAATATATATATATTTGATTATCTATACTAATTTCCAAGTCGTTCGTATTTTATTATTTTGCTCTAATTGTGTACGTTACTCTGATCAGAAGTTGGTATTACTTAATATCTTTATAAGGTCACTTTGTTTAGTCTGTTGCGTTACTTAGAACTCCTTTCTTCTTTTAAACACTTTCACCCTTTCTTTGTTAACCTTGTTCAGCGTTAAATAACAGGTCGTACAAGCGAAAATACTTTTTTTTATATTTGTATTTGGGGAAGAATGACGTTTCGAGCTAACTATCTTCGGCAAATGGTATAACTAACAACAAAGGTAAATGCGCAGAATTGAAAGAACTTGTGTGTGTAGTACACATATTACATAAAAATTACAAATCATAAAAGTGGAATAAATAGCGATTAAAATTTAGACAAGATAGGAAGTAAAATTTAAAAAAGAAATTGAAAAGTATAAATATACAGGAAAGAAAAGAGCTCTTTTAAATTATATCGTTGTATGTTGTAGATTAATATCCTTTCCAATCGTTCTCTTTTGTGAATGTCTGTTGGAGCACAATGATGAGTTTTTTTCGTTGGACAAAAATTAAATATTTAAAATAATTAAGTCTTAGTGCTTATATACAGGGCCTGGCATGGCCAAGCGCGTAAGGCGTGCGACTCGTAATCCGAGGGTCGCGGTTTCGCGCCCGCGTCGCGCTAAACATGCTCGCCTTCCCAGCCGTGGGGGTGTATAATGTGACGGTCAATCCCAGTATTCGTTGGTAAAAGAGTAGCCCAAGAGTTGGCGGTGGGTGGTGATGACTAGCTGCCTTCCCTCTTGTCTTACACTGCTAAATTAGGGACGGCTAGCACAGATAGCCCTCGTGTAGCTTTGTGCGAAATTCCAAAAAACAAACAAACAAAAACTTATATACACTGTTGAATATTACAAGTTCTTATTTGTACACTTAGTGCATCTGTTTTTTCGTGTGCTAGGTTACAAGAAGTTGCTGCAACAGCTGGCCCTCCAAGATTCAAGCCTCCAAAAATGTAAAGAGCAAGGTACAGGTAATTATAAAACTGTTAGTTGTGAAACATGTACATATTTGTAACAAGCAGTTGTAACTAAAACAATGTATATCAATATTGAAAAATCACTTATCCTTATGTGATTAAAAAATTCTAAAACTCTTTATTTGTCAACATTGTGAACGCTTATCAACTGATTTAAAAATGAATTATTTGGATAAACTACGTGTAATTAATTATGAGTACTACAACATGTTTTCATATATAAGATATTCTAGATTTCGTTGTTGAAAGTTATTTAAAGACCTTGTAATAATCTTAGTGCGAGTTTTAATATTTTATATCTGTTGTTGTATGATCAACTGGGGTAATATTTCTGCCTCACGTAAGTGGACATTTCTCCTTTTTCGAGCCATAAATGATTTAACTTTCCTAGCAGAATTTGCAACAGTTATTGAAACCTCCAGCCAACAAGAGTCAGCTTAAGGATTATGTATTATTGTTCCGGTAATGTTAAACAAACTTTTATACGGCTTTCCACAAATGTGATTGTGATTTCTCACATACAAGGTTGAAGGGAAATTATTGTTGGGTTTGGTTTGTTTTGAATTTCGCGCACAGCTACAAGAGGGCTATCCGCGCTAGCCGTCTCTAATTTATCAGTGTAAGACTAGAGGGAAGGCAGCTAGTCATCACCACCCATCACCAACTCTTGAGCTACTCTTTCACCAACGAAGAGTCGGATTGATCGTCACTTTATAACGCCTCCACGGCTGAAAGGGCGAGCATATTTGGTGTGACGAGGATACAAATCCACGACCCTCGGATTACGAGTCGAGTATCTTAACCCCCTAGCCATGCCGAGCTTATAGATTCTGAGCCAAAAGATGGCATACATTATAAATTTAGTGACGATGAAACGTTTTTGGGGATTATTTTGTGATTTTTATTTCAAACAAAATTACTTCTGTTCTACTATATTATGGAAACTAGAAAAATCGCAGAATTCTGTGACTTCAAATGTTTATTCGCATTAATGTTTTTTTTTTGTTTTTTTTTCTAGACAAATATGCCGAATACACTTTTATATATATTTTTTGTACTTGACATACGGGTAACATACTATTTGTAAACCAGAACGTTATAGCATTTTGATTTTACATATAAGTCAAGAAATTTCCAATTAATTTCTATTTTAATGTCATATTTTAGATGTCTGTTTATTAGAGAGCAGATGACACAATATCTAAAAAATTCAATTTTGCTGCACTTAAGTACAGAAGTACACTGTTCTTTGTCCACCACATATTTTGAAACCTGGTTTCTAGCGTTGTTTATCTCTAGACATTTTGATGTGCCAGTGGAAGGCAAAAATTTCATAAAAGTTAAGTAACTAAATGTTTCTAATGGTATTTGTAGATAAGAATACAATATAAAAACGCAATAAAACAGCTAATGAATGAGTAATCAGTGTTGTATAGAAGTAACAAGGTGATAGATTACTTCTATATTTCAAGTGAAAATGGAGGTGCTACCAATTCTGAATGTTTTTCAAACTGTATTTGTGAAGTCTATTATATATGTATTACTGAAATAAAAACTAATTCATAGTTGCTATTTGATCTGTAATTAACAATAATTTTACCAAAGAAACCAAGAAGCCTGCCGAACGAGAAAATACGTTTCAACAGTACTGTATAAAGCAATTAGAATATAGTCATATAAAATAACGTCATCAAATATTAAGTCAATTAAAAGGTCCACTGATAATAATGTTTGTGAAGGATATTAAGTAATTAATATTTTAAAGGTAGTTTTTGTTATGTGATCTGGAGTTTAAAAATCGAAACAATAGTATATGTATAATATTTTCAAATGGTATTTTCTCACACAGTATTCCATGTCTAAAAAGGAATTTCGGGATTTTGTAGCACTGATGCTACTAAGTTACTCTTGTTTACTATCCCATAAAAAACTGTTTAAATTATAAACTGAGGACCCAATCTACAATTAGATCTGCACTTCTTATTGGTTAAAAGGAGCTACATCCTTTATTAGTAAAGCTGGGCAAGGAAAAACGAATACAGTGGAAGAATTTATGAGATGTGCATGGTGATTTGAAAGGTTTTTCATTTGTACTGTAGAAATTGTCTATAAATAAATTGTGGAATATGGAAGATTGATGTAACTAACTTATTAATGTGGATTATATAACCAGACAACCTTTTCAAAATGCCAACAAATTATTATGAATCACAAAAAATAAAAATTAATTCTGGAAAATTACGTCAATTTAAAATATTTTTTATCCTCATTTTGATATTTTGTTTAAGTAATGAGGCTCACAATATTTTAATTTTGTTTTACGAACTATCCTATGTTCTGTCGAAGGTAAAGTTGAGTTAAACAAATGGAATGGTGGAAATGCTAATGTTGAAGTGAGTGAAAGATTAAAACTGTGTGACATCCATGTCTTTTCCTAGGAGCCTATATGTAAAACGTCGTATCTCTCAATGTATATATATATATATACATATGTATAACCTTTATTCCATTTATAAATTTTTAGTACTATTATACTGCACATATTATTGTAATCAAATTCTTGGTTAACTTTTATTATTTTGTGAATCATTTTATTTCAGTGACAAAAAAACTACACTGACTAATTATCAAACTGAATGATTAGAAAAGTGAACTGAAATTATCTATATAATATTTTTGTAGTACATTATTTTATAAAAGTATTTCAAAAAAGTACTTTTCTATTTTTTAAAACCATTTTCACCTTCAATGTCTCTGAGTAGTATTAGAAAAATATATTATCACTTTAAGTGAAAAGCAAAAATGGCTACGTTATTCACATTAGAAGATTCGAGACTTGAATTTTTTCATTATAAGTTTTATTAATTTGCTACTGAGCGTTTAGGATTGTATACACTTTACACGGAAAATGTTGTTGCCATAGACAGAAAGAGGGACATATAAAGAGAAAATCACTATATCAACACAGGTCGCTTCAATTTTCACATTCTCACCTTGTAAAGTAATTTTGTTCTGAATTAAACCCACAATAGCCCAGCTGACGGTATGAACAACTCCAGGTACAGAACCATTGATGGAGAAAATCATGTCATTTTCATATTAACGTCTATCCAGAAATTTGTAAAACGGTAAGGAAGTATTTTTGAAGACAAAATAACTTTTATAACACTGCACAACAAAGTTTTTGCTTCTTGAACACTGTTGGGTGTTCCTTATAGATTTTTGGCTGCTGATCACGAAAATCACATCCAGATATGCCCATCACGTACCATTTTATCGAAATCTTCAATTTCATCAGGACATTGCTACAATGAAAAAACGACATCAGGGCAACTGGAATCCGTCAATGTTTGCTGACTACTGTTGGACACTGCAACGTGATGCACCGGACATTAACTACAAACGAAAATAAGGAGCAAAACACTTTTAATTATGTTGAACTTAATAGCATATTAGAAACATAAACGCAACTAAATACGTTATTGCCGGTAAACAGTTAACTGTCTATTTCTCAGAGTTCCTACGTGATGTAGCAAAACCAAAACTATATTTGTTCATACCCACCAGACACCTGTCACAATCCTCAAAAACTCAACACAGTCCTGGTGTTTGTAATTAGTCTGTAGTCGCAAGTTATTTTTATTTTGTGTTATAACTCATCACCAAAATCAAAAATTTTATTCATAAGGTTTTGGTTTCAGTCTGAACCTCGAGACACGTTTTTACAAGAATAAAATTATTTTTTTAAAATGAAAATTATAGTTTTTGGATTCAAATACTACATAACCGCAAAGAAAAAATAAACTAACATGAAATACACATACTTATCTTATAACCAATGTTCACAAACATGAACGGATAAAAGGAACAAATAAAAACTACAGATAAAATATAAAATATTTTCATTTTCAAAGCTTCTTCATCAAAGTACGGTTGTTCCTCACCAACGTTTTTATTGGCACAATCGTTTTTCAATGGTGCACGTATTTTGTCATTATTTATTATTGTTTTGCGGTTCAGGTCTTTAGCAACTGGTCCACATGATTGTCTTGACGTTTCGTACACATTAGTTAGTTCACTGGATATTATTTCTTCCTGGGTTTGACAAATATATATTATTGATTTTATAAATATAAATTCAGTTGTTTTTTATGTTGAGAAATTGACAACACAAAATAATGGAGTAGAAAAACCAAATTTCTTTCATTAACTGGCTAAGCCATGAATTTACTAAAAGCTGTTTTTTTAACAAAACATTACAGCTCGTTTATATTAAACTTCTACAAATGAAAGTGTCGTAGTTTCATTTTTTCTATTCAGTAGTAGAAACACAAGATATATCTCCAAAGGTTCAATATATGTGGTTTCACATATAGTTTGATAAAATTAATTTAGATACAGCATTGGTTTCCACACACTTTAATATCTAATCTGAAGAATCTAAGTTCACTTTATGAAAAATTAAATAAACCGAATTTACTCAGATGATAGTATTCGAACTAACTTTGCAGTTTCAAATAGCAATAGTAAAATTGTTTATAAAATTGCTCTAACCTTATTGTTGTATACATTTTGTTTTTATAAAAATGTTATATGAACTATAATGTAGCAAAAACAGCATTTTGATCATCTAACAAATCCATTATACTATAGAAGTACAATATTTATACAAAATGTTGACGAAAAAGAAAAATTAACCTCGTCTACAAACTAGTGACGTCTCTTTCTAGATTTCCAGCAGAACGAAGACTAGACCATTCTCAGAAAAGTTTGTGGAAATATAAGTTCAAGAACTAAAACATTTTCACATAATGAAAAACTTAAATAAATATTGTTAAAATGTAGTCCTCGTTTAGCGTAGTTGATATTTAATACAAATATATATACTTACACGGTTAGGAATAACACAGCACAATATTCAATGAGAACAGTTATTCATATTTACCCACGTACTGAAATTTAAGTCATTGTTTATCTCACCTATATTATGATGTTTTTGATCGTTAAAATAATAAATAATACTTTTTTACAATGTTCAAAAACGTGAAATTAAATATTTAAAATAGGATGATTTTTATCTTTCTTCAGAATATTTTTATAATAAAATGATTTCTAAACTGTTCTACTCACCTCTATAGCAGTTACTGTTGGGTGGACCAAGCGACAGGGATAATCCAAATAACCAATCACTTCACAAGTGATTTAAGTAGTTTCCAGGCTATGCTATATACTCCAGTACGTTACTGCTGAGATAAAGCTAAGAGATTAAAAGAGATTAGCATAAAATATTTTAAGTGTAGAGCTTGTTTGTTTTGGAATTTCGCACAAAGCTACTCGAGGGCTATCTGTGCTAGCCGTCCCTAATTTAGCAGTGTAAGATTAGAGGGAAGGCAGCTAGTCATCACCACCCACCGCCAACTCTTGGGCTACTCTTTTACCAAGAACTAGTGGGATTGACCGTAACATTATACGCCCCCACGGCTGGAGTGTAGAGCTGTAGTTCAAATGTACAAAAACAGACAATTACTGAAAAGACAAAATTGCTGTTCCATTATATTACTTTGATCTTTGTTTTTCCAACACCGTACTAGTATTATAGATTTCATTCTAAAACATTTCCATTATTGTTGTTTTTTGTTTCACTATTGTTGAGTATGTTGTTTAGGATTATTATGTAACCTATAATTCCAAGTCTATTACACCTACAATAAGGTTGGTTGTTTTTATTATCTTATGCTTCCCCCTTTTTACAGTGCTTGCATTATTTATTCACAAAGGTATTCAAGATATATCAGTAGAATTTCCAAGGTTCTGTTAAGTGCGATATGTATGGTACGTTAAAATTATGTAGTTTAATGGAAAAAAATTAAAATCTTGATATGTAGGTTTCTAAAATGCGAGAAATGTGTAAACCAATAAAATTCTGCTAGAAATATTGCTACATCACACAAGTTATTAGGTATTGGTTATCGGTCAGTAATGAATAAGTTCAATATAAAATGGATTCTAGGACAACCTCCCCTCCAATGACAATGTATCTCACAATACTAATATATTAACATAACAAGTCACACTTTGGGATTGAACATAATATTCTCTTTTCTCAACCAATGCAAAACTTTCACAAGCATTAGCAAAGGTCTTCCTCTATGTAATTGTGTTATCCTAGTGCGATGTACCAGGGTATATCAGACAGACTACATTGTGTTAGTCAACCAAACATGTACCAGAATGTTACCTGAATGGTAACCTAACATATTGCCACAATTCATTATTTTATATTAAAGGATATCTTTCCTCTACTTGCGTCGATGATTTGCACTTTCCTACATCCATTCTTAAGATCCAATGCTGAAAACCATTTTCTTCGAGATAAAACATTTACAATACAATAAATCCATAATAAAATGTAGACGTCCATCTTTCTGACTTGAACACTCTACTAGTGGTCCATTCAGAATAAGTGTGCCAAGGAACGAGTACTTGGTTCCATAGTTTCTTATTTCTTTATGATTTCTAGTTCTTTGAGATCCTTAGGCTGTTTTAAATAGTGGGATTGCATCACCAATATCAATATTAATCCCTTAGGACGTTATGTAAAGTTTGGTTCCACTGGAATTTCGCAAAGATGTGCCCTTCTTTCCAATTAAATTTCATATCACATTTCTGCAATTTCAACTGACAGCCTCCTCCAAGCATACAAAGAAACCCAAACAAAAGTCGCCAAGAAAAACCTTACCATCCAGACAGACAATGACACCAAAAGACTTATCCGATCCATCACAAGAGTACAACTCACCGAAACCCAGCCAGCTGAGCCTGAACTCACCACGAAACCCCGAAACGTTATAACCTTTCAAAAGAAGTTTTTTCATTCCTCAGATTAGTTCAGAACCTTCAATAGCCAAATCTAACAACCTTCCTGACTCACCCAACTTTAGCGCTACTCTACGTCTGTCCAACTTCTTTTAAATTAAAGTTCATGTATTTACGTCCTCTTACATACTAATCCTTGTTTCCTTTTTTTTCTCTCCTACAGCCTATTCCGAGCACAGTCAGAGTAATCTTATGCTACGCCCTGACCATGAAAACTGTTTTTCTCGGAGTACTTCCGTTTCTCTCTACAACAAAAATTCCTAGATAGGATTCATAGACCCCTGCCATGAAAAAGGCCATCCAAAGTAAATGTAACTTCAATCAATTTAACTTGAAACAGTAAAAAGCAATACAATTACCTCAAAATTATCGACCTACTTTTCTAATTAAACAGAAGCGGACGTTCACAGCTTGCATCTCTCTTTTCACGTCGCCGAGATCACTCACCTTTTCTACCTTAGAAACAACCTTTCGAAATTCTCTTTCAGCGCCTGGCCCGGCATGGCCAAGCGTGTTAAGGCGTGCGATTCGTAATCTGAAGGTCGCGGGTTCGCATCTCCGTCGCGCCAAACATGCTCGCCCTTTCAGCCGTGGGGGCGTTATAATGTGACGGTCAATCTCACTATTCGTTGGTAAAAGAGTAACCCAAGAGTTGGCGGTGGGTGGTGATGACTAGTTGCCTTCCCTCTAGTTTTACACTGCTAAATTAGGGACGGCTAGCACAGATAGCCCTCGAGTAGCTTTGTGCGAAATTCAAAAACAAACAAAAAACAAACATCTCTTTCAGCGTCACCTCTCAGTTTGTCTCTTAACCTTCAGAAACATCTTCGCGTCTTCTCCTAACTTTCTTCTCAAAGATCATGAATCTTAATCAAGAAAATGATTATTTTCACTGAATCTTGACGAATCAATTAAACTCAAAAGTCACGCGCCTTATAATCATCAGTCACGAGTGGGGTGAAGAGAAACTGATGTTTTCTTGTCATGTAATATACTGAGTTCAGTTTTGTCTAGTTTTTCGTTTCCTTACTATTGTTTCTCAGAAATGACATGTTAATATTTATATTTCATGAAAAACTAAAGATACTTTAGACTTTCATCATATTGAAGATTAAACTAATTAAAGAATTAAAATGCACAAGATAAATGATTAAGGAAATGCAGTTTTCTTAATTAACTTTCCACAAAACGCTTTAATTTTATATCTCTTACATAGAGAATCCCCTATTCTTAAGTCACATTTGCTGCTTTTGTTGTAGATAGCAATTATATAAAACCCAATATTTGTTTACAAATGCTGTAATTACGCTTTAAAATAAGAATTACAATTAAAGGCTTCTAACTTGATGGGTAATCATGTTTGGCTGTTTCTCAGTATATATTCAAATCACTATGGAGAATAAAAACCTTCGTCAAGAAATTTTGGTGAAATGAAAATTCTACCTTTGAAGTTTTGGATCACTACAAGAGGGTATAAAACAATGTAAGTTTTTTTTTACATTAACATATTTTATACTCTTTAATGACCATAAATACACCTTTAAATCGGAAACCATTTTAATCACATGAAAATATATTAATTTTATATACAACCTAAAACAAAACAACAACATCAAAGTTCTAAGAGCAGATAAAAGTAATGCTATAGTTATAATGAACACAAATGAATAAATACATCATAAATATAAACAACATCTTACCAGGTACAAACTAATTTAAACTAATAAACACAAATCCAACAAAAACACACGAAAGATTGACTCACGCACACCACAATTATACGGAACTCCCAAACCTCACGAATCAGATTGTTCACTACGAGTCACAATGTCGACCTTTGAATCATTTAATTACAACCTCGGTAAATATACAGCGTGGGCATTTCCCAAATATGTAACATCACCCGGATCTGTTTTCAAAGACTCTTTTTAGCTTTAAAAAGATCTGTTCGTAATTAACTAAATGATAAAGCCTTAATAAACAGTTTTGATGCAATCTCCCTCTCAACAGAAGTCCCAACCACTGAAGCCTGCAAGATAGATTTAGAACTTTATATCCAAGGTCCCAACCCATTGATACATACCCCCGGCAACAAATTAGCGACCCTTGTAGAATTCACTACCACTAAAATTAACCTTATGTTCAATAGACAAAACTACCTAAAAATAGATGGCCCAACTATGGGGAATTCCGAGTCACAAGTTCCAGCCAACATTTTTATGACACAGATTGAATCTCATGCGATCAGTTCAACCTTATTTACACTACTATACTGGTACAGGTATGTTGACGATACAATTGCTGGATTCACATCTGCAGAACACGCACTTAGTTTTTTCAACCACGTTAACTCGATACACTCCAACATTAAGTTCACCTGTGAACAGGAAAAAAAACTAACCAAATAACATTTTTTAATCTCAAAATCATGAGAAGTGATACACAATTCAAAACAGAAATCCATAAAAACATCACTTATACTTTATTAAACATTCCCTGGAACTCAGCACATGAAACAAAACTAAAACTCAAACATATTAAGAAACCAAATAAACACAGTCACAAAACTATGCTAACCCGATAAGACCCGGCATGACCAGGTGGGTTAAAGCGTTCGACTCGTAATCTGAGAATCATGAATTCGAATCCTCATCGCACCAAACATGCTCGCCCTTTCAGCCGTGGGGGTGTTATAATGTGACCATAAATCCCACTATTCTTTGTTAAAAGAGTCGCCCAAAAGTTGGCGGTGGATGTTGATGACTAGCTGACTACTCTCTAGTCTTACACTCCTAAATTAGGGATGGCTAGCGCAGATAGTCCTCGAGTGGCTTTGCGCGAAATTCAAAAACAAAAAACATCACCCGATAAAATTAACCATGAAGTCAACAAAATGAAAGAACACTTCATCAACATCAACAAACTTATTCGAAAACCAGCCACAGAACTAAAGTCCATAAAATGTAAAAACTACATTGAAAATCACAACACCAACATTATTCATAAAATACAATATAACAACTGCAACATCTATGTTGGAGAAACAAGCAGAAAATTGAAACTGGATTCAAAAAACAAAAAACACCTTAACACGTATTTGAACATTGAAAGTGATATATTTTACATTCGAACTGTTTGAAACTTTTATTTTCGATTTTGCTAGTTGTCAACGTTTAATAAATTCGTTTTATGTTATTGTCGTTATTGTTAGATCCTGGTTGCAGCGTTTGTTTACTTTATTTAGTTACAACTTTGGTTTATACGAGTATAAGTATATTCCTATAAGATCTTGTTTATGTAGATATTTTTATGGTAGTGTTCGTGAGCTTGTGTATAAAATAGACTACAAAAAGAATGTGTTAGACTGATAATAGGAAACCAACAAGTGTTGAGTAAGTGCAGTTCAACAAATCTAAATTTGATTTCAAACCAATAATTCGAAATCTCTTCTTTAGATATATCTGCATATATAACAGAATTCTTGAAAAATTGAACAAATAACGTTTTTATCATAATCCACTTACTTTATTTCTATTTTCTCTGGATCGTACTTTCGTCCTTCTAAGAAATAACGAACCCAAACTAATTCTTTTGAACCTTACTGCTTTGGACCAGATATACGTGTTATTTTTATGTTTACAGACGAACAATCAATAGATAAACTATAAGTTCTAAGTTATTAAACAAAAGTATTTTTAACCGAATCGTAAAAGCGGACTATCACTCTCTACCTCTTAACTCACACGTAACTTAATAACTCATTGACTACTCAAGAAATGCTTCACTCAGTTTTTATTTATTTCGTACTCTTATCTACACATACCAATCAAAACATTTAGATCTTTGACTTTCTTGACATTACTACAAATTGTATCATGTACCCTTTAGTAATTAAATATCTAAAATAAAACATTAAACCACAACTTACAACAATACAAAAAATGATGTATTTCTTTTAAAATTCGCAACAGAATTACGAATATTCCACAATACAAACATAGTAAAAATTATAGCAATTCATACTCTTGCTTTGATAAATTCGAAGTCTTAAAAAGGTATAGTTTTTATTCCACAAAATACGTCGTATTTAACTGGTATGTCAGATGTAATAATTTCAACATATTTGCCAAGATAATACAAAATCTTTATAAAAAAAAAATTTTGACACAGAGAATTCTAGGATTTTGTTGTTGTTGTTGTTTTGGATGACACCGTAAAACAGCAAAGGAAACAGCATTTGGAAACATTATACATACACTATTGTGTCGGTATTTTAAGCTCTTAGATCACTTAGCAAAAATTACTTGTTGGTATTAAGTATTTAATATCCCTCACAAACATTATTATCTGTGTACCTTTCAATTGACTTAATATTTACTGAAGTTTTTTTTTTTATATAAATCTCTATTCTAATCGTTTTATACAGTACTGTTGTGACGTATTTTCTCCTTAGGCAGCTTTTGTGGATTATTTGGTAAAATTAATCTTGATTAGAGATCAAATAACATATTTACAAATTCGTTTGTTTTTCAATAACAATTTATTATAATAAACTTCGCGAATACAATTTGAAAAAATATCCAAAAATGGTGGTAACAGCACTTTCCTAAACATACTGTTAGATTGTCTCATTATATCACCTACAGAAGTCGTCTATCAATTCTTAACTTCTATTTAACGCTAATTTCTCCCTCATTACCGGCCCGGCATGGCCAGGTGTGTTAAGACGTTCGACTCGTAATCCGAGAGTTGTGAGTTTGAATCGTCGTCTCACCTAACATACTCAACCTTTCAGCCGTGGGGACGTTATAATGTTACGGTAAATCCTACTATTCGCTGGTAAAATAGTAATCGAAGAGTTGGTGGTGGGTGGTAATGACTAGCTTCCTTCCCTTTAGTCTTATACTGTTAAATGAGGGTCGGCTAGCGCAGATAGCCCTTGAACAGCTTTGGGCAAAATTCAATAAACAAATTCTCATTACTCCTGGATTAGCTGCTGTACTGTGTTTCTTATTTATATGGTATTCTTATCTATATATGCCGTCTAGATTCTTAACTTTTACGAAATTTGCTACCCCTACTGGCACAGCAGAATCTCCCTTAACATACAGCGCTAGAAATTAGGTAACGACATAAGTGTTGGGCAATGCACAGACAGCCCATTATGTAGCTTTGTGCTTAAGTACAAACAAACATGAAATTTCCAGATACTGTGTTATGTGAGCTCTTGTTAGTTAGTTAGTTGTTTGGTGTTTATTGGCACTACGGTGTCTGAGCTAAACAACCAGTAAAAAATAAAAGTAAAATTATTAAAACATGTAGGAGGAATCACATTAAAATAAAACAATGGGCAAATTTCGAATAAAAACTTAAATAGTACTTAAAAAGCAAATGGCCCTTAAAAATTTAAAAACACAGCTTTGGTGGACAGTATTACCATTGCCAACGACACTGTACAACGTCAGGAGTGAACCATGGTAAAAACTTGTCTGTAATAACGACGAACGACAGTGAGGCGTGGTCTAAATAAAACATCATAGGAATAAAGAATTACATGTATTTATAGTAAAGTTATACAAAAATGTTTAAAATTGAGTAGTTTTTTTTTAGATTTGCGGTTGTAATGTAAATCACTTTCACGTATGAGACCCCGATATATAGTCTCTTATCATATTTTCGTTATACTTGGTAGAGGCGTTCAAAGTACAGTATATCTTGGTGGAAGCGCTCGCCTTGCTCCTTTGAGTGTGCTCCCATGTTCACCTTAAATTTATCAAGATGACTGTCAAGGATATGGACTTTCAGGGACATCCTGCAGCCCATTTTGCCGTAGTTCTTCACCAGAGTCTCAACCAGTTCCATGTAATTTTCATCCTTGTGATTGCCCAAGAAGCCTGAACCACTGCGACAAAGCTGACCCAAGTTTTTTCTCCTTCCTACTGAGCTTCTTGGGGGAATTTTGTGCACTCCAAAATCTTCTTTATTTGTGGTGCAATGAAGACACCACCTTTGACCTTTGCCTCAAACAGCTCACGGAAAAAGTCTCGAAGGTACTTTAAGGCTGCAAACTCTTTATCGAAAGCTGTGACAAATTGTTTCATAAGACCCAATTTTATGTACAATGGTGGGGACAATATATTCTGGAGATCCACTAGTGACTCACATTTGACACTGTGCCTCCCCACAGAGAACTCGGCCCATTGTGGCCAGTGCTTCGTTTTGTAGTGTGCTGTGGTGTCCCTGCTATCCCGAAAGCAAAGATAACAGGGGAACTTAGTGAAGCCACCTTGGAGACCCATCAGGAATGCCACCATTTTGAAGTCTCCAATAACCTTCCAGCCATACTTATCATACTTCAAGGCTTTTAGCAGGATCTTGACACTGTTTTATTCCTGTTTGAGGTGCACCAACTGAGCCAGGGGAAAAGACGGATTCTTACTGCCGTTATGGAGCAGCACAGCTTTGAGGCGTCTGAATGAGCTATCAATTAAATGTGCCACTCGTTTGGGTTACAGGCAATTCCAAATGCCTCACACAGACCGGATTCATTGTAGCAGAAGCAGAGCCCATCTTGACGAGTGAAGAAGCTTGAAAAATGTCGGTGATGCTTTCTCTGACTTGCACACTCTCATCCAACAAATTTCACTCCTTGAGCCTAGATGTTAAAAGCTCGGCATTCGACTTTGTTAGACAAAGATCTCTGATCAAGTTATTGAGGTTTCTTTGGTTGGGGTAGTATGGGTTTCTCTAACCAGCTGCAACTCTGAAATTATAAACTGGGGCTTCAGCGTCTGCATCATCTTCTGATTTGCTGTTCTCTTCTGAGGATGGCTGTTTTCTCTCTGGTGGAGTGGGTACAGAAAGCTCAGGGCAATGTGGTACTGGGGCAATGAACGATGGAAGGTCCGGATACATGATAACAGATGCATTCTTGCGAGCCTGACATTTGGAAGAGTCCATGCAGAAATAGCAATTGATTTAGTGCTCAGTGGGCTCACGCGAAATTCTTGAAATAGCGAACTTCATGGCTCTCTTTACCCCCCTCCCCCGTACCATCCTGCAAATGAGCAAAATGAAGAATAAATTTATATCATCCTTAACTGATATGTAAGGGGTTCATGCAAAATATATGTGATATTTTTCTATAGTATTGGAAATTAAAAACAAATAAGTTAATTGGAAGATACTTAAATTTTGAAAGGTCTGAAATTTGTATAATATAAATTCTTACTATTCAATTAAGCAAAAATTGTACGTGCTTGCAGATAAAATGAGGTGCTAAAGATTTGTTTTGATTCCCGACAAGCATGCCGAAATATGCCTTGTAGGCTTCACACATTTTAGCTGATGCAGTTACAGAGTACTTTTCGCTCTTGTTTTGATAAATTGGTCCCATACATAGCAGAATGCGTCTGGAGAATGCTTGCAGCTTCTTGATGCCACCTCTGATAAAATCAGGTAGGTCTATGTGCACACTTAGGCAGCTACAACTAAACTGAAGTTGTAAGTGGTGAGCTCCTATATATATATACATATAATACTATGGAAAGTTTTAGAAAATTCTAAAAGGTTCTTGAAAACTTTCGTAAGATCTACAACATTTTAGGAAGTTTTTGTGAGTTGTATCACTTTGTAGAAAGGTCTTGAAAATTCTTTAAGTTCGAGAAAATCTCTATAAGCCATTCAGCACTGAATCTACCTGGAATGCTCTGATAAATTGGTAAATTTAAAAATTTGATTACCCAGGTCACAAAAGCAAAGTTTGAAGAGAAAAATAAGTCTTTTCCATTTACTTTAGGCATAAGCAATTGAGAAATAATACTTTCTGCCCAGGAACAAGAAAAAGTAAACATTTTGTTACCTAGTGTTATTCATAAAACTCAAAATGGTATAAAATTCTTGTTTACAATTAGTATTTTCCGGTATGTTAAATGTAATAATTAATATAAAAGTATGTTTGGCATATTTGTCTAGATTATAAAAAAACTTTCATGTATATATAAAAAAAACATTTTTACTCACACAATTCTATGATTTTTTGCTTTCCATGGCATCGTAAAACAGGAGTAATTTCTTTTGAGATAAATATCACAAAAATGCCAAAAAAGTTTCATCGTCACTTAGTTCATAATGTATGACATATTTTTGCTCAGAATCTATAAAGTTCTCTGAAACTAGGAGTTACTATGATTTTCTATACAAAAAGTGTTATTAGTACAGTGAGTTATACACTAGCAAAACATTTACTTTCAATTATTTTATAGTAAAGTTTTATATGATGTGTAATGATAATTGCTGAAGATGTTTAATGAAGGTAAACAGCCACTAAATGTTGAAGATTGTTTCTTTTTCTTTCCACATTTCACCATATCGTGTCATCTAGTGGTATACACCTTACTGAAAACATTCCCTGTCAAAACCAAACACTTGTACACTCCACTTTGCTTTAAGCTGTCATATTGCATGAAGACGCCAGTAATTTAGTGAATCATTGTAGTGTATCATTTTATAATATCAGTCTGCTTTTCATGAGATACATAAAGAACAGCACTGCCTTACTAAATTTTGAGATGGTTGAAAGACATTTTTTATTAGAGCAGTGACAGACTAACAAACATTATAATACTTTATTACGTAAATATTACACATGGAGTCTGTGTTGATATAACAGTTTAAAAAATCTGAAAAGTGACAGATATTATGAAATTCATTTCTAATATTCAACAGCTCTGTAACGACTCCCTTCTCTTTCTCCACCAAAACTGCTTGCTGTTAATGGTTATGTACGTTGGGATTCAGGGAAAAAAATAGTCACAACTAACCCTATGAAAGAAATAAAAAGTATACGAATATGAAATTTTAAAAAATATATATCCTTACACAATCGCTTAATGTATATTTATAAAGTATTTTAGTATAATTTATATAATTTAAATAACGTATATAAAACTGTATCAATCTTATAGTTAATTTATGTTAATATCACTTACGAATCCATTTCATAAGTAATAATTACACTTGTTAAAAAACAACAACAGTTTTAGTCTTACTGTTGTTAGTAATACGACTTCGATTTCTTTACTTCCTCAGATAAAATATACGAAAATATCGGCCGTTGGTCTATTTTTCAAGAGAGGTATGTATGATTAAATATTAAACCATGATTTATATTTCGATGCTTAATCAGTAGAGTTTGGAAATAAGATATCCTTTTATTGTCACTGTTTTATAACTTGATATCATATATATAGAAGAGAAATGTACTACTCAAAAATATCATGAAAAATAAAAGGAAACATGTTGAAATAGAGTAAATAAAAACACTTTTTTCCATTGGATAACAAGATTTATTCTAAACTATCTTACCTGTGAGTGAAACAGACGCTGTCACACAAAATGTAGCAAACCATCCTAAGGAAGTAATGCGATGGAGAACTAGAGGCCAGAGGAACATACAAGCTGACTGGAATCAAAATTCATGAGTTAAAACTTGAGCGGATTACCATATGTAGTGTAGCAAAGTATAAAATATACTTTTGCTATTTTCAAATCTAGAAAATACAATTTGTTTAACAGAAGTATAACTTCACCAGGAGAGTTTGCATTTAAACAAACTGGTCCGTATAGCTGAATCATTTATTTAGCAAATAGTTTATTCCGTTATAAAAGATTGACATTATGGTGGTTATCACAAACTGTTGGTAACCCTAGATCTACACTTACTGATGTAAATAGTATCATTCCAATAATTTCAGCAGCATATTTTGTTCCGAAAATTTCTGCAACAACAGCAGGAATACAGACAAAAGAAATAGAAAATGTAGCAAAGAGCCCACAAATCCAGATCATATACATCACTTCTCCTCCATAAGGTGTCACCACCAGAGTGAAAAGCAATACTGTCTTTACTCCCAGCAAGAGAAGACACGTTAACTAAAATTTCACATAAAGAGACACACACACATGTATGTTATAACTCAATTTTACTACAGTTAAAAATGTAATTAAAAATATAATTAATATCAAATAACAGGTAGATAAACTTAGAAATATTATATAAGATATATTCCAGATAAAGTTTTTAGTATATGTACATATTATTTTGCCCTTTTTGGTATTAAGTTTATTGTATCCTTTCATTTTGTAGAGTAAAACTAAATCGTTTACTTATCAAATCCACCGATAAGGTATTTTAGGTTAAATAGTTCGAATAATTATTTTCTGTGTTATTACAGGGATCCACTATTTATTTATGCGCAAAGCAAAAAATATGATATATTTTTACCGGGTTAAAGATATAGACTAAATTTTATCGTTATAAACTCTCTACTTTACCGTTGACCCACACATTTTATATATCATATGCAATTTATAATTATTATTGGTTACAACACAAGTAATTTAACTTTACACAATTTTACCTTGTAAGATAGTTTGTTCTGAATTAAACCCACAATAACTCGGCTTAGGGCATGAACAACTCCAGCTACAGAACCAATGGTAGACAGAAATGTGTCATCTGATATAAACGTCTGTCCGTATGTCTGACAAAAAAAATTATTTCTTAACTATAAAACAATTTTCTTTTCCCACTCCGATATCTCAACACAACCTTGTTGTTAGTGTATGTTCTTCTTGTTTTATATTACGTTTGACCACTAAAATTAAATCAATATTTTCATAATTATATGTTTAGTTCCATTCATCCTTCCAAGATTATTTGTAGTGGGAATAAAATTAAATTTTACGAAAGTCGTAGGTGTGGCATTTAGATAATTTCATGGTTTTAAAAAAGAGTTAGTTACTATGAATTACGTGTACTTACCTTATAAGAAACATTCACAAATATGAATGGGTAATAAGAACAAATACAAACGACTGATAAAAAGTAGAATTCTTTCATTTTTAGAGCCTTTCTTGGTGACACATGAAGTTCAACTTCACCATAACTGTACGATTTCTCGTCATCAACGTTCACTTTATTTGAATCTTCTTCCAATGATACAAATAATTCTTCGGTTTTTATTACTGTTCTACAGTCTACGTTTTTCGTAATTGATTCACTGAGTTCTTTACAACACGACTGTCTTGACGTTGTGTATATAGTAGTTAGTTCACTGGAAATTCTTTCTTCCTGTGTTAAAAATATGAATACATTTGTTTCTGTGTAGAAACATACAATACAAAATAATGGAAAGTGGACATACCAGATAAGTGCGATATCTTTTCACATTAGTTTTATTACATGATTAAATAGACATTTTAAGCAGTACTATTTTACTAAAAAACTACAGTTCGTTTATTTTAAGTCCTGGCATCAGCCTCTCAAGGTGAAAATGTTGTACTTTCATCAATGTTTTTATATTAGTAATATAAATAGCCGTTTTTACAGCTCTGGTTCGTATCTTTAATTATGTATCTTAAAATTGTGAGATTTCTACTGAACAATAAAGTAACACTGTACATTTTAATTAAAGCAGCTGAAATATTGGAAAAGAAATAGAAATACAATTTATAAAATGTTTCTAGAACACAAATAGAAGCGGTACTTATGGTACTCACCACTATTTTAGAAAACTCTTACACTTATTTAAAAATTGCTAATCTTAGTAGTGAAGTGATTCGAACAATGTAATAGAAACAGAAACTTACTTCTACTGCCACCCAGGGTCGTAGCCTGGGACATTGGAAATTATATTTCTGATTATGTCAGCATTGGTAAACAGGTAAGTCGACTCCTAATTATATTAATTTTGTATTAAAATCATGCAAACACTCTGACGAGGTTTAAACTGAATATTCATTGCTGCTAGTGATTGTAGGCCTACAGCCACAGGATGTTAGGCCTGCTCTGTGAGGTAGAGTTCTAAGCCTTTCTCTTCGAGGTTATTGTACTCTCATAACAAACTTTCCTATGTGCAAAATAACTTAATTAGAACTATGTCTTTCTGTCTTTTTCAGATAAACGCTGAAACCAAAAAATGCCTCCTTGAGAATGCCTGGAAGCCATGGAGTGACTATGTTTTCCCCCCAGTATGGTCCAAGAAAGCTTCATTTTCAGCATCGTTGGCTTTCACAGTGGAGATGGCTACTCTACAGTCAACATGCAAAGGGTGCTTTCTGCAAGTACTGCTGTATTTTTGCTCCTGATGGTGCTGGTGTTGGAAGCCAGAAATTGGGACAAATAGCGAAATTTCCATACACAAACTGGAAAAAGACTTTGAAGACTTTAAGGCACATGAATCGAAACAGTACCACCAAGACAACAAAGATAAAGCTAATAATTTTCTACAGGTCGTAAACACAAGTTCATCTGTGCACCGGCAGCTTGATGCAACTTACAAGCAAGAAATTGAACAGAACCGCCAATATTTAATGCCTATTATTGATACTGTATTGCTGTGTGGGAGACAGGGTTCAGCTTTGAGGGGGAAATATGATTCTGGTTTGTTGGTGGAACTGATGAGGAGCCCATCAATAATGACGGGAATTTTCGGGCAATTTTGCGCTACAAGGCAAAGGGTGATGTCAAGCTTTCAGCAAGCCTTAAGAGTACAAAGAGGAATTCTACGTATCTGAGTCCTCAAATTCAAAATGAAATCATCAATGCCTGTAATACTTATGTTCTTGATGCTTAGGTCAACAGGGTTAATGTTGCAGAGTGTTTCTCAATATTAGCTGATGAAACAACAGATATTTCAGGCATTGAACAGTTTTCGCTGTGTGTTAAATATTTGCATGCCAATGACAACTCTATTGCAATGAGAGAAGATTTTTTTGCAATTTAT
Organism: Tachypleus tridentatus; assembly: GCF_004210375.1. Lineage (NCBI taxonomy): Eukaryota > Metazoa > Arthropoda > Merostomata > Xiphosura > Limulidae > Tachypleus > Tachypleus tridentatus. Next base: position 159,065,593 of record NC_134831.1, read on the forward strand.
GTCTGTTTATGATGTAACAGGCAGAAACTTGGCAGATGTTATCATAACCAATATGACAAAATATGGTATTGACATGGCTTACCTGCGAGGAGAAGGATACGACGGTGCTGCCTCTATGAGTGAAAAATTCAATGGTGTCCAGAGACACATAACTGATAAATTCCCACTTGCACCCTATGTACACTACAGTGCCCATTCCCTAAACTTGGCAATTTCTGATGCTTGTAAAGAAGTTCCTGTGCGAAATTGCATGGGAGTAATTTCTAGCATTGAAAACTTTCTCACTACACCCAAACGAAAGCACGTTTTGGCTCTTTCGGTGGAGAATAAAGAATCTGAATCGAAAAAAAACACACACAATACTTTCGTATTGTTGTATTCGTACCCTTTGTTGATTACTTTCTTTCACAAATATGTGACCATCTGTCCGGTCACAAAACTCTCCTTACAAACTTCATGTGTCTACTACCATCAGGTTCTACCATAGAACGGTCAGAACCTACAGCACAACAATGTGACCAAATTAAAGAGTTGGCCAATATATACAAGGCTGACATTGACAGCACTTCACTAGCTGCAGTAGGTGAACTCAGGGTTTGGTCCAAATCATTTGCGAACAACAGACCAAAAAATGTCATAGATGCATATGCAATGTGCAATGCAGAAATGTTCCCAGTCATATCTAGACAATTGAAAGTATTTTCCACGCTGCCTGTGTCAACGAGCTCAGTGGAGCGTTCGTTTTCAACTCTCAGAAGACTCAAAACGTATTTGAGAAATACCACCACTGAAAATCGATTGAATGACCTGGCTTCGTTATACATTCACCGTGATATTAAAGTTGAACCAAACTGTGTTGTAGATGTCTTGGCAAGAACGAACAGGCATTTGAGTCTTTCATAGATATTTGATTGTATTTCTCTAGTTCTGACAATACTTGCTGTATTAAAAGAGTCTTCACTCAGAAATTTACATTTGACCATTTGTTGTGTGTGAAATTATCTGCCATGCAATCACGGATCTTTATGAAACTTCACAGGTAGCAAATGAACTTCTCTAAAACTTTGGGTTCATGGGGGGTTAACTACAACGCCCCCTTGGCTGCCAAGTAAATAAGTCGAACTTATTCCGATCATACGATGCAACTTTACTTTGTGGTCTAAAAGTTCCATTAATAAAATACTTTTAAATTAATTTCCTCTGACCTGAATTGTCTGTCGTTGTAATTCTTGATACATAAGTAGCCCAATCAGTAGAATTACACCAGCAACACTTGCCATTACCAGAAACAAAACAGGAACACTTTCTATAATTTTATCGTTCTTGAAAAACCTGAAAAAACGTTGAAGATTTATACGTTACTGAAAATTTGTTAATTTAATATCACAGACTTATAAGAATTGAAACTAAATACTCGTAATTCCTCTCTTCTCCTTACATATTTTAAACATTTTTTTCACCAATAAAATGAAAGAAAAAGCTTAAATATAAAAAATCGATTAGTTGAGATTTTTAAGACAGGGAAAAATCTAATAACATTATTTTTCATCACCACAAATGTAATGTTTCTGTGATACTTTCGGAATATGTTAAAATGAGTACTGTAAATATTTTATTGTAATTAATAATAATTACTATTTTGCACAATAATGCATAGGATCTTGTGTGCTACATTCGATAATCAAATCTAGATTATTTTCCTGCAGTATATGCTAAACATTTGTGACCCACGAATAACACATAAAACAAAAAGAAACAAGAAGGAGTGAAACAAAAGTATGTGTCTGCTGAAACTAGTAATATGTGTTTTAATTGAAGAAACATTATGTACGTTTAAAGAAACTTGTAACTTACCCTTCAGAAGCAGGTGGGAGATTATAAGGGTTCACAAACAGTGTCTGTATGATATTCATAAAGACAGGACTTATAGCTATCCCTGAAGCCACTATTCCTGTCACGATACTTTTCTTGGTGGGAAACCACTGCGGAAATATTTGATCAATTATTACATGACATGCCTTTCAAATACACAACTAAATGTTACTGCGTTTTTAAATTCCAATGCATATTATATTAGATATAGTCATTAGAACAAATTTCGGTATGTGCATCAGTATGCACAATCGATACGCCACAGAAGAACATGAATTATATAAACATTTGGAGGTAAATAAAAATGAACTTCCTACATATACTAGTGACATCTATATTTCCAGCGGAGTAATAATTACACCACTCATAAAAGTATGTACAAGTACAGTTGAATTCAAAAACAAAAACTTTTCTGGAATTGTAGGATTCTTTGTTTGAAATTCGCGCAAAGCTACACGAGGGATATCTGCGCTAGCCGTCTCTAATTTAGTAGTGCAAGACTAGAGGGAAGGCAGTTAGTCATCACCACCCACCGCCAACTCTTGGGCTGCTCTTTTACCAACGAACATTGGAATTGACCGTCACATTATTACGTTCCCACGGCTGAAAGGGCGAGCATGTTTAGTGCAAAGGGGATTCGAACCCGCGATCCTCAGATGAGAAGTCGAACGCCTTAACCCACCTGGCCATGCCGGGCCTGGAGTTGTAGGAATCAAATAATTAACAATTAAATAATAATTTAGAGTTTGAGCTTGATATATTTTCATACAGATTTGAAGATTAAATCTGAGAGAAAGTAAGCACCGTACGATAACAGTTTTTCATATTTTCCATATGTTGTAACTTCTGTCATTTTGTTCTTTTCTAGTTTCTTCGTAGTTGAAATACAGTAACAGCATGGAAGTTTAAAAAATTATTGTAAGTATATGTCAGTAATAAGATATTTTCAAATCTGTTGTACTAACCTCCATAGCGGTGACAACAGGGTGAGTTAAACAACAGACAATTCCCAAAGCAACAACCACTCCATAAGTAATTATGGTAGCTACCAGGCTATGTTGTACACTCCAGTATGTCACTGCTGTGCCAAAGCTAATAGATTAAAAATGTTATTTTTATAACATGAATAAATACGCCATAACTTTCAGAAAAAAGAACTATTAAAGTTATAAACACGTTACACTCAAATTAAAATAAAATATATTAGTTATAGAGCAGTCAATGAGATCTCGACAAAAAAGTAACTGAAAAGTTAACATTACCATATCTTCTGTTCAATTATACAATTTGGATTTTTGTTCTACCAATAAAATGCAATTATTTTCGATTTATTTCTAAATCATCTTTACTATAATTATGAACTCAGTGTCTAGTTCTGGAATGGTATAATATAGTTTATTCGCCAAACTAAACAAAAATTTTACGGGAATATTAGTTTTTTTACACGTTCTGAAATGTACGAACACTTTCTGCCCCTCCTAAGTTTGGTTATTTGTTTATAAACTGTTTATTTGTTATTAAATTCACATAAAAATATATGTAAATATGTGTTAGTATAATATTTATAATATATTATATGTCTATTAGCCTAATCGCCATACTTTTTAGGTTATGAGCAAAAACTTACTCGGGACGCAGGGGTACGAACACTTTCTGTCATAACTGTGCATTGTTAAGCTTGAGGTAAAACTTATTAATTCTTTCTACAGTTTATGAATCCATGTTCACAACGAAACTCCTTAACTTTTTGAAATAATTTATACAGGTAATGAGCTATGTTCAATAAAGATTTTAGACAACGATGATAGTTAGAACATAGTCCAAGCAATACTACAGCGTCACAATTATACCAATAGTGAACATATTAAACCTAAAATATACGTTTGGGTTCTCCCTATGTGCTGATAAAAAGTCCCAGGAAAATTATATACTGACAGAATAATTCACAACTTTTGGTATTGACCTCAGTGGTCTCATTTCTCAACCAATCCGAAACATTCATAAACATTATTAAATGGCTTCGCATATTTAAGTACACTATTCAAATAATTGAGAATGATGTGTTCCAGGATGTGTGGGGTAGACGATTTATTTGACATGATGTACCAGATTCATTACTTAATGTAAACTGTAACACTACAAGTTGTCACAATTTATTATTTTACAGTAGAGGCTATCTTTTCTCTAATTATTTCGATGATTTGCATTTCCCAGTATCCTTTGTTATGACCGAACGTTGAAAATCATTTTCATCAAGGTAAAACATTCAAAATAGTATTAATCATTGAAAGAGGGCAATTATCCTTTTTTCTAACTCCATTCTCCTCCTTGTTGTTTGTTGTTTATGTAAATTCTTGAGGATTACTTTTCTCTTTTCGAGTAAAATAACTGAAGACCAGAAACATGTACTTGGTTTTATCACACGTTTCTCCATGACGTTTTGTCCCTTGAAGACCTCAGACTGTTTTAAATGTTTCATCTCCAGTATTTATTACATTACATATTTTACTTGTTTGGTCTGAAGGAGAAGGTATCTTTATCTTCTATAAAAAAACGTCATATAATATTTGGCATTAATTAACTGGCATATCTTTATACCTCCAGTTATAGTATCTTATATATAAGGTAGTAAGCTATTTTCGTATAAGAAGTATACATCAGGATTCCTATATTTTATCTCAACGTAACTACATCAGACAATTTCACAATTTCCAGACTGACTATTACCTAAATGGTCACCTGGCCCTATTATGTTAATTACCCGACTCCTAATAAATTTCCTCTCTTGCATCGTTAATAAATTCCTCGTCAAGACTTCACATCAATATTAATAAAACGGTATTACAAATATTAATAAATCAATAATAATGGAATTAGGAATAAAAAGAAAGAAGAAAAACCTAATTCTGAAATAATTGTAATACTGCAAATACAATATTCAAACAATGTCTTTCAACATCAATAAGAATATTGAATGTCAAACAGCAATAACCATAGCCTTTACTAACTGTCTCGTAAATCTCTCTTTCTAGTTAAGCTTCTGGCAAGATATTTATTCACCAGGAATGTCACATACTCTCGTGCTACATTAAAAGCTTCAGTATGTCAACGCTGGGGAAGTTAGGGTGAATTTCATTATAAACACATATATATCTGCTCAAAATACAAATGATTATGTAGAAGGCCAGATAATGTTTCAATGCAACTTAAACAGATAAAAGATAAAATAAAATAATAATTGATCGAAACAGGGTCTTAACAGAAAATCAATAAATAGAATTTGCTATCTTACGTGCTCTATTGTAGGCCTAAGTTCAATTATATAGTTTTTAACATAAGCTTCGAGACGAATTTACGCCCAACTCACTTATAAAATCAGTTTTATAATTTCTTGTCTAATTGATTAATGAATAATTTTCTAATTCTGAACTTAATGAGCCGAATTTTTACATATTGCTTACATTTATATGGTTCCCTTGTTTTAAGATACTCCACAAAGCTTCTCGATTGCAACTTTGACAAATGTTTCTCGACTTAATATTATGCGTCCTCTACGCATGAAAATTTACGAAACGAAAATGTAGCTTGCAACACATTTGTTTATTCACTTAGGATTAAAGTTTCTTAGGTGATCAGACAATGGTAAGCAAGAAAAACACGTATTTCTGGTTTAGTCTTGTATTTTCAGTTCTTCGCAAAAGGTTAAAAAGTATGGCATAATTTCATGAATCTGTAAAACATCGAATGCATGATTCATAGAAAATAGAAAAGGAATTATATTTGCACAGATCTACACTAACGTTGTAAATGACTTAAACAATCAGTGGCTACAGTCAATGTCAGTGAACAATACCATATAAATAAATCCAGATTAATAATTATTTGAATAAGTAAAGCAGTCAGGAAAAAAGAACCTAATAACAAAAATAATATTTTGAATGTAAACAAAATCAAGTCCATTACCAATAACAGGTTTCAAGTATGTCTCGTGAACTAACTTGTTTAAATATAAGGCAGGGTTTTATATAGTTATTAGATCACTAGGGTGCATCTCACGTGACCAGCTAATTTACATATTCGGTATTTGTATGTCGTCGCTACCATTCTAGGTAGAAGTTACGTTAGCACTTTAAAATCGCTTTATGACTTAACAAAACGATAGAAGAAATAGTACTTGAATTAATAAAAAAAATATATAACAAAATAGAAGTAGAATTTTCTATTTCACACCATACATGGAAAGAGGCATATAGGATTATATCTTCATACAAACGCGGACAGTAACATTTCAAAGTTACATAAATAAGGGCGTATATAATATCACTAACATACATCAACTAAATACAAAGTGATGACATATTTTTGACTTGTAACTTAATTAAACCATAGTAAGTTGTAGCGATCTCTGGAGTTCCGTAAAAGCGTGTACTCTTCTTCCAATTAAATCTCAAATAACGTCTATTTGTTATTACAAACATAACTGTGATTTTGGCTATTTTAAAATATATAGTCATAATACAATTATTTGCTCTCATGAATTTAAAGGTCTTTTTGAAATTGTTTCTAATTAAAGATTATTATCCAATAGATATATAAATGAACATCTTACCAAAATATAAAAGAACCAATAATCATGCACCAACGACGTCCAATGACAAAACTTAGTTTGCCTCCAAAGTAAATCATTGAACATGTAGAAATATACGAATAGAAAATCCAACTAGTTTCTTCATATGTTGTATCCTTCTTAACTCTGTCTCTTAGATAAGAAGTTAAGTAAGGAGTGAGGTTTCCAAACGTTAGTATTGAACCAAGTGCCAGATAAATGAGGAAACATCCAGCAACTGATACCAAGGGTCGAACTTCCATTCTGCTAAATATACGAAAATATTAGTATATTATACTTTTAAAATACACATAAAGACAGTAATATATATACGATAATGTAGATTATAAACAACTTATCTTATCAACTATGTGATTGTATCGGCAAAAATGTTCATCTAGGATAACATATTAACTGCTCAGCCATTGTTTCGCAACAATTATTCAATATTATACAGCTATAGATATAAAAGGAAAAGGAAAAATGACGTAGCAATATACTTCTTTCTACGTCAAAACCAAATAATATAAAACGTAAAAAATGCTTTAAAATATTAAAAAATAATCACTTTCTTGCATACATAAATGTAAAATGAAATTATTTTTTCTGCTTAATAACATAAGAACATTTAGGCTTTTTTCTGTTATAAATTTCAACCTTCTTACTTTTGCACTTACATATGCACTCTTTATTACATATTACTTCTTTCTAACATATGTACTCTTTATTACATATTACTTCTTTCTAACATATGCACTTTTGTACACGTTTTGGTTATGCTATTTTTGAGAAGCGCCACCGCATATACGAACACTATCCAACAGTTCTGTAATTACAATAATTATTACATAAATTAGTATTACAGGACACTATCTTGTAACATAGTTAGTTCACTAATAGAGTAAAAAATATCTTGCGAAATATTTTTTTGTTCTTCTATAACATTCGTTCATATTGTGCGCATGCTCACTATTGAACAAGATTAGATGTACAAGTAACAAATCTATAACAGGTGGGTTTTAATGTGTATGTTACTTGTATTCTACATTTACATTTTAAATCAAAGTTCCGCTACATCACGCTATGTGTTAGAAGACAAACAGAACAGGTTCACGTAACAATTTTTCGTAATCACAACGATTTCAAAACTTTGTTTTCGTTTGTTTTTTTAATTTCGCGTAAAGTACCTCGAGGGCAATCTGCTCTAACCGTCCCCAATTTAGCAGTGTAAGACAAGAAGGAAGGCAGCTTGTCGTCACCAACTCTTGGGCTATTATTTTACCAACGAATAGTGGGATTGACCGTCACGTTATATCGCTTTTACGGCTTAAATACCCCCCGCTAGTACAGCGGTATGTCTCCGGATTTATAACGCTAAAATCAGGGGTTCGATTCCCCTCGGTGGGCTGAGCAGATAGCCCTTTGTGGCTTTGCTATATGAAAAACACACACACACGGCTTAAATACACAACTAAATGTTATTGTGTTTTTAAATTCCAATATATACTCTTCAAAAAAAGAAACGCAAAAGGAAAAATTTGACACATATTCTTAACAAGATTATTCCGGGTAGTTCTGTATGACATGTGTGAAACTTTGCACATTCACTGCTGAATATCCAAAGTCTGCAAAGGCGAAGTCCACGCTCACTAATTGAAGTTTAACGTCACTCAACGTCAATAACGAGTATGCCCACCCGTGAGCATCAATAACTGCTTGGTATCTCGTGCCCATGGAAGCGATGAGATGACGAATCACATCCTGTGGAATGGCTGTCTACTCAGCCTGCAAAGCTGCTGCAAGCTGAGGTAGAGTCTGCGGTTGAGGTTGTCGCTGTCGCAAACGTCGGTCCAACTCGTCCCAAAGATGTTCGATGGGGTTTAAATCTGGTGATCTGGAGGGCCAGGGATAAACGTTGATGTTGTGGTGTCTCAAGAAGACAATAATGAGTCGAGCTGTGTGAGGACGGGCGTTGTTATGTTGAAAAACGTCGTTGACGTTCACCATGATCGGTTGCACATGGGGCCTAAGAATCTCGTAGACGGTTGCGTAGGTCTGATCTGAAATCCTACGCAGCCCTGGTATGGTTGAGGCAGTAGTCGTCGCAGTGGTGGTCCTATCCTGAAGGTGACGTAACCGGATGTAGCGATCTTGTGCGGGCGTGGTCACACGAGGTCTGCCAGATCGTGGACGGTCACAAGTTGATCCATGTTGTTGGTGACGATTCCATAGCCTTGTGATGGTGCTTGGGTGGACATTCACAGCTCTGGCAACATCTGATCGAGATTCGCCTGCTTCCAAGCAACCAATGGCGTTGTTGCGTGTGCTTCAGTCAGTCTTGGTGTAACTTAATTGCGTGTCGGTGGCTTAACACTGAGCTATGGAAACCTAGAACCCGTCATTTTTATAGGGATTTTACACATGTTGCACTTGCGGAACACGCAGATCTCGGCGAAAAATCCGATGTTTTTTTCGTTTTCAAAGTGCACAGCTTTTATTGTCATTTTGGTCTGACAATCAGTGCCTTAACATATTCTGAGCTTGTAACGTTATTAAATATATTTCTCTTTAAAATAACAAAAATATCCTTTTTGCGTTTTTTTTTGAAGAGTACATTAGATTACATTAGATACAGTCATTAGAACAAATTTCGGTATGTGTATCAGTATGCACAACTAATACACCACAGAGGAACAGGTAAATAAAAATGGACTTCCTATACATACTGGCCCGGCATGGCCAAGCGTGTTAAGGCGTGCGACTCGTAATCTGAGGGTCGCGGGTTCGCATCCCCGTCGCGCCAAACATGCTCGCCCTTTCAGACGTGGGGGCATTATAATGTTACGGTCAATCCCACTATACGTTGATAAACGTGTAGCCCAAGAGTTGGCGGTGGGTGATTATGAGTAGCTGCCTTCCCTCTAGTGTTACACTACTAAATTAGGGACGGCTAGCACAAATAGCCCTCGAGTAGATTTGTGCGAAATTCAAAAAAACAAACAAACAAACCTACACATACTAGTGACATCTATATTTCTAGCGGAGTAATAACTACACCATTCATAAAAGTGTGTACAAGTACAGTTGAATTCAAGAACAAAAGCTTTTCTAGAATTGTAGGATATTTGTTTGAAATTCGCGCAAGGCTACACGAGAGCTACCTGCGCTAGCCGTCCCTAATTTAGCAGTGAAAGACTAGAAGGAAGGCAGCTAGTCGTCACGACTCACCACCAACGTTTGGGCTACTCTTTTACCCACGAATAGTTGGATTGACTGTCACGTTATAACGCCTTTACGGCTGAAAGGGCGAGCATGTTTGGTGCGACGGGAATTCGAACCTGATACCCTCAGATTACGAGTCGAACTCAACACATCTGGTCATACCAGGCATTAAAAACTGATTAAACAATATACGAAAAGAACGACAGGGATGGTGACGAAAGAAGGTCCTTCTCTGTAAACATTACTTTAAATACAGCAAATATGGGCGTAAATTTTCTACACCCGATGGGGGGATGATTTTTGCAACCACTTATGTGGACTGTTCAAATTGCGAATTGGTAATCTCTGATTACGTGAACCTGAAAGCTGTAAACATGCAATCAGAGAGTAATCTTGTTGCCACGATACTTCAAGGTTTCCATGTAGGTTTGTATAAGTGAGGTGTTGTGAACAGTTTTTAAAATGTTAATAGAATAAAGACAAATGTATCACAAATTAACTGCCACACGAATTTATTCCTCCACACTGCACAGTATAAAAGATGGCCATTATACTTTATAAAGTTACTAATAACTTTCATTGCATGAATTACGTTTTCAAATATTAATAAAACTAGTAATTAGTAATTATTAGGTTTATATCTACTGAGAAACTGTTCATGTTGTTTGATAAAAATAATTAAAATGTCTTTGCCAACTCTTGAAAATTACACATCAATACAATGTAGCACATAATTATTCATACTTTTCATTGAAGTAAGATTCATTTAGTCCTGTAGTTTATATGTTCCAAAACGTACACCTCCTTTGTGATGATCTGCTTATGAATTCTTTCATAAGCTTTTCTATATTTATCTTGTCGATCTCATCTTTGTGAGTGTGACAAACTGCCACATGATTGAGGCGGCACTGAGACATAGTTGACCTTCACCACGTCTTAAACCGTCTTGATGTAGAAAAGCTGCGTTCACATTCGCAGCTGGATACTGGACATACAAGCAAAATTTTCATGCTTTCTGTCGTGGTATGAGTTGTGCATCTGGATGATATGGCTTTCTACACTGTATCTGTGGAGTGTCAGATTTTTAATTACTGCACAAACTTCGCAGGACAGCAGTAATATTGTTTAAGATAAGTTTGTTTGTTTGTTTGTTTGTTTGTTTTGGAATTTCGCACAAAGCTACTCGAGGGCTATCTGTGCTAGCCGTCCCTAATTTAGCAGTGTAAGACTAGAGGAAAGGCAGCTAGTTATCACGACCCACCGCTAATTTTTGGGCTACTCTTTTACCAACGAGTAGTGGGATTGACCGTCACATTATAACGCCCCACGGCTGGGAGGGCGAGCATGTTTGGCGCGACGGGGATGTGAACCTGCGACCCTCAGATTACGAGTCGCACGCCTCAACGCGCTTGGCCATTCCGGGCCTGTGTTTAAGATAAGAATCACAAAGCATACATCAAATGTTTGATTGTCTTTTATGTATTTCTCAGAATCTCAAGATTATTGATTTACTAGGACATCCTAAAATTTTCTACATAAATCATGTTTTTAGCACAGTGAGTTATATATTTTCTAAACCTTTTATCATCAACTCCTTGATAACAACATTTTAATATGATGTTAGATGATAATACGTTAAGGTGTTTAATAAAGGTAAAGAACTAGAATGTAATGAAAGTCATTATTTTTCAATGTTTCATCCTATGGTATCATCAAGTAGTAGATGACTTACTTAACCCAACCACTATCTTAACAAAAATGTTTAAATTCTAGTGTACACTAGTCTGTCATGTTACAGAGAGACCTCAGATAATGCTTGAATTATTCTGTCAAGCATTATCAGATAACATTCTACTAAATTAATTTGATTAATATGAGACATGTAATAAACAGTGTTGTCTTACCCTACTTTAAGATGGTTCAAAGAAATCTTTATTGGAGCAGTAATAGACATTTAAATATTATGATACTTTACCAAGTAAATATTGCACGGTAGGTAGAGATCATATTGAAGTTATAGTTTAAAACATCTGAGAAGTGATAAATGTTAAGAAATTAACTTCTGATAGCAATAGCTTTATGATACGTTTGTTCTTTGTCTCCATCAGAACTACTTGATATTAATGGTTGTGTACGATGGGTTTCAGAAGGAAAGTACAGTCACAAGTACCCCGTGAAAGAACAAAAATGTTACATGTGAATGAAATTTAAAATTATTTGTATTACTCAATCATAGTGTTTGTTCATCAATGCATAAAGTATTTAATTATAATTTATATGATATAATTAATGTACAACAAACTGTATAAATCTCATAGTCAGTATATACTAATACACCTTATGATCCCTTAGAGTAACTAAAACTAATTTTAATAATTATATTTCCCAAAAGACAACATTATTAGGATTGTTCTAGAATTTGTTCCATTAGGGTTTTTTTCCACAAATCACCATACTAACTTTTGTCTATCATTCATCTAAAAACGATTAGGTTCACATAACACTAGAGGTTGTTAGTCCAACTGAGTTCAAATTAAAAGTTTCTCTTGCTCTTCAACCTTTAGATTTTGACGTTTTAATCATGATAAGAATAAATTAGTTCAATCGATTCGTGAGTCAGACATATCCAGTCGATACGTAAAAATAAATTTGTTAAATCTTCTCTTTTCCAATAGAGATATATATGATATTTTTAAAAGGAAATATTAAACCACGAGTTAAGTTCATTGCTTTATGAGAAAAGTAGTGAAATAAAGGGTCATTCTATTGTCATTATTCATATAATTTGATGTCATATATAAAAAATGAACTATCGAAACAACTCATGAAAATTAAATAAACCGAAATATTTATATACATTAAATGAGAACACACTTTTCCCTTGGATAACAAAGTTTATTCTAGACTATCTTACCTATGAATAAAACAGTTGCTGTTATACAAAGAGTAGCAAAGAATCCCAAAGAAGTTATATGGTGGAGAACTAAAGGCCACAGACAGAAACAAGCTGTCTGTAAAAAAAGTATTGAATTGTGAGTTAAAACTCACTTACAGTAATATGAAAAATTTAGAACACCGTATGAAAGTCTGTGTATTTTTGTAACATTTTTGAATATATAGATATTTAATCTCAATTTTAACAATACTGAGAGATTATAGAAATATAACTAAACAATTAAAACTGAAGAAAATACTTTAAGATCTTCTGTAAATGTAATTCTACAAAAATGCATATTTTAACACTACCCCCTAATAGCTAGTGTTACCCCCTTTGGCTGAAATAACTGCAGTGAGACGCTTCTTCTAGCCATCTACCAGTTTCTGACATCTGTCTGAAGAAAGTTTGCCCCACTCCTCAATGCAGAATCCTTTCAGCTGTGAGATGTTTGAGGGGTTTCTTGCATGTACAGCCCGTTTCAAGCCACCTCACAGCATCTCAATGGGTTTAAGATCTAGGCTTTGACTCGGCGATTCCAGAACTCTCCATTTCATAGTTTTTAGCCAGTCCTTGGTGGATTTAATGGTTTGTTTTTGGTCATTGTCGTGTTGCAGAGTCCAGTTCCGCTTCAGCTTTAATTTTTTTACAGATGGACTCACATGTTTCTGAAGCACCCTCTGATACACAGTAGAATTAATGGTGGATTCTATGATTGTGAGCTTTCCAGGTCCTGCTGCAGCAAAGCAGCCCCAAACCATGACACTTCCACCTCCATGGTTCACAGTTGGTATGAGGTTCTTTTCCTGGAATACTGTATTTGGTTTACGCCAAACATGTCCTCTGTTCTAGTGTCCAAATAATTCAATTTTGTCCAAAGAGCATTATTCCAGAAGTCCTGGTCTTTGTCTACATTCTTTCTGGCAAACTTCAGTCTAGCTTTGATGTTTCTCTTAGAGAGCAAAGGATTCCTCCTTGCACACCTCCCATGCAAGTTAAACTTGTGCAGTCTCTTTCTGATTGTAGAGACATGCACTTTCACATCAACAGTAGCCAGAGCCTGCTGTAGATCCCGTGATGATATGTTAGAGTGTTTGAAAACCTCTTTTAGCATCTTTTGGTCTGCTCTCGGGGTTAACTTGCTTGGACGATCAGACCTGGGCATGTTGGCAGTTGTTTTGAAAGCCCTCCACTTGTTGAATATTTTCCAGACAGTGGAATGGCTGATTTCAAAATCTTTTTAAATCCCTTACCAGACTCATAAGCTGCTACAATTTTCTTTCTGAAGGCCTCAGACAGCTCCTTTGCTCTCATTTTGAATTTATTCACAACTAATAAAACAGGACAAAAAGGTAAGACATGAAATATATACAAGCGAAAAACATTACCTATATACAAACATTAATATGTACAAAAACAACAAATATAAACAAACATGAATAGATACAAATGGAAAAACATGAATAGATACAAAGAAAAACAAAACATGAAGCGAGAGTGGAGGAAGGGCGCCTCAGAAGCCGAAATCCACCCGACCCCCAACCAATGCACAAAGAGGCGAGATATCCGGCCGCCAGAGATGGTAAAACGTCCCGGAACCCAGGCGCTGGTAGTCCGTCTCAAATCGGAGTAACAGCCTACATCTGGCCCTTACCAGTATTGAAAAGTACGACACCAGAAGACCAGGTTGTTCCGAGCAAGCCAGATGACGTACGTAAAGATGGAAATGGTGTACTGAAAGGTAAAGACTAGGTGGCTGGGAACAGGGACAGGTACATGGTACAGAATGGTATCCGCCGAGAGGGAAAGGACCCGGAAAAGACCCGCAACCCTTTTCCAGATCTCCGCCGACATCGGACAGAGAAACAACCTGTGCAAGACAGACTCCACCTGATCGTGACACACGGGTCACAACTCCGTTGGACAAGAGTTCCACTGGTAGGTGCGGTCCCTCACCTGCAGGATGTTATGCACCACACGACAGTTGAAAGCCTGGAGGTGACGATCAACATGGTGCAGTGCAACACGGCCCCAGACAACGTCCCACGGTAGAGCCGGATGTTAGCGCTCAATCCTGTGGGTACAAGCAGAGACCAGCAGTCAGTATAGAGACCAGGAGTCCATCGGTACCTCGGCAGACACGGCACGACACCGCCGTAACAAGGCAACAGCGTCGACATACCAAGGTGGAGGGTCAAAACACATAGGTGTCTGCAGGCTCAAAGGAATACCAAAGAGCCTGCGCCCCATGCCAACCAAGAACCGCATGAGGTGGCATCAGGGGTGACCCTCCATGGACCGACAACGAAAGGAGACAGACAAAAAAGGGCAAATTCACTGGGTCCGGACACATGGGATGCCCAAACCTCTCCTACGAGGCGGCAGAGTCAATGAGTGCCTCGACACCACCTCAGACTTGCCCGAACCGTGCAGTCATCCAGAGGAACGACGGTCCCCAGGTACCAGACCAAGGGGAGAATCCTTCTCCGCACCACCTCTGCCCTGTCAAACAGGTTGGCAGGGCAGTAGCGGTAATAATGCATGGCCGAACCAACACGATGAATCACCCCCTTCCAAGGAGCCCCAGGGCTCGCGAGAAAACGAACCCCGAAGCAGGTGATCATGGAGTCGGCAGACGAGGCCCATTTCCCAAAGCCTCTCGTACGAGATTTGGGGACATTCAACTGGGCTGTCCTAGCCCGAAAGTAACGATGGACGATGGCCAGCGCCGAACCTAAGGATGTTAAGTTTGCGAGGAACAGGTTCACATCGTCTGCATGCGTGACATACGTCACGCACGAATCCCCTGGCAGCTGGAGACCATGCACCGAGACCGAGTGGTACAGATAAGAGAGGAGGCACTCGGTAACCAACACGTAAAGTGTTGGGGACAACAGGCAGCCCTGACAAACCCCCTGCAAGATGGGAAAGGAGGATGTCAGGTACCTGTTAACCAAGAGCTTGCTCGTAGTGGACCCGTACAAGGCTTTCATGTAGCGTATAAAAACTGGAGGAAGGCAACACTTCTCCAGAACGTACCACAGAAAGTCATGGTGAACACGATCGAAAGCTTTGCTCTGATTAAGGGACACAAAGACCACAGGGATATCCCGATCCGTGATGTAATGGAACAGATCCGTGAGAAGCAGAGTGGCTGGGATCCTTAAAGATAAGTGTAATTAGCCCATTCAGCGTACCCGGTGGCAGACACTCCGCAGCCAGACAGTCGTTATAAAGACGGACGAAAGAAGGTCCGACGACATGCCACACGTAGCTGTAAAATTCCACTGGCAGTCCATCCGGCCCAGGACACTTTTCAAGCAGCATGGATCAAATGGCCGACCAGCACTCACCCAAGGAGACAGGTTTCACCAGTTGGTCGTGAAAAGAAGGATCAAGGGAGGGCAAAAACTGGGTAATATCATTCCACACCCCTCGTCCACGGGCGAGGCCAAAAACAAATGGCGATAATAGTCGAGGCACGCGTCCAGAATGTCGGAGATGTCAGATGACGAACGACCATTCTCCAACTCCAGACTGGAGATGTGGTGGGTCTTAGCCTTCTCCCGTGCCTTGCACAGTGGAACCCTGGTGGCAGCACTGGGATCGAGCGACTCGATCAGACTAGAGACGCTCGCCACTTGGAACAGCTTGGAATAATCCAAATCTGTATCCTTATGCAGCATCTCAATGTTCGAGAGGACCCAGCGATCCGACGGTATGCCACGAAGCAAGGCAGCCAAGGTGTTCTGCTTGCCTCGCAAGGCCAGGCGGCGGGCCCTCGAAAGCCACATGCCTGCTTGCCTCAGCAAACAGGCACAGGTCTCCTTGAGACCCGCCCACCAAGACGCAGTGACAGACTTGACAGAACAGAGGCCCCGAACAAGGGCAAGCACCCCATCCTTGGCAAGGAGGGAGACGTTGATCCTCCACACACCGAGGCCCTGAAAAACGGGGATAAGATCCCGGAATGTGGCAAGAAACGCCTGATGGTCAGTCACTGAAAACGATACATCCCCAACCCAATGAACAGCAACCCCACTGAGGCTCTGCCGCAGGCCAGATGTCACATAGAGCCAGTCAAGGCGAGAAGAAACGTCATGATCGGACCAGGTAGCCACAAAAGCAGACCCGTGCAGTGCTCGCCAGACGTCACAAAAAGCGAAATCCGACAGCACCACGCACAGGGACCACGTACACCAATCACCAGTAAGAGGATCACCCCCAGTCTTATCAGGGTGAGGATCCAAAAAACAGTTGAAGTCGCTCCCAAGGACGATATCGTACTGTGTGACCATGAACCTGTTCAAGCCCGAGAAGAAGGCATTCCGCTCCCCGGTCTCGACAGGCACATAGACATTGACAAGCCAAATCTTACGACCCCCCAGTGACAACGTACACCACCCGCCCCTCAGCATCACTATGCGACGCGAGGATGGTCCCAAGAAAATGCGGGTGGAAAAGAATCCCCACCCCACGCGAACGTGTAGTGCCAAACGACCAAAAGGCACGGACAGGGTAATGGGAAGAAAACAAAAAGTGGTCCCTCCGAGAGGCAAAATGAGTCTCCTGCAAGAAAATCACGTCAACCGCAAAGCGGTTGAACAGGGAGAATGTGGATTCAAACTCGCGACCCACGGATTAGAGTCAAATATTATGATATTTTATCACGTGAACAACCTGGCCATGTCAGGCCGCCAGTACACAACCAAAAAAAGAGAAAATGTAGCAGTCCATGTGCATCACTTCTACTCCATAAGGTACCACCATTAATGTCAGTTGCAATAAAAATTCATAGATACATATACGTATATACATATAATTTTTATAAGTATGTGATACTAATGATAAAAACTGTATAAAATATATAAAAAATACTGGAACAGCAGTCATAGGAACAATAAACATTTTATAATGTTTCATTCAAAGATAGATTTTTTCGTCTAAATACATATTATTCTGTCCACAAACTAAAACTGTACTGATAATCTTTTTATACGCTATTTTGAATTATTTAAGTGGTTTTTTGTTTAATTATTTTCACTGTTTCCATATCTCTGAGTATTATTATGGATATGTGTTTTCGCTCTACTTGCAAAGCAAACAATGGGCTTTGTTTCTCCAACAGTAGAGATCAAGACACGAATTTTATTTTCATAAGCTATCTAATTTGTATCTCAATACGGCTGGTGGTGGTATTATAACTTTTATTGAACTAAAGTAGAGAACAACGTTTCGACATTCTTAGGTCATCTTCAGGTTAACCTGCTGTAACATCTACAGAGAAGGAATTGTTTTAATCACGTACATACGTCAGAAACTACCGTCCCTTTCGTATATTGTTTGATATGTTTGTAAGTCACGTTTGTATTTAAAAATAGTTACATCACTTCTTTTTGTACATCGTTTGTATAAAGTTACTGTATTATTATTATTCGTCGATTTCTGTTGTTGTTTTTTCAGAATAAAGATTTGGGGTTCGAATTTTCACGTCGAACAGGTTGACAATCTAACAGCGTTTTGTTATTATATATCGTTATTTGAAGAAGTGCTTACCGTCGGCCTGGCATGGCCAGGTAGTTAAGGCACTCGATTCGTAATCCAAGGGTCACAGGTTCGAAGCCACGTTACATCAAATTTGCTCGCCCTTTCAGCTGTGGAGACGTTATATGTGACGGTCAATCCCAATATTCGTTGGTAAAAGAATAGCTCAAGATTTGGCGGTGGGTGGTAACGACTAACAGCCTTCCCTCTAGTCTTTCATTGCTTAATTACAGATGGCTAGCGCAAATTGCCCTTGTGTAGAGATGTCCGCAAAATTCAAAACAAACCAAGCTTACCGTCGAGAACTTAGAATTAATGTTGCCTTATTTCTATATGTCATCCGTTATATCTTAAAGACGAGTATTAATAGCATTACTATTGGAACTTTAACCTTTGCAATGGAAAGTGTCATCCTTACAGTTCTCCAGTTTGTATCAGTTTCTAATAGAGAATTACCGGATATTATATTTCATACTTAAAGATTACAAAAAATCTTATTCAGCTACAGTTTCATAAATACTAAAATACGAAAAAATATTGTTATCGATCACTGTAGGTAAATTTGCATTGTCAGAAACGTGTAAATGTACAAGATATGTAACACTTATATAAATTGTTTAAATCATCTGTTTTAAAACACAAGTTTTACATTGTTTTACCTGTACATCTGAATTTATTTCGTAGTGAGCTTGCGTATAATTAAAACAATTTTTATGTAAGAATAGCGTATATCTACTACCATTATAAAATAATTGTCTTTATTAGATTTGGTGTGTTACGTTATGTGACGATTAAAGCTTAACTATTCAATTAATTTCCAATTTCTCACTAGAATTCCTTTTTTATATAAAGTTTATGGTAAGTAATACATTTAGTAATTTTTAATAACGTTTCACTCAAGCAACTTTTGTATAGTGTCACTACACATGTGAAATATATCTCACAGACATATATTTACCATTATTGTTGAAGAAATTAAAATCACCAGACGCTATTTGAAACAGAATTATTTCATTAACACATAAACTACGGCCTGGCATTGTCACGTTGATATGAGTGTCACGAGGTCGAATATCCGTCACACCAAACATGCTCGCCCTTTCAGCTGTGGTGTTGTTGTAAAATGACAGTCAATGCTACTATTCGTTGGTAAAAGAGTAGCTCACGAGTAGGCGGTAGGTGGTGATGACTAACTGCTTTCCCTCAGGTCTTACACTGCTAAATTAAGGACGGCTATCGCAGATAGCCCTCGTGTAGCTTCGTGCGACATTCAAAAAGCAAAAAAAAAAAAAAACAAGCATGAAAAACTTTTCGTTTAACTATATTTATCGTTATACAAAACTTGTTCAAACTTTTAGCATGCTCACTGTTTAGCAACCGTAGATGTATTCGTATAGAAGTGTAAGAGTCGTTTTTTAAAAACAGGTAGTTTCAATTATTAATTTATATATTATCAGCGTTGTACTTTTTCAGTTACACAAGTCCCTCTACCTATTAGAACACAATCAAAACAATTTCAAATGATATTTTTTATTTATATATACGATGTACCCCCATCTCTCCAGTTTTCATACTCATGGTTAACGTATCACAGATAGCCCACTATATAGCTTTTTTCAACATAACAACGACGTATACGATGTATGGTAAGATATAAGTGCGATTTAGAATGTCCTTCTCTGCAAGTGTTAGATTAAATATGGGAGCTAATGTAACCAGTTTTTGGACCATTGTGTTTCAATTGTCATCGATTGGTGATGTGTAGTTTAACTGAATTAAAGATACAAAGATAAAGGTAAAAATGTCGCAGTCATTTACATACTTGTTTCTTTTCATTGTTTTGAACGAATACAAAATTACTTTTCTATGATGTGTGAAACAGTAATTCCAATAGATATATGTAAAAGTGTGCCGGTGTCAGAGCGACAAGTTTCAAAGCTTCTAAGAGTAAATTCCGGGATCTATTGACCCAAATAACCCATGTGTACTGAGAGAAATGTTTTAAAACACATGGAATGTGTTTATTCATAAACATTTATGATATCTAAACAGTCAGGTGTTTTTGGTGATGACTGGTTTCGAATATGGTTTTAACTTATTCACAAATAATTCGCAAATTAATATCATAAGAAAACTTTGAAGAAATAGTTTTGTAGGTTGTACATATTTGGTTCTACCTGCGTTATATTAAAATGTTCATTTTATATTTTACTAAGAAAAGAAATTAATACAAGTAAAAATACTTGAACAACTAAGGTAAACCATTTTAGGATTGAATGAAAATAACTCCTTACTTCACACTTTATGGAACCTTTCTTTTATAAAGATCAGCAATTGTCTAAGTCATCAGCTAATTTACTTATTTCTGTAACGTAACAAAAATTATTTTCTTTATAATCCTGACAAACAAGAGATTCTTGCCATTACCTTTACCCTTCAACCTTCTATATGCTGTACTCTAACTTTATGGTTATGTTTGTAGGAATCAGTAAAGTTTGCGAATTTATCAATATTTTGTGAGATTGTTTCACTCCAGTGGCAAAATTTTCCTAAATTATGAGAGAAATCTACCCTCATTGTCTGTATTTTTTTCCATTACTGAAACACGATTAACATTTTAGACTTTGTGATCGATTCTAATATTTAATGGAATTAAATAACCTTTGTGAATAATTTCTGTTCAAGAACCAGATTTTTAAAAGGCTGTAAAACTTACAAAACCCCAGATTATTAGTGCCAAAACAAATGAGGTTGGAAAAAAATAGTAAACTCTGAAAAATGCCCTAGCGTTATATAAAGTACTTAGAGAGTTTTAGTAAAGATTCATTTAGCACACATCATTTCTCAAACACAAAGTTGTGTGCCATGATTTTCTTCATGACAACTTTACCCGTATTCATCAGAATCACTGAATTGACATCAGAATCAATATTTAACGACTTGCACATGTGTCGGCATAAAAATTATTCTAAAAAGATAAAGAAATTTTTACCTGGAAACTCTCACAGTGTTGGTGATTGACAAAAGAATAGTCACTTGGTTTGATCTGCCTGCAAGTCAGCTCAGGACTACGTTACAACTGCTACAGATCTCTTTCTGGATTGTTTTAGTACCACAAGTTGATCCTTATATAGTATAAGGAGTAGGTCCCGATCTGAGTGTAAGAATATTTTGAGTTTAAAAGGGCTTTTATGTCCCTTTCCTAAAAGCCAACGGTTTTCAGTGACATTATATGTAATGACAAAAAATGTCAAATGTAGTTCTGATAAAATCCGTTCCACCATAATTTTGTATCTGCTGTACTTGTCAATTGTTTTGATGATTTTAAAATTGTTGTATCATAATGTAAGTAACCCTCTTTGTACAATATATACAGAATACACTGAAACACATCAGTAGTACTCATTATCAATGAAACATAAAAACATACCTTTTCATACAACATTATGCTGTGAAATATATTTGTTGTTACTAGGCATGTACATCTCGCAACCCTCCAACAAGAAACCTTGGTTCTTTCATAGAATAAGATCATTCCTTTTATTTTAAAACGAACAAAGTTCTAGAAACGATTAAACCCATCAGGATCAATAAATTCTCTTTGAAAGTAATTTTACACTTGGAAACTCATATTTAAGTTTTTAAAGTACTTAAAAAGATTTTTCTCAGTATTGTAAATCTGTAGCCAAAGAAAAAATAGAACCTAGTTTTATAAGAGTAAAATAAAGACCAAATATCATACATAGTTTTACAGATTTGAAGGAGATTGAAAATAATAAAATATATAAATTCACCAATAAAGGACTAGTGTTTACAGCCATATATTTATTTTTATATACGTACAAAATATGCACATTTTGAAATTTTTATGTATGAAACCATTATTTCATTTATATAAACAGAGGTTACCATATAAAAAGTGTAGTTCAAAAGATACTTCTAAAGACTAAAATAGTGTTCTGTGAACCGAAAATAATTTTTAAAGAGTAAGAAATGAGACAATGCAGAATCATGTCTCAAAATCTTATTGGGTTCATGTTTTAACTACTTAAACTATTCAACCGCTGTGCTCCAATTAATTTTTCGACGAATAGCTTCAGTTATCAATCCACGTATAGTATGATATTGTTTTTATTTGAAGATCCCGTTCACTTCAAAAAGTTTCTAAATTAAGAAAATCATTGTGTCATCTGCACTTCAAAAAGTTTCTAAATTAAGAAAATCATTGTGTCATCTGCACTTCAAAAAGTAACTTAACATTACATAAGAAAATTTCGAATAGAGTATGCGGCCGTATAAATATAAACTATGTAAGTTAACTGATCTTCTTACTCAAAGTAATAAGTGTTGGATATTTCAACCTCTAGATGAAACGGAAAGCAATTTATATAAACAAAATAATTTACTTAACAAACAAGTAACAGTCAATAGTCAGTTATACAGTTAAAATATTTTATCTTAAAAATTAAACATACTGTGGAAGAAAAAATTAAAATTAAACAAAGTTGTATTTACTGAAAACTTATTAAGGTTATCTGTCACAATCTCCAAAGTTTTAT
Organism: Tachypleus tridentatus; assembly: GCF_004210375.1. Classification (NCBI taxonomy): domain Eukaryota; kingdom Metazoa; phylum Arthropoda; class Merostomata; order Xiphosura; family Limulidae; genus Tachypleus; species Tachypleus tridentatus. The sequence goes on from NC_134831.1 coordinate 159,088,331, forward strand.
TAATGGACAGAGTGAGTACAGCCAGTCAGTAGCACCTTACTGTTCACCATCCACGTAGAGGGATTGATTGTCACTATTTAAATATAACCATAGCTTAAAATGCACTAAATATTTTGTGGAATTGCACGGATACGAAACCGACGCCTTAACTCCAAAATCCAGAGGGTTTGGATCAAACCCGTGATCCAAATAAAACACAGAAAGCAACAAACAGCAAAGAACTACAGTCGGTAACAATAATCAAATTTTACAACTTCTCTTCAACAGTACAAAGCACGATTTTTTTATAGATGGTTTTTTCTACGTCAGCATAACCTTACAAGCAATGTCAGAGTAGAGTGAGTTAGCCAGACGACACCAAAATAAGTCACAGAGTATCTGGAAAGTATAGTAAAATACTATTAAACCTAGGATGATATTCTCCTCATATCTTTCTACATATGTTATATACACTGAAGATGTGTGAAAAAATCAATGATGCTTTTTAATGTTAAATATTGAATAAGGATAAAAGTTAAAATAAAATAAAAATGAATAAATCGTTGAAATAGATATATATGATTCATTGTGATAAATGTCGCATGTAATAAAACATTGTATTTATTAATGGTAAGACAAGTATATACTGTTATAATACTTTTGAAAGGCCAGGCGTCGACCAATGATAGTGGATAGAGTTGATGATAGCAGGTTCAAGACGTTCTTTATGACGAGAAACCCACTTGAAATAAAAATGTATCTTAGAACGGATAGTATGGGTATTAACACTTTTATTGATAAGGAGAGAACAGCGTCTCGACTTTTCTAGGTCATCTTCAGGTTTTTGTTAACTTGAAGATGACCCAGGAAGATCTAAACGTTATTCTCTGTTTATCAACAAAAGTGTTATTACACATACCAACCGTTCTGACATACGGTGTTTGAAGTTATGAAACTTTATAGTAGCTACTGTGGTTAAGAAATTTAAGTTAATCAATGAGCACTAATAGGTCTTAGGAGCAGATTTGTTTCTTTGTTTTGAAATTTCACGTAAAGCTACACGAGGACTATCTGTGCTAGCCATTCTTAATTTAACAGCGTAAGACTGAGGAAAGGCAACTAGCCACCATCTTCTATTGCCAACTCTTGGGCTAGTCTTTTACTAACGAATAGTGGGATTGGCCGCAACATTATAACACCTCCACGACTGAAAGGGTGAGCATTTTTGTTGTGACAGGAATTTGAATCCACGACCCTCAGATTACGAGTCGCGCACTCTAACCACGTAGCCATGCCGAGCCTCTTAAGAGTGCAATGTTATCACTCACAGAAATACGTGAAAATGGTTTTACATTATAAAAAAACAATTATCATTTACAATGGCCCACTAACACAGGCAATTTGTAGCTTCCTTTCAGTGTATCTTCTGTTTGATGCCCGAAAATTAGTATGAAATTTAGTGAAATAAAAAATGTTTATATCTGTAAGAAAGACCTATTGTAACTGGTCTTTTTGTTTAACAGTACAACAGCCGAGGCACTCCAACTTTTTGTGAGAATGAAGGAAGTATAATAAATCCTAAACTAACCTAGAATGGTTAAATATTATGATGGAAAGGGTGGTATATATATAGTCACCATATCCAAATGAACAGAGATTCTGTAATATGCCAAAACTACATTTGGTGTGATAGCCTTCTCAAGATTGAGAAAGACAGAAAGATGTTTCTTTTGTAAAATACTTCTCTCATTAATGTTTCTATTCAGCCTTGTATAGTAGTCCATAATGGTTTTCTGCCTGTGATAACTACAAACTGTATTAAAAGTGACAAACGAGACAAGTTTTAACTTTTCTATTCAAACTCATACATGGATGTCTGCCAAGCAACAAGCATGTAGTTAAAAGGAATCTGATGATATTTTTTAGGTTTTTTTTTCAAAAGGACAAATACTGTGTGATATAATACATAAATAAAAGGACAAATACTGTGTGATATAATACATAAATAAATTTACAGAACTACAGAAAGTCAAGAGAAGCAGAATAAATATGATGTGGATATTATCTGGTATATCTGACAAATGTACACCAAGTTTTTAATTTAAATAGTGTGATTATTTAATATATTTTTAAAGTTACTGAGGCTGTAAATACGGCAATATAAAAAGGATAAACAGGCGGAAGTGTTACAAAAACTCATCAAAGATCTTATCAATACATTTTAAATCAGTACCTTTTTTATCCATTTGGCAACATGATTGAAAGTGAGCTATAATAATACTATTCATTTAGCTTTCAGCTACAATTCCTCTTGAAAGTTGCTCTCTTGGTAAGAGAGAGAGAGATATCTAAATAACACATTCCCATGTCATTTTCTGGTCTTTAATACTTTTGGCAGTCACGTATTTACCTTATGGAAAAGTTATTAGCGTTTTAGGAACGGTAAGTTCAGCTGCCTGACAATACGGCTAGTAACCGCCTCCATTAAAATGTTACAAAAGGGTATGCTAATAGCCAGGCTCTAACATAGTTATGAAAGTGAGTCAATTGACCTAATCCAGCTTTTACAATGACATGTGAGTAGGGAACATCGACTGTGAGTCCGTCTTCTGTAGAATAATGAGAAAATATTTATTGTCTTGTGGATCAATGTCCACTTTCCACAAACAATAAGAAAACAGAGAATATGATCAAATTAGACTGATCAATAGCAATAAATAGATGACTTGAGGCAACTATATAGATCTATTATCTAATAGATAATTAAGAGATGCTTTAAACCCAGTTCCTACCACAAATACTTCCATTGGTCTAGAATGAATTGAATCCATTAAATTTCCCAAGATAAAGACAGATAGAAATTGATGAGTAAGTTTAATATATTCCACCTTCTTGAGTTCCTTTTCTGGATAGAGATGAAGTATAGTATTACAGTATTACTATTGGTGACACAAAAGGCGTAAAGATTTTTGTATGTTTGATTGTTGAATATTGGCCAAAATTATTCTTGATCTATTTCTAGTAGCCATACTTATATTTGACGCGATAAACTATTGTTAAGGCAGCTATTTAACAATATTCGTGCCCAACGCTTGGGTCACTCTTTGCCAGCATATACTGAGAGTTACAGTCACATTATAATGTCCTAACAGCTGAAAGGGCCAATATGTTTAGTGACAAGGTTCGATCAAGCGATGCATATTTGACAGTCAATTGTTCTAACCATCAGGTCATACCAAGCCTTCGACACCAAAAAATATGTTGGTTAATCAGCAGCAGCACCCCTACATAAACCCTTCTGTTACACTATCTATTCTTTTTGTATAATGAAAACTGCTAAATAGCAGCACTTTTCGGAACTGCCCCCTGTATACGTAACCTCAAAGGAAGATAAGAATTGGTGAAGATTTAATTTAATCTACCTTAGAATAAATTTATATACAATTCTATTATATTAGAGTGACCATTTTCACCTCAGTGATAGAGAACATCTAGAGAAAAGCTCTTTCTTTGGATTTATAACAACATTTCATTTTATCTAATGAAAATTCATAGACCTTCTGAATCCAGACCTGGAATGATGAGGCAGATACCCATAAGAATAACGTGATTAGCATAAATGAAGGCAAGTCTGAATAAATGTCTTGAACGTAAAGGCCAATATAATTGTTTTCACTCATTTATTGGTGTCACTGGCATTGACAGGAAGCAGTAAATGTATATTAATGTATCTGGTTTTTTATGTTGGGCCACCAGTCTTCAAAAGGCTAAAAATGACTATAAATAGAAAATAGAGCAGATCAGTGAGCTAGAGTGCAGCAGCGTAACTTTGTTGAAAAAAGTGTCGCTGTATAACTGGACAAGATGTAAGCACAACTAACATAGTGAGGCTTCATTTGATATCTGCTACTCGTTGCTGTCGTGTTCTTTCTCAATATAACAATGCAGGTTGCGGAAACACAAGAAAAGTTTTTCATGGTGTTCAAACTGCTGACAATGAAAAATCGCAGATGTTAGAAATTTATGGCCAGATTTTGCATTTCAATTAATTTTCCTCTAATTTGACATGTGTATATGAAGATTTAAAAGTTAAAACGAGCCTCATACGAGAAATTTAATTTTGGTGAAGACTTTTTTGACGCCGAAATTTATTTTCAGATTTAAATTCTCATGATCGGTTCAAATTAATATGTAAGGTAATTTCGATGAGTTTTGCCCTAAATAACCTTAGATATCTAAATAGGTTCACTGATATAAAAGTTGTGTTTATTCCACTTTCAAATTGTATTATTTTGCACCTAATTTCCACAGTCAGTATACCCCTCTAAGCCCTTATTTAAAAGGGAGGGAGGAATCTTCTTTGAAAAGAAAATATTCTTACAAAAAGACACAAAATCAAAAACTGATATACTGAAATATCTGATTATGATAACATAAAGATAGAATAATCACTCTGTAGTCAGGTTTTGTTTACCAAGTGTAGAAGCTAATTTACATTGTCCATGTGAAAAATAACAATACATTTGGTATTCTCTGCACTCCCCTCACTCATCATGGAGTGCTGCAACGTCAGAAACTCATCACAATAAGAACAGAGCAAAAACAGCTGAGTATTGTGAGCATTGTTGCCAAACGCCTGTAATACCAAACACTGCTGGCACTAGGTTTACACTAGCTACAACTGAGAAGTCTATTAACACGTAAAGAACCAAGTAAAACAAATAAAGATGAAAGTGACGTATTTTAGTTACGAAAACGCTAATCACAACCAGAATATTTCTCCTCTTTCATAGGTCACCATGTAACAGGTGAGATAAACAATCAAAATATTCTCTGAAAAATTTTTCATCGTGTACAAGAATCCATCTCGATAGGTCCTGGATAATTTAGCCATATATGTTTAAGAGCCATTTAAGACGGAAACTTCAATTACATGAGCAATAATTCCCATTGGTATTGGTTAATTTCTCTAAAATGTTAGAAAATGATAATTTTGCTGTTAAATATTTTTATATAGAAGAGTTATAAATGAAAGTTTGTTTTAAGATGATATGGTTCGGTAAAAATTAAGTGTATTTCTGATATCTTAACTCACACAGACTATTAATTTTCTTGTCTATCATATTGTTATTCAAACACAGTTACTTTGAGTAAACTTAAAAGTTTAAAATATAATGTCTCTCTAGTTGTATGTACTTCCATTGCTGAAGCTAACAGTTAGTCATTGGAACAGATACTCCAACACTAACAACAACTCCTAAGGTGACAACCATAGCTTCAAGATTACGTTGTATAGCCCAGTAACATGCTGCTGTTCCAAAACTAATGATAAGTAACACATATTGTAAGCAATTTATTTTCTATTATTCATATTAAAAAGAAATTATCTTCTTTAAATACTGAACTTTTCTAGCATTTAATAGCTTTAGTAAAATCTTTTGTCTATTTTTTTTTCTAATTTGGAAATATTAAATATTATTTATAATACTACTTTGTGTTATGAAACAGTATCATTCTATATTTAAAGTTTAGTTCTACTACTAAGTGTATTATAATGAAAGTGATGCACTTTCATAAATAATGTGAATTTTTTTTAGTAATTAAATGATAATAGTGTGAATTGTGCTTTTTAGTGGTGTATATTCCTGAAAGAACAATTATTATAGATACATTTTTCTCCTTATTACAGAGGGCTTTGATTATTACATTACAGTTTTGTGATTATGGACTATACAGTTCTCTTATTATAACATTACGTTTTTCTGTTTATTGCAAAAACAATTATCTTATAATTATGGAAAGGTGTTTGTTTATCAAATTACATTCTTATATTACGAAAGTTCTCTCTCTGACTTTTATATTAAAGTTTTATCATTATTAGAGATAAAGGTTTCTGATTATTGCAATAATTAGAAAGTTTTCGTATCATGTAACTGTAACTTAATAATCTGAAAATTTTATATTCCTTTATTAAATTGCAATTTTATGTGACAGTCAATATTCCGATTACTGTATTACGGGCTTCTGAATATCATACAAAATTGTCTGATTATTATATTACAATTTTCTGATTATAATGGAACGTTAAGTTTTTATTAGAAAACATTTTTATCTTTATCTGTGGGTTTTGAGTCGTTTTATTTCATCTTTTATTTGTCTGATTGATACCTTGCAATTTTATGACATTTTTTTCTAATTATTACATGTAGTTTTGTGATTATTACACCACTACATCTCGTATCTCAGACTTATTTTAGGATGAGTTACGTTTGACTTGTTTGTTTGTTGTTAAGCACAAACCTACCCAGCTGACAGTCTTTGCTATGCTTGTGACCGGCTGAACATCAAGTTCTAACTTTGTGCAATGCTTTTTTAATTATGTGTTTGGATCCGTGTATTTAGTGATTAGTGTTTGTAAGGACTAGTTATTTTATAATTATCAAAATACAACTTGAAAACCCATACATATATATATATATAATTATTCATATTTGTTTTTCTACTTCAATAAAAAAACATTTTATTTTTCAGTATTTATAAGATTTAATTACTCGAATAAAACAAATATGGAGTGTATTGACACTTAAAAACTTGTATAGCACGAACAAACATTTTTACAGTCTAATATTAAATTAACATTATTGTCTCACCTGAATATAACAGTATCGATAATGATGCCAGACATGTCCAATCCGCTTATCTAGCCAAACTCCACAGAAGAGAGAACCTATAGATTCAGTTGTATAGGAAATCCTGGGAGTCTGTTCGTATGTCGTGTTGTTATTAACTTTTTTTTCTGAGGTACGATGTCAAGTAAAAAATGATGTTTCCAAACAGGTGTATTAAACCAAGACCAAGATAAATCAGAAAATATCCAGAAACTGATACAAATAGGCAAGTTGTCATTAATATAAATACTCAAAGTATCTGAGGGTATCGTAAAGCTTAGGGGATGTTCTGGAAATAATAAGCTATATAAATAACTCTTTTTGCAAAGCTCTTTACTTGAAAAATAAATGCACTGACAATAGAAAAGTATGTAAAACAAAATTGAGAATTACATCTTCCTTATTTCATGCTCTTAAAAGTAAAACTCTATTTAAAAAGACACGGATATTAACTCTATTATATTTTTAACTCTGCACTCCTTAGCTACTCTTTATTATCTAGAGTAAGAAAAGTGTGTGATGTTAATATTCCTGCCACACTATGTTCGCTATATCCATTGCCATAGAAACTCACTGCGCAATCTAGAGCTCATCAGGGAAGCTGGAACACAACATATAGAGAAGTGGTTGAAACACTGACAATATTTGCCGTTTGGTCTGAAAGCCTTTTGAAAAATCGCCAACAATGATTATGGTCAATTATCATTGACCAAGGGCATTAGAATCAGGCCTATTATATTATTAGCATTGCATACTTTACCTAGTTCTTTAGGGATTTCTAAAATTAGAAGAAGGTATAACACTAGTTGGAATACACAAAAAGTGCCAGAAACAGGAATAGAGTAACGATTTTGATAAAGTACCATATGATACTAGAGCCTGAAGCGTAGAATCCATTACAAAAGACTCCATCATAAAGCTTTAATGTCATAAGAACACCGCTCCCACTTCTTACAATAAATCATACAGTGTAAGCAGACGATAATATTTTGTATCTATTCTAACAGTCTTTAAGCCAAAATATGTGAACACAGGCATAAGAAAGAAATGTATTCTAACAGCCTGCCTGCTTCTCTATCTATTATAAATTATCATATAATGTAATTTATATACGAGTTCAGAAGTAGGAGAGGTGAAGATATTTGCTTTTCCGAAATATTCATTGAATCATAGGTTAAGGTACAGTTTAGACAGTATTTGCTGAGCTAGAAGTTAGGGCACGCTTTACACTATTTTCTGCACCATATGTTAAGGTAATTTCGCAAAGTATACTGTGAACAAAAAGTTAGGGTACAGTAGTCACCGCACCCAATGTTGCAGCATAGATTATGTTGTATTCCTTGCATTATACGTCACAGTGAAGTACGGTATCACGTGGATCACAGTTCAGCATTTGGTTTCGTTCAGTATTTACTGAACCAGATATTTGAGTTCAGTTCTTACAATAGTTACTACAACTGTAAATATCTTGTTGGTTTTATAAACACTCCTGAAGTTCTTATTGGTTTACGTATACAGTCCTGAAGATGTTATTTATTTTACTTACACAGTCCTGAAGTTGTTACTGATTTACTTACGTAATTCTGAAGTCCGTATTGGTTTACGTATACAGTCCTTAAAATTCTTATTGGTTTACTTATACGATCTTGAAGTTTTTATAAAATATTTACTTAACCAGTCCTCAGGATTTTTTGTTATGTTTTAAGACAAATAGTAGTTCAACAAACTGCAAGTTTGCTCTTTACGATATATAAAATTTATTTCGGTGTGATATTCTGTAAGATATGCATATAGTTTACACTTTTCATCAAAGGTATAGTTTCCACAGTAAAGAAGTAGGTTTTACACAATGCTTTATTTCAGTTATTGATAACCAACATTAGCTTTTTACAGAGACATGTATCTTTACTCCAAGATTTATCTAAAGTAAAAATAATTCGTTAAACAAGAATTTACTAGTCAGCAGTTTTGAGTTAAAACTTAGTTAATTAATTCTGTTATTTGGTTTAACTTTATCACCTTGTATTGTCCATATAACTGAGATTAATGTTGTTCGTCTTTTTGGGTGTGTGTCTCTTCCAAGACATAACTCGACTCAAGTCCCATACTATACTAAACTCAAGGGTTCCATTCCACTTAAAGAATAGAGTATCAGTATTTGATGTTTAGCTTTGCGTTACAGCAAACAAACAAGCATTGTGAAGTTTCCACAAATTATACTTTAATGTTTTGTTCTGTAAAGCTTTAGAATTGGTTGTTTGTTCTTTGTCTAACATTAAATACTAATAATCGAAACCCATATTTTCTTATTACAATTCCGTAACTCTGTCACTGACCCACTGAAGAATTTGTGTAATATAGCACTAAAAGTTTGTTTTTTGTTTACAAGTATAAATAGTTAGTAACTAAAAATAACAGACTTGAATGTCATACTAACCATTTGGATGAGTGTAAAGTATTAAATATACGTGTTAAATCTTCGTTCCTTCTACATATATTTTACAGGATTAAGATACTTTTGAACAGCTCTGTTCCTTGTTTTGATGGAAGAATTTATTTTCAAATGTTCAGGATCCATTTACAAATTGAGTTCGAATTAAATAACCGTAACAATGAGTTATTGTTTTGAAAATGGACAGAACTCATTATATTAGGGTGAAGTCGAACTTGGACTTGGAAATAACTTGGACATAAAAACGCTAAAGTTCCATATGATAGAAAAGATTTTATGGAAACAAAAGTTTTGAACGTCGATTACAATACATTACATATGTCACTATTTGTAATTATACATTCATTAGTAAGACATGAATCTCATACATATATTAATATTATATATTATATTATTAATATTATATTTAATACTGAAAATAAATTGTCCAAACCCTACATAACTGTATTTTTCTAAGCAAATTCAAATAGCAGATTCTAAATTTAATGTTTACTATTCTTTAACGGAACTAGTGATTGTAAGCTTTTCAATATCACTGAATTAAAATGTCAATAAACGTAGTTCTTTCACTTTATATAGTGATACAAAGCACTCAATGTGTATTCACCATTATTTTAACATTTAACGAGACTTGTATATTTTAGTTAGCACAAAATCCTTGCATACTTTCCATTCAGTTAGACTCCATGAAGTAATTATTCGCGTTTCTAACAAATATATCTAATCAACTAATAGAAGATTTCGTAAAGATATGTTATCACCATTGTAGCTAGCAGAATCACAAACTCTAAATAAAAACTGTTGTCACAAATAGTAACATATTTATTCATAAACTTCAAAATACATATTTTTACTATAAACACTTCAGCTAAAAGAGACATGGAAGATGACTGGCTCATTTCCACAGTATGACAGTGCCATATAAGTCTTGTTTTTTCTTCGTTAAACAATTGACTTCGTTGGTTTTGCGTGATACTTCTCAGGAAATACCATTGACACAAGAAATTCTGTATAAAGAATAAAATATATATATATGTTTCTCTGCTAAACATGAAAAGTTGAACATATTGTTTTTTAAAAGAGAAATAATGCATATCTTTGCATCTATTAATGGAGTAGGTCCGGCATAACCAGGTGGGTAAGGCACTCGACTCATAATCCGAGGGTCGCGGGTTCGAATACCGTCACGCCAAACATGCTCGCTCTTTCAACTGTGGAGGCGTTATAATGTGACGATCAATCCCACTATTCGTTGGTAAAATAGTAGCCCAAGAGTTGGCGGTGGATGGTTATGACTAGCTGCCATCCCTCTTACGATGCCAAATTATGGACGACTAGCGCAGATAGCCTTTGTGTAGTTTTGCGCGAAATTAAAAACAAACCAAAACCAAATAATGGAGTAAAAACTGTATAAGGGACAAGTTTAGGTAATGGTTCCTTCCTTCTTCCTTTTACTATTAAGTTCTTAATTGTATCATTAAATACTAATTATATATCCTGCTTTCTAATAATTCTACTCGTATCTTAAATATCAAAGCAAAAACTCGATAAAAACTTTAAAATATGCTCTATCTCAAAGTACCTTTATCTATTTTTCGGGTAAATATTTAAAATGAAATAATCAATGTATATCAATGAATAGTTTCTGGTTACTGCAAAAGTAATTACGTTAATCGAACCAGCAAACTGCAGGCTTTACAAGTGACTCGACTTAGAAGGATTTAATCCACTTCTAGTGTTAATAAAATATGATATAAAACTAACATTTCAGTGAATTTATTAACATAGAAGTAGCGATATGAAATAACTGAATGTGTTTTAAACTACTATAAAGATAAGTTATATGAAAACAAGATTAAATTACCAGCCCTTAATCCAACTAACCAAGTGTGGGTGATGAATGCTAACACACACATATCATGTTTTTGGAAGGACTAACAGAGACACTTTGAATTTATAATCCCAATTTTCTTGATTACAAAATACTCAAAAACAAAATATACGAGTTTTACAAATAAAGAATCCACCTTTTCTATTATATCAAAACCAAGATTTAAAACTTAGTAATTTTACTTAGTTTTGAGGTTTTTTTTTACAGGAATTCAATACTGATCCTGTTTGATAAGAAGTGGTATAAAACATTTATGATGCTTCGACATTTTTAATACTCCACTGTTTTCAGAAATACTTAAACTTATTCTTTAGAGAATGTTTGAGTTAATAATGTTTCGGCGCTTAAAAAATCATATTTGAGGTATTTGATCCCAAAGTGAATAGACTTTATTCGCTTTCAGCGTCGTTAAACTACGATTTGGAACTAACAATTCAGTGTATTTATTAACATAAAAATAGAGATAAGAAACAACTGAACGTGTTTTAAACTACAGAAAAGAGAAGCCCACCTTATATTTAATTTATTCCATACAATTTATCAACTTACCAATAAACGAAATACTCCCAATCAAACAAAATGTTCTAAAACCATCCGAAGTACGGAATAATTATTTGAAACACCATAGGCCAAAAGATAACAGAAGTACCCAACATTAAAATACAATATAATTAGGAAATTGCACGGTTAAAAAATAAAGTTGGTAACTAAAAAATAAAGATAACAGTTAACTGATGTACCAACCAAAATACATCAAGCCATTCATTCAAACTTTAGAGGTTAAGAAATAACTGTAAGATAAATAAAAAATTGGAATTTACAAAAACCTGTAAATAATGTTTGTAAAAAAAAGTAAGTAAGCAAGACTGAAGATTATGCAGATATTACTTACTTAAAGTATAAGCCCCTATTTGGTGCTATATTATTACTTGGAATTACATTTGGTGGAGTCAAAATAGTGACTTGTAGTGTGAGTAAATAACGTATGCAACTTGATTACAATTTGTTTACAATCCCTACTTGTAAGATAAAATTTTAAACACCCATTTTTTTATTTGTCTTGTTTTCTGACTTTTTGTGCTCACCTATGGGCAATAGATTTCTTAGTGTGGTAGTTACCTTTATACATGTAATACTCTAGTAACGAAAATAAACATAGCTAATAGCCACAGTTCATGATGGTTTACTCTAGCCATTGACTATTTGTTCACATTAATTCACGATATAAAATGTTAAGTTGCAGCTGGAAATTGTCGTAAAGACTTGTTTGAGAATATAATGAGCACTAAATTCTCTCTATATATAATATATGTCAATGGACATATATGTTCCTGTAGTAAGGCACAATCCCCAATAAGAGAGTATAAAAAGATTACCGGTAGAAAAGTAGCATATTCGTATACGTTTAGAACATATCTTTAAATAAGCCTTAGTGTATTTTAAAGTAATTGCTCCACAAATATGTGCAAACAAATTTAATATTACGTGTATTGATTTATTATTTTCTTCATTTCATATTAAATGCAGGGTTGACTTCCTAAAGACAAAAACTGTGTATTGTAAAACCATTGATTATTTACATCTATTACTTAGTGGTAATTCCTGCTTCAGCCGACACTTAAGGTTTATAAAGAAACATCATGTATCTGTAAGAAACTAATTTCAAGTGGTAATTATAATATTATTGACACTAGAACTACGATGTTTTGAATTTATGTAAAATATAGAATAAAGAAATATACTTTTCAATATCCCTACGACATTCACAGTACCTCATTTAGTACCGTACGAGAGGTTGAGGGCAATACGAGTATACCAAGTTGTTTTTGGTTTTGCAAGAGAAGACTAACAAGAAAAATTACAAACGGGTCATTTTGAGCGGCTTTTCATTTCTTTGTTGGACCAATATGTATGGTTTTCTTGGGTGTTTTTGTACATATAAATCCTTAGCAATCAATAGTAAATATTTTAAAGTTTTATTTGAATTGATTTTTATTTTAGTTTTTAAAGTGATTTTTTGCCCCAACGTTCTATTAAGATTTTGTGTAATTCCTTATGACACCTCTTATGAACCGTTATCGCATTTCATGATAACAGTAAAATGATGTATCAGGTAGAATAAAACCAATGTTTATTTAATCTCAATGTTTAAAATAAACATGCTCTAAGCTAAAATAACTTCGGGGTAATGAATACTAAATACCCACCATTTCACATCGAGAAACTATTCACGAACTATGACAACCACAATCAGCAATGCACTTCAAACATAAGAAAAAATGGAGAAAGAAGGACAAAAAAAGACTTTCTAGAGATAACAAAACAATGTTATTTTTATAACATCTCTAATTGACGAAACAGTAAAAAAATATAATCATGAACTCTAAACTAACGATTCAAGATATAGAAGGGCCAGGTTTGACCTTAACACTCCTACGAAAAGTGGGGCCTAATAGGCCCCAGAGCAACTTGAAAGGTTATTAATATTAGGCTAATAATTTTGTATTTAAATGAAATTGCCATTTAAATCCATTAATGAATGGATTAACGAGATTCCCACTGTCCCTATCTACTATCTAGCGAAACCACAGCCAGGGGAACAGGCTTGGAGAAATCAGGACCAGAAACGTCTTTTCGTAGGAGTGTTAAAAATCCAATTTGAAAATTTCAATAAACTACACTACAATGTAATAAGGCCAAGTATCTCACAAAACCTAAATATAACTCTCTTGTCTCCAATGTCGTTTGCAAGCTTACATGTATCACCAACTCATCATACGTACATAGGAAAAACCGGAAGACAGGAGAATATATCGACGCTCTTTATAAACAACAATATGAAAGAAGTACAGTTGCAGATAATTTTTTTAAATAAGCATGAACAATTAACATCTGACTTGAAACCAACACTCTTTTTGCAAATCCTCATTAAAGCCACCAAGTACACTGACAGAAAATTCTAAACATATCTTCTCATCGAACAAATACGACCACACATAAATAGGGACAAAGAATATTGCCTATAATTTTAATTATTTTATTTTATGTTTTATTCTATCTCTATTTCACTCTGTAACCTTGGTAGAACTTAATTAATAGTTGTTAAGTATTTCAACAATATATTTCTTTCAACAATAAACTTTACAACTTGATATATATCAAAAATACACTTTACAAATAATGTTATAGATTCGTATATAATTTATTATTTCAACCATTTGAAACTTTGTACTGTCAGTTTAGGTTTGAGAAAGCTTAAGAAGAACATTTGGTGTTATAAGGTAGTTTAATTCTAATATTAATATGTCTTCTGTACACCAATATACACTACGAGAATTAAACAAACATATCGATAGTCTCAAGTATCAATTACAAGAAAATACACGACTGCTGAATAGGTTAGCAATGAACGATATCAGTTAAAATGATATATGAGATAAAAGATAATTCATGGTCACTTAAGAATTAGGTGGTTAACAAAGCAAGATATTAATAAACAGAATCTGTAACATAGCAGTTAGATGTTTAAAAATGATATATTACTAGCAAAAGCTGGATTAAGCACCAAGGAGAAGAAATCATATAGTCAATAAGTATCACACAGTTATGGTTAATAAACAGAGATATCATATAGTCAGTCAGTAACTAGATGGTTAACTAATGTTATAGATTCGTATATAATTTATTATTTCAACCATTTGAAACTTTGTACTGTCAGTTTAGGTTTGAGAAAGCTTAAGAAGAACATTTGGTGTTATAAGGTAGTTTAATTCTAATATTAATATGTCTTCTGTACACCAATATACACTACGAGAATTAAACAAACATATCGATAGTCTCAAGTATCAATTACAAGAAAATACACGACTGCTGAATAGGTTAGCAATGAAAGATATCAGTTAAAATGATATATGAGATAAAAGATAATTCATGGTCACTTAAGAATTAGGTGGTTAACAAAGCAAGATATTAATAAACAGGATCTGTAACATAGCAGTTAGATGTTTAAAAATGATATATTACTAGCAAAAGCTGGATTAAGCACCAAGGAGAAGAAATCATATAGTCAATAAGTATCACACAGTTATGGTTAATAAACAGAGACATCATATAGTCAGTCAGTAACTAGATGGTTAACAAACAAAAAAGTCATAAAGTCACTTACTAAGTAAATGGCTAACAAACAGAGAAACCATACAGTAACTCAGTAAGAGATGGCTAATAAACAAAGAAAGCATACATTCACTTAGTCAGTAGAGAGTTGATAAACAATATTCACACAATCAGTAAAGAAATGGCAAATAAATAAAGAAATCATGCAGTCACTCACTGAGTAGATGGTTAACGCATAAAGAAATTAGCATAGTGAATAGCTAGACGGTCAAATGACAGGTATAAATAATGATATCAAGAAGAGATGTGTAAGAAAGAAGATGACTTTCAATCATTGAGCATCTAGACCAGGGGTTCCAAATCAGGGGTGTTGATACCCTCTGCGGGTGCGAAATGAGAATCCAGGGAGTTTGCAGAAGAGGTCTGTACAAGGTCCATTTTCCCTCAAATGTCGCAAATAGGAAATTCCTAATGCAAACTTTTTTAGGAGAGGATTGTGAGGTACACAAAAGGTTGAGAACCATTGATCTAAGTAATTACTACTTAAATATATTAAAAAGACTGAAGTGCAGCCTAGAATAAAACACACGCTCACTGAAACGGTAGACAGTTACCATATATAGATACTAAAAAGAATAAAATATAAACTCACCAGGAAAGTGGACAGTTACAATATAAAGATATTAAGTAGAGTGTAATACAAGTTAAAAGAGAATACTTTGTAACTCAGTAGTCACATGGTTAATAAAAGTATCAAAAAACTGAAATATTTACCAACTTTTGAAAGATACTATCTATATGAAGCAGAGAATGTTGAACGTTGACAAACTAAGGAAGAGACTAAATAAAATAACTGAATATATCATATATGCAGTACTTATTATTAATATTCTTAATACATTTTGGGTTTTAAAATCATTATTAGTGGAATCACAAAACAATTTTCTGTTCGTTATCAGAAATAACACTGTCGACGTTACTAAAAACACAAATATATCTTCTGTTTTCTAACTTTTACCACTCAGTGTCGTACTAAGTACATACCGCTGCAAAGTAAGCATTGCATGAATCATAGCTGTATGCTCATTTCCAAACACTTCAGCAATAGCAGTAGGAATGCACACAGGTTCAACAGGAAATGTAGCATTTAGTCCACAAATCCATATTATAAACATCACTTTTCCACCGTAAGATGTCATTACAAGCGTAAAAAACAGTATTGGCTTTAATCCCATTATTATCGCACTGGCTGACTACGTATATATAAAAACAGTTTTATGAAATCTAAAGTAAGTGCAACTTAAATTAAATGTATACAAACTAAAAAGCTATAGACTAAACAAAATTGCTAACACATACAGAGATGCCAACTATTTCAAATTACTGAGTGTAATGATTGTAGACAGAGCCCTTTATCATTTGCGGCTACTAGGCCTGACCAATTTCTTAAAGCTTTTTATTATTACATTATTATTATAACTATTATTATTTATTACTGTTATAGATTACCCATTTATGACTGTGTTTTACGTGTTTAGTAAATAAATTTTAAAAAATATTTTGAAATTCTTTTTCATATTCTGAATTCCTACTCATAAATGTCGTTATCTGCATCGTTTTTGTCTTCGCCTCAGCATTTTTAGGTGAGATGCCGATTTTGTATGTCTGGAACAATCGTTTATCCCGCCATGCGCCACAGAAAAATAGATGTGACAAACTGTACAAAACGCATGACTGTCACTGACTTTCAATGCAATGACCGGATATTTTGCACTATACTCTTTCGTAAATTTTGATTCACAGTTTTATTCCTTTTAGATTTGTTAAAAACAAGACAATTTTGTGAACGAGGCATCTTTTTTTCCATCTTGTGAACGATAGCATTGGTGTTTCTATGCCGCTGAGAAAACGAGAAATACCCATCTACACGAGCGCTGATTGGCTGACAAGCACTGATGACGTAACTATGGATTCCTCCACGTACCCAGTATGGAGAAGACGTCGGAGGTACAAATATTTTCTATTATTTGAAGCCCAAACATGATTATCGCAAGTAGTCATTTGGATTATGTCTGTTATTTATTATCAAAATTTAGTTGTATCTCACTAGAAATTTTCTTTTCACTCCTTTCAAGCCCTGGGGGAACAATTTATTGTATAGGCCTATATAATATATAATAATTTTGGAGTTGCAACAAGTCCTAATATTTGTCTGTATGAGCGTATAGTCGTAATGTATACACCAAAATCGTAATGATTACGCTCAAACCGTGATGGTTGACATTTCTGTACATACAAAGATTTCCAAAATATTACGTAATTGAAGATGTCAAAGATGTACAATATTACAATTTAGAATCATTTAGAGAAAGGCCATAATATTAGATTGTACTGTTATCTTTAGACACTTACTATTTATCATTTAAATGGGATATTTCTGAGACTTTTTATTTAAGTACCCGTCTTGCAGTATATCCATGTATTTATTCTCCAGTATTGAAGAAAGAAAGGAGTCATCAGAGAGCACGATCCACAGCTCAGTCCCTTCTATCAATATCTCTGTCATCCCAAAATAGATTATATTTATTTATGTCTCCCAGGTTAATGAGGTTATACAGTAACTGCTGTAAGGTCATCCAGGTCTGCTTGGCCAAAGCCTTCTCCTCGTGATAGGTAAAGGGAGTATAATGTGCTGACACAAGACACATTGGTAGTAGTGACCTCCAAAGATGTTGCAAGTGGTATATTCACTAAGGAAGAATGCTGGTCAGTTTGTAATGATATTTACCAATGAACACGTTCAAAATAACTTATCCTTTCTATATAATAAATATTGTCAAGTGGTGACAGTATCAAAAGGTGACAAGAAAGTCTCATGTAAGGAGACACACACAGAGAATATTATGAATAATTGAACGCTTTGATTCTGTCTACATTCTAAGGATACACACACAGAGAATATTATGAATAATTGAACGCTTTGATGCTGTCTAAATTCAAATGATAACTTGAACAGATCAATTGCACCAGTGTGGTTATTTTTGTTTTGTTACTAAGGTTAAGTTGTGAGTATCAGTGCAATGCAGCTGTGCTAAGATTTTGTGAAAACGAAACCCAAACAAAGACATCAAGCAAAATGCTTATTTGACCCATAAAATACATACAATACTAGTGGTTCCGGGCCCGGCACGGCCAAGCGTGCTAAGACGGGCTACTCGTAATCTAAGGGTCACGGGTTCGCATCCCTGTCGCGCCAAACATGCTCGCCCATTCAGTTGGGGGTTTTATAATGTAACGGTCAATCCCACTATTCGTTGGTAAAAGAGTAGTCCAAGAGTTGGCGGTGGGTGGTGATGACTAGCTACCTTCCCTCTGGTCTTACACTGCTAAATTAGGGACGGCTAGCACAGATAGCCCTCGAGTAGCTTTGTGCGAAATTCAAAAACAAACAAACAAGGAAAGTGCAATGAACACGTAGAATTTTCCCTGTCAAGTCCACACTTACCATCAAAAGAAGTAAACAACAAAATTGCTCAATAAACTAGCATTGTAAAACCTAAAATTAAAAACAAAAGCAAATGCTTAATTAAAATTATACCAGAAATACGTGGACAGATCTCCCTTACCTCAAGTATCTCTGACGGAGGTACCTGGTACAGAAATAGTCCAATGAGTAAAATACCTCGTTGTACAGCTCCTATTAACAGAAACAAGGTAGGGACACGATCCAAGATTCTAGAATCTGAAAAATATTTAAAAACAGTATGTTAACTAACCATTTTGTTAACTTACTGTTGATAGCAAGTAACACTCTTTACCAATACCTGTTATTTTATTTATTTTTATCCATTGTGTTTCATTAACTATGGAAATATTTAGAAATGTATTCATTACACTGCACAACAATTTTTTTGAAACGTTTTGCTTCCTGAAAAGTTTTTGCTGATTGTGACAGGTACCTGGTGGGTAAGCACAAATATAATTTTGGTTTTGCTTCACTTCGTAGGAACTCTGAGAAATAAATAGTTAACTGTTTACCGGCAATAAAGTTTTTAATTGCGTTTATGTTTCTAATATGCTATTAAGTTCAACATAATTAAAAGTGTTTTGCTCCTGATTTTTGTTTCTATTCAATGTCCGGTGCATCACGTTGCAGTGTCCAACAGTAGTCAGCAAGCACTGGCGGATTCCAGTTGCCCTGATATCGTTTTTCCATTGTAGCAAAGTCCTGGTGAAACTGACAATTTCGATGAAACGGTACGTGTTGGGCAAATTTGGATGTGATTTTTGTGATCAGCAGCCAAACATCTATAAGGAACATCTAACAGTGTTCAAGAAGCAAAAACTTTGTTGTGCAGTGTTATTGGCTGTATTAATATATCTTTTAATGGTTTTATTAATGTCTCCATAGTTCGATTTATTAATTTATCATTGTGGTACTCATTACTCTATCCATTACTGAATTATTTACTGTATCCATTACTGAATTCTTTATTGTATCCATTGTTGATTTTATTAATATATCCATAGTTTGATTTATTATTGTATCAATGGTTGAATTCATTACGGTATCCATGTTGGATTTATTAATGAATCTTTAGTTTCATTTATTATTCTATCCATAATTTGATTTATTATTGTATCCATTGTCGAATTCATTACTGCATCCAAAATGCTATTGTAATACTGATGTCGAATATTGCTATTATAATAGTGATATCTAGTAATACCATTTGATCAGAGGATTTTAAAACTATAAACTCTTCTTTCTTTCTTTTTTTCTCAATTCAAAAATAAGGCAAATAACCTTTATGTAGTTTCGTGCGAAACAAACAAACGAACCGCTAAACAAATTTACAATTACAGGAAAACTCATTAGATAAGTGATGTATAAGGACCAGTAACAACATTATTGTGGCTAATATTAATATTAAAGTTTCTTAACTTATATATTCATCATACACAGTCTCAAACGGTAATATTTTGTATCATCAGAGTTTTACCAGTACTCAAGGATACAATGTTTGGAATTCTTGATTATAAGAAACCCACTTGAAATAAAAATGAATCTCAGAACGGCTAGTATGGGTATTAACACTTTTATTGATAAGGAGCGACAACGTTTCGACCTTCCTAGGTCATATTCAGGATTTTGTTAACTTGAAGATGACCTAGGAAGGTCTAGACGTTGCTCTCTACTTATCAACAAAAGTTTTAATACACACACCAACCGTTCTGAAATACAGTGTTTGGAATTATGAAACTTTATATCAACTATTGTGGTTAAAGATTTCAAGCTAATTAACGAGCACTTATAGGTCAACAGATAATGCTATTCCTGCTACAAGGTCCTTCTTGATTAAATAACAAACTTACCCATCACCATCAGGTTGAAGGTTATCAGGGTTAATAAAAAAATGTATGTAGTTATTCGTTAGAACTGGAGTGTAGGCTAACACTGAAGACCCTATTCCTACCATGAGGCCCTTATTATGAGGGAACCACTGTAATCGAAAAAACGATTGATTATTAATATTTAAATTTCTTTTACCAACGTTAATATCGATATCTAACACAATATAAATGTTAGAAAGTAAAGTAATTACTTAGAAATTCCTATATACCTTCTTACAAATCAGATGTTTTGTTTTTCTGGTATAAAAAATTCAATAGTTTGACTTTTTCAGATCTTACTTTCTAACTTCTTTCTCCTTCTACATCATTACGTACGTTATAATAAGTAAATTTTGGGATCTCACTTAGTCTTCACATGTTCTCTCTCTTACGACAAAGTATCTGGGCAATATTTCTAGTGTAGTTTCCAAAGAACACTGTTCTCTCTGCATAATGTATCTAGTGTACGTGAACGATGGTTTCCGAACCCCTCTTTCAACAATCCTACTGGTAAGTTGATTGGTATTCTTCGTATGAAATAATTATGATAGCAGTTTTGTCACACATACTAATAAGAATTGATGAACACCTGAATATTATATAAATTATAATGCATTTCTCAACTGTTCTATCGTACCAGTGTGGCCATTTTCACCTCAGCGATTAAGAAGATAAAGATGGGAACTCTTGGGATGGGAACTATCAGTCATTTCATGTTTTCCTTCTTAGGTTAAACAATATCCATAACAAACTCGAAATAAAAACAAATTCAATACTCTCTGTCCAAAACCATCACAGAATTGTACAAATAACGTACTACACCGTAGAAAGATGATCAAGCTGAGAACAGTACAACAATGTGAAGGATTTGGGACACTATGGTAACAGATATATTAAAGACATTTAATACTGAAAGTTGGTTGTATAGAAATTAATGGCCAAAATCGTGTGCTGTAGTGATACAGGTACACAACACAGGCATAGCTCAACCTCCAGCTCAACCACTTAACTTCCTAAAATGCTCTTGTAGTCTCTCTTCACAAACAACACTCAATGCCTAAGTTATTCTCGTGTCTTTAATTCACAAACACCATTCAATACCTAGGATGTTATCTTATTCTCTCTTCATAGAAACCACTCAGTACTAAAAATATACTCGTGTTTTCTTTTCACAGACTTTTTCATATTTTTCTCCAATAGGAGTTGACTTGTTATCTATGTCACCTGTAAAGACAAATATATCCATGATATCCCCAGTAGAGGATTCTTTGTCAGCGATGTTTCTTACACAGACTGGTTTGTCAGTAATATCACCAGTAAAAAATGTTTCGGTTATAATGTCCCTAGTAGCGACTGAATTGTGTGTGATGTTCCCGTAGAGAACAATTTGCCTGTGATATGCCCAGTAACGAAAGAAATGTTTTTGATGTTTCCAGTAGATACTGAGTTGACTTGGATAGTACTGGTAAAAATAGATTATTCTGTAGCATCAGCAAGTGTACTTTCTAAGATAATGACTTTGTCAAGAATCTAGAAAAATTACATTCAAAAGTTGAAAGTGAAAAATGAACCGACATTTTCTGAAGATCAGTTGTACAGGCAGAGGTTACCTTACCACGTGTAGAAGTCCACATCAAGGAAGATGTCTAGACAACAAACTGGAAAGATCCAGTCTAGATACACAGTTGAGGAGAGAGCGATGCATGTACATAAACAGATATTTTAGTACACATGTTTATTCTTAAGTGCAGGCGCTCCTCAGTGGCACAGCAGTATGTCTCAGGACTTACAATGCTAGAAACCGTGTTTCAATACCCGTGATGGGCGGAGCACAGATAGCCTTATGTTGCTTTGTGGTTAACTTAAAAAAACAAATAATTTTTAAGAGTAGGCAAGGCACAGAGGGGTGATAAAGAATCTCCCCTGCAACTTGCGAGATGCATATTCTAGAATTCTGTCACCGAACAACATCGTCCTTTAGCTATGGGGGCGTTGCAGTGTGACGGTCAATCCAACTTTTCTTTCATGAATGAGTAACTAAAGAACTACTTTCTGTTTAGCCTGTAACTTTGAAATGAGGAACGACTTGTGCAAATGGCTTTTGAGTATTTCTGAACGAAATTCATCAAACAAACCTTAAACGTGGTCTTACACATGTTTTTTGTGACGAGGATTCGAACCTGCAACACTCGGATTATGAGTCCAACACCCTAACCACCTGAGCCTACTGGCTCGATAAGATATGTAACGTAAAAACAAATGTGCACAGGCGGTATAGCTTATAAGTGAGCAATCTTGTAACACTTACGTCTATACACATATCTCCTCTATGATACAAAACGTACATTAATTTAACGTGAAAAAGAAATATCGTTATAATTCAAACATTGGAACTCAAGAACGTTTGTTTGAAAGACAAGTGCTCTAATAATAACACAAGGTTCAGTATGAAGCTGCATGCGTTGTAAGACTTAAAATCATTAGATATACACCTATATAAGGTTCTGTTTGATTAGAATTATGGAAACGAAGGAAACCTGAAGCAGTAACAACAATTATCTTCGCTTATAAAACGATTAAGCTTACACAGTTGTAGGAACAATATTCTTTTATATGAAGAAGCTTTTTGATTATATGCGAGCCCAGATGTCGGTTACATATTTCGTGGTAAACATTGTTTACTGTCATAAAGATTAGCATACACTGTATCAGATGTTATGGTACAAGTTTTACAGCATTTGTTGCATCAGAGGTCAGTGTACAGGTTTTATGGTATCTGCTGCATTAGTTGTAAAAATGTAGGTTTTTACAGTATTTACTGCATCAGAGGTTAAGAGAGAGTTTGTACAGTATTTAATACCACACAGGTTAATGAGCAATTTCTGTGGCCTTTTACTGCAACACTTCTGATTCATTCTTTTATAAAATTTTTTTTTACCTGATTGACTAGAACATTTCAAAGCATAGCAAAGTTTATTTTTAAGAGTAAAGGTCATCCTTTAAATACTTGTCCACTGGTAATAATTGTATACAAAAACCAAATTATTGATCTATAAGTCGTGAGATCGACTTATTCTGAAGTATTTTGTGAAGAGCCACAAAACTGGTTGAGGCACCGAAGTATTTTTTTTTCTTGCAAGAGTATTGTTTGTCATAAAGATTCTACTTTTAAATATTTTCGGTGCGATTGTTCTGTTTGTTGGTCTCTGTTGAATTTCGTGCGAGGCTGTTTGTATTGGACTTCTTGAGTTTTAAAGGCAGCTAGCTACCCAACAACACCATTCCCAACTCTTGTGTTACTTTTGCCACACCGAATATAACCGGAACTATTATAACACATACGAAGGACATAAGATCCACAACCCGGGAATATGTCTAATGTCACATTGCTAAACGCCTTATTGTGAAGGGGGGAAGGGATGTATAAAAAGTGGAACCTTTAACAACAAATTTGTCAAAGAAAAAAATTGCTCAAAATACATTTTAGAATCAATTTTGAAGCTCAAACTGTAGCACGAAAAAAATATCCAGATATTTGTTACACCGCTAAGTTAAATCTAATTTTCTTTGTTAAAAGTGCAAGTTAAATCCAAATTCACTGCTTTCTTTGTTACAAGTACAAATATTGTATTGTTTTTTTTTTATAATTTCGCGCAAATCTACACAAGGGCTATCTCCGCTTGCCGTCCGTAATTTGGCAGTGTAAGATTAGAAGGAAAGCAACTGGTCATTACCAGCCACCGCCAACTCTTGGGCTACTCTTTTACCAAAGGATAG
The DNA here is from genome assembly GCF_004210375.1 of Tachypleus tridentatus. Classification (NCBI taxonomy): domain Eukaryota; kingdom Metazoa; phylum Arthropoda; class Merostomata; order Xiphosura; family Limulidae; genus Tachypleus; species Tachypleus tridentatus. The sequence goes on from NC_134831.1 coordinate 159,112,605, forward strand.
TGAGATTGATCGTGACATTATAACTCCTTACGACTGAAAGGGCGAACATTATTTTAACAAAATAAATAATCGGTATAAAAATAAAACAAATGTGTCATTCTTAGCCTAAAAAATGTGATTTGTAAATGACACTTATTATAAACCGAGGTAATAAAGACACGGGGAAAAAAGAAACAAAAAATACAATGTGGAAAAGTGAATCGGATAAAAGGACAAAGAAAATTATACAAACAGTTAAAAAAGTCAAAAAGAATTTTGGAAAGCAGTATCAATAGCTGCTAAGGTTAAGCCAGTTGTTAAAGCCATGTAAATCAACTGAGTTAATTAATACAGTTTCCGAATCTGTCATTTTGTGTCATTCCTGAAATATAGAACTTTTAAACTCTTTGTTTAATTTTCTTTGTCTTTTTACCGATCGACTTTTTTTCCACTGTTTTTCTTTTCTTTGTTTTTGTTTCCGTTGTCTTTACTACCACCACTGACAAATTATAAGGTGTCTGTTGCTCTTACTTTCACCAAAACCATGGTTTTACAGTTTGACATGCAAATTTATAGTTGACGTAAGAGCAATGCGTTTTCGGAATTCTGTTTTTAAATTTAAAGTAGTTACTTAGATGAACAGTAAACTTGAAAATAAATCTAAGTTGAATTTTTAGATAAACCTTAATATTCAACAGTTCTAACCAGTTGATACAATTCTATAAAATGTTTGTCTGTATATTATAAAATAGAATAAATTATCTCTTTAGTTTTACTGCATTTACTAATTTTAGAGGTAATCAATCTCTAAATACTTGATACCATCAATCAGTTGTGAAGAAAAACTGTTTATTATTTCTTTGTAGTGAAACACAAAGCTACAAAATGGGCTACTGAAACCCGGTTTGTAGCGTTATAAGCCCGCAAATATAAAGCTGTGTCACTGAGAGCTACTTCTTTGTGAAACCCAGAAACTGTTGGTTCATGGTAATAGTTACTTTTGAACCTTTTCCTAAATAATCTGTTATGGTGTCTAAAAATAGTGAGGAAATTGCTAAGTTTACTATTAATATGTTGACACTCTAAATCAGCGTTTTCCAAATTTTTCCAACAAGGGAAAGGTTTATTTTTGTAATTTTTCATAAGGCCCAGCCACCTCATATACCTAATTAGATAACCTGCTAAGACAAAGCTAAGTTTTAACATCAAGCTGGAAGCAATAGTTCTATCAATACATCATCTATTATAAAATATACTACGTAAAAAAATTATGCTTCATTGTTATTTAATCTTTACAATAACTGTATATTTATTAATGCTATTTAAAGAATAAACTTATCTAATGACAAGGATAATACTGTTTTTCATCACAGAGCAGCTCCAAATCAGGAAGAAAAGGAATCAGTTTGATCCTTAAATCTGGCTACATCTAATCTGATCCTGTAGTTGTTCTTTTTTAAATAAGAACAACGTTGAGAAGACTGATTCGCATTTATAAGTCGTAACAAAGACATACGAAATCTCACTGTTTTTAATGATAAATTTAAATAATCAGTACGACAGCTGAGCCAAAAGTTAATTAACGAGATTTGACAAAAACAGTCTTTCAATGCAGTTTCTGATTTACTGATTTGTAATCCCTCCTTACTTTCTGTGTCAACAGTAAAAGTGTTTCTGATCCACATTTTACTGGTGTCAGCTGAAGGAAAATATCATTTCAAGCATGAATTTCGACCCAAGAGATGCTCTTTGATTGATGAGAAAATCTCATCTGAAACACTACCTTCTATATCTTGGTTTTGTAATTCTGTTAAAATAGAGAAAGACTTATAATTTCTCTTCTTAACTCGATTTACCAACAAGTTATTTTTATAGCAGTTTCTATCTTTTCCTGGACATTAAGAATATTTATGTTAGCACCTTGTAAATTTAGATTTAATGCATTTAAGAAGCCAAAAATGTCTTATATATAGGTCACTTATTTAACCAATGCAAATTATGAAACCTGTCTCTAAATTTAAATATTGCACGATGGGGGATGTTGCTCCAAAAGAAAATAACTTCGTTCTTCATTTCGATAAGTCTTTTAAAGACACTTTCTCTGATAACCAGCTAACTTCGTAGTGTAATAAGAGATGCTCGAGTTCACTTTCTAATTATTTGCACAAAACAGTAAAGATTCTAGAATTTAGCGAACGAGATTTTATATAGTTTATAAATTTAACATTTTTTTATATAGTTGAATTCACAGATAACGCCTCTCTGTCAATGCTACAATGCACCCATTCACAGGCTGGTGTCACTGCTCGGATCCTTTTGAAAACTCCTGTCGAGGAACTTACCACTAAACGAGCACCATCGGTACTCAATCTAACACATTTTTTTCAATGAATACCACAATGAATTATAAAATTATTGATTACATTAAAAATTTTGTCAACCATTGTTCATGTTGTAAGTGGTTTACAAAACAATACATTTTCCTGAATTGTATCCTTGTAATCATATCTTATAAAATACGTTAAATTTCCATTATCTACTACATCCGTGCTTTCATTCACTTGTAATGAAAAACTGACTCCAGTAAACTCGACATATGAGAGTTTTTCAATATTTTTTTACCACAACCACAATGCTACATTTCACTGTATTTTTAGATAAGGACAGTAAATTCAACTGATTTTCTTATTTTTTATAAACATGAGATGCAATTATTTTTCCTGCAAGAGGTAGTATCTGCTTTTTTTTTCACCAATATTATGCAGATGACCTGTCTCAGCTATTAGTTTTGAAATTTCATATGAAGCTATAACAAAGTCTTCATTAGGAGATCTCGAGGAAAAGTGTGTGAAATTATTTTTTTAGCAAAAAGTTATTTCACTTTTCTTATCTGTAAAAAAAAATATATTAACTGACTCGAGTATTCTGGACGTCTGGTATCCAAATGGCGTTTCAATTCAGATGATTTCATGTTCTCATTTGATAATGTTGAACAACAGAGAACACATAGTGGCAAGTCATTATTGCTACCACCGCATATAAAACCATACTTCAAATATTCATCACAATGCAGTCAAGTCCAAAAGCTCTTTGCTTTCTTTTCTTGCTACCAAGCTGTACATCACTTAAATGTTTATAACTAGGCCTATTATTTTCACAAACTTCAGTTTCACTACAACTATACTGCATTTGCACATCACTTGAAGTTTTCGTAAGACAAACATGTTTCTTCAGCCATCTATCCACATTGGAGAAGGGTTTTCTTAAAAATGAATAATTACAAAAAATTTAGTTTGTACAAACTAAGTCACAAACAATTCGTTCTCTTCTCAGAAGAAAGTGACGGCTCTAGCACGGACTACTATCAACTTCTCTGCTGCCACCTGGCGCTACCAGACGTAAGACTCAGGTCTCGCATGCCTGTCAATTTCCATTAATAGAGTAAGCAAATTTAACACATTTCGAATAAAATTCCTAAAACGTTCGTGTCGTAGAACTGGTTAAATTAAATGAATAAATGGTCCTTTTATAGAAAGAAAATTCCTTCTTTGGTGTTACCTGCAGACAGGGAAAGATTGGCTTGGACTCAACAACGGAACGTGTCTAGCTAACATGTGGTTTAAATTTACGGCAGTTCACAAGAATCTCAAAGTTATCAACACCGTAAAACGTAATCTTAGTTTCTCTAAATTGCACTACGTGAGAGCACCTTAATTTCTGAGGGACTGAAGATATAAAAGCAGCCGTCAACTTGTTAATTCTATAGATTTGTAGCCTTAAGTACAAATTTCACTTTTCATTCCTGTTATATGACACAATGTTCTAAGAAAAGAAAAAAGCCCTGTCTCATCTCTATTAAACACCTGTTGAAGATCCTGTCCTTTTTTCTTAATAAATTCAAGGAACCACGACTGGAACAGTGAAGTTACATCACTATCGGCTGACCCAGCTTCACCTTGCACGTTGAAGCGTTGCTTATATTTGACAAGCCAGCCTTTACTGGCCTGAATCTCTCTAGCATCTGCAGCACTACCTCCCGCACTGGAGACTACACATTTATACAAACTTCCCGATTTCTCAGGTATAGTTATGCTATCAACAACAGAGCTTGTTCACTGATCTACACATTCAATAATTTCTACATTTTCTACCATGAATGGATTCCTCCTAAACACTTGAGAAACCTTAGCACTTATAGAAGCAACTGCTCTGAAACTTGAACGGATTTTCTCTTCAATCTTTCTAATCGTACGTGTGGAAGACTCATTCACTTCACATTCCCATCTTTTGTATGTTACACTCACCTTGCTTTGTAACTTATCAAGGATCTCAATTTTCTCAATTAATATCATAACTTTGCGGCTTTTCTTTACCCTGTTAAAACTTAAAGATACTTTACTTTTTTGATTCCACACTGCTATCTAAAGATAATTGTGAAAGACAGCAAAAAATGGCAAAAAAAATAAACTGATTACATGGCACATAACTTAGCCTTATCACTTAGACATGTGGTGGAGAGACTGGAAATATAACAATCTACTTTTGTGTATTGGGCATAATCGAATTTTCTTTGTTCGGCTGATAATTGTTTGCATTTATTTTTGCGTCTGTAATGGATTCCGTGTTGGTTGAACTCGCGTTGTTGGAGGGTCTGCTGTGCTACAGTTTACCCTAATAACGACATCTCACGGTATAAAAATGATATTTAATCTATATTTGTGGTCTATTTGCTGCGTTTCCTGTTGAGTTTGAATGCATTCCTACTGCTATTGCTGAAGTGTTTGGAAAGAAACACATAGCTATGATTTATGGAATGATCAACTTTGTAGCGGTAAGTAACCAATACTATATGTGTACCTTCAACTCATTGAGAAGCTACAGGTTTTGTATGTATTTTTTGGTGACGTCGAAAATATTTATTCAAGCAACGAGCACTATAACGTCTTTTGATTCCAACAATTGTTTAGTACCAAGCAATGCAATAATAATATTGAAATGAAATTCGTTCCACTCGGATATATCATTTAGTTTCTATATATGGTTATTTTCTCTACTTAATCTACATATTATCTCTTAAAATTACAGTTTATCATCTGACTGATTAGTAATCATATATTTTCGTTCAGCTGATACATCATTCTACTGTTTTCTTTATTTGTTAACCATTAAATGTTAAATGACCGCACTTTTTTTTTGGTTGATAAGTGAGTTTACTGGCACTTTTATTTGTTATCCATCTAACTATTAATTTACTGTGTGTGCGTTCATGCAGGGTACTTCTGTTATTATCTGACCTATAGTGTTTCCAGTAATTATTCTGTACTTTGGATAATTTGAAACATTTTTTTAATTAAAAGTATTTCATTCATTGATAAATTATGTGAATTTGTTTGAAATAAAGTACGAATAAATTGGATTCATTTTTACTATACTTAAAAATGCTTTCAATTATTTTATATCGCTACTTCTGTACTAATAAATATACTGAAACGTCAGGTTTCAAATATATAATAATGTAATAACATTAAAAAAGTAAAATTAAATTAAACCAACTATAGTTACATTTCAATTGAGTATCACGTTTCATTTTTTCAAGCCTATTATCAAAACGTTATCATGATTATAAAAGCTAAGTGTTGACCGACCGCTTGTCAGTTGGTGAATTGTCAGCAGTCTTGAATTTTCAACTAGAAGAAAAGCAGCTAATTTTTAACGAATATTGGAATTTTACTGTTCCTCTTACGGCAGATCCACTTTCCTAGAGTATAAAAGCATTTTTGTGACAATGGGACGCGAGCCATGAATCCTCGAGGTACGCTAATACCAGGACGTGCTCTCTCAGTGAACAAGGAAATAATAAAATTTGGGATCGAACTTTCGGTCTTGTATTAATAAACAAAAAAAGCACTTTAAGAAAGCGCGAGAACCCTCTGTTAGCCTTGAATTTTGGTCTACTGTGAATTCTAAATGTGCAGTGAAATTTTGAAAAGTATCTAACGTACGTAAAATGTAGTAATTTTCATTTATAAGTTGTTGTTTGATTTTTTATTCACTCTGTAAAATTAGTTACTTCTATAACATAAGTCTAAGGATTTAAAACCCTAAAATCAGGCGTTCTATTCCCCTCGATGGATTCAGCAGATAGCTCCCTGTTGCTTTACTGTAAGAAAGCAAACACACAAAGTCTTTGAATTAAACAGACATGTAAAATAAAAATAATGAAATATAAAATATATCCAAAAACAGACGCTTAATCGAATTTCATTTTGATAATTATACAAGTCATAAGTACGTTACATAAAATAAAATGCGCATTTGTGAAATATAATAGGAAGAGAATTTTGTTGAAAGTAAATAGAATACTTGATTATTTGAATAATATAATAATAATAATAATAATAAATAAATTTATTAAGCAATAAATTAGACACAAAAAATCAAATATCAATATAAAACCATCAACAAAGAGTTAACTCGTCCTGTGATGGTTAAACACATAATAAAGTAAAATCAAAACTTACAAAATCAATATAAAGTTCCCAGAATATTATCATCAGTATTTAAGATCCATTGTTTTAAGTATTTCTTTTGATTAACACGATTAATAGAAGATCTTATACTATAAGGAATAAAATTATGAATACGAGGTGCCAAATAAAGATATTGATGAAGTGTAACTGTTTTACGTGGTGTGGGTACATTAATTGGAAAAAAAGATTGAAGTCGTGTAAAATATGAAGTGACTTTAAAAGGCCTATTAAAAGAAACATGCAATGTAGATAAAGCTAAAAAATATAAATAAAGTTTATCATATGAAAGAGGGAGTTAAATTTACTGAAATCGGTATCAAGCCTATGAGTAAAAATAAGAGAGAAAACACTTTTTGCAACTTGTGAATAGGAATTAAAAAAGTCTTATATGTGCCACCCCAAATTGAAATACAATATTGTAAGAAAGATTGAAAGAGAGCATAATATACACTTAACAAAATATGATAAGGAGCACAATGACTAAGTTCAAAAATTAGCATAGAACTATATTTTAATTTATTAACTAAAGAATTAATATGAAATTGCCAATTTAATTTTCGATCTAAAATAATTCCTAAATATTTAACAGAGGAAACTTGAGTCAATTTGGGACATTTACAATTAGGGTAAGTATAACAATCACTAGAATGATAAAAAATAGAAGGAAAAGCTGGAATGACACCATAAAGGTTAAACTGAAGAAGAAAAGATTTAGATATATTTAAGGATAAGCCATTACAGAAAAGCCAATTTTAATTTTATTAAGATCACTAGAAATAATGGCTTCATTAATTAGATTTGGCTTACTATAAACAACAGCAATATCATCGGCATAGGCTTGGATATCTCCAAAAAACTGTTGGTAAAGAATATCATTTATATAAATGAGAAATAATAAAGGGCCCAGAACAGAACCTTGTGGTACTCCAACATTAATTGTAAGCCAATCACTATAATTATTATGGATACAAACCGATTGCTTTCTATTGTGAAAGTAAGAAAACCAATCAAAAACAATGCCTCTAAAACCATAATAAGATAATTTATTTAACAATATTTTATGATTAACAGAATCAAAAGCTTTGGCTAAGTCAAGAAAAACAGCAATTGGATGAAGATCAGAATCCAAAGCTTCTGTAATACTTCCCACAAGTTTAGAAACAGCAACCTCCGTTCCAAGCCCAGGCCGAAAGCCAAATTGAGAAGGAGACAAAACTGAATGTCTATCAAGAAATGATAAAATTCTAATCTTCATAGATTTTTCAAATAGTTTAGAGAAATGTATTAATAAGGAAATAGGTCTATAATTCGTAAAATCAGAAATATTACCAGATTTATAAATAGGAATGACCAATGATAACTTTAAAGCATTAGGAAACTTCCCTTGAGTAAAAGATAAATTAATTAAAAAAGTCAAAATTGGTGCAAAAGATTAGCATTAGCTTTCAAAATCTTAACCGAAACACCATCTACACCATTAGAAGCTGAATTTGATAAGGAGAAAATATTATTCATAGTTTCAGATACAGTAACAGGATATAGGTAACAAGAAGAAGAAGGAGCAGGAGGCATGCCCTGAGAACAAAATTTAGGATTGGAGCAAGTAGATTTAGCAACATTAACAAAAAAATAATTCAAATCAGATAAATCAGTAGTACCAAAATTACAGAATTTCTTTTTTTTTAACATCAATAATAGAGTTAACAATATTCCAATTCTGTTTAATAGTTTTAGCATTCTTAAACAGGTTATGATAATAAGTCCATTTAGTCTTACGGGTCAAACTAACAACATAATTCCTTAAACACTTAAATCTAATCTTTAGATAAATATCATCAGGAAATTGATGTACTTTCTTTTTTAACTTATCTCTTTTAATCATTAACAAAACCAATTCACTGGTAATCCATGGCTTAATTTTTTCTAAACTTTCGTGACACAGAAACAGTAGTAGTACAACTTTGAATACAATCAGTTAACACTTCAGCAAAATTATCATAAGCAACATTAACATCAGAACAATTCATAACACAGGACCAATCTGAAAAATTCAAACAAGAACTCAATTCATTAAACTTAATCTTTTGAACATTTGAGACATGTTCTAGATCTGATAAAATGTCTATACATAAAACAATTGGAAAATGATCGGTCAAAAAACTCTCAACAATATAAGAATAACAATTTTTAACAGTATTTCTACTAATTAAAAAATGATCAATACAAGGATTAGTAACATTGGTTATCCGTGTAGGAGAAGAAATAATAATACGAAGATTGTTCTCAGACAAAAACTTAAAATATGCATTCTTATAACAAACATCATCAAATGCCAAAACATCTATATTAAAATCACCAACAAGTATATTAATATCATATTTGTATAAATTCAATTCTAATGAAAGCTCATCAATAAATTTCAATACAGGCAATCTAGGAGATCGATAAACAACAAAGAGATTAAATTTCTTATTTTGAATCATACAAAATAAAATTAAAGCATCAGACTTAATGTACTGTACTTCTTTATCATAGTCAGTATCTCAAATTTAACAAAAACTGCCACTCCACTAGCCTTATTTAGACCAGAAGATGAAGAATAAAAGGAGTAACCTGGAATCGAAAAGGAAACAAATCCATCCTCAACAAACCAAGTTTCAGAAAAAGCTATTATATGAAATTTAACAACGCTTGATTGTAAAAAAACAAGAAATTGGTCAAAATTTTGAGTAAGACTTCGAATATTAACATGTATTAAATTTAAATGACCAACAGAAAAACATTTGGTAAATCAGAAAGAGAAGACAAAGTTGGTGTAACACCAACAATATCATCAAAATCATCAGCCATTGCAGTATTCATAAATTATTAAGATCAATCAAGCAACGTAAAACAATGGGCTGAGTAGTTTCTGATTTCTAATAAGAATATTACCATTCGATACCCAAAGAAATTTATAGCCAAGATCTTTCTGTTTTCGTTTTGCTTGCATGAAAATATCACGATAATATGGGGAGAGATGTTCGTTAACATAAACTGGATAAGATTCATTACAGACCTTAATATCATTAGTATTAAGAGAGCGAAATTTAGTTTTCTTAAGTTTAAGCAGATCAAATTTAATTTGCTTACGACAAAACTTAACAACAATCTGTCTCGGACTCTTATTTTCAGTTGTTTTCTTTCCTATACGATGAACAGTGTCAATATCTGTAGGAGCACAGTCAACCCCAAAAGTAGTTGTAATCTTCTCAACAACTTCTTGCAAATTCTCATTAGGCTTCTCTGGAATACCTCCAATCAAAACATTATAGTTATAAGAATATTGTTCCGCTTCACACATCTTCCTCCGAAAACTTGCCATCTCCTTCCACAATTCTTCATTTTCATGCTTTAATGTTTTATTTTCCTGTTTACACTCCTTAACTTCAGCTCTCAAAGTTGTGATATCCTCACTCATAGTTTCTACCTTCTCTGAATAAAATTGAAAGGAAGTCACTAATTCTTCGACCTTTACTTTAATTAAGTGAAAGTCATCAAGTCTTGATAAAATTTCAGTAACTTTTGTCTTAAGCCACTTCATATCTGCCTCCCCATATTTAAATCAAGCTCACTATTCTCAACAAGATTCACTGTCTCCCCTCTAACGAAATGGACACAGTCCTTCTTAATGGAGTTTCACTATTTAGGCTTAACTTTCTTTTCTCATACAAAAATCACATTCATAACTTTTCCCAATTTCATTTAAATATTCCAAATCCTGTTCAGTTAAGTTCTTACATCTTAAATGATACCATTTTTGACACTCACCAGAGCAATGAAGGGCTTTATCACCAACTTTAATATAAACTTTACATTGAGCACAAAATCTACGTGGCATTTAGCACTTTTGAAGCTGTACGTTTTAGCTATAAGACTACAGGGAAGGCAGCTAGTCATCACCACCCACCGCCAACTCTCGGGCTACTCTTTTACCAACGAATAGTGGGATTGACCGTCACATTATACACCCCCACGGCTGAGAGGGCGAGCATGTTTAGCGCGACGCGGGCGCGAACCCGCGACCCTCGGATTACGAGTCGCACGCCTTACGCGCTTGGCCATGCCAGGCCTTATTCTTTTCAAAAGCATTTTATTTACTGCCTGACGAAAGGCGTCAGCTCGAAACCTCGTACAAAATAGAGTAGAGAAAGTTTTGATTCACAGAAAGTCACAAAAAAACTTTGTTATAATTTATCTATGTTTTCCTTCTCAGATCTCATGTAATAACGAAAATTAATTTAATAATTATAATGGCTTGATACTGATGTCCGACGTTAAATATAACTCTACGAGTATTTGTTACCTGATTACGCTTCACAACAGTGGCAAGGCATTTTTTAAAATATTGTTCCACAGTAAGTTCTAAGTGAGTTTTTCAACACTGACTTTATTAAAAATGTATTTTAGCAACGTTAATATAAGAAAAAAAGTTTTGGAAAATCTGGTTAATGTTTCGTCTGTGATTTAGTATTCTAAGACTAATCGCCAACTCTTTGGATCCTCTTTTGCCAACGAATAATAGAATTGACCGTCACTTTATAACACCTCCACGGTTGAAAGGGTGAGCATGTTTGACGGGGATTCGAAACTGCGACCCTAACCACCGGGCCACGTTGAGCCAATCAATACATTAAATTTTAACAATTTTAAGAAACATCCTCCATTTTGATAATAAACATTTTGTATTTACAACAACGAACTAGGTAATTCACTCTTTTAAAAGATTTCTCATTTATATTTAAGTAACTATGTCACTTTCTTACTTTAAACCATGGGTCCGGCATGGCCAAGCGTGTTAAGGCATACCACTCGTAATCTGAGGGGCGCGGGCTCGCGCCCGAGTCGCGCCAAACATGCTCGTTCTTTCAGCCGTGGGGGCATTATAATGTGATGGTCAATCCCATTATTCGTTGGTAAAAGAGTAGACCAAGAGTTGGCGGTGGGTGGTGATGACTAGCTGCCTTCCCTCTAGTCTTACACTGCTAAATTAGGGACGGTTAGCACAGATAGCCCTCGAGTAGCTTTGTGCGAAATTCCAAAAACAAATTGAAAAGAATAATACTAAGAGCGAAACATGAGTACAACAATATCAACAATATAAAGCCGTTTAAAGAGAAATGAATTACTATAAGTATACTAAATACAAAAATCAAACTATTAGTTACAAATAAAATAAATAATAAAATCAGTACTTGGCTGCATCATAAAATAATGAGTCTGTTTTATGATATGACAATATAAATGGAACAACGTAAATAAAGCTGTCAATATCCAATAAAGTATTTCTACTTTAAAATGTTTATAGGAAGTAAGTAATAAGAAAATAGATCAAACAATATTTCTCACTTGAAAAGTCGTCCAACTATTATCTGTGGGTAATAATATTAAACTGGAATGATAATTTTCAGTATCTGATGTATTCCTTTACTCAACATTAAAAACTTAAAATAATTTAGATATTTCAACAGCAAGAAACCATATAATCATAATAGTTGTAGTGAACTAATTGTGAAGTTATCTCCTCCTCACTAAAGAGTTTTAATTCAATGAAGGGAGAATGTACAAAAGCCTTACATACCTAATCACACGCAGCAATGATGAGCAGTACATTCGGTGAAAATAACAAGGTTTGGGAATTTAAACTTTATAAATGTTTGAACTCTATTTAAGAAATGTGAGAGATTACACAATTGAAATTTGAGATTTTTGAACAAAGTACTTTTTTTTAACTCTGTATTTATGAGTAGGAATGCAACATTAAAAGTCAGTTGGTTTAAAAGCTAGATTTAGTGATGATGGAAGTGAGATACTGTCCTGGATCCGACAGCGGCACTAGTGAGAAAGGTTACTGGGACCTAAGACTTACACATATAATCCAAAACATTCAGTACACTATTCCTAACGATATACAGATCAGCATATGATCAGAAGTGAGCTATAGTTGAACTTGTCATTATTAATGAGAATTTTAATTAACCATACAAACACTTCAACCAGCATTAAGTTCAAAATAGAAGTCGGATGTACAATGTCGCTTCCACAGTTGTAACTTAGGAACTTGTAGTATGTGTGTGTGTTTATGTGTATTCACACACACCAATCATTTCGTGAGTCCTAATTTATTTTGTTCTGTATAAATATAGTTCCATAGGATAAAGTCATGTATACTGTAAGTATCTATCCATCATTCTATTCATAAAGTATTACTTGTGCAAAATTTCCACAGTAACACATTGAGTGTTAGAGACATCCATTTGCAGTGATCTAGTTGATAACTCAAGAATATTATAATTATTGATCATTATGTCAATTAGAATATCTTCAACGTCATTATAGTCACCGAAGTCAATGTAATGTATGATAATAACAAAAGTAAAATATAATGTATATAATGTGTAATATGTACTTTTTATCAAAAAAAATATTTTCTACTAGAGAATCATTGCTACAGGCACCTATAACGTATGATAATAAAGTTATTTTCAGGACGGTTGATATGGATATTAACACTTTTACTAATAAAGCAAAGAACAACGTTTCGACCTTCTTATTTAGGTCATTTTCAGGTCAACAAAGAGAGTTTGCAACTGACCGTTGCAGGACACATGTCTCAGAGACGAGAGTGTAAACGGGTACGGGATTATAAGGGACACTGCAGCTAGGTGTTAGTGTATTAATTACTATAGGTATAAAGATGTTCCTTTATATTGGTTTAATCTTGGTTTTAATTATTGTATAATAGTAGGGCTTCTTTGATTTTGTATTTGTTTATATTTGTTTCTCTACTTAGTATCTGGGTGTTTTATATGGTTATGTTGTGTTTATTTCATTTGCAGTGTTCAAAAAACGTGTGAAGATATTTTTTGTGTTCCACTTCTTTTATTTTTCTGCTTGTTTCTCCGATACAGAAGTCGTGGCAGTTGTTAGGTTGTATTTTATAAATAATGTTGGCGTTGTGTTTGTCAGTGTAGTTTTTACACACTATAGACTTTAGTTTTCTACCTGGTTTTTGTTGTGTTTTGTTATAAGGTTTTCCAAATTTTGGTTACTTTTTTGCTAATGTCAGCAACATACGGTACGCAACAGTAAAGGTTTTCCTTGATGACGAGAAACCCATTTGAAATAAAATGTATCTCAGAACGGCTGGTATAGGTATTAACACTTTTATTGATAAAAAGAAAAGAACGTTTCGACCTTACTAGGTTATCTTCATGTTTTCTTTAACCTGAATATGACCTATGAAGGTCGAAACGCTGTTCTCTCCTTGTCAATAAAAGTGTTAATACCCATACCAGCCGTTCTGAAATACAGTGTAAGGTTTTGTAGTTTGTTGTATCTTGGGATTTATTACTGTTTATTTGTTGTTGATCTAGGTGTGTGCGTATACGTTTTTCAATGGTTTTTGGAGGAAAATTGTTGATGTTGACGAAGTGTTGTTTTATTTTGTTGATTTCATTGTTAATTTTTATCAGATGAGTATAGTCTTGTAACTGTGTTTATTTGGTTTCTTAATATATTGAGTTTTTGTTTTGTATCATGTGCTGAGTCCCAGGGGAATGCAAGATTTTTCTGTGGATCTGTTTTGAATTGTGTAACGGTTCTTGTGATCTCGAGGTTGAGAAATACTATTTGGTTAGTTTATTTCCTGTTCACAGGTGAACTTAAGGTTTGTAGCCATAGCTAGCTCAATTTCATTTTTTGAATCTAAACCGTAACTGAGTTTTACGTCTTTCAAAACAAATCCGGATTGGAAAACGATCCAGAAACCCAATCACACACATGTTCATCCCCATAGACATTTAGTTCTCTTATGCACATGAAAATTGATATTTACCCTAGAGATAGCGCATGCATTTGTATGTTTAAGTGGTTTGTTATATTGCTTTCTTACATGTTAGATGTCTTCGCAATTTTTTATGTCATGATTATACCATCATTGTCAACCAAGCTTGTAAGAATACCTGACTAAGAATACCTATAAATAGATTCACTCTGAGGTTATCGTAACCACGGTCCGTTTAGTTTCAGTTTTCGTTTTACTTTCCACGACTAGCCCCTGAAGTGTTCAGACGTGAGAAGTCATCTCTGCCATGTTGCCTTCATCGCACAAGCTTCCTTCGACGCCAAGATCATCAGTATCCCTGGTAATTCTTAACGGATTACCGTTGGATTTCTCCCCTTGTCAAATTATTACCTTCATCGACTAGTTTAAGCCTAACGTCTCTGTTGACCCCAGAGAAACTGGAATCCTTCGCCGAAAAAGCATATTACTGCAGTCTTCAACGCTCCAGTACCATGAGTATCCATGTAAACCGTGGAATGCAAATATCAACATTTAGTGCTCTCCTACCAAAAGTATCAGTAGCTAAAACTCGGTGTTTATTAAGAACGTCCATTTGTTTATAACTCTAGGTGAAATTCAACATTCTCCGGAAACAACTTCCGCGTAATACAGTCCACATAATTCATTCCAAGACCACAGGACTGCCAATTAACTTTGTTAAAGTCGTAACCGAGCATAAACAGGTAGCTGATAATATACTTAACCACGGATGTACCCTACAATATTTTCATTTCAGTGCCAAACGCCCTAGACGTCGGGCAACTAATCTTCAAAATGTCAAGTCTGTCAATCAGAGTACCCCTCGTCCAGTAAGCTTTTCATCTTCATGTATACCAATTATTTCTGCTGCAAGCAGCAATACTTTAATTAATGCTAAGACTAAAGACAAGGATATTCCGACCAACGTTGACGTTACCCTTCAGCAGCGACCCAAACCAAAGAAGACAGCTTCATGCCAGACTCAACGCACGCTCGTTAAGATTGATATTTTAATCAATCGCAAACTTAACACGTCTTTTATTGTTGTATATTCTTTGAGTGTTTTTGTTATAAGCTTTACTAACCCTGATTTTCTTTCTAGCAACTTCCGGGTACGGTCAGGGTAGATTTTTCGGCGCGGACCACCATTGGACCTTTGCCATCCGATTGCATTACAAATTCGTTAACTTCACAGTCTTGTCGGTTTAGCTATTAATAATCAATCAGTAACGCAGTTAAATTTTACTTTACGAGTAGGGCGAAGAGAAAGTCTCTTCTGAGCGCCCTCGATTGCTTTGCATCTCTTCTTGAGATGCTAAGTGTTAATCGGAACAACTGCCACGAATTTTATTTTTATTTATTTTATCGTGGTCACGGGTTTCGTTTGTTTTTTTGCAGTTTTTTCCTTGACTTGCAACTGAAGTGTTCAGACGAATGAATTCATAGCTACCATGTTGCCTTTATCATACAAGCTTCCTTCAACGCCAACATCAACAGTACCCCGGTAATTCTTGACAGATTACCGATGGATTTCTTCCTTCGCCAGATTATTACCTTCATCGACTAGTACAAACCGAACGTTTCAGTTGATCCTAGAAAACAAGAATCCTTTGTCGATGAGGTATATTACTTCAGCCTTCAACATTTCAAGACCACGCTTACCTATGTAAACCGTGAAATGCAAATATTAACGTCCAGTGCTCTTCCACCAAAAGTTCTAGTAGCCTATACTCATTATTCATTAAGAACGTTCATCTTTCTATAACACTAGTCAAAATACAGCATTCTCTGGAAACAACCACTTCTTCGAAACGCCATGCAGCCCACAAAATCCACTCCAAGACCACAAGCTTACCAACTCATTTTGTAAAAATTGTGACTCAGCATGAACAGTTAGCTGATTATATACTAAACCACATATTCACCCTACAGTATCTTTATTTTAGTGCCGAACGTCCCCGGCGACGACCAACTACCCATCGACATGTCAAATCTGTCAATCAGAGTACCCCTCGTCCAGTCAGCTTTTCAACTCCATTTATACCTATTATCTTTGCTGCCAGCATCATATCTACAATCAAGTATAAGAATAAAGACAAGGATACTTTGACCAACGTTGACATTAATCTTCAACAGCGGCCCAATCCAAAGAATACAGCCACAAGCCAGACTCAACTCATGCAAGTTAAGACCACAGACGCGTCAGTCTCAACAGACGTCAATATCACGTTCAGTAAGAAGACAAAAACCAGATTCGCAAGAAAACACAAATCGTCTCAAAGAGAAAGAGAACGACTCATCGACACAGACAGAATTGCTCACTCAGTTTTATATCCACGAACAGCCTATCTATATCCTCCTGTATCTATATCCTCCTGGTGCCTTAGATCAGTCTTATGACCCATCACTACTTTAATTCATACGTTTTGCCGTTATGTGTGTGAATGTTTTTCTGTTTTTTCCTTAAAGCTTTACTAACCATGATTTCCTTTTCAGCAACTTCTGGACACGGTCACGGTAGATTATTTGGCGCCCTGATCGTGAAAGCGGGTTTTCTCGGGCTACTTCCCCACAGCAAATTCTGAGGCTTTTGGATTTACAGATCCCTGTCCTCTTGTTTTTTCTTTAGAGTCAATATTTAACCTCTCGTAGACCACCAACAGACCCTTGTCACCAGCCTGATGGCATAATATTATATACTTAAAATTCTTTCGGTTTAGTTATTAAACATTGGTCCAGTAAATGAGTAGGACGAAGAAAAGGTCCCTTCTGAGCACCCTTGATTGCTTTACGTTTCTTTCTGAAGCGCAAAATGTTAAATCGGAATGCCTGCCACGACTTTTGATTTTTTTTAGCGTGGTCACAAGATAAAGAGAAAGAAGAGGAGAAAGGAGAGCTACAGTATTTACATTTACAAGATTTTCAAGCACGAGAGAATGGATGCTGCAGCTTCTCGCCTGACTCACCACAAGCTTTCCGGCTCGCTAAGCTCTTTTCACAGCTTCAACCGCCTCGTATCAAAGAGAACATAAACCTGTCAACGACAACCAAGGTAATTTTAACATCAGCACTCCAGTTTAGTTAAGAAGTTTCAAATTATGTGCTTAACTAACTTCAGCCGCGTGTGGGATGAAAAGCAACAAGAGTTTCTGATCGCTTCCGTTTATTTTTCGTCCTCCTTCAAGGGAACGAAATAATAATTTAACCGGAATGCCTACCAAAGAATTGACAGACAATGAAATGGTCACAACAACGTGGGATTTCTTACAATAAACACTGGAGGCTTTGGAATTTGAATTAGGGACTCCCCATGCAGCTGTTGGTCGAACGAAGTATTGATCTGTTTATCTTTTGGAAACTTTCAAAGATTGTCTTGATTTTGATAACGTTATCAGTCGGTATGTATAAGATATTTAGCATAGGTCTTAATTCGATATTTCTATCTTGCCACGATCCCGTGTTGAATTGATATGTCTGTTAAGCTGTAACTTTGTGGTCGTACCAGTAACAATATGGCTTTTGTGTACAGTCAGTTGTCTTCTATGGGCCTGTAATTGTAATATTTGTGTGTTTGCTTATATGAACTTTGGCAATGTTGCTAAATTTGTTAATTCGTGATTGTTGCAGTTTCATGGTGTGGATAATATGAATGTTGTTTTTCACATTAAATTTTATATAAACATCAGTGATCGTCGCGTGGGCTCATATGGGGCAACAATGTTGGGAAATATGGAGTTAACGTGGTTGAAAAACTAAGTGTGTGTTCTGAAGATGTGAAACCAGCAATTGTAGTAACACAACATACAAATATATATGTCAAAGAAATAATGGTAGAAGATGAACATTGAAAGTAGTATATAATTACACTACTGTGCAAAAATGTTAAAACAAGAGAATGTTTTGTCATTCTTTCCATTACATGTGGTTAATTCTTACAAAATGTAAATTTCAACACTATAGTAATACTTCACTGATTCCGATTGAAAATTGAATGAGCCAGGGTAAGAATACTTATCATTCCTTATAATTGTCATATACGTGTACCAAGGGCATGTCATAAGGGTTTTGCTTGAATGAGCATACTGGTCAGATTTAGAGTCTGAAATAACTATCATGGTACCCTATGCAATGTCATAACTATATATAAAAAAAGCTAACATATGGTATCGGTATGTACTAGAAGAAATCAATTTAAAACACTCCACAAATAAACCTTGATAACAATAGTGTTTAACACTATATATTTAATTTTGTTATCATGCCACGACCCAAAAAGCATAGAGAATTGTCAATGAAGTAGAGAGTTTGCGGGAAAGCTTCACGTGATGCTAGTGAATGCAGACGAATTTCACGAAAATCAGCTTCACGTGATGCAGACGAATTTCTGCAGACTTAAAATGTTCCCAAACACTGTCAATTATACTCTAGATCGTGAAACTGAGATAAGTAAATGTGAAAATAGTAAAGGAAGAGGCAGAACACCCAAACTCAATGATACCAATGTTCCATATTTTCTGTCATGCAACCTTCGGGACAGAAGGAAAACTGCCACTGATCTCAAGTATGAGATAAACGATTATGTACTAAATAATATAAAAGTGTCCAGATCTACAGTATGAAGAAGACTCAAAATGGAATATTTTGTCATGTGGCAATTAAAAAAAACGTTAACTTCGATATCCAAATATTGTTAAAAGACTGGAATTTTCTAAACAGTACAAAAACTGGACTGTTGACGATTGAAAATGGATGTTACAAATGGATGAGTGCAAGCTCGAAAAATTAGGTTCAAAGCATAGATTGTACGTTCGGCGGAAGAAAGGGAAAGAAACTAACCTCAAGGCATAGAAACTACCGTGAAGAACAACAAACAAACCATATTTAATTAAAACTAAAACGGAAAATAAATCCAAACATCCATGTTTAGAAAGTAATCTTGAAACACTCGCGTGAGTTTTATGCTTTTCCTCGTATTCATAATTTGCGTTTAACACCATACTCCATAACTTGTGTTTTCCATTTTCTTTTTCAACTTTTGGATACGATTATATTTTACGTTGTGTGGGATGACAAACAAATGTAACAGAATAGAAATGAAGTGGGAAATGAAACAAAGATCTATTAAAAGTCATGTTTCCAAAGGAATCTGAAATCTTAAATTTCAATTTATGGGAATTTTACTCAACGTATTATTAATTTATGTATTAACAACATACCTCTTTATTTCTCTTCAATACATCCCCATTAATTTAATTTCTTAATGTAGTTTAACTTACACATACTAAATGACAATATATACTGTACACAATAACAACAACAAATATAATACAATCCACGATGACGAGAAAACCCATTTGTAGAGAAAATTATATATGTAAAAAACGGCTCCACATAGTGCTTTCTTTACTCATACCAACGGTTTTTTTACATATATAAATATAATATCAATTAATAGGGTTCAAAATGAATCAAAGACAACACGATAATCTTAAATGCTGAAGTGCAATTGATGTAAATATGTTTCGCAATATCAACCAATCTTCAAAACAATATCATTTTAAAAAAAGCACTCGATTATAAAACAGAACAGTCTATATGTTGCTGGTTCTATTCTTTTGTTTGCTTTGTTTGTTATTGAGCATAAAGCTACACACTGAGTTGCCCAGACTCTTCTTACTGCAGGTATCGAAAACTAAATTTTAACATCAAAAATTGTGAAGTTTATTGCTTAATCACTAGGAGAACGCTTTTGTGACTGCAGGTTTTACTTTAAAATGTTTCTTATTCAACTTAAAGCGACAGAATGTGTTATTTAATTTGTGATTAATTTATTAAAAGTTATTTTATAAATGTTGGTTAATTGAAAAATCGTAAAATAATTTTTCATTTTTTCTGGTTAATCGTTCATAAATTTTCAGGACTAGCTTTTGACCTCGATATTCAACATTTGTGAGTCCCGAATTCAGTCATAAGAAATTTACTGATTTTAATATAATCATCAGTGTCACATGTTAAAGGACGGGATTTGATACCTAAACCACTGAAATGGGGTTCACTATATACTCTTCAATGGTTATAATGGGTTAAAATTTGGAGTGCTGCTACCTCCAAGGTACGGCTTGTTTATTAAACATTTTCATATTAATGTCAAACAGACAATGTTATTTTTCTGAAGATGACACGATGTGTAAATCAGGATTATGTCTCATTTGGAGCAAATACAGTAAAATAAAAAAAATCACTACATGGGGTGATTGCAGCCCTAGTTGAGGTCCCGAAAGCCAATGATACAGATTTTTCTCATTAAATTGTTTGTTTTATTTGCTAAAGGAAGCAATAATATTTTAAGTTGTGCCAATATAATGAGGAAACAAGAGAAATAAACAATATGAAAATACCCTTTAAAATTAATTTGTCGAGTACTGAACTGATAATGGGGAATTGGGAATAAGTAGCCAGCTTCTGTTTTATTATATATTAGATATAGCTTACGACTGGTTATAGGTTTAAAATACTGTAAATGCTAAATTATCTAAATATACAATGGAAAAATGACAACGTTCTTCCATCCGTTTAGAAGTTCTTGAGTATCCAAATACAGAACAGTTATTTGTAATCCCAGTTGGCTAAATTTGGTAAAGAGCAACTACATAACAGCAAACTTACGAGTTTGAACTCAAAATTCAGTTGGTTTTTGCCCAACGTTACATTAAACTCACACAATTTATCGACGTGAAACAAATAGAAAGGTCTGAATATAAATAATCTTAACCATGATATAACAATAGTTGAAATGAATTTAAAAACGATGAAAAGAGAATTACAATTAAAAGAAGAACGTCAAACAATAATGATGCAAAATTGGTGATAACATTATGGTGGAATAAGGTTGCGAGATACACGAACTGTGGCATTACGTTTTTGTATGTGCATAATTTATTGCATTCAGATTTTTGCGTTATTTAATTTCGAAATAGTTTTTATTTTAACAGTTTTAAAAATATATTTTGAATATATTGTTTTTTCTAAAAATTACTATCGAATGTTACCTAACAGTAATTAGTGGCCTGGCATGGCCAGGTAAGTTAAGGCATTTGACTCACAATCTAAGGGTCGAGGGATCGAAACCCGTCTCATCAAACATGCTCGCCCTTTCAGCCGTGGGGCGTTATAAGTAACAATCAATCCCACTATTTGTTGGTATAAGAGTAGCCCAAGAGTTGGCGGTGGGTGGTGATGACTAGCAGCCTTCCCTCTAGTCTTACACTGCTAAATTAAGAACGACTAGCGCAGATAGCCCTCGTGTAGCTTTGCGCGAAATAAAAAAAAAAAACAGTAATTACTAATGTTATGTGTATGAACCTGTAAACGACAGCAACCTCTAACAAACCTCTTACTAGTGTTAGGCGCAAAAGATAAAATTATTTCTTGAACTTGGAAACTATTCGACTGATGTACTGAGCTCTACGAAATACCAGTGTAAAACTGTCTTAAAACAAAACAAAGAAAATGCCAATGAATTTAAAGGTAAAATTTAAATCAGCAAGAAACTTGTGTAAGTTGTGGCCATAGCACAAAAACCTATACTATTCTAACTTCCTTCTTCCAAACAATAACTTTGTCCCGTTGAAATCAACTAGAACCAGTTTTAGCTCACTGAGTTCAAGTGAGACTAGAAAAGTCCAGTTAAAAATAATAATGGGACAAAATGAGAATTATCTCCTCGGAATGCTTTTAAAAAGGCATGTAACAGATTCTATGATTGTTTGTTTGTCCGTTTTTGTCGAGTCGCAATCTGAGGGTCGCGGCTTCGAATCCTCGTCACACCAGACCTGCTTACCCTTTCAGCTCTGGGGTAAAAGAGTAGCCCAAGAGTTGTGGCTGAGTGGTAATGACTAGCTCTTCTCTCTAGTCTTACACTGCTAAATTAGAGATGGTTAGCGCAAATAGCCCTTGTGTATCTTTGCTCGATATTCAATCCATGACAATCTTCATCCCTTTTTGAATATCGCGCGAAACTACATGAGGGCTATCTGCACTAGCCTTCCCTGATTTAGCAGTGTAAGATTAGAGAAAAGGCAGTTAGTCATTACCCCTACTGCCAACTCTTTGTCTACTCTTTTATCAAAGAATAGTGGGATTAACCGTAACTTATAATGTTCCCATGGCTGAAAGGACAAGCAGGTTTGGATTGATGGGGATTCGAACCCGCGACCCTCAGATTTCGAGTTTAGCTCCTTAACCACCTGGCCATGCCGGGCCTAACAAATACTATGAGGGACATGACAGGTGGGGTTTAATGTGTGGATTTTCTTCTAGTAAACAGCTGTGTTCACCTAGATGAATCGAACCCTGATTTTAGCATTGTAAATCCGTAGACTTGCCGCTATCCCAGCAGGGAACGAGGAACGTAGCATTTGTAATATGTGAAATTTAAAAATTCAACATGAAATAACAGTTAATTAATTTAT
The DNA here is from genome assembly GCF_004210375.1 of Tachypleus tridentatus. Taxonomy (NCBI): domain Eukaryota; kingdom Metazoa; phylum Arthropoda; class Merostomata; order Xiphosura; family Limulidae; genus Tachypleus; species Tachypleus tridentatus. Next base: position 159,135,449 of record NC_134831.1, read on the forward strand.
GTTATCTAGCATTCTCTCGAGCAATATGCAAATAAAATTACGCCTGATCAGAGTAGATTGTCAACATGTCGTTGAATAAAATATTCTTTTTTGTAATTTAAGTATTGTGCCTTTCCCGCCCCTCTTCCCCGTTTTATCTTTCAAAGTAATACGAATTCCATTCCTTCTGAAAACGTTTCGTTTGCTAGCTTGTATTTTGGAAATTCCAATTCAAAACGGCGTGGTATTACCAGAGCTGATTGCCATCGTTAAATTTTGAAATGTACCCTAACCGCATTATATATCGTACCCTTGTGGTTTGAAATACACGTGGTTAGGGTTACAGTTGCGCTTAAATATTTTAATTTTCTCTTTGAAAACAGATGAAATTAAACATTTGTTTCTCAAGGTACTTTCGTAATTAACAAAGTTTACTAGTTACACTTAGAGCAGAAATTTTTTTATTGTGTTAATGGTACTGACTTTGAGCTATAAGTTAAAGTTTACTATTAAAAGTATTATTAGGTACCACTACTTAGATACGAGTAACAGTGACAATTACTAGTTATAAATTAGTAAAAATTACTATTTTTGTGAAGCTACTCTTCAAATTTAGATTTTACTGTTTTAGTCTAATTTTATATATTTTCTCCCAACTTTTCACTTTCAGAGTTTTGATAACACTTGTAAGTTTAAAAGGTAGTGTAAATATTTGCATCTTAACGTATTGTTTACTGCGGTCTATACTCGTAGCATAAAGCATTCACTCAGCCAGAACATAATTGAAAAGCTTTTTCACAGTATTCGTATAAATATATTTTTATAAATAGGTTAAGTGACATACCAGGTTTAGATAATGCAGAAACCATTGGAAGTTCAAAAGCTTCAATTAGAAAAAATCAATTATGAAGGGAATTCGTAAGTTCTGATTCAGTGTTAAGAATTGCAAGATTGTAGACTTGTTCTTGGACCATTAATGAGCATATAGCATTTGATTAGCTTCATATGAATTAATAATCTCTCATATGAACAATTTGGCACCCAATACAAGGGTTAGATAAATGATAAAGATGATTTTAAGTTGCTTTTCTGAACATGAACACTTTGAAAGTTCTTAACAGGAGACTCACTGTATCCGTTCACAAACAGTTTCTTCATTAAAGTTTCACTAATAAAATGTAACTATGTTTTTGTGTTTTTTTCAAAGATTTTTATAGTAAAGATGCCATGGTCATCACCTCTTGGGAATAGAAAGTGGGTGTCAATTTCATGGTATGTAATTAAGCTTACCAATGATAGAGTGAGTAACCATTTAGAAAGTGTCAATTTAAAATTTTTTTTACCAGTTGTCACACAACCTGTTTCATCACTGAAAATTGCCACACTTTTTAGACATAGTATTTATTGAAATTGTTCAACACAACACCTGCTTCCAGAGAGTGACAGCTATACCCATCTTGACTGTATTTGATGAAAGAAGTTTGGTTGTTTTATTTACTCTTTTTAAAATGGTATTCCAAAACACTGTTATGAAGAAAAAGAGTTTCCAGGATGTCCATCAGTTTGACAGATGATTTTGCTGTTTCTTCAATGTCTCTTGTGCAAAGTGTTATCAACCTTAATTTTTGGAACATACAGGCATAGTTAATAGTGTTGTGGAAAGTTCTGATATGTATATGACCAGGCTGACCACCTTGTTTTTTTTAGCCATTATAGCAACAGTATTTATTCATTAATGATACTTTATGATGGAGAGCATCTCTCAGAACACCATTATGTTGAACCAGAAGCAAAATGTATATCATACATTTGACCAAGTCCAAGGAATGAATGAAAATTAGTACATAACTGTGCTGAAAAGCTCAACAAAAGTCCCATGTACTTTTTGATTGTTCACTTTGAGTACCTGAGCCCTCGCGTTAAGTTTTTTGATGGTACTATTACATGTCGGACCCTTACTGTCATACAGGTTAACCTGAAGATGACAAAAGAAGTTTGAAACATTGTACTGTACTTTATTTTAATTAAAATGCCAATGCCCATCCCAGGCTTCTTGAGAATACGTTATGTGATATTATTGCTGATAACCACAAAACATTCGACATGTTCCAAACATAGGAAAGAGTAAATGTAAGTGGGTTATTTGTGGATAACAGTGGTTTTGAATTAGTGCTAATGAAAAAGTATTTTTCTGACCACAGTTCACTCACAGTTACTTGATGATGACATGCTGTGATTTATGTTGTCAACATATTTTTCAATTTGTTGAGTGAGAGAAATGAGTAAAGGTAAAAAATATACTTCAGTGAAAGCAAATTGGCTTTCTTCAACACACACAAAAGAGCATTTCATCCAAAATGTAAAAGGTTCCCATAAGTTATATTGTACTGGTGCCATTGGATCAGTTGTTATCATCTTCTAATCTAACCCTACACATGGCTGGTTCTTTCAACTTTATAAATTTATTTTGTGCACATGAAAAGAACGTAATGCAGAAAGCATTCCTGATCACTTCAGTTAAATTACCATTTATGTATAACATTAATTGTTTTGATTTCAGCAAAAGAGTAACTATTGATACTGTACATGTTTTATGAGTCTGTGTGTTACATAGCAAGATAACCAGATATATATATTTTTTAAGCATTCATATTTGGATCATAAGCTATGTATAAGGACTGTTGTAAGATTAAGGCCAGATAAAAAATGTGTAGCATATGGAGTTTTGAAAAAATGGAAGGAGTTGGTCCTTTTATCTTTATTTTAAGTGACCTCTTTGAAAGAAAGTTAATACCCTTCTTTCATAGTTATTGCTTGTTTTTGAAAGGTTTGTCATTTTTACATTGAAAAGCCACAAAATTTATGACAGAAATAAAGGTAAAATGAATTAACCTTGTTCATCTCATTTCTTATTCAAAAGTCTTCTAAGTATGACTGAAAAAATTATAACTCCTCTGAAAAAAAAAAAAATGTGAGAAAGATGCCAGGGAGGCTAAATATATATAGTTGATTTTACTTCTCCAGATATTCCCACAATAACTTGGAGGACTCATTATTAGCAGCCTTTGACAGTTTGGGGTAAAATAACAGTGTGCTTTATAATGCAGTTACCAACTTCTTTTCTCTTGTCTTGTGTGAATGTCAGCGTGTGGACAAAGAATACATAATTTCAAAGTAAAAGTAACTTTATTTTATGGAGAAAATAGAAGTGTCCTATCCTTAATGTAAGTGTGATTATTTTAATGTATTTTGTTGGAAATAGTGTGGTTTAGGAATTATGGAGGGGACATCTTAGTGTTTCAGGAAGATAATCAGCAAAAAAAGTAACATGGGGAATTGTGGAAAGGAAGAGGCATAATTCCCCACACTACTTATAAGGTCACTATACCTCTTTACGTTCTTATTTTAAAAAGTTTCGGGCCAAGCTGTTGTCAGTAGCAACTCATAAACTAATTACTGCTACTGTTAGAGAAATAAAACTATCTTTAACTGCCTTTTCCAAATCTTAAACATCCTCTCATATTTTTGTCTTTAGAGTATAGTAGAAATGAATCAAAATGCCTTTACTGTATCAGTCTCCTAGATAATTTTGTGAACATACTGTAAAATTGCCTTTCCCCTTCTTTCCTTGAGAAAAAACAGATCTTAACCTATCTGTGTAAGGTTACCCATCATTTCACATAATCATCCTAGAAGTAATTGTATCAGCCTTCTTTTAAATGCTTTTCACTAAGTTGTTATTCTTTCTTTGGAAAAGAGTAGAACTGTAAACAGTGTTTTAAATGAAGCCTAACTAGTGCTTTGTTTAGAGAAATAAAACTGGTAAGTTATAGTCCAGATGTTTGTAAATACACTGAAATTCTATTAGCTTTGCTACTAGGAAAAGAACATAATCTAGAATTTGAGTAACTTGTTGTACACCACTGTGTTAAGATTTTTTCTACAAGTCACACTTGAGTAGGTTCACATCTATATTAAATGTACTTTCCAATATTTCAAGTGCTTTCCAGTAATTTGAGGCTGTTTGCTGAATATTTCTCTAGTTTACCAATAGATCACTGTAGTTGTGTAGTTTATCATTGTTCTAACACAGTTAGATATACACACAAGTTTAACATCATCAGCACCTTTATTGATTATGTACCCTATAAATATCATTAATGTTTATAATAAAGATCAAATGTTTAAGTACTGACCTATGAAGCACCTTACTACTAAGTGTTCTGGTTTGACTGGTCTTCTAACAACCTCTTGTTCTCTCACGTCCAGTTAATTTAAAATTCATATACTGGTCTTGCTGTAACTCCTGTTATATGATTTTCTTAGCCAATCTTCTTTGCAACATCTTATCTAGAAGGTTTTGAAAATGTGGGTATGGCTTAAAGTTGTAAACCAAGAACTACCATCTGCTGTTCCAAGCAAGTGGCCAGGAAAATTTTTAATCTGGATATATACAAGTATTTATTACAGAGACAATGAGTTGTTTATTGGTAATCAACCATGATTACAGATTATTTTGATAACAAATGTAGTAGCCATGACTACCTTGTGTCATCACACAAATTCTCAGAACTTTTTCATATTGATTGGACAGCAGACAGAAACATTTGTAACTATCTATCAAACTAATCAGATCTTGACCTATTAATAATTTATGATAGATTTTTTTCCATTCAGTGTCCATGAAGAATTTGTTATTCTAGCATGTTATAAAACTGACAGTAATGCTGATACAACTAATAGATGAGCAAGACATCTGGAAAATGGGAGTAAGCTACAACATAATGTGCTTAATGGGTGGTGTCACCATACAAATTTCAATATAAGACATTAACAGTGTTACCATTGTTCATTTTCTTGAAATTATTTAAAGGCGTTTTGGATATTTCCTACTTGAAAAACCACTAGTATCAAGATTACCACATGAACATTAGTTGTATTTGTTTTAAAAATATGCATTAATTTCCTGTTGCTTTTGTTCAAATTGAATAAAATTATACTTATATGATGAAAATATGTTTTTCTGTTATGGATAATAGTAGTAGTATTTTTATGTGAAGTATCTGTTTGTAATTAAAGATAATTATGTAACCAGTTGTTTAACTTGTTTATTTTCATTGTATGAGTATGATAAACTGTTATTCAATGAAGATTTGAGTCATTCCAACATTTTTTCCCTTAGTCTGATGTGCCCCCTGAACCATACCTGAGGTGATTTGATATTTTGTTGATAATAAACATTTTTGTTGGTTTCATATAGATGTAATTTAGTACATAAACATTATTTTGGTAAGACTCATAATATAGGTAAATTAACATGTAGAATTATATTCAGACTTTCCTCTATGTTGAAATACTATTGCAAATATTTGGCTCTATTGGGCAACAGTATACCGAGCATTAAAAATTTGTTTAACTTTGGTTTAACACTGCTTTAAATTAAGCATTTGGAGCAACAGTTATAACAAAAATGTACATCTAGTGTTTTCATTGTGTGTCATTACACACCTTGGGGCATGTTAAAATTGTGTTTTCCTACAGATGCTAAAACAAAGATGGGTGCTGATGCCACTGTTTACAGTTCGGGTTGCCAGTGTGTTTTTGGTACAGACTGCTTTTGTTCCAGATGAATATTGGCAGTCACTTGAAGTTGCTCACAACATGGCATTTGGGTAAATATACATTTTTCTGTGTGGGTATTTGTAAAAATGAAATTAAAAAATCATTGATATTTGTTTAGAAAATTAAAAAAAAGTATTCTTTTTCTGTACAAGTAGTCACATTTATTACAATTGTGCAAATTTTCCTGTAAATTGTCATAAACACAGGTTACAGCACAGTACTAATAGGCCATATATGCAAATATTTACTGACGATCTGTATCATATGTTATGTGCTGGGAAATACAAGTTTAATATGTTTCATTAATGTCATTGATTAAGCGCTTAAACAGCTAACAATTTTTTATTTTAATCAAAGAAACACCTGTTCTCTACAAGCGGATGATTCTATTGCTAATTTCATAAACAGACGGTAGAGTCTGGATTGAAAAGTATTTATTCCTTGGTTAGAAACAGTGAGCATCAGTGCAAGTTTAATGAGAGGGCTATAAGAAGCCCTTATAAAACTTGTATTATAGGCACATTTCAGCATCACTGTAATAATACCTATCAAACATGGAACATTGATGAAAAGACTTAAATGATATAATATGGGTTGTTTGTCAGAGATAGCCCAATTGTTTTGTGCCAACAAATGCCAACAAACTCTAAATGGCTTTTGATGAGAGTTGAAGTTCAACTATTTTAATAGCTCAGTCAGTTAACAGTTGCATGACCCTTCAATCTGACTTGTATACAATTCTAGTAAATAAATTTTTGTCATTGAAAGAGGAAAAAAAGATAAGTAAAAACATTACTAGTTTTGAGTTCAAGTGTTTTTGTTGTTTTTTTTGTCCAAAATATTTTGAATAGAATGCTATGATTTTCAATATGCACTTGGAAAAATTTAATTCCTCTACAACAAGTAATTCTTAAGAGGTTATTATTTAAAACAAAGTAGGCTTAAGTAGAATATTTACCTTCATTATGTTTATACTAAGTTGCTTCATTAAATTTATCCTGATTATACAAATACTTGAGTATAATAGAGTATATTTGGTAAAATTGTGCAAATAATATAAAAGTAGCTTTGAACAGTGTGCTCAGTTTTTAAAGAAAATTGACTCATCAACTCACTTTTTTTGCTCATATAAACTAAATTCTTATAAATGTGAAGCTTGAAAAGATAATCGATTTAATGTTTAATTATCATCTAGAAAGTCACAAAATTAAGCTGCTTTCCTGTTTACATCTAATTTGTTTTTTGTGTTGAAGAGTTTGTCTAATTATCAACAATATATAATGTTTAAAGTTACAAGAATTGTCATTTTGTTTACTTCATTCAGTTTTATTTTCTAGACAGATTAATTAGTTTCTTAAATTAGTAAAAATTACTGTTAGTTTCTTGTTTCAGTATCTGCTCCTAATAATTCATCTACTTTTTTTCAATGTGTGTTGAATATGTAATAATATTTATTTATTTTAAGGATAGTTTAAGTTTATAAAACTATTACCTTCTCCAACTGTAGTTATAAGTTGATTTTATTATGTTCAATCCATAAAGACTTTAATATTAAATATCTTTTAAGTTCATTGTTAGGCCACAAAATATTCCATGTGAGAAAATAAGTAAGACCAGAAGTTAAATTGATTTATAAATGTTCACACAGAAGTTCAACTGTACTTCTTTATCAGTGTTGGAATTGACTATAACCTGAGATATTGAATAATCTCATTTAAACCTTAGAGAAAGTTGAAGACAAAAATATTCAGAGTATGTTTTTGAAAAAGTCATTTTTGCATTGGAACAAAATTAATATAAGTCAATAGCAAGAAACCAGGATTTTTTTGTAATAATAAGTATGTTCCCCTAATTATTTACTATTTCCTTATATAGTTTTTTTTTTTACTTTTGTACAAATTTTAACCAAAGACTTGAACATATACATATAATATCAAAGTCTTTTTTATTTATTCACTCATTAGTTATTGTATTTGTATTGAATGATGTATTGCAACAGTTGGCTAAAACAACATTCAGATAATGAAATGTGTTATAAACTCCAAATCACAGTTATGTTCATTTAGACTCATCTAACATAAGTTTAGTGTTCAAAAAATTAGTATCATAAAATTATTTATGTTTGATGTTTATTCTGTTTCCAGGTCTTAGTAATATGTTATGTAAAATTTTCTGTTATTTATTAATTCAAGTTAATATTAATCTATTTTACTGTATGCATGAATTACTTGTAAACAGAGATAATATTATCTTAACTTTATTCTGTGTGATTAACTAGTTTATATCATTAGTGGGTCATATGTCTTTTTAGGTATGGCTACTTAACATGGGAATGGAGAAAAGGAATACGCAGTGCTTTCTATCCTTCTCTTGTTGCACTTCAATATATTATGCTCAAGATCTTTGGACTGGATACGGTGCAAATGTTGGTATGTATGATCATTAAGGCTTATTTTTAGACATGAACTGTGATTACAAACAAAATTATCAGAATTAAGGTAGAACTGTATGGTATATAAGGTAGGTAGAAATGCATTACACTTAAATGAAGAATATTGCATTGGCTACATCAAATAAAATACAAATATTCTCGTAATGTACACAGAAAGTACTAAAAAATGGAGAAAAACACAAACAAACAAACTAAATAAAATTAAGATGTAGAGGAAAGTTTAGCATAGGAAATCAGTTTGAAATTAGTTATAAGAATAGACTTAATTGTTACTATTGTAATGCTAGAGGTATAAGAAATAAAATAGATGACTTCAGATCATTGGTAGGAATAGTAGATTTTCATATAATGGGAATATGGTTAAATGTAGATGATTTTGATGACAGCAATTTTTCTGAAATATAGGGTTTTAGGTTATTTAATATGGACATAGTAATAAAGTGAGGAAGAAGAGTGACTATGTATGTAAGGTGCGAGTTACATCTTGTTGAAATTGAGAATATTAAGTATAACAGCAAATAGATTTAATTCATTTGGTATTCTCTTAGTGTATATCAAGGGAGAAAGCTCTTGGTAAGAATTTGTTATAGACCACCACGTGAAACTGATAAAATTATGGAGAAATTTGGCAATGAGATTAAGAGTTCAGCTGCTAATGAAGTCATAATTATGGATTATTTAAATTTCAGACATATTGATAGAATCAAACTATGAAGGAGAAGGGTTTCTGGTAACTATTCAAGATAAATGTCTTCACCAATTGGTCAAGGAACCAACTAGAAGTAATTCCATTTTAAAATTTATTGTTAACTTGTAATATAGAAATGGTTGAGAGAGTAGAAATTGAGGAACACCTAGGTACGAGTGATTGTCGCTGTATTAGTTTAATTGTTTGGCTGCATATGGAAATCAGGAATAATGATATTTTCATTCAAAATTTTGAAGGTATGCAACAAAGTTATTTGTTGTGAGTTGTGCAGCTGAATTATTTGGAGACACTGGGCAAATGTTGAAATTTTTTCTTTTTTTTTAATTCAAAACAAATATATTTTTACAGCAAGAAATTGGTAGCTGTAAGTATAAAACCATGTTGGCTCAAAAAGAGTATAAGAGATATTAAATAAAAACATCACAAATTTAAGAAGTTTAAATTGGCTAGTATTATAGAAGATTATAAAAGTTAGTCAAAGAGGAAATAAAGGACATCATAAAGGATGTATAAAAATAATTTTGCTGAGTACATAAATATTAGCAGTAAAATTTTTTTAAAAGTACATTAGGGGTAAACAAAATGTTAAGATGGGGATAGGACTCTCAAGGATTTACAAAGGAAGGTTTATATTTGATTATTATGAAATGGCTAAATTATTAAATTCTGCTTTTTTCTTCAGTTTTTCCCATTGAAGACTAAAGCTGTATTCCTCATCTTGAACAATTGACAGATGGAAACAAAGTTGAACAAGACAACTACATAAATTCTAATCTTGTTATAATGAAATTGGGAAGTTTAGAGAATGTTGAAGCTCCTGGGCCAGATAACATTTTGCTGAGGGTTTTATAGGAGGTAAAGGACTGGATATGTGAGCCGAGCCACTTGCTACAATTTGTTTTGCAAATCCTTGATTAGTGTTACAAGTGCCAGTAGATTGGAAATTAGCCAATGCCATTCCTATCTTCAAGAGAAATAATAGAAGTTGTCCCAGTCTGATTAGTCATATATCAGTTGGGGAGAAAAGTTGTAAAAAGTCTGATAAAAGATAATTTGCTAGGTTATTAAAAATGTTAGAAGTTTATTGGATGGTTCATTAAGGGAAAATCTTATTTTAGAAATCTTTTAACATGTTTTCAAAATGTTACTCGTAAATTTTGTGTGTTTAGATTTTCAGAAAGCATTTGACAAAGTGTCACATAACATTTGTAAAGAACCTTACCTCTAGGTGTGGGGGATAAAATAACTACTTGGATAGAAGAATGGCTTGACAGAAGAAAGCAGAGTGTTGTTATAAATGGAGTTTAATTGAACTGGAGTAATGTTGCAAGTCATGTAGCTCAGGGCTTGATCTTAGGATCATTACTCTTATTTTATTTACTTCAATAACTTGGCTGAAAGAATGGTTAATAAATTACTGAAATTTACTGATGATATTGAGGTCTTGGATGTTAACTGTGAAGAGGATGCTGGTGCTTTATAAAAAGGATTTAGGTCATTTTGTGAGTTGGACAAAGAAATGGCAAATGAGTTTTAATTATCATAATTGCAAGTTAAGGCATGTGAGTTGTTATAGTTTAAATTATAAGTATAATTTGGATGACAATAACTGTAAGAGTGTCATGACAGTAAAGGATCTTGGTGTAATGATTGATTAGTCTTTTAAGCCCTCCAAACAATGAGCTGTTGCTAGTGGAAGTGCAAATGTGATTTTAGGTTGTATCTGTGGAAATAACGAATACAAGTCTGAAGAGGTTATAATTTAATTGCATAGGTCACTGCATAGACAGCATTTGAAGTATTGTACATAGTCATTGTTCCTTACATTCAGAAATACATTAAAATTTTGGAAATGGTTCAGGAGTTATTAAAATGGTATCTGGGATGGAGGGGCTGTTATAAGAGGAAAGATTAAGATGATATCAATTGTTTTCTCTTGAAAAAAGGAATTGATAATGTTTATGTCAACAATTTTCATACTTAACAGTGATAATTATAGAAATAGGGGAAACAAATAGATTTAAGCAAGGTACAAATTTTTCAAATAGGGTGGGAGGTCTATGGAATAAGTTGCCTTCAGATGTTGTGGACAGAGTAAATTTGAGTAAATTTAAAAGAAAGCTTAATAGATATATGAATCATAAGGACAGGCTTTCATTTTTTATAATTTTTTTTAGTTTGTTTTAGAGAATGAGGCAGTCAAGATGGACCAACAGGTCCTTTATTGTCCCTGAACATTATGTTATATTAAAATGTCTTAATTTTCAGAAATAGCTTAGTGTTCTTCCTCCCCCCCTCACCTCATCATTTTATTTATTTTTTTATGTTTTATGATGGTGAAATGTTTTAGAATGCCAGGAAAAAATTTGATAGTTTGTTATCAAGTGATTTATATTTTCTCTATTTTTACTGGGTGAACCAGTTGTTTCTACTTTTAATTTTAAAGTATCCATAAGTATATATTTCTCTTATATTACCAGTGATTTTAGATGTCTAGTTTTTTTTTATTTTCTTAAGAGTAAATGCACTAAAAAATTAATCTGTTGCTGCAAAATTTCCTGGGGTATTATCAGTGTTAAGTTGATAATGTTATTCTCTATGGCTATCATGTGACAAACCTTGCCCACTAAGGCATAAACATAAAATAAATGTTAAAATTGTTTTGAGTTTTTAAAAACTGTTATATGCTCTTGATTTCTGTAATAATTTTTGTTTATTTAAAAATAATAAATAAAATAAACAAAAGGTACCAACTATACAACATTAATCAGCCAATGAATGGTGGTGACTAAATTGACAACTACTCCATGTACTTTTTGAAGCTTTTTTGTTTAAGTCTACCATGTTGTTTTCAGTTTAAGAACTTGGTATCAGGAAATTTAAAATATGGAAATTATGTATTTTTATTGTTATTTCTAACATGTAATTTCAGTACAGATATGTAGAGTAAAATGTATTTCTGAAAAATGAGCATACATCCATACTTATTCAGATACACAAGTGTGCCAAGTTTGTATATGCACATATATATATGTACTATATTTAAGAATTAAATTTAAATTATTCTTTACAAGTATTCTGTTCTGGTAACTAGTCATGCTCTGTTCTTAGCCACCAAACATGTTTTATGAGTATTCATGCAAGAGTGATTTTTCATACACCCTTTATTAATGATATGCTTAATATTTGATGTGATATCAGATGATGCTTCATTACATACAACATTGTGAATGTGTCTTAAGAAATTCCATACATCTTTCATGGAACTGCATATTGCATACTTAATATGTATGGTATGGGGCTTTCTCTTGAATGATAGCAAAAGGAAAAAAAAAACACAGTGGCTCAAATCAGAATGCATGGTAGATCAGGATAGCTTGCATTCAAATGTGCCAGCAAACGTGTTTGAAGGGCCATTACATCTGAAAGTTTCATGAAGAAAATCCTACTAACTATTTTATTATACTACCATTTGTATGGTGCAATTTCTAGAAATTTGAATTTTCCATCACTTTTTACATATTTTTCATTTTCTCCCAGGATTGTTCATTTTATTTGCAATAATATGAGATTTATGAGGAAAAATTGTTACTTTATTTTCTACCTCATTATTCTGATAACACTTAAAACATGCTAAAAGTTGAGTTTTTGTAACCAAGAGCTGCCATATTTCAGTACTGTAAAAACAAACAAACAAAATTTGGTAGGATTTGTTATTATACATACAACTACCACAATTTTCTGCCATTGGAACCTTGTTAGTACAGAATGGCATGTTAACAGTGGAGGTTTTTAACATCAGGAGTTCATAGAAAACTTCTATGTTATTTTAACCCTTTTGCAGTGTGCTTGGTATAATGTACACAAATTCATCTACACTTTTGCAGATGTTAAGCATTTGCACTATAACTTTTGATACAGCATGTTTATTGTCACAAAATTTGGTAGATTTTTGGCAATGATTACAAGTATTTTATAAACAAAAAATCAGATTTTTTAATGAAATTGTTTTACTAAAGATTTGTTTGTAAAATTGAGTCTTTTTTTTTTTGTTACTTGTCTGAGTGCAAAGTGATTTCATGTTATGATTAAAACAAACTATTCTTTCTTCAAAAAATCTCAAATATTATTTCAAATTTCAAATGTTTGCATTGAGTAAGACTATATTTTATGTTCTTTTTTATACTCTAAGTGTATGGTATGTCACTTGAGCAACCTTATAACCATCATAAATAAAATTAGGAAATAAATATAAATTATGTTTTTTCATGCAAGAATGAAAATACAGATGTTTGTTTAAGCATCCTGAGTCTCATAATGTTATATATTTACATATATATATTTATTATTTTTTATTATATTGACTTTCAAGTCATAGCTAGGTAGCATTACCTAACTTGCATTGATGCAGTGCATGTGCACTTGTTGTGTATCCAGTAATGTAAAACTGGCCTGTAGTCATGGCTGTGTTTTGGTGGACTAGTATTTTGTAATATACAGTAACATTTCACTTATTATACATTATACATATGTGTATATAAGTTATTACTATTTAGAAATAAATTATTAAACTTATTTTTCTTAACATATAGAACAATGAATCAAGAAGTAAAGCAAACAATTATCTCTCTACAATCTTTGTACTCAGTTGCTTCTGGACTAGGTTGCTAAGCCTTTCAAATTTTCACATGTGGAGAATATTAAACAAAATTTTGTTTAGGTTTTATATATGCAGTTGAATAATAAAAAAAATCATAAATAACTGCACTGATACCACTATAATTTATTAAGCTTAGTATCTAAGGTGTATTTAGATTTTTTAAAAATATTAAACATTGAGCAGATTCAAGATACACCTTACCTCGTTGAAATATTGAATCAAAAGAACATGGTAATCTTTTCAAAGATTAAAATGGCTTAGAAAATCATTCTGGGAACATTCTAAACTGTTGATTGATCATTCATGTGTCATGTACTGCAGTAAGAGTATATTAGGGACCATTTTATAAAATGGATAGAGTTAAACAAGGTAGCCATATTTGATTCAGTACATAAGCCATATCTCAGAAAAATAAAAAGATATGAGTCTCTTATTTTCAGTTCTAGCTTGTCAGTAAGAGTAATTTGAGTTTCTAATTTGTATTATTTTGACATCCCAAACATCTAATTGTAAACAGTGCTGCATTCAACATACTATGTGACTCACTAAAATCTATATTTAGATGTGTTTTTTTAATATTTACTTTTAAATTAAGAAATTAACTCATATAAAACATTAAAGTTTGAATTATGATCTACAATTTGATTCCAAACTTATTGACATAAACTTATAAAATAATAGTTCAACAACATTTTGAATGCAAACATGATGATATGGCCTTTGACCCATGACCCATAGTGAAAGGGTTAATTTAAAGATGTATTGGATTTACAAAATGAGAAAAGTTATTCATGGTGTGATAAATCGAGGGCAAGAAAGGTTGATAGTTTAGCTAAAAGCAAATTCAAGTGTGAGTATTTGGAGGAAGAACTAGAAGTTATGTTTTTGTTGGGAGTAAATCACAAATGGTGAAATTAAAACTGAGATAATTTATTAAAATATGATTTATAGGGACCATGCTGGACTAAAGATTTGGAGAAAATGACTCTTCTATAATCCCAATACAAAGTGGGAGAGATAATGTGAAACAGTACAGTGCAAAATTCTCAATTATGAGTTTATGACTGAATAAATTCGAAAATAAATGAAAATATTTTTTTCTTTGGTTTACATGGAAAACATAAAATGTCTAGTCAAATGAAGACAGAGTTATTTTGTAAACCATTTTTTTCCAAATCTGAAATTTTATTATTGTCAAATTTCTCATAGAACTCTCATGGGATTTCCATGTGACTATAAATTAATTGTTTCACCTGATAATGAATTTTAGAGAAAGTATTGCTGTTATGTGTTTTGTTTAGTCATACAAAGTATCCAGGTAAGATGACTGAGCAAGCCTTGTCATATTTTCTTTAAGTTTAGTTAAGGTATATTTCTTTCACACCCTGTTCAGTAACGTTATACTGGATATTCTTTTTAATGTGCCACTTTGAACTTGGATAAGGCAAGCATCAATGCTTGATAGTTGTTATATCTCTTATCTGGAAGGCTACTTGATATTGTCAGAAGTGGTTCTTCTTCATTATTCCATTCATTCACAATAGAAACTATTCCAAACTGAATCTGATACACCTTCTATCGAACCTTTCTACCATAGTCCATTAGTTGAACTGGCCTTCAAAATACTGAAATGAAGTCTTAGTGATGTGTCTGGAGTTGTCCAGGAAAGTTTTGCAATCACAGTAGGCACAGCAGAAGTTGAAACAGTTGTAAACCAAATAGGTTCACTTGTTTCACATTTTATATCAAATAATGTTTGATATAGTTGGAATTATTGGCCAGATACAGAAAAAGATGTAGCTAGTTATATATTTACATTAGGAATTATTTTTCAAAAAGTGTTATTTTCTAATTTATTTTCTACCTCATTGATCTCACTGTTAGGATTATTCTGTATGTTATAGATGTGTTATTATGACTTTTAACTCATATCAGTTTGCCATTTATGTCTTTCTGCACATCATAGATGGTGATTTTTACTTTATTTTTGAGTTCCTTGACCTTTCTTGTTTTTCCTCAATTCTGTTGCTTTCTTCTCATCTCCAATATCTTCATTAATCTTGTCTATAATAACATGCTTTTGTTTTTAATTCTTCTTCAAATATTATGTTATTCTTTTAACTTTTATCTCAAGCTCCCATCTTTTATCTCCTTTATGTTTCTATAAACTTCTTGGTGATATTATTTTCTACCTTTTCTTGTAATTTTTTTTAATTTTCTGTCTTATTCTACTTAAACTTTCTTCTAACATCTTGTATCTCTTGTTTTCCTCTGTATTGTTTTAGTTTTTGCTCTCTTTTTTGTTGTTGTTGTTGTTGCTCTTCCTACAGTTTCAGTATTTTCAGCAAATTTTACATCCTTGTTTTATGTTGTCATTATTTTAAAGTTTAAAGTGTTATTTTATTCTCCCCAACTGTTATTTTGTTCTCTCCAACAAATTCACACGTTAGACAGAAGGGTTATAAATTTGTTCTATCATTGGACGAGTTTCTTTGCATTGTTTAGTAAAAATATTAAATTCAATTCACACAATAGTAACAAGTTAATTGGTTATTTTTTTAATGATGTTTACTTTAGGCTTTATCCACTTTGACACGAGCTGTTAACTTACGTTCCTGAACAATATTTCAGCAGAAATTCTGAGACTCATGGCACATAAACCTAATTTACTTATAAACTTAATAGTAGAATTCCTTAGCTAACTAATTAATCAAATAGGCATAACTCTTACTATTAGTACAGTACTGGATTACTCTGTAATTTCTCAATAACAGTGTTGTATTTTATAATGTACCCTATTTTCTAGATACTACATGAAATTTCAAGATCATTAGGTTATAGTGAAATTTTTAGATATTGCATCATGAGTCCTCTAGAAAAAAACATTTAAATAAAAATAGAAAAAAATATAACTTTACTACAATATTTTGTACACTTATGAGTGATTAATTACAATTTTATTTTACACATAACTACTTGTTTGTTTACTATGGCATAATATGTGTAAAAACTTTTGAATAGCAGCATTTGCTACACAAAATATATTTTAATAGCAGCTGGAAAAAACTACAAAGCACTGCATCAGCACATGGCTAAGATGCAGTCAGTTTCTCTGATTGAAATTGCTTTTGAATCTTGAGGAAAACATTCAGTTGAAAAGCTGTTTTCTGTTAAACAGTATTTCACTGATACATTTAACATTTATGTAAATTCTTGTACTGGAAAATGACCTTGTACAGTGTTATTCTTCACTAGGTCTACACACATAATAAATTTTTTATACAAAATGTAAGTAGTGAGAAAACTAAAGAATAAGATAATTTACATTTCAGTATGTTTGCTGCATTCAAAAGATAGTGATACCACACAAAAACCATACATAGGGTGGATAAATATATATCGACATTTCTCCTATCAATAACCATCTAAACATTACACAGACTGTAACAAAGCCTTTTTTACTACAAGTATCAATGAAATATGAATAATTTCAATGAAAAACTTCAGATTTATGAATTTATGAACCTGTGCTTGGCAAGGTATGATTCAACATCCTTGGAACTGATTTAGATTTTGTCATTTTGTTCTTTTCCATGTTTTACAAAGACTAGGCACTCATGCTGTAAGAAATATAAAACATTACAATATATAAATTATAACAAAATATTTTATACAGTTTAGATATCGTTTCTGTAGAACAAAGTTATTCAAGATGGACATGTTTAGAACTAAGCCTATGTAGAGGCCATACATCACTTAACTTACAAAGTGAAATTTTTCTGTTTTGTGCATTTGACTATAGGTCAGTTTTTGGTTGTGAAGGCAATACTTTTCAACAATTCATACACTCCAACTGCATTCAGGTCTCTGGATTTACCATTCAAAGGTTTATGCATAATATATCACACATGTGAACAACACTTCATAGGGTTATTGTACAGTTGTTAACATGTGGATTTACTAGAACACCAAATTTCGATAAGGAAATTTTAAACATATTGTTTCTGTCAGTATATAATAAAAACACACAATAGAATGCACCAGAAAGCTTCTAATTTTTGGTGTCTGGCATTAGACTTAAAATATGTGAGGCTTTTCCTTTTCCCATTCTTATCTCTAAATATTACCACGTTTCATGCTTTTCAAGTGGTATATGACAGGGTTATTACAAAATACAGGGTGTTTGGAAAGTCACTGTGCACTTATATATTTATTATCAGACAAAACTGCACAGTGACTTTCCGAACACCCTGTATAATGCTGTATATATCCTATAGTTTTTCTTCATAGAAATCATATAAGTGCAGCTACTATGATATTATTAAACGTGTAGTAAAACTAAGAAGAGTGTGGAGGCAAAAAGCTATTTCATTTTCTTTCATGTTTTATCTCTTACAGGAGTAGCATGATTACATAAACACACACAATTAAAGGTGTGGTCAATACTAAATGGTAATAAGACAAATTGGTGCAAATTTATCCAAATTACAGAAGTAGTGGATAAATATCAGTGAAAATTAAAACACCAAGTCTATTCTTTTAAAATATTATTTACCAAAATAATGTTTTTCTTTACTACCTATGTAAGTTTAGAGTGAATTGAACTACAAGCATGTTTCGAGCTGATGATTGACATACATTTCTATCTTCCATTTATGTTTTTTTTATAGTAGTGTACTAATAACTATGTATCTGAATGACAATACGTAAATTTCTTTCTAACTTACAGACTATGATACCAAGGTTGACACAGGCTTTTATGTGTGTAGCCAGCGATTACTATGTCATCAAGTTCTCTTCTCGTCTTCTTGGTAACAAGGCTGGAATGTGGACAGCATTCTGTCTTGAAACTAGTTGGTTTCTTTTTTCTGTGGTTCTCGTACACTTGGTAATACCACAGAAATGGCATTTAATATGTTTGGCTTGTACCTTTACCCATGGTCAAGATATTCAGTTTCAAGGTAAATGTTTGCAATTGTACAATAATTGTATACCTACAAACATGCTGTTGTGAACTCTTTAAAGATTGCAGGTGTAGATCTAGTAACTGTTGAGGGGGTCTTCCATGTGTTAAACATTACATATAAATGTATAAAAAATAAAGACTATCTGATGGAATTTTTTTCTGAAGAGATGGATTCATTTGGAAAAGAAAACATGACACTTCTTTTCTAAACCAAGCTTAAATGTACTGAATTAATATTATCCCAAATAAAGGTTAGACTGTTTCAACAGTTAAAATGTTAGTGAAACACTTCATTTATTCTAGAAGTATGTTAATATTACATGTTTTAATAAGACTCACTCACTCTAGAAGGTAAAAATAGTTTGTTTTAACTACATTAGTAATCACTCACTGCAGAAGGTAAAGTAGTTTGGCTTAAATAATTTAAGACTCATCAATTGTAGAAGTTAAAAATAGCTGGTATTAAATTTTCTACTGCTACATTTAAAACATTTTAAAAGTTTTATTGGGAATTTCACATATGTTTTACCAAACTATTTGTAAAATTATGTGTAACTTAGTGGTAATTTGTAGGAAGTTTAAGCAAGAATAAACTACATTATATGCCTTGTATCTGTGCAGCATCTCTGTTTAACTGAGTAACTTCTGAAATAATTTCTAGTTTCACTAGAAACATTTTTCAATGTAAAAATTTGTTCTTAAAAATTAAGATGTTGACAAATAATTTTCAGTATATGTGTGTATGCAACACTTTACATTATGGCTAAGAAATATCCAATATAAGATTGAGGGTGATAATTTATTTGAATATTTTCATTTGAAATTAAGATAGTAAAACTTGCATAATATGAAAAATTGTAAACCACATTTTGATGGCAAGTTTATTAACATATATTGATAAACCTTGTTTAGTTAAATTTTGAATGAGGAATAAAAAATTGTTCACACTAAGCTGAACAATGGAAACTACAAAAATACAAAACTACAAAAGTATTCATCCTCTCCTCCCTCTTGCTCATTTTGTTGTTGTCTGAGCTTGTAGTCTTGAAACTTTCAAATGGAACTTTTTAGTTAGAAGCTGCACAATCTACTTTGAACTGAGAAAACTAAAAAAACTTATATTATGTAAGTAAGTTAGATTTAAAAAAACATTATAATATTTTCAATTGCATAAGTATTCAACCTCTTTGCACTGACAACCCTAAATCAGTTAAGGAGCAAAAGATTAGATTTAAAGATCACACAGTTTTTGTAATGATCTCTGTATATGTGTAATTAAAGTGATTTAATTTCAGAGTAAATGCATCTGTTGAAGCCACAACTCGTATAGTGATAAAACAAACCAATCATGAAGACCAAGGAACATTTCAAACAAGTCAGGGATAAAGCGTTAGAGAAACATAGATTAAGAAAAGTTACAAGAAAATTTCAAAGTTAGTGATTGTTCATTTGAGTATGGTGAAGTCCATCATTAAGAAGTGGATTGAGCTTCATACAACCAATTAAGTACCCTGATCAGGCTGCCCTTCCAAAATAAGCAGCTGGGCAAACAGGAAGCTAGTTGGGAATACTATCATGAAGCAACAGTGACTTTGAAAGATTTGCAATGTTTCATGTCTGAGATGGAAGTCTGTATTCAATATCCTTGTCCCTACATAAAGTTGGCCTATATGAGTGAGTGGCAAGAAAGAAGCCATTACTGAAAAAGAATCATCTTAAATCTCGTGGAGTTTGCAGCAAAGCATGTATTTGATGCTGCAGACATGTGGCTGAACGTTTTGCAGTCAGATGAGACAAATATTGAGAGTTTTGGTCTCAGTTCAAAGGTTACGTCTGGCTCAAACCCAAAAAAGCATATCATCCAGTCACCATCATCTCAGGTGTCAAGCATGATAGTGGTAACATCATGCTATGGTAGGGGTTCCCAACCTTTTGGCACTCGCAACTTGAAAATGTAATTGATGAAATAAAATTAATGTTATCCCAAGCTACTTCTAACA
The DNA here is from genome assembly GCF_004210375.1 of Tachypleus tridentatus. Classification (NCBI taxonomy): domain Eukaryota; kingdom Metazoa; phylum Arthropoda; class Merostomata; order Xiphosura; family Limulidae; genus Tachypleus; species Tachypleus tridentatus. The sequence continues at coordinate 159,155,837 of NC_134831.1, forward strand.
AGGCTACGCGACTCCCCTACCAAGGCTTCCCTACTGGTTGGGAACCCCTGTGCTATGGGGATGCTTGTCAGTTTTGAAGGGAAGATGGATGGTGCAAAGTATAGGCATATTCTAAAGGCAAACCTGCTCAAGTCAACCAAGAATCTAAAACTGGGTTAAAAGTTCATGTTTCAGTTGGACAGTGACCCAAATCCACACTGTAGTGGCTTAAAATGAAGAAAGTGGATGTCCTGGAATAGCTATATCAAAATCCTGACTTGAATAATAATAAAAATATTTTGGTGAGACTTGAAGATTCTAGCCCATCAGCTATCCCCAATGAACTTGTCAGAATTGGAGCTATTTAGCCTGGAAGAATGGGCAAAAATTACATCATCCTACTGTGCAAAGCTGGCAGACATCTATTTAAGAAGGCTCAGAGCAATAAATACTGCTGGAGGTGCTTCCCGTGTCATTGACATACACAGAATACTTATGTAATTGTCAAATTTCAATTTATATATATGTTTTTTCACAAGTGTTGCTGACATTCAACTTCCTTCACTTATAACAATGTCAAGTATGATCATTAGAGTTCTGAATAAAAACAAGTTAATTTAGGAAACTGTTTACATTATTTGTATTTCATCACAATCTGATATTATTGTGAATAATTTTGCAAAGCACAGTGTGTAACAGTAAATTTGTATTTAGGAACTTTTTATCATAACAGGTTTCATTAATGTTAAACATTGTAAGATTTGATTTTTTTGTGTGTTTAAATAGTTTTAATTAGTTTTTTCTCAAGACTGATATTTGTTTTGTTTTGTTTTTTTTTTTGCTATCTTGTAATTAATACTAAGGACAGCTCAGAATGGAAATATCTGTTGTTTGTTGGACTTGCCTGTTTGATACGTCCAACAGCTGCCATCTTTTGGTTTCCTCTTTGTTTAAAACATTGGTGCCATAGAAGTCTTCACTACTGGCCAAGATTACTTGCAAGTTATGTTTTGGTTGGGTAAGAACTAAGAACTAACAGTTTATGTGATTGGAAATAAATAAATAATAGTTTGGTGTTTTAAGGTCCAAATATTTTGAAAGATCAGTCTTTGCAATTTTATAATATATTTTTAGTGGGCTTGCTAGAATTTTCAGTCCTGTTCCAAATCTTAGTTAGAAAATAAAGAGAATTACATGTTGTTTATGAAATTGTCTTAACCTATCGAAACCTGTGTTTTATCTTAATGATGAGGCAAGATTATTGAGCTACAATATAATAGTCTAAAAATTGTAATAAATCCTCTATTTTGACATTGTGGGTTTCATATGGAAAATTTCACTTTAGTTCTAGAAGACCTCTAAAGAATAGCTACATTAAATAACAGTTTACATGTTTTGATTTTTTTGTAATTAAAAAACACTGTTATAATGCTAACTCTTAAAAGAAATAAAGAAGATATTGCATGTCATTTTTTTATCAATATTTTAAAATATTTTACTGTTTAATATGTTGGTGAAAAAAATAATAAATGATCCATGATTAATGAGGTTATCATTCTTGTAATGTGTTTACTGGTGTTATATTGCAACAACATGATCAGCATTTTAATATCAAAATGGAAGTCAGAGGATACTTCGTTATACATTAAACTATTATAAGTTTCACACACTAGGTTCTTTAATTTTTTTACAGAAAGCTGATAATATTGGAAAAGTTGATAACAGGTTTCTTGTAATTTAATTCAATGTTTCTTTGTTTTTTTAACTTTTCTTTTTCAATCACAAGGTATGCCAAGTTGATACACTTGAAGCTCATAGTTAAATTTGAAGACTACCACTAATTAAACAAAATTGTAAGTTGAATATATCAGACTGGGTGTGGCCTAGTAGTTATCTTGTTAAGCTGCTTATCAGAAGATCCACATCTCTAGCTATGATATAACCTTCTTTAAGATGTTGACCAGTTACCTTCTCTGTGGTCGACATTTCTGAACCTTTTAGATAAATGATCATTCATTTAGGTTGTGTGTCACATAAGTTGCATTTGTGATTTAAAATATAAACTTCTTTGTTGTTTTGTTTCTTTTTTGTTAGATAACTTTGTTTTTTTTAATATATGGGTTTAAACATAAATTGTTCTCATCATACAAGCTCTGAAATTATCTTATTTATTCTGCATCTATTCCTGTTACTTTCTCTCTCCATGTTTGTTTAAGGTTAATGTTGTATCCTATGTCTGTGGTGGTGTTACATCATGGCATTGAGTTGTGACACAGTTTGGTTTTTGTGTATTGACAAATAAAGGTCTCAAGTATTTACTTGATGTCCAACCCTTATTTTTCAGTATTGGTGTGACTTTAACTGGCTTCTCAGGTGAAAGAAGGTTTTCTTTAAATTTCTGCACTAAACAAAGACAAAAAAGAATCTTGAATTATCACTCTTATTGAAACAAAAGTGTTAGTGCAGTAATATAAAAATCCACTGCTGCATACATCACTGACTGTTCCAAGTAACATTTATGGGAAAAAAAGAAATTAAGTTATAGCAATTTGTACAAATGTCTTTGTCAACCCTTGAAATGAGCTTGTTCCTTCATAGAGGGTTACACACCGCCAGAGTGATATCGTGGTTCCTAGCAGTTCTTAAAAAAAACTTAAATTGATCTTTGTTTTTTATAAGATCTTAATAATTCTTAAATTCACAGGTTTTGGTTTTTTAGGTCTTAAATTTAATTTCTATGCTTATTGATGCTGTATCATTTTTGTAACTTAGGTTTGTTTCATTCTTAACTTGTGCTTAACAGCACTTTATATTTATTCTGTCTAGGCTTACATGAAACTAGAAGCACTATATTGAGGTTGGCTTGTTTGATAGACATGCACAATGCTGCTAATGCAAATGTTTGGACTAGGCCTGCCATGGTTACAGCCTGTTTGCATTAAACCTGAGACTTTAAGCACTTTAACCAGTGTGTGAATCACTGTTCGTATTGAAATAGTAATATAATCATGGGAAGATGTGTTAAATGATAAATGGCTGGAAGACACTCGATATAGCTATTGGTTGGTCTGGCATGGCAAGTACAATGCTTACTGCAAAATGTGTGCACTAGTTCAGTGCAAACAATTGTGGTTAATACATGTTAAACTCAATGATATTTTTTTTTAGTTTTGAAATTTCACTGGATTTTTTAAAGTGAAATTCAATGTATTAAATGAGTGTATTCTCAGTGATGAGGTATTTTTCATTGACATTCTTTTGTAGTATTACGTGAACCAGTAAATAGCATATAAATACACGTCTATAGGTCTTAAATTTGTTTTTAGCTTTGTCTTAAAAAAAGGTTTGAAATTTAGTAAGTTGATAAGGTGAGGAACTCTGGATACAAGTTATTGCTATTGGCCTTATACATCCTTTATCTGAATAAAAACGTTATTATGTGTTTATGACTGTTTGTCACTTTAGATATGTTCTAAACGTTAATGAAGGATTAAATGCATCTTTCTTACTATTGAGACATCACATTATTCCTCAGTGTAGTCATGTTAAGATATTAAAACTGTTGCAGGTGTATTAAAGTTTTAGTAGTTCATTACATATGTTATCCTGATCTATGTTTCTCTCCCATATTTCATTGGACAAGGACATGGATTTCTTTGCCCATTAATTAACTATTTAGATAACTTTCTTGGACTCCCTGATAACTAAACTGCTTAATATTTTGAGTAATGTATTTAAATACTGAATGAATCACAGACTTTAATTCAGATTACCATTCACTTTAGTGCTTCATGAGTAGTTTTAGTAAAACATGAAGAAGGTCATTTTAACCTCCATGAACCACATTATTGCCACTGTTGAATTATTTTGTATGCTTGGATGTTTTTCACATTTAATTTTTGAATCACATATATCCATAAATACAATCTGTGTTAGAGCCTAATGACTGTGGGCTAAGAGCAAAGATAGTAAGGCAGTATGTGGTGATGTTTTACACTTTTTATTTCATAATCACTTGACTTATTTGTGGGTTATATGTCTGACAGTATCTTCTTATTTTTCAGGACAGTCAGTCTATTCCTCTTAATAATTGCTGACTTCACCTTCTACAAAGACTGGACTTTTTCTCCATATAACTTTCTGCTGTTTAACTGGACTCAAGACATTGGTGCTATGTATGGGTCTCATCCATGGCACTGGTACTTCACGCATGGGTTTTTTGTGGTAATGACTACTCATCTTATTCCATTTATACAAGGGCTTAAGCTTCCCCAAGTGCGTCCTCTAATAATAACTATATTTTGGTTTGTAGCTGTGTTCAGGTAAGTTAATTTCATGTACTTTGTTTTGTCTGTGACAGTCTTTCTACACATGTTCAAGGTACACTATATGTTGTAAAATAGTCAATTTTATTTTTCAAAAACATATATTTTATAGAATCTTTGCAGGTTATATACTATTAGAAAAGTATGATGAGTTATTGTTTTAAAGCATGTGAATTTTGTAATAAACATTTATTTTAAAATGAATTTCTTACCAACTTTTCAGTTTCCTAAGTCATAAAGAATTCCGTTTCCTGTTACCAGTGCTGCCTCTGGCTATGTGTGTTTGTGGAGCTGGTATACAACAATACAATAGTCATTTTGCTTCCACTGTAATAGCTGTCATCATATTGCTTATTAACATACCATTAGCTCTTTACACTGGTATCTACCACCAGAGGGGGACATTAGATGTAATGAATTTCCTTGGACAAGAGATAAAGTCAACCAATGATACAATAGATATTCTTTTTCTAATGCCTTGTCATTCTACACCGTTTTATAGGTAAGCTCTGAATTAAGTATTAGAAATGTCTTTTTTTTTGTAATTTATTTTGACTTACAAGTCAATGTAACCTTGTGTTTAATATTAGGTTATCCAAAAATAAATGTCATTTTTGAGCTGCAAAGTTTGGAAAAGTATAAACCAGTGTTGTAAAACATGCTTTAATCAAAGTAAGCACCATTTGCTTCAACACACTTTTGCCAATGTGTAATGATGCTGTTTATGCCCCTACTATAGAAATCAGAATTTCCATAGTCAGTAAACTTCTAAAAGTTTCTTCTGCAGCTGCCTGGTTTTGAAAGCATTTATTATTCAAAAAGTTGTCAAAGTACTTGCAAAAATGAAAATTTGTAGGGGAAAGGTCTGGGGAATAAGGTGGATGAAGCAGAACCTCAATATCCAATTCATTCAATTTTTAGAGTGTCATCCTTGACATGTCTCATAACATAAATTTTGTTGATCTTCAGTCAGCTCATGCAGAACTTACTTATCCAACTTTTCAGTCTTTCTAATCACACTATGGTGGTTGGCAATGCTTGATTTGCTTGTGCCTAGCTTTTCTGTATAATATGTATAATAAAGTTATGGTTTAGACAAAATGTAATTTTCATTGCCTTCAATCTTGTTATGTTATAGAGCCATCAAATAGAAAATTGGAACTCTCTTACCTCACCCACATGTCACATCCTCACTTTCAGGATTTGACAGTGTTACTTAATATGTTTAGCACTATTATTTATGACCAATAAAAATCCAAGGTTTTCATCAATCAAATGATCTACTACATTACAACATTCCTGTACAGAGAATTTGTAATAGTTCTTCTTGCGTAGTTAGAAAACCAGAAACATTATAATAATTTTTGAACATTTTCTCCTTTTTGCATGTTATTACTTTGTTCTTTAGTGCATTATTTAATTAAATAAAAATGATTACGTGTACTGCTGCCTTTGATATAAAAGAATATAAAGTGTCATTGACAACCAAAAAAAAATACCAATGTAAGTATTTTATTTCTTTTTTATGTTTATTTAATTAAATAAAAATTTTGTAGTGTACTACTAACTTTAGTATTAGAAATGTAGTGATAAGTGTCAGCAGATTAAAAGAATATCTATTTCTTGTTTTTTTATGTGCATTCTGTATTTGTTATAATAAAATTAAAGTGCAAAAATAGGAAACCTTTTAGATTAGTCAAAGTTAGGTTGGGTAAAATAAATAATAATATCATGATTTTACAAGGCATGCATGTGAGCAGCTTAATGTAGCTCGTCGGAAATGTAGTTGAAGAGCATAAAAATGATCATTTAAATTGAATTTATTATTATTATGAGGTTGTTTAATTTGACCAACCTTGTATAGAATTAGGGCAAAGAAAATAACAGATAAAATATAAAGTTTTACTGTAAAAAAAACATTTGAAATATATTTAGGATATTTTAAATGTTACATAAATTAAATTTGAGTGTAATAAAGTACTTTTAGTCTTAACATGAAAATCCTTTTGCTTTCAGACTAGTCAAAAAAAAAGACTAGACATATTCACTATCAAATTTGCTTTTTTTTATATGTGAAAGACTTAATTACTGAAAGTCTTCCACATTTTATGAAGGTATGCCAAGTGCATTAAAAGTTATTGTATGGAAACTAACAGGTACACAATATTAGTCAATTTGACTGACCTCATAAAAAGAGAGTTAACCTGTGATGGACTAGCACCTTTAACTACTTATGTCAAAAGAAATGAGCTTACAATTGACATTAGGTGCACTGAAGGCACAGAAAATATTTAACTTTAATTTATTGTTACCTTCAGTAAAGAAATGGAATCATTGAGTCTAATATCCATAATAAAATTTAAACTGTTATCATTAAACTTTTTAGCTATGTCTTGCCTGTAGTTGTGGTTGGTTTTGCACAGAAACTTTATGAAATTAAAATATTCAGAACTTAAAATAAACTTTATAATAAATTATGGTTACCATTACAAGTTCTGAGCAATATTTCAACGTAACTTATGAATTATTTGTCCATGTATATGTTGTTTATCTTGTTATTTTTGTTGTTGTTGAACATATGAAATATTTTCATTGTTTTTACTTTGCAGTGTGTTTAATAGATGACCATTACATATTATTTTGTTTCAGTCATATACATCGAAATGTATCCATGCGATTTCTTACATGCGAACCAAACTTTGAAGAAATATCATATTACAAGGATGAAGCAGACATTTTTTTCTGCAACCCAACTGCATGGCTTGAGGAGAATATCAAACCAGTTATCGTCAACAGTAATGTCTCTTCACAGCCTTCTCATCTTGTCTTATTTGACTCCTTACATTCACAGATAAGCAGCTTTCTTGAAGCTTACAACTATGATTTGTGTTTTCAGACATTTCACACTCATTTTCCTGAAACAAGGACAGGTAGAAATGTCTTTGTCTTTTCTAAGAGAAATGATTGGAATGATGTATTTTCCAGAAGTTGAAGTAATAGTTTTGTCTTCAAGATTGTGAAAACATAACATGAGTTTCTTGTTAAAAGTTACTAGAAAAATTTCACGTACATCTCTTAACAGTGTGGATATCATTACAAACTTTGGATGAACCAGCACTTTAAGTGGATTAAAAGTTAAAATGCTGTGTTTCGTATTTATAGATAATGGATATATTGATATCTTTCTAAATATGTGGTTTATGAAGATAAATTAAGTTTATGTGGCATAGCTGATAAGACATTTCATCTTGGTTTAGTACTCTATCCAACAAAATCTCTCTTAGTGTATCTTGTAATTCCTTAAAATTTCTACAAATAATTTACCATTTTCCTACTGTTTATGTAGCATAGATCAAGAGGATGTAATGCATCCAGACACAATTTTTATCATTGTAAATTCTCAACTTTATTGCTGTGATATTAAACTAAACAGTGAAGAAAAGAAGGTTTAGTCTTTATATATAAAAACGATATAAACATGTTTAGTCAGTATATCACATCATGATTTCAGTATTACAGTAGATAAAACTACCCAACAGATCAATGTCAGTTAGTTAAAATATATCAAAATTAAATTACATTAAACAGGAGAATGTAATGCTAAGAACTGTTGCTACATAACAAAGTACAATCCCTATGTGGAGGTCATGAATGATGAATTTAGGAGCCCTCCAATCATAGTCCAGTGGCTAGCACATTGTATAGGTGATGGTCAAATTCCACTCTTTGATTAGAATAGTCCATGAGTTAGAGGTCAGATTTTGAGAGACATTGATAAGCTGTATTCTCTTATATCTGTTATTTCATACTTAAAGCATATACTCTTCACACAGCTTTGAACCAAAGTTCAAACAAACAAGCCTTAAAGTACATAGTTATGTTTTTTGTTTCTTATTTGCAAATAATAGTTTTTGGTTGGCTCAATACAGAGCTTTTGAAACCTTTTATTTGACAGTAACATTTCTAATAACTCAACAGAGGGCACAGTCTGTTCTTCCTGCTTAGATCTAGTGATAAACAAAGCTCTCAGTAATATAACTATATGCATGATCATACTTTATAAATTGGAACTATTACAATAATTGCTCTAAATCAGAAGACTGAAACTGTGATATAGAATCCAAAAAAGTTAAAATATTATTCTTTACTTTCCTCAATATGTACATGAACAACAGAAGTTTTAAGTTTATATTCTATGGGACTTAAATAAATGTTGTATCCTGAAAAACTATACAGCAAAGTTGTGCTGCCTGTGGTCCCTGAGACAAAGTTCTTGGGGCTTATCTTTGAATGTAAGTTGACCTTTATACCACACATCAAGCAGCTACAGATCAAATGTACAAGAGCATTGAACATCCTCCGTGTCCTCTCTTCCACCACCTGGGGAGCAGATCGATGTTCTGTGCTAAAGATATATCAAGATCTTATTTGTTCGAAACTCCACTGTGGCTCTGCCAGAACTTCGGCCCTAAAGATGCTGGACCCTATTTATCATCAAGGACTTCAGCTCTGCACTGGGGCTTTCTGCACTTCCTCAGTTCAGAGCTTATATGTAGAATCTCATGAACCTTCTTTGCACCTCTGTCATTTGCGACTGTCTTTACTTTATGCTTCAAAACTTTGTTCCTTACCAAAATATCCCACCTAGGATTGTGTTTTTTTCCTTGATGGGCCATACTTTTTCAGAATAGACACTCTACCATTGCTTCTTTTGGCCTTTGTATCCAGGCACAGTTGGATGACAGTTGGTTTGTCTTTGAAAACAGCTCTTACTCATATTCTTCAAATTCATAGTATTTGCTTTGTTGCATGGTAAGGACATCAGCTGAGAAAAATTCCATTAACCAAAGATGCACAGTTATTGGTATGTTGATTAGCCATCTCTGTGACTGCTTTCACTACATCTAATTTCTCATGTACTTGAAAGTTTTAAAGCATCAAAATGGCACTAAAAACTCCTCTGAAAGCTGGATATTCTAATTTGAAGATATCCTCAGTAACGAGTACACTTCTGAGATCATCGTGGAGAGAAGTGAAAAATTCCTCAAGATTGGTGGTGCATAACTTTGCTAGAAATTGTCTTGGCATTAAGATAGCTATGAGGTAAAGGCTAAAAGCATCAGTAAGAGGAATAGGTATCCTGACATATACACTAAAGCCAGAGCATTCAAAACAAGGCATGCTCATTCATTTGTAACGTTGTCATGGCAGCTGAGAAAGCTGGAGAAATCATCTAAGTGGCAATGTATAATAGCAGATTACTTTGAGAGAAAGCACAAAAATGTGCATCTTTCAGGAGATAAAAATGTGGGCCTAGGTTTACTTTTATGACGATTTGAAAATCTTTATAATAGTTTCATGGCTTTTGGATATTGTCTGGCCCAGAAAGGTTAAGTGCACAGAAAATAGTGGCTGTAAGTACAGGATCCTTTCTTTGGTAAGTCTTTACATCTAAAAAGAAGCCATTGAATATATTTTCCATTCTCATTTCATCCTCTATACTGTTGATCACTTTAGATATACAATGCTAGAATTTCAATTTGGCATGGCTATCAGAAAAGATTCCAGCATCATTCTCACAGTTAAAGCTAACGACAAAGGCAGCAGACACACCTTATTGTTACGTAATAGTTATATGCACATACGTGGCTTTGTGCAGTTTATCAGCTTTATGACCAGAAACCACTCTTAGGAGTTTAAAATCAAGTGCAATACCATCTGCAGCATTTGCTGTGGTTTCTGAAGTCACTAATAGTATAGGAAGAGACACAAATTCGTCAATGTTAATATGCAGACCTGCTGGAACAAATGTATCTACAACTTTTCTAATAGTGGAATTTGTAGGAAGAGTAATGGTTTCATCCAAATTTTGGGCCTTCATAACTCTTCCACCCATAAACTTATGGAAATGTGAACTTATATTTTTTCGATATCTGATGAATTCTACCTTTTTTTTAATCATAGTATCACAGTCAAACTCTTTTATACCAATGTCTTCATCCTGTGAGGCTTCAGTTTTTTCTTTATGGAACATGTCTAATTCTGTTGGCAGCCAGACATGGTATTCTCCACAACCATAATAACAAATTGGCAATTCCAGTTTGAAAATCCACAATCATCAAATGATTTGTTATAATATGATGTGCCTGACCTGCAGTAATAAAGGGTCATCATCATCTTTTATGGGACAGAGTCAGTGAAGAATGATACACTCAAAGCCATAGGTTAGGAGCATGTCACTGTGTGAGGAATCTCTTTTTGCTATACAGTTTATATATTTCGCTCACTTTCTTAGTGAGGTAGGAAATTTGCTTTCATCTTGAAGACTCAAAATCAGTGTCATACATTTACAGATATCAGTTCAGTGTACTAATCTGAGTCATTATTGCTGTCATCAGGGAAGGTTCTGTTCTTTCAGTTTACCTCCTCTGGGATCTAAACATCTGCCCACGTGTTTGCATATGTGGTAACCCATGAAGGCGAGGAGAGGATCCTGGTGGTTGAGGGATCCAGCTCTAACACACCATTTTGGTCTTGAATTCCTGTAGATCGATGGCATTGGGGTGGCCCCCTAGGATCAATCAGCTGGTCCACTTAGGTTAAGGTGAACCAAGTACCAGTGTTGGATGTTCTTAGCAGGTGTGCACATTATATCTGATGCTGATGTTTGGGTGTAGTGCTCACAAAACCCTGGCATTGCTGCAGTGTCCTTGTATGGTATTGTTGTGCTTCTCCTTCTAGGGCTCCATGGTAGGTGGGGTCAGTGGACACCAAAATATTGTTTTATTATGGATCTTCCAAGTAAAAACATAAATAAATTAGTGAAAAAAACAGTCCACAAGTAAACGACTACGTCTTGAAGATTCTGAGCAGCAGTCTTCAACATCAGTAACACCTGTACTTCGTTTTCTTATACTACATTCTCTTTCAGACACACCTTTAGGACCGATGTCTCTTTTTTTCATTCAGAAGGGACTAGAGGGACTTGCTGGCTCTCAAAAGTCAGTAAAGAAGCTTTGCTCTGGTGACATATTGATGAAAACATCCACATCTCAACACAGTGGACTCCTCTTGCATTAAAAAGGGATTAGGGATATACTTATTAAGGTTACTCTTCATGCTACTTTGAATTCATTATGAGAAGTTATTGTTGAGAGTGGTTTGAAGAACATCCTTTAGTCAGAGATTCTCACGGCTTTCTCCACCCAAGGAGTTTCTGCAGTGAGGCGTATCTCCACTTGCAAAGATGGAATTATGATACCAACCAGTGTCCTCATTTAACATTTACATCACTGCATGCACCTTCCACCATCTCATGTCATAGTTCCTTGATGTGTGCTTATTGCAGTGGCAAGGACCATGATGCCTATGAGTGTGAAACAAACCCTCATTGCATTAATTGCAATGGCTCTCACCTGCCCTATTTTTGTTCTTGCCCTAAGTGGTTGGATAAAAAAGAGGTGCAGCATTTGAAGATGATTCAAAACATTACTTAACCTAAGGCTCGAAAGTTAATGTCCACCCCTTCATCTCGGACATATGCTGCTGCACTTCATTCCTCTACAACAGTGGGAATGTAGATGGATCTCTTTGTGCCTCCAAAACAATCATTTTCAAACCATATGAGAAAAGTCTTTTCATCTCCATGTTTAAAAAAGTTGTATCAATGTCTACACCCACCTTTGTCCCTAGCATTCATTCCAGCAAATCCTAAGATCTACTTTCCTCAGATACATCTTCTGCTCCTACTCCAAGATGCAAAATTATCAAACATTCATGTCCTCAATCGCTGGAATCCTCTTCCAATTCTCTTGATACAATGGAACTGTCAAGGTTTACATTTTGATCTGGATGACATTAAAACACTAATTTTTTCTTACTATCCCAAGTGCATAGAAGAGTGGCACTATTGGTTGATCAGCACATGCCCACCCTGTCTTTGCCACTCAACACACTCTTGTAGACTGTAGCCATTTGTGTTTCATTCAGTTGTACCATCACTGTTTGTGCTCTCTACCTGTCACCTGGAGAGACCTTGATGCTCTCATTAAACAGTTGCTGTCTCTCTTCTTAATCTGGGGGACTTAAATGGACATCATCCCCTCTGGGGAAGTGCTGATACTGATGGGAATGGTCACTCTTTAGAGCATATGCTCTCTGATCACAACTCTCTCTTTTCAGTAGTGGTTCTTATACTTATTTTCATGTGCTTAGACTGTCCTTTACTGCTGTTGATCTCTCACTTTGCTCCCCTTCTCTATTCTCCCACTTTTCATGGAGGGTTGACAATGAATAATCCACGAGGCAGTGATCATTTTCCTATAATTTTGAGAGAAACTGGCCATGGTCGATGCCACTTGATCAGCGTGCCCTGTTGGAAGCTGGATCAAGCAAATTGGTTCTCTTTCACTGCTCTTGCAGAACTTGATCCTGCTATATTTTGTAAGCCATCAATAGACGACTGTGTGGGAGCTGTAACTAACTGTATTATATGGGCAGCTTCTCAATATATTCCTAAAACCTCGACATGTTTTCACGATATTCTTGTCTGTGGTGGAACCCTACCTGCCACATGGCATGGAAGTCTCAAAAATGGGCCTGGAATACTTTTCGCAGGTATCCCACACTCTCACACCTCATCACTTTCCAGCAGGCCCATGCACATGTTTGGTGGGTAAGACTTCAAAGCCAGAAGGACTTGGATTAAGTGCACAACCAGCATATTTTCTACCACCAGTTCCAAAATCATAAGGGACAAAATTCGAAAGGTCAGTGGGCAATATAATTCTGTTCCCTCTCAATCTTGCTCTCTGATGGCCAGGAAGTACCTGATACTCCCAGAGCATCACTGATACTGTAGGTGAAAGCTTTTGCCAGGTAAGTAGCACTTCTACTTCTTCTTCCCCCTTCTTAACCATCAAGACTTGGGCAGAGGAATCACTTCTTTCCTTTCAAGCTGATTGTCTCTGTGACTATAATCATCCCTTTACACTGGCCCTTCATTGGTCTGGCAGTACATCGGTCAGATCTGATGATGTACTCTATGAAACACTGCACCATCTATCTCCTTCTTCTCTTGCTATTCTTTTGATTGTTTTTAAATGGACTTGGCAGGAGAATGTTTTTCCTGATATCTGATGCCAAGCTATTGTCCTAACTTTCTCTAAGCCTAGAAAGGATCCCAAGATTCCTTCAATCTACCATCCAATTGGTTTGACGAGCTGTTTGTGTAAGACCTTTGAGAGGATGGTTAATGCTCGTCTTGTTTGGCTCCTCAAATCAAACAACCTTCTCTTGCACACCCAATATGTGTTTTGATGACAATGCTCCACCAAGGACCAGCTGATTCACTTCAAACATCAATCAGAGAAGTCTTTCTCAAATGACAACATATTCTATTAATATTCTTTGACATTGAGAAGGCTTATGATATAACATGAAGGTATGGCATTTTGCGAGACCTCCATTTATATGGCCACTTGCCCATTTTTATTAAAACTTTTTAATGGACAGGCAATTCCAAGTTCATGTGGGTTTGACACTTTCCTGTTCTTTTCTACAGGAACTTGGAATCCCTCAGGGCTGTATTTTGAGTGTCACACTCTTCATTATAAAGATTAATGCCATCACTGAACAACTCCCTCTTACTGTTGGAAACAGGCTCTATGTCGACGACTTTCACATCTCATGTCAGCCTTTGAACATGAGATACATTGAGCAGCAGCTACAGACTGCCCTCAATCGTTTACTGAATTGGACCACAGCAAATGGCTTTAACTTGTCTTTCTAAAACCATTTGCGTGCACTTTTGCTGCCAACGGGGTATTCACCCTGATCCTGAACTCTGTCTAGTTTAAGTTGTGCTGCCTGTGGTCCCTGAAAGTTCCTGGGGCTTATCTTTGACCATAAACTGACCTTTATACCACACATGAGGCAGCCACGGGTCAAATGTACAAAAGCACTGAACATCCTCTATGCCCTCTCTTCCACCATTTGGGGAACAGATCAATGTTTTATGCTAAAGATATATTGTGCTCTTATTCGATCTAAACTAGAGTATGGATCACTGGTCTATGGCTCTTCCAGAACCTCTGTCTTAAAGATACTGGACCCCATTCATTATCAAGGACTTCGGCTCTGCACTGGGCTTTCTGCACTTCCCCAGTTCAGAGCTTATATTCTTAGAGTCTCATGAACCTTCTTTGCACCTCTGCCATTTGCAACTGTCTTTATTATATGCTTCAAAACTTCATTCCTTACCAACACATCCCACCTTGGGTTGTATTTTCCTTTCTCAGTGAGCCATACTTTCTCAGAACAGACGATCATACATTGCTCCTTTTGGCCTTCATATCCAGGTGCAGTTGGATGAATTGGATCTGTTCATGGATAACATTGCTGTATCCACTGGTCAGCCCATCCCACCATGGCTTATTACAGTCCTCAGATGTGACCTATTTTTAAGTCATCTGAGAAAAGCGAACACTCCTGATTAGGAATACTGTGTTATTTGCTGAACATTTTCGAACCATTCTTCCATTCCTGTTTATACAGATGGTTTGAAATCAGGTGACTTTGTAGGCTCTGTCATGGTTTGTTGTGGTGAGGTCGTTACACACAGAATCTTCTCTACAGCTTCTGTGTGCACTGCTGAACTGTACACCATTTCTCTTGCCCTAAATCACATAGAAGCTAAGCAGTACTCAAATTGCACCATTTATACTGACTTGCTTAGTTCTCTACAGCCCTGCAATTGCTTCACATTAGTTAACACCCTATTCTTGCTGATATTCAAAACTCATTTTTCTTTAACATCTACTTCTCCAGTTTTTCTGGATACAGAGCCACATTGTTATTCAAAGGAATGAACTCATCCATAACGGTAGCTTTTTGAAAAGCCTTCAGATTTTCTTCTACTTTGATGATGTTGACTCCACCACCCTGCATCTGTTGATTGAGATGATCGAGAGCATTGAAGATATTGGCCATGTACGCCAAAATGAGAATGAACTCAGATTTTTCAAAGCAATCTGCAGGATAATGTTGGTGCTCTCACAAAAACAGGGCTAATTCCACATGCATGGCAAAAACACAATTCAGCACCTTTCCCCGGGATAACCACCGAATGTTAGAATGGTACAGAAGTACCTCGAATTCAGAGCCCATTTCATTACACAGCTCTTTCAAGATGCAGTTCTTCAGGGCACTATTTTGCACAAAGTTCACACATTCCACAATAATTTTAATACTTCTGCAAGTTTTGAAGGCAAGGTTTTGTTGCCAGTGCATACCTGTGCAGAACACAGTATGTTACAATGATGTGTGGTAACTGGCTTTCACCAGTGCACCAAAACCAAAGTTTCATACCAGCATGACTGGAGCTCCGTCTGAACAAACTGCAGAAACCATATCCCACGAAAGATCGTTGTCTCTGAAGAAGTCATCCTCAAGTTTCTTCACATCGGCTGCCTTAGTTGTTGTTGTAAGAGGCTTACAAAATAAAAAAAAATCTTATTTTACCTCGTCGTTCTTCACATAGCACATGAATACAACAAGCTGGTTTAGATTGGAAATGTTGGTGGTCTCGTCGAGTTGAAGGCTGAATTTTGCTGGGCTTGAAATCAGATCTGCAACTACTTGAGCCAAGATGTCATTGCTCATGTCATCTATTCTGCTGCTGATGGTATACTTTGAAAGAGAAATTTAGGATAACTTATTTTCAGCAGCTTTTTCCAGCATGATATTTGCCATCTTCAACATAACTCGTTTTATGAGTGCTTCACCAATGGTGTGTGGTTTGCCTTGCTTTGCGATCAAGTACGCAACTTCGTACGATGTTGTGAGGATCAGTTTGTTGATGGGTACAAAGCCAAGAACAAGCAAAGTAGCCTTTTCATCGAACCTGGCTCTTTTTACCTTGAATTAAGCAAGCGTTGTGTTCTTGTATTTCCCATCTCCATGCAGCTTTAGGGAGTGTTCTCTTAGTTTTGCCAGTGCTAGACTAGAATTGCTCAACTTGACATTGCAAATCATACATTGAGGATGCTGACTCCTATCATGTTCCGTTATACACGTGAATCCACATTGTACGTATTTGTCAGACCACTTTGGTTTTGCTCGACATAGTATGAAGTAATTGAAAGATTAGGAAAAAATCACAAATGACACATGATTGCTACAGTCACAAGTCGACTGCTATGTGCAGGAAGTTGGCTGCAGCTGATCACTTGGTTTTAATATCTGTGGTTAAGAACCACTGCGTCAGACAGTGTTATTGGCAATGGTGACACTACACCTTAGAAATGTTTTTAGTTTTTTTAAAGTTATTAATCTTTTAATGCTATTGCAATTTGTTTTTTTTTTTAATTTATACATCAGACGTTTTTTAATGTGATTCCCTTTTAAAAATCAAAATGCATCTTGTTTGATTTGAAAGTAGAAAATGGCTATGATGTCAAATGAATCGAAACCAGGACTGGAAAGGCCAACTTCAGGTGACTAATTGTGGTTTTTAAAATTTACCTGTTAGTCTTCCTGAGAGTTATGACAATTACAATTAGCTATAGAAAGTCCTTTACATCTTGTATTACTGTAGTTTTACTGCTGTAGACTAGATGTAAAAATTGTATTTAATGCTATTTATGTTTTTAATTCACAAATTAAACTTTGATTTGTTTTATCTTAATTTCCTTTTATGAATTTCACTAATTTTGCTTTAATTTTAACTTTTTAGCAGATGTTTGGCGCAGATAGCCTAGTTTCTTCACGCCATAAAATACCAAACCAACCAAGCAACTTCACAATGTCATTGTGTATCAATGTGTTCTTCAAATTTGCCCATCTGGTCAGTTCTAATAGGGAACAATCGATCTATAATCTTCCTTTAAAGTTTCGTGTGTGTGATTCTACGATGATTCAAATAACTCTATATGCTTGTTATCAAAGTAATTGTTACATCTTGTGTTGGTCCAGCGTGGCCAAGCGTGTTGAGGTGTGCGACTCGTAATCTGAGGGTCATGGGTTCACATCCCCATCGAGCCAAACATGCTCGCCCTTTCAGCTGTGGGGGCATTATAAAGTGACTGTCAATCCCACTATTCATTGGTAAAAGAGTAGCCCAAGAATTGGTAGTGGGTGGTGATGACTAGCTGCCTTCCCTCTAGTCTTACACTGCTAAATTAGGGATGGCTAGCACAGATAGCCCTCGAGTAGCTTTGTGCGAAATTCAAAAAACAAACAAACATCTTGTGTTAGTAGCCTATTTCCCCATAATCATTCACTTGTATCTCAGGTTAACCTGAGGATGACCTAGGAAGGTCGAAATGTTGTTCTCTCTTTATTATAAAAGAGTTAAACATACCAGCCGTTCTGAGATACATTTCTATTTCAAGTGTGTTTCTCATTATCAAGAATTACTTCTCCTTCCACCTTAGCTTCAACAAGGAACTTTCGTTACTTTAACTAGTCTTACAGGTACTCTCTCTTTCAAACATACCTGTTGGGATATTTTGTTGCTTATCGTAGTTATAAGTGTAGCATCATCTGAGGGCTATTAATCATTATTTCCCTGTTTTAAAGCTATTTTAAAAATATTTATAATGAATTTATTTATTCCCTTTTGGCCAGAAGACATGCACTTTAGTTTCTTGGTGGAAATTTTAATTTCAGTTAAATTTTTACAAACTTTGTGTTTTACAGCATGATGATTTTCACCAACACGTTTAGTAATGTGATAATCCTCATCATGCATCAATAGGTGAATTCGGGCTTTGCAAGACTTCATTTCACTTTTCCAACAAATTCTAGTTCATTTGTAATTTCTCCTAAGTGCT
The DNA here is from genome assembly GCF_004210375.1 of Tachypleus tridentatus. Lineage (NCBI taxonomy): Eukaryota > Metazoa > Arthropoda > Merostomata > Xiphosura > Limulidae > Tachypleus > Tachypleus tridentatus. The sequence goes on from NC_134831.1 coordinate 159,173,973, forward strand.
TTGAATCATCTGCAAGTGCCCCTGCTAATACAGTGGTATATCTACTGTAGGACTGTATCAAAGTTTATGTGTCAAAGTAATGTAAGGTAGTGATACCGATTTAAGCTGCTAGGACAAATAAACCTTAGGGTTCAGTAACTTGTATCATATCAGCATTGTTGTCACGTCAATGTCTTGTTACATAAAATTATATCTGTCAAAGGCAACACGTGTGTTGAGAAAGTGAGCTATTGGTCTTGGCTACTTCAGCATACGATCTGGTCACCAGATCAATAGAGATTACTTCGGGTCTTGGTTCAGCTATCTCACGTATTGCTGGTTCTGCATGACAAGAAGGGTTGCTTATCTTTCTACATCTTTCAATCAAGTATCCCCTGTAAAAAGTAGCTTGGGGGCCACCATAATTAGTGCAACCTGTTTATTACTGGTCATTTATATACTCAGCAACAAGATGTAGTTGACCACATTTGATACAGCATGTGGCAACTGTGTTGACTTAGCATGTATAGCCAAACCTCTGACCATTGTAACACTGCAGGGTCCTGGTCAGTGCCAGTCTGGCAGCTTCAACTTCGTGCTGTTGAAACTAGAACAATACTCCATTAGTAACAAGATTGTCAGCTATGGTAATACTTGAATCTTGCTTTGTTCTGGCCGAGATTATTCGTTCTGTATGGATCCTTTGAAACGCTAGCTCTTCCTTGATTTCAACTGCTTCTGTCTTTTGGACATATTCATGGTAATATAGGTTTTGGTTGGTAGAGACTCGCTATTGTTGAATGTTATCATTGCCCCTTTTAACACTTGATCTGGCTATGTTTTCAGCAAGGTTGCATATCCATGTGGGTGCTTGCATTTGATACACACTCTGTCCTTAGGTAGGAGAGATATACTGTAAAACTCCACTCATGGAAATAATTGGATGAATTTATTGATGATAACTGATTAACTGAAGGTGTTCGGTTTTCCCTTCACTATGATGACTAGTGGAGGCTTGTTGGTAGTGGCTTGGCTGCTTTAGTTACCAGATGAATTCTTATTATTAGCTGGTAGACTGGCAGGTTTACCAGATGAACTTGATTGAGAAGCAAATTCATTATCATAGCTGAACACAGACAGAGCGATGATAAAACCTGTGTTGCTGTTCGATATGCACTTTGTTTTGCATTCCAACACAAAAGCAAAGTGATTCTTATCGGTTAGGAGTTCGCCCTGACAAACGATGATGGTTGTCATGGCTTGTCAATGCATCTCAGATTCGAATTGTAAATTTAAAAGCAAAAAGAACAATAATTAGAAGAAATATTCTTGAAAAGGTCTGTTATTGAAGTCATACTACAATCTGAAGCCAGAAGGTGTAGACAAAAGAAGTGGGGAAGGATAACTGTGAACTTGAATGGTTTTCAATACTTACGACAGGCTTGGTCAATGTTCACTCTGTCGTGGTCTGGTCAGAAATGCTAAATGTCTGATATAATACCATACTGCCTTGATAATAATTTAGGTGCTAAACCAGAGGTACTCTGGCTGAGATACAGTTTCTTACAGTTTAGTGGTTCTGTTAGTTTCTAGCTGACTGATATTAAATGAGAGACAAGAAAAGCAGAAGTAATTTGTTTGGAGATGTATGTGCAAATGACGTACTTGTTTCTGAAGCATTCTTCTGATCCACACGAGCATTAATCAAGCTGCTTGCTCACGCCTCTGGCTAGACACTCTGCTTCAAAACGAACTGGAACTGTTTTTATTAAATAATTGTTATGTACAACATATCAAAATACAAACTGACATACCTATGACAACATGAGAGTTTTACCAAACAGGAGAAAAAGACAATGTGAATCAATAAGTCAAATATTATACATTGAACATCTCACATGTTTCACAATACAGAATTGATGATAATGATTTATACAATGAAAATGTGTGCAGGATGAACATTAAAATTTGCTATGAATATCTAGAAAAGTAGTCTTTGTTATTGAGATTGCTTGGATTTTACTTAGTAGGTTAAATATATCGGAGGCCAAGGTACTGCTTTTGTGGTCGGATGGGAAAACTGGAGTGGCAGAAAGACTTGGTGTTGATACAGGGTATTTCATGGGATGGGATTACACACAGAATACTGGGATATGTATTAGAGAGTTGAACGAGAAAAAACAAAGAGAATGTTTAAGTGAGACGATTCCCTGTTGAGGAAGAACTGTTTTTTTTGGTTTTTTTCAGAGGTTGACTCTGGGTGGCTTTTTTGTCTGTTCGGTAAGGAGAGGTGTATTTCCACCAAGAATTGAGAGTTTTGTTGATTGCATTTTGTGTAGAATGTTGTGGCAAGGTAGGGGAATCTTTATTTATTCAAATTGGTTTTGACTGTAGATTTCAAGCTTTTTGAATAGGTGCTGTGGCATGTTGAAAGTGTTAAGGTTGCAACATTCAATAACTGGTATTTACACATTTTATAAATTAAAATGAGTGAATGGAAACCACACCCTTATATGAACCCTCCTTTTTTTTTTTCTTGAGTATGGTATGTAAGTGTGTTCCACGTCAGTTTGTATTGTTGAAACTTGATTTGGGAATCACAAAATTTGAATATGATATGTTTATTTTTGGTTTGTTTCTTTTGAGAATTTTCTTGCAAATGATTACTTGTGATTTGAGAATATTAAGTATAACATGTCAGGTGTTACACCACATCGTTATGTGGTTTAGGTTTGTTTTTGAATTTTGTGCAAAACTACATGAGGGCTATCTGCATTAACCGTCCCTAATTTAGCAGTGTAAGACTAAATGAAAGGCAGCTAGTCATCATAACCATCTGCCAACTCTCGGGCTACTCTTTTACAAACGAATAGTGGGACTGACCGTACATTATAACATCCCTACGGTTGAAAAGGCGAGCATGTTTGGTGTGACGGGGATTCAAACCCTCGACCCTCGGATTACTAGTCGAGTGCTCTAACCACCTGGCCATGTCTAGCTGCGGTTTAGGAGATATTGTATTTTTTGTACAGCTAAGCAGGAATTGTGAGACTTGCTCCATAGGGAAATGGCCAAATATTGAGACGTGCATGTTTGTGAGAGTGAGAAGTTTGTCATTCATGAAGATGGTATATAGCAGGTAGCTTAAAAATTAACCTTGTGGAACTTTTACTAGTATTTGGAAAGAGGTGGGTATGTTGTTGTTAATTTTAATTTTGGCTGTTCTGCAGGCGATGGAGCTGAAAACCCACTATATTAAGGCTTCAGGGGTGTTAATTTGTAGTTTAGTTTGTTACGCCAGACACTACCAAAATCTTTTCTGGTGTCCAAGAAGGTGGTTGCTGTAGCGTAATTGTTGTAATTGAATCCACGATAGGTGAATCTCACCAGGTGGTCCGTGCTCTGTCTGTGTTTACTAAAGGTGTACTGTATGTCTGTTAGAAGGTTGTTAATTCAAAGGTTATATAACAACCATGCTGTAGTTATATTCTCCAGGAGTTTGCCAAATCAGTTCACTATGATAATGATTTGGGTTTGTTTTGAATTTCGCGCAAAGGTATCTACTCTAGCCGTTCCTAATTTAGCAGTGTAAGACTAGAGAAAAGGCAGCTAGTCATTACCACCCACCACCAACATGTTTGGTGTATCGGGGATTCGAACCCACTACCTTCAGATTGCTAGTTGAGAAGTTGAGTGCCCTGACCACCTGGCCATAACTGTGCCACTAAGGTAACGGGTCTATAGTTTGATGGCCACCCCTTTTTTTTTGGCTGATTGTTTACTATCCCATATCCTGGAAATCGAAGTTTAGTGATAGATTGAACAAAGGTGTATAAGATGCATTTTCTTTTAGAATGACGTTCTGAACTCTGTCTTCACCCAGGGAGGAGTTTATAAATCTTTTACTTTTGATTTTTATTTTGCTGAGTGTGATGGGCATGTCTAACTTATTAGTGGGTAATGAGGCAAGGAAGTGTAGAAATTTCACAATTATGGTCAGGAAGAAAGTGACTTTTTTTTTAAATACCATAAATAATTAAAAAGTATTAAAACAAAACAATATTTTAAAATCAATAAGTGACACTTTGTTTTGCGAGTGGCATGTTTGATGTACATAAAGCTGTGTAACAGATCTATGAACCATGCTTATTACTGTTTATAATCTCCATGGAGGGTGAGAGAAAAACAAAAATCATTAAATACAAGTATTACTGATCCATTACGGTACCTGGCTTTGAGCTTTCCACTGTTCACGCTGTTTTCAAGGATACTAATTTACCATCAATTCTGTACATAACTCTGTTGAAACTGATTAACATTTTAACCTTAGGAAAAAAGAGGATTCATCAGTTTATCTTTCTCTTAAATAAAGGTGCAGGAAAAGGGTTAAGATTTTATATAGAAGTTCTTGTAAGTATATGTGTTCGTATTTGTATTGTGAATTTTTTCCTGGATTCAAGGTGTAAGTAGTTTTGCTATCTTCAATACATTTGTTTGTAAGTCGTCTTATTTCAAGTATGAGGGAGTGTGTATGGATGGGGTGAGCCTCCAATTGTTAATTTCGAGTGTTTTTGTGGAGTTTTTAACAGATTGTTTCACTACATCAATTAAGTTGTTTAGGTACTTATTAATGTCAGTATGATTATTTCTTGAGTAAAGAACTGTTGATATTCAGGTGTATTGGTTGAAGTTTAACCTGTCAATTTTTGTGCTGTAAGGGTGCCTTGAATATGCGAGTGTGGTGTAGCACTGCTCAAACAGAATGAAATTAAGTAATATTTACTGCCCATGTTTCTGTACTTCACTATATATCATAACTTATGTAATTGGTTTCAGTAGATATGTTTTATGATAAAAGCAGGTCTCTTGAGGCCTACAACTACTAAATTTTTCTTCAAATGTTGTATAAAATATTGTAAATCTCTTGATGATTTATTGTCTATTTTATGAAAGAAATTAGGTCCAAATCGATCTAAATCCCTGGTTGGCAGAGCACATATCGTGCTGTTCTGTTTAACAGTCTCATCAGGGTTGTAGCAAAATAAAGCGTATTAAACATATCTGGTGTTCAGTTAAACACATTTTAAACATACATACGTTTGTGTTTAATTTAAGACATCACGTTCAAATAATATTTTTGTGTCAGACCCAAACAAGTCAAATTCAGGCAGATTTCTGATACATCAAAATTTAATGTCTCTATACAAATCACTGTTCAACAAATTGTACTATAATAATCATATTTCTTACGTAACAGATATATTTCTCTATTCTTCACAAATATGTAAATAAAACAAAGTTTAAAGTCTGAATTCTTAAACTTGGAATCACGCCAACTAATTCTGTTGTCAAGCCAATACTTTTTTATAAAGTGACCAATTAATTTTCAGATTAGTGATTTGTAATTGTATTATGATACTTGGTTAATGAATCATATTTTGTCATAACTTAAAATCCTGCCATTTCTTCACCGTACACAAGTTTTCTAACAGTACTTCTTCAGATAACCTGGCTATAGAATCTTAAAACCTTAAAATCCGAGAAATATATCATCAGGAATATTTCGTATAGATTTTACAAGTTAAAATTATATCGTACAAAAGGATCGTCTTGTTTTAATGATATATAATTATCTCTTAGTCGATGAGTCGGGTTGGCTATAAATACCTTCCCGTAATTTAAAATATTGTAATTTATTCATAATCTCCATTAGTTATGTTAGAACAAAAGTGGTGTATAATGTAAACGGTTCGATCTGTTAAACTAAAAAAAGAACTCACCTTTCAGTTATGTTGCAGAGTTTATAGAATTAGTTGGGTTGTGTTCATCTTGCACAGAATAGTAGAAGTGTTCATGTTCGGTCAGGTGTCGCACTTTAAAGTGATAAGTAAGCTTTATCGATAGAACTTAAAAAACCACGCTAAAATGGTTTTATAAAGCTGAGAAACCATATTTTGCATTGCATAAAATGTGTAATCACTACAGTGGAATTGCATAGTGCTTAATTCCCTAATAGCTTGGAAATTAGTGCGCATTTGGTCACACTGGGGGCAAATTCGGAATCTAGATATCACAAGAAGTTCAAATCTCTGTTCAGAATTAAAAAGAGAGAGAGTACCGAAAGGCTTAGTTTGGGAATCAACACGTCTTCATGAGTCACTGGTTGCGTTAGTCATAAATGTACGATTCTTCTTTTTCTCATAAGCTTCGACGGAAAAGTTTCCTGACATTCTCTTTATTCAATTCACGATCAGCTTAATACTACAACTAATTAGTAGTCTCCAAAAATTATTTATTTTTTCGTCATTTTAAGCTAGGGACCTTTTTCAGGTAAATAAAAAACAAATCACTCTCCAAAAAAGTGGCCAGAAAGCACATTTTCAACTCGTTGAATTAATTGCTTAGACTGTCCTTGTGCTGGATTGCCTTGTGACATAAAACCATCAAATGACCTCCATAAGATAGTTCTTCATCTGCAATACAAGCATAATAAACATTTGTCTTTCTTAATTAATATAGTGCAATTCGTAATTGTCAAGGCTTTTAGAAGCTTAACTCACACTTGACTTTAATAATCTTACTTTATAACTATACAAGTAAGTAGTTTGCTTTTTAAAACAGCCATTGATAACTAGGCAAAAAATGGTTAAAGTTGTTGGTTTGTTTTTCAAATTTCGCGCGAAGCTATTCTTGGGCTATCTGCGCTAGCCATCCTTAATTTAGCAATGTAAGACTAGAGGGAAGGCAGCTAGTCATCACCATTCACCACCAACTCTTGGGCTACTCTTTTACCAACGAATAGGGGGATTGACCGTCACATAACGCCCCCACGTCTGAAATGGCGAGCATTTTTGGTTCGACCGGGATTCGAACCCCCAATTTTCGAATTACGAGTCGAACGCCTTTACCCACCTGGCCATGCCGAGCCAATAGTTATTGTAAAACCGATTATTTGACTCACAATTTTTTTGTTTTTATCATCGGAAGTCAATGATGACTTGTACATTTCTTTTGAATAAAAATACTTAAGTTTTTAAAATAAACTTGATCATTAAATGCCATTATCTCTTTTCTTTTTAATTCATTAGCTAGTCCTAAAGCTCTAATGGAAGACTTGGAGAAAGTTCTTTATCACTTTATTGAATGACGCTGTGAATTGCAAGTGGGACTGATGTTGACTTAATTTGATAAAATATGCTACATTTATAGTTGTACCTATTTTTGCTGTGTTTAGATCATTCCGTTTTGAAACATTTTTAGAACATAATGTACGAGGTCTGTTCAAAAAATACGCGGACTGTTTTAATTGCGCGGCTCCAGTTGGTTCCAGGGGAATCCGCTTGGTGTCGCTAGGTTCGCACAGATCAGTTGATTACGACGCCAAAATCCGATTGCAGATATCTTCATTTGTGTATTAGCTACGCGGTTTTAAGTGAAGTGCGATTTTTTTCGTTTGGCGTATTTCAAAATGAATGACCTGAAGGAGCAACGACTTGCTGTGAAATTTTGTGTTAAACTTGGAAAATCTGCGACTAAAACTTTTGCTATGCTTAACACGGCTTACGGTGATGTTGCTATGAAGCGTATGGCATATTTCAAGTGGCGTGAACGTTTTAAGGATGGTCGACAGTCCATTGAAGATGATGAGCGTCCTGGACGTCCTTCCACGTCAACTGACGACCCACACGTCGACAAAATCAACGCCCTGGTGCGGGCAAATCGACGTCTGACTGTCAGGGAGCTTGCTGAAGAGTGTGGGATATCAGTTGGATCTTGTTACGAGATTTTGACTGAAAAATTGAAGATGCACCGCGTTGCTGCGAAATTTGTGCCTCAGAACTCGTGAGTTTTTGGCCAAACACTCGATCACTGTTCTTCCCCACCTCACCTGACCTTGCTCCTTGCGATTTTTTCATGTTCCCCAAACTCAAAAGACCCTTGAAAGGAAGAAGATTTGAGACGATTTACGAGATTAAGGCAAATGCGACGAAGGAGCTGGAGGACATAACAAAAGAGGCGTACCAGGACTGTTTCAACAAGTGGAAACACCGTTGGGATAAGTGTGTGCGTTGGGGAGGAGAGTACTTTGAAGGGGTCCCAGACCTGTAACTTCTAAATAAAGTACATTTTGTTTTATGACGTCAGTCCGCGTATTTTTTTTGAACAGCCCTCGTATGTACAATATCCAAGAGTTAACGAGCAGTTAACATCAGATTTGAATGCTGGTATGTATAATCGTGAAATATGTATACTACACGTTTAAACAATACTACTACCACTTGCCATGGTGGTTAGGGCACTCGATTCGAATTGCGTTTCTGAATATGGTCGCCCTTTCAGCCGTGGAGGTATTATATGTCTTTGTCGATCCCACTCTTCGTTGGAAAAAGAGTTGCGATGGGTATTGTTGAATAGCTTTCTTCCCACAATTCTAACGATTTAAAATTAGGGGCAACTTGTCTTTGACCCAAACTCAAGTATTTGAAAGAATTCTTAGAACTTCGAGATCAGTAATTATTGGGAAGTGAAATGTAGTAGTTTAAGTGATAAATTATTAAAATAAGTGTTTGAACCTAAGGCTAATTTTTTAAAGAGATTTCCACGTAATGGAAATGATACTTACTCGATGAAGGTTAAATTCACTGAAGAAAGCTAGAATCAGAAGTTCAACAAACCCAACATACTGTACAAACCTGAGGAATTCCTGTAAATAAAGAAGATGAAACATTTTTAAAAATTACGGTAAGTAAATACATATATAAGAACTGGAGAGTTTTGTTGGCAAAGTATATGGAAATCCCAGAATAACTATGTAGGTTATCACGAGGTATCTTTGTGTAAAGTATTTTCTAAATTAATCGAAACACAGATAAGTAGCAAACCAAAAATTCTACACTGCATAATATTTTAATGTTTGACCCCTGAAAATAAAAAAAAAATAAAGAAAGGCACGAATCTAAAATATGTTTATGGGAGTTGTGCAATGTCCCATGTAGATTCGAAGAAATGAAAAGAATGACAGACTGAAAGCCTTTGTTGAGATTTTTTTGTCTTTGACTCTTGTGAAATATCAAAGAAGTCGCAAAAACTGTGTATTTGCTCCATTTTGTGGAAGTTTGTATAGTAAGGTGTATTTGGCATAGCGTATTGGATGAAAGTATATGCCCTCCAAGTTGCCCCCCGCTAGTACAGCGGTATATCTCCGGATTTACAACGCTAAAATCAGAGGTTCGATTCCCCTCGGTGGGCTGAGCAGATAGCCCGATGTGGCTTTGCTTTAAGAAATACACACCCTCCCAAGTTTCAAAAAATCACCTCAGGTGTATAGAAGAGGCATACAATTCATATTATTGGAAGATTGTTGTTTCCAACAATAAAATATATTTTTATTTTAACAAGAGAAAGCTTTCATTTTTGACAGAGAAAAGTCAAATTTTTGTTTTTGCATTTCAGTGCTACTGCTAAGGGTAACGCCAAAATAGTACCAGGACGTGAGTGAAGAAAACAAATGACTTCCAATCAGTGCCTTTGAATAACTCTCAAACATATTTATATACTCTTCTGGCAGTGTGTTAACAAATATGTGTAGCTATGCAAAGACTGATTTATAGGTAACTTGTAGAAACATGCATACGTTTGTACTGACAATATGCGGACTAAACGCAATATAAGCTCGTAAATACAAGTTTGTACTAAACACTTTTTTCATACACTTTCGATGTTTAAACTCTGCTGAAATAAATGAGCTAAATTTGCTGTTTCCAAGCCTCACCAAGTTTCAAACAAAAGATTACTTTAATGCGTTGTTGCACGTTTAATAATGTCCCACTTAAATATTGTGACAAAAGGACAGTTTATTGAAAAAACATTTGGAAGTACACAATACTTAAAAAACTATTGTCGAAGGCATCAGACCTTAATAAAAATATCTACATGTTTCAGTGTTTTAATGACCCGTCGCTATTATCAAAAGTAAAATAGCATTTAAAAGAAACACATTGTGATATTTATATGTTATCGTTTTGCATAATTTAGAAATCTCCACAATCACAATGGGAAACACTATTACAAGTAAAATCAAACAATTCCTCGCGTATTTTGTGTACTAGACATTTGTCTTAAGATTTCAAATCCTGTTAGACAATCAAACCTTAACACAAGTCACATAGAAACCAGGTATAAAACTTACGTAAGTTATTATGATACGTAGGCCTTTTATACACCGGCGAAAATAAATTACAGTTACTTATGTCATAATACATTAGTATTAGGAATGTTATGTTCTGTATCTAGTTCGTTTGGAAATTTTCATAAAATAGAAAGGTGTATAATAATAGTATTCCAACCACACCGTTGTTTCATCAAATGGTTTCTATAAATAGTGCTCCAACCACTACTATGTTTATTGTATCCCAGCCATCCCCGAAGAACTCTGGATTAAAGCAATGATCGTGACAATTGTAGTATGATTGTAAAATTATTATTACTAGGAAAAATATCCGTCCTCCAAATAGGTATAACTGGTAGTTCCCGCGGAAGCTATTGTTCCTGCGGCCTTTTCTGGAATTATTTCATAGTTCTGCAACAATGTACTTATACTTGACATTCAGTAATATTCCCCAACTATGAGTAATTTTGTTTTAAGTTGTAGTTTTAAAATGAGCTATCATCACAGCATTATGACAGAGTAGATTTGATTGGAGTATTTGAAGATATAGTTGTTAATAAAAGTGTCTTGGTTTTATGTTTTAATACTCGTATGATAGATTTTCACTACAGAAAAACAAAACTTTTTTACAGTTTGTGTTATATTTAGAGCTAACTCCTTTTCGTTTGTAATATTTGTTAAATCTGAAACATATCATTTGTGTGAAAATTTTAAAATGTGTTACTTATTAGTGAGGTATGAAAATATTAAATGCTATTACAACGTGCTGCCCACACAGATAATTAAACTATAGTGTTTGGTCTACACAGATGCTATCATCAACACCATTGTCATGATTCGCTAAAATAATTTCTGGATAAATAATATTATATATAGATATACACACACACACACGTTTTTGTTTGGCAAATAATGATTTAATAAGTTGTGTGTTCTAGAAGAATACCTTAAATTAAGGTTATAATTGTGATAGTTTTGATTGTTTGACCTTGTTTCATTCGAAGAATACTTTCCCCCAACAAAACGTTATGTAATGGGATTTTGTATTTTATTAGTTTAAGAGCGTGATTTATAACTGACGTCATATGCTATAGTAGCACAAATATGATTAGTAATAATCGGTACGATATTATCCAAGTTTGGAGCGTATACATCGCAAGCTTCTTTAAAATAAGATGGATTATTCCACTTCTTGAAAATCTCTAAAGGGACTAGATTAAAAACTTTGCATTTAAAACATAATAAGCCTAATAAAAATGTATGATGACAAGTTTAGTTGCCTTTAAGATAAGCATTTGAATTCAAATAGGCAATAAACCATGAGAAAAATGTGCAGGTTGTAAATCAGGTTTAAGAGGAAACTGCAACCAAAATAATGTAGTGTACAGTTTGAGATGCAAATTTTATAGTTCTGTACACATGGATGAAACAGGCAGTTTTATTAGGGTTAGAAACCTCCGAGCTCTTAACACATTAGACAGTAAAGTCAGTGCTAGTCTAAAATTTTTTTGACAAACGTGATTTAACCGATACTGATTGTCATAGCCTTTTAAATAATAAATGCAAATAAGCATTATGGATTTAAGAGAATAAATCATTGTTAAACAAAAATTACCTGGAAGTTTTAACTATTAGTGTTCGTACATAATTCGTAAAATAACCTATTTTGTGTGTGCCTTAAACAATATAATTTTGTCCCTTTGCATGTACTTTTAATTTCAGTATATACAACCATCATGTTTATGTATTATCACGTTTTGTTGACTCAAGTTATTTTTAAATATTTGCATAAGCCTAAATCAGTCAGCAGAGGTGATAGCGAAACGCTGCCTTAATCCTAACGAAAGGTTTGCTTGAGTAATCGATCACATTTTAATTTTTTTTTAATATTAAGCACAAAGCTACACAACGTGTATCAAAACCCGATTTCTAGCGTTCTAAGTCTGCAGACATACCGCTCTGTCACTGGGGTGGTATCTTTAAATAACGAATAAAACGTTCCCATTCATGCTGTACACTTCTAAACTCTCTTTGACCAATCATTTACTATAGATTGTGCTGCCACCTATTATCTCATTAACAAGGGGATTTTCAGAAATTAATTTCTGCAAATTCTGGTCTCGCGCCTCTATTTAAATTTAATTTCTCAAATATTTCTAATGATTCTGTTATATTTAGGCCATATTTGTTATTAGTATATTTAAACAATTTGATAGTATCCCAATTAATACTATAGGCGCAAGAACTTTCAACTACTTGTATGGGTTTTCCTGAAGTTATGTTCATTCAGCCTACATTTTTAATATGTACATTTGACCAATTTGAAGAAGACCACGTTACAAGGAATTTTGTACATATCACACTTATCTTTTAATGTGATTTTATGTTTACGTCTAGAGATAAAATAATTAAATGTAATCCAGCAAAAATATAAATGTAAAACTTATAGTAATCGTTGTAAGAACGAGAATTGGACAAATTATAGTGATGTGCTCTCTCTCTCTCTCTCTCAGTGTGTCTTTGGGTAAGATATGTTCATACCCTGGAGGGTCAGGTTCTTTTGATCTCTTCCTCCTCCCCGTACTTATGGTCTTGCAGTATTGGAATTTGTAATTATTGAACTGAATATTATTCTGATCCTTTTTAGAGCAATGTCCATGTATTGTGGTACATATATACACCCTTGTGCAAATTAATTGAAACAAGACGGAAAATTACGATTTTTCAATTTTTTTGCGTTTTATTTCTGAGAATCCAAAAATTAATCACAAATTAATACATGATATGACCGCCTTTATTTTTCAGAAGATTATTAATCTGCTTTCGCATCGAGTTCACAAGTTGACTGCAATATTTAATAATTTTGGGATCGCGGTACCATACCTCAATTAGCTTATCTTTCGTAGTACAGTCTTTTCCCCGAAGTCTTTCTTTACAAATCGCCCAAAGATTTTCAATAGAATTAAAGTCCAGAGAGTTTCCAGGCCAGTCCAGCACCTTTATTCGCGTTGTAGTAATAAATTCTTCACAAGTTTCGATGTATGGCACTGAGCCAGATCTTGCTGAAAAATGCCAGATCCATCTGGAAATCTCTTTTTCAATGTTGGAACGACTCTTCTCTGCAAAACTTCGATGTACTGTGATCCTCGCATCATACCTTCTACGATATGTAAACCTCCGACGTCATAGTAGTTGAAAAAGCCTTAAAATATCTTCTTCAAGGGATGTTTTACGAACTGATTGATGTGAGATTCTCGAAGATTCTCACCTGGATATTTGCGAACATGCAGACTTCTTTGACTCTGTACGAAGAAATGAGTCTCCTCACTGAATAACACCTTCCTCCATTGTTCTTGCATCGAGTTCTTGTATTTCGGATCCCATTGATACCGTTTTTTTTCATTGAGTTGGTAAGAAGTTATTTCTTGACTGGTCTCCTTGCCCTTCTAATGCAATTTCGAATGACGTAATATTCCTCAAAATTTCGTCATGTATCCCAAAAATAGATCGACCGTACTGCAAAATACAGCTAATGACGCCGTCTGTGTGAAAAAATGAATATTAAAGGAAATCAGCGGGTCCAGCGAGCTTTCACCGGCTGCCATGCTGAAAATATTGTAAAATACCCATTTGTTTCAATTAATTTGCCCAAGGGTGTAGTTGTTATTTTGCTCTATCAGCAGAATGTCAAGTTTGTTGGTGGCACTTTTTTAAATTTATTTTTATTTATTTATTTCATGTTTAAAATATAAATTGACTGGGGAGAGATATTTAGGACTAACTTCATTATGTATGAGGTACCTATCTAGTTCGTATAGTAATCAGTTTTTCATCCAATTTTTATCGAAGTACGTTATTATACTATGTAGGAGTCTATCTAGTACGGTTGGTATATTCGAATATTTGTGAATGAATTGAGATGATAGAGTTCTTGGAACTCTGTATGCTGTAGCGAGGAGTGTGTTTTGGATTGTTTGTAGTTTGGTTTTAATTATTTTATTGCTTACAGTTATCCATGCTGGAGCTGCATAATCTATTACTGGTCTAATACATGTTTTATAGATTTTTAGTATGTTGTCTGTAGATGCTCCACTGTTTTTGTCAGTTAGACTCCTAGCATAGTTAGTTCTTTGTCAGACTTTATTTTTAATTTCATTGACATGATTAATCCAAGTTAATTTTGAATCATAGGATAGACCCAAAAATGTTGCTGATGGGGCAGTCTGAAGTAGTGTACCATTCATATTTAATTGTGGCTGTTGTTTTTTTGTGTTTTGTCAATTTCGTAAAGACTACAAGTTGTGTTTTTGTTTATTCTATATTTTTGGCAATATTCACTTATTCTATTTAATTGCAGTTGTATGTTGGTGGCTGCTATCGTTGGTGTTACGGCACTTTTACAGACTGCCACATCATCTGCGAACTGTGAAGAGAATCCATGATTTGGATCCTCCAATGGCATATTGTTTAATTACATGATGAAGAGTATAGGGTTAACCACCTCTTCCTGAGGGACACCATATTCTGGAGTAAAGTAATCAGAAAAGGTACCCTCAACATTCACTCTACACTTTCTATTTTCCAAAAAGTTAGATAGCCAGTGAATAATTTTACGCGGTAGTCTCATTTCATTCATTCGGAAACTTAGATCATCGTGCCATACAATGTCGAATGCTTTCTTGATATCAAGGAAGCAAGTGACAGTGCATTCTTCTTTACTGAAGCTGTTTATTATAGTTACGGTTAATCTGATTAAGTAATCTGTTGTTCGTCTAAATTTCCTGAATCCATTTTGTTTTTTTGGTAATTTTGATGTTATCTCTAAGAATGTGGAGAGTCTATTACTGATTATTCTTTCGAGAATTTTGCCAAAACAGTTGGTCAGGTAGATTGGTCGGTAGCCATTAGGTTTATTTGCTGGCTTTCCTTCTTTATAAAACATTAACATATTAGCGAGCTTCCAAGAAACTGGTATGTATCCTGAGGATAGAGATAGATTAAAAGTGTTTTTAAGTGGTCAGGTAATTTCGGAGTGCCCTTTTTTTTAAAAAAAAAAAGGATAGTTTGTATTTTATCTTCACCTGGAGATTTGTTTTTTGTGTTTTTTATTGCTTCAAATAGTTCTTGTAGGGATATTTCTTTTGTTAGTAACGTGTTTTCATAATTTGAGATAGGTCTTGTGTTTGTCTCAGTTGGGTTTATTGGAAAAATTGGTTCAAATTGTTTTTTATTGTTTAGTATATGGTTGGTGACTTTATTGTAGAAATATGTATTCATATCAGAGTGAGTTTTAAATGCATTTTGAAGTTGATCTTTGAAAGCTTCGGCTATTTATTTATTTGTGTGTGCTATAGTATTATTATGTTTGAGTACAAGATATTACTTTGCGACTTTATTATCGTCGATGAGCCTTTTAAGGTGACCAGAATTTTTTCAGGTCAGTTTTATCATTTAGTTTTGAGCAGAAGTTGTCCCATTTATCTTGTTTTTGTTGTTTTATTTGTGTTCTGATGTGATTTCTAATATTGTTTATTTGCATTTTTGTTTCTCTGTCTCTTATTATTATGTACTGTCTTCTTAATTGTCTTCGTTTTTTGATTAGGGTAGTGATGTGCGACTTGCGTTTGTTTTTGTTTTTTTTAATTTCACGCAAAGCTACACGAGTGCTATCTGCGCTAGCCGTCCATAATTTAGCAGTGTAAGAAAAAGATGGAAGGCAGTTAGTCATCACCACCCACCGCAAACTCTTGGGCTACTCTTTAACCAACGAAGAGTGGGATTGACCGTAACATTATAACATCCCTACGGCTGAAAGCGAGCATGTTTCATATGACAGTGATTCGAACCCGCAACCCTCGGATTACGAGTCGAGTGCCTTAGCCATTGGGCCATGCCGGGCCGCAACTTGTGTTTTGAGTTCTTATCGATAAAAGTATAAGGCTTGTCTTTCATCAAATATGGTCATTTGGCTCCTGTTCTGGGTAAAGTTATGTATTTACTAAGATGTTGAATAGGTTTCACTGTGTGATACTTTCACTGATTTTGTAAATAGATTTTATTATCAAACAATACTAAATCACCATATTATATATTACACACACACACATACATGGGAAATTTCTTAAACAATAATGTAGTTTAATGCTATTTTTGCCATAGTAAAAATTACAGAAATGAAAAATAATAGGATGAACTACACATGGGAACGATATAACGCTATTTTGAGGTATGAATCTTAAGTTCCGCCGTAAGTTCATAGACTTGCGACGCTAAAAAAAAACAACTGGGTTTTGATACCCGTAGAGGAGAGAGCACAGGTAGATTCATTATGCAGCCTTGCCTTAGGAAATTTCATTAACAAGTATCTTGAATCTTAAAATTGTTCGTCCAGATTTTACTACAAACACTTTCTTCCAATTGTGTTGCAAGATGAATTATACGTTGATCCTACACTGAAGGATACGTAATCTACATTAATAAAAGCTAACGCTACTTCTAAAACAAACCCCTCAACCAATGGAAATTAAGATTACTCAGATGAAACAACATAAGCTGGGGGTGGGAGGTATGGCCAGGTGGTTAAGATGCTCGACTCGTAATCCGAGGGTCGCGAGCTCAAATCCTCGTCATACCAAAGTTGCTCGCCCTTTAAGCCGCGTGAGCGTTTTAATGTGCGTTCAATCCTACTATTTATTGGTAAAAGAGTAGCCCAAGCGTTGGCTGGTGACGACTAACTGTTTTCCCTCCAGTCTTACACTGCTAAATTAGGGACAGTTAGAACATATAACCCTTGTGTAACTTTGCAAGAAATTCAGAAACAACTAAACATAAGCTGGATAAAGAAATCTTTGGAGCTCTTCTCCCGTTTGTCCAGCGTTAAGCTAAAAATTGGGGATACTATCTTTATGGTGAACACAATTCAGATAAGTCACCGAGCAAGTTTGCGTTTAACAAATGTGCATACTTCATGTTCTCGTAGAATGAATTTGTTTTCATGTAATTGGCTCAAGCAAAGTAGATAGATTTAATTGCTTATACATGTAAAAAGCTAAACCTTTTGAAAAACGTTTCCTTATGCAATGCCTATATTTGCAAAAGTAGTATCTGTTGTCCTTTAAATTCACAGATATAACTGAAGATATTCTCTTTTTTGCAGTTTGTACTAGAGGTTTCGGGTATTTTGTGCAGGTAATTAGTCCTAGATCTCCGTTGATATGTTAGAGTAGGCTATATCAAAGACAGTTAAGTTCCATTAAAAAAAAAAAAAATTACTGTTACCGCTAATTCTGACTAACAGTAGAAAATATGAACAGTTTTACTCACCCACATTTTGTCGATTACTATTGCAACTAATAAAAATTGAATCAAACAATGAGCGTTAGAAACTCTCCAGAACCACATGATGATCCAGTTGAATGCAGACTTCAACAGTTCATTTTGCGCCATCTACAGTAGAAAAACAAATGAAAAAAAATTGTAACGGTCTAAAATAACATGTAATTAGGGTTCGACTGAAGAATATTTATTAAGCTATAACAACATTTCAAGTAAACTTCTAATAAACACATAGCTGATCAAGATTTAATACTAATGTTAATGAACAATTAAACATAGATATCAATATTAATAATTAAATAAGAAAATGAGCCAGAGGAAAAAAAAAACCGAATTCATAAAAGAAAACAAAATTTCATAATCACTTTTCGACATTAATAACAATATTACGTAATGAATAGAAATAATTCACTAATTATCTCATGACTCAGTTTATGAAGCTTAAAACAAGGCATTTATTTACTGCTTATGTCTCAAGGGTTCATCTCATGTAATCATAAATTTGCATAACCTTTTGCTACATTAATAATATCTGTGCATCATTGCTAGGGGAGCTGATGTCAATTTTATAATACATATTTACAACAAATAAACGACATCATCTAGAAGATGAGTTAGTGTTTCAAAATTACTTAACATTCATAGATAACCTAAATAATAATAATAAATGAACGATAAATTAAACCACAACTAATAAAAAATAGAATTCGCTGTCTCACAAAATATGCAATTATTTAAATTTAAGCCTTCATAAAATTGCCGGGCTCGGCATGGCCAAGTGTGTTAAGGCGTTCCACTCGTAATCCGAGTTGCACCAAACATCCTCGCCCTTTCAGCCGTGAGGGCGTTATAATGTGAAGGTCAATCCCATTATTCATTGGTAAAAAAGTAGTCCAAGATACTGATCCAGATATAAATGCTTATTTTTACAACAACGTCACAAATTGTATACTAAACAATAAAGAGCAATTTCAACCAATTTTTCCAACAAGTATATCTGAGACAAATACAAGGTACATAACAAACTACGAAGACACGATCCTAACGAAAGAAATATCCATACATGAACTTCTTGAAGCAATAAAAACACAAAAGACAAGTTTTCGGGTGATGATGAGATACAAGCCACCCTCCTAAGAAAAGGGCACTTCGAAATTGTTTAACCACCTAAAGGCACTTTTTAACTTATCGCTATCCTAAAAATACATAACAGTTTCTTGGACGCATACTAATATATGAATGTTTCATAAGGAAGGAAAGCCAGCAAATAAACCTAATAGCTACCAACCAATCAGCCTGACCAGCTGTGTAGGCAAAATTCTTGAAAGAATAATCAGTAACAGACTCTCCATATTCTAAGAGATAACATCAAAATTACCAAAAGAACAAAATGAATTCAGAAAATTTAGACAAACAATTGACCACTTAATCAAATTAACTGAAACGATAATAAATAGCTTTAATAAAAAGTACACTGTTGCCTGCTTTTTTTTATGTTGAGAAAGCATTTGACACTGTACGGGCACAATGGTCTACGGTTCCATATGAATGAAATGGGACTACAGCGTGGTTATCTAACTTTTTGAAAAATAGAAAATGTAGAGTAAATATAGAGAAAACCTTTTCTGAGTAGTTTATTCCAGAAGCTGAGGTCCCTCAGGGAGGGGTGGTTAGCCCTCTACTCTTCATCATGTATGTAAACAATATGCCATTTAAGAATCCTAATCATGTATTCTCCTCACAGTTTGTTGATGATGTGGCAATCTGGAAATGTGTTACAACACCAACAATAGCAGCCACAATATACAACCACAACTAAATAGAATAAGTGAATACTATCAAAAATATAGAATAAAAATAAATACAGCAAAACACATCTTGTCTTATTTACAAAGCTTACAAAATACAAAAAAAAACTACAGCCTGAAATATATATGAATGGAACACCACAAACAAACCAAATTTACGTGCTTAACTGACCTTCATCAGTACACCTGGGGTCCATATGGACCACGACAATAAATATATTTTAAGAGTTTTTCATTGACAAGTTTGCATGTCTATACAAGTAAAGGAAGAAGGGAGTGGTCGAAGAGCATCTGACCCTCCAGGGTATGTATGATACCCAAAACCCGAGAGAGAGAGAGAAAGAGTCGAGCGCCCTAACCACGTGGCCATGCCTGGATCGCATTAGTAATATATTCGTATAATTTGCATAATTTAGGCTTGGTGTGGACTAATAGCCAGTGAACTAAAGTCTCAATCTGTGGACCACGGGATCATAACTTGTCCCTGATTATACTCGCCTGTTTGGCCAAGGAAGCGTTTTATAATGCAACTACCAATCCCACAATTCATTAGCAAAAAGTAAGATAAATATTGACGGTGAATAATGTTAACTAGCCGCCTTTCCTCTGGTTTATCTAGCCCAAATAGTCCTTGAATAGCTTTGCGCGTAAATTCAAGAAATAAACAAACCAAACTTACGTGATTAACTAACCTTCATCAGTAAACCTTGGGTCCATATGGACTCCGACGATAAATATATTTTAATATTTTCTTCATTATCCAGTTATATTTTTATTTCATTTTACGTAATTGTCACATTATCATCCACTGACACAAAAATAGTAAAACTTTCAATGTTTTGCAGTCGAATAATTTTTGTGAATAAAATGTTGCATGGGGTTCGCACTGACCCCAAGTAATATACAGATTTGGAGCTCTGTGTCTTCATCAGGCCTTGTATGTATGGACTCACAGAGGTTATTCATTGTGATAAACAGTGATTACGTACTTAGATCTCTCCTGTAGTGAAGTAATGCGCACAATCTATTTCAGAGACGTCTCCAGAATCCCTAAGCAATGCTGAAAGGCGTCGAATCTGCCTTTGTAGGTCAAGGATTGCTGGACACAAGACAGCACGCTGGTCAAGATGTTCCAGCAACAAAAAAAAAAAAACAATGTTACCTTTGCCCAAGAATCGCGAATAGGAAAGTTCATCAAACCTTTACAGCATGTGGAAACCACGTCTGCGCTGATCACTACACACCCAGTGTACGTTGTGACGAGTTTTTGTAAAATGACCGGTAAAAGATATGAGAAACACTTTATGTTCACTCAGAATAAGTTTTGCTTGCATGTTGTCCAAAATTTGGCATTAGTTTAACTCTGAAACAAAGTTTGGTTAGTTCGACTCCCTTGGGTCCGTTTGATTTCAAGCACATTTTTGTACAATTTGGTGATGTTATTTTTTCTTTACATATTCAAGAAATCTGTTTCTTCATTCAGTGCTTTATTAGGTTTAATTGTGAGATGTCAGTCAGAGAAGAAGTGGCCTTATATTATCGAAATATATGTCAATGATGGCGATATTTTATCTAAATATGAGAAAATGGATACAAGTGAATGTCATATTTTGTAATAATAAATCAGATATTATATACTTATGGTACTCAGTCTTTCTTACAGTTTATCTATACAATGCTATGAGAAGCCAGTAAGCTAACTTTTCAACATCTAAACCATAGCTTCAATGTTACTATCATTAAATATATGCGGAGTCCGTAAGGACCCTAGGTGTACTGAAAGGTGGATATTTTAACGTGCACTGATGAAAGTATAATGTCTGGACTCTCCTGGTTTATTAATCTATGTTCAAGTGTGGTAGAAAAGCAAGACAATGGCACGTCAAATGGAACTTCACAAACACAAGAAGCTGACAGAGAAAATTTTCTTACAGGAGAAGATGACATCGTAATTCTTACAACAAAATAAATTTTACAAGACGACTTATTTGAGGATATTAAAATTTTAAGTTTTACACCGAACATGTGACGTTAGCTTCATCAGTATTTAATGGGTTTCAGGTTATATTTACGAGACTGTTAATGAGTGATGGAGCTAATTGAAACAGATGTGGATATTAAGTAACAGCATTTTAAAATTAAACCAACAATTTTTTAATATCACGAAAATTATCAAAAGTTTTAAACAACAAGTTTAAATTGAACTTATTGAAGATAATTAGTTTTCAAAAATCCCAAGCCACTTAAGTTATTCTTCAGATGGTTTTCGTTATACATTTTACAAAAGTTTGTCGATGTAATATTTCAATTCTAAAGCGTATGAACATCTCAAAAATATTGCATTCAGTTAAAGCATCTTCAAGAACCAGAAACTGTTACGTTAAATTATAAAGACATGACGCAAGAAGATCTAAAGTTAAACAATATGATAACAATAGAATTGATAACCCCCAGGTGGGTTAAGGCGTTCGACTCATAATCTGAGGGTTGCAGGTTCGAATTCCAGTCGCTCCAAACATGCTCGCCCTTTCAGCCGTCTGGGCGTTATAATGTTAAGGTCAATCTCACTATTCATTGGTAAAATATTAGTCCAAGAGTCGGCGGTCAGCGGTGATGATTAGCTGCCTTTCCTCTAGTCTTACACTGCTAAATTAGGGACAGCTAGTGCAGATAGCCCTCGAGTAGCTTTGCGCGAAATTAAAAAACAAACAGCGCCATATTGATTTAGGATTCTTTAGAGACTGCAGGTATAAATACAGGATTGTCAGGAAGAAGACAGTGAACAAGTAGTTGTTAAAAATATCTTATGAAAAGATAGTACAGAACCAACTAAAGTGTCCGAAAAAAGATAAGGTAGTGGATAAAACAATAAAAGTTCAATCAGAACAAGTCAACCAAACAGAGTTAATTGATGTAAAAGAACAACGAACTGTTGCTAAAGAGGCGAGAAACTACACAGACCAAGTAAATCGTAAAACAGTAATTGTTATGAGTGATTTATAGGAAACGGTAGTCTGATGAACAAAATGTTTGTTAATTGAACCTCTTTCACAAATTAATTTAAAACATGTGCGTGTGTTTTTTATAGCAAAGCCACATCGGGCTATCTGCTGAGTCTACCGAGGGAAATAGAACCCCTGATTTTAGCGTTGTAAATCCGTAGACTTATCGCTGTACCAGCGGGTGACAAGTTAGAACATAATAGCGATGTTCAAACAATTCAGTGTAATGATTTAAAACAAAATGAAAACGATGATTAGAATATCTTGATATAGAGAATAGCGATGAGGTTTTTGAAGGATCATTTTCAATATCAAGATTTGTAAATTTTGAAAATAAAGTTAAGGGATCGTCTAAACAATTTAAAATTGGCTCCGAAGTACAGAGACAACATAACAAGTCTGGTACATTAAATAAAAAAACCGAGATTAAATATTGTTAGTAAAAAAAAGATCAGAATAGTGTAAATAGAAGGAAAATATTATATTATTTATTTACAATTTTAAGTGAAAAATTTACAAACTTAATCTAAGATGTTTGTTACTAGTGTTAAATTTGCATTATAAGTTTTCCGTTTATTTTCTCCCATTTCTGTTTACTTTATGGTGCCTATTGTTATATAAAATGTTAGAGGTTGTTCTATAGATATGAAATACCTAGTGGTTAAAAACGATATTATGTGTCATAATGCAGAAATTATGGCATTATAAAAAATTAATGTACCACAGTGTGACAAAAAAAAGCACATGGGTATTTAAATTATTTGGAAAACAGTTGAATGAAATACAAAACAATGATTTGGTATGTTTACCTGAAGATTTTAGTGTAATATTAAATACAGGACTAGATTGTATACCTTCGGGAGAATATAGATTTGATATAGATAATAGATTAAAGAAATTGTTAAATCAGTTTGATTTTTTGATGTTTTTCGATACCTTTATCCCAAAAGAAATAATATACCTGGACTGGATAAAGACAAGGCATTATTGTAAAAACCATATTGGATAAGCTATATTAATTATACTATATTGAAGAAAATTTCAAACTGTTGCATGTAAATAGGTTAATATCTGATCATACAGGTGTAGTCGTACGATGAACAAAGGTTTTGGGAAGCAATAAGAAGGGTAAGAGGTTTTGCGCGAACCTATTAGTGTCACGTGACCACAACGAGGTTTGTAAACATACCGCCATATTGGGTGGCAAGTGTCCCGCATGACTGAACGAGTTAACAACTGCTGTATTCACTACTATTCACATGTAAATGGCTGCCGCTGCCACTTGTAGCACACCTGACAGGTGCTGAAAAGGCCAGGTATGAGGAAAAATGTATGCCCCCCAATGACTGAGGAAGAAGTAAAGGCATGCTACCTTGCAATTCAGAACACTGGAGTGAAGTCTGGCTTCCTCTCATTGACTAAGGACTATGCAAGACACTATGTGCCTGCTGCAGTATCAGTGCCATTGCCACAACCATTGACACTGCTGCGCAGACATAATCCAATATCAGTGAAAGAGCTAAACCAGGTGTGTGATGACATTTTTACTTCACTGACGATTAGTGTTGAGGAAGCAACAGCTCTTGAGAAGCTGACCAGACAGCAATGGAAAAGTAGGCTATGGTACGATCATCGTGCTGGTAGAATAACAGCCTCAAAATTTAAAGCTGCTTGTCGTACCAGTGTCGCCAACCCTTCTAAGTCACTTTTGAAACAAATCTGTTACCCCCACGCCACCAAATGTTCAACCAAGGCAACAGGATGGGGATGTAAGCATGAAGAACATGCTCGATCATTGTATGTACAAGTGAGAAGGACACAGCACCAGCAACTAAAGGTAGTAGACAGTGGGCTACACGTTATCCCGCAATACCCTTACCTAGGTGCGACACCTGATGGTCTGGTTGAATGCCTTTGTTTAGGAAGGGTGTACTTGAAATAAAATACCCACACTGCAAACGAGGCAAGTCACTGGATGAAGCTGCAGAAGATGGACACTTTTGCCTGGAAAGGATTGGTGACAAACTCTCGCTGAAGAAAAACCATGCCTATTATTACCAGGTTCAGGGGCAGATGCTTCTAACTGGTGTGAACTATTGTGATTTTGTTGTGTGGACAGATGACCAACAGTCTCTCCATGTTGAAAGGATTATGCTGGACACTGACTTCATAAATAGAATGGTAGGAGAACTGGAGACATTCTTTAGACTGTGTGTTCTGCCTGAGCTCGTGGGGCAGAAATTCACAAAGCCATCAGAACAAGCTGATGATCAGCTGTTGAGCTACTGCCGTACAAGCAGAACTGATACAATAACACTACGGTGCAGCAACATGGGCTGCAAAGTTGTGCATTTCCATATGGAATGTGTCGGGCTGCAGAGACAACCAAAGAAATGGACCTGCTTAGATTGCAAAAACCTCAGTAAAAAGAAACAATAATCATATCAGGTTGTCACTATTTTGTTATTGGCTTTTGTGTAAATTTTAAATTGTTCACTGTTCATGTTACGTGAAAGGGTGCCAGCTAACCCAACTGTTCATATTCTGCCTTATACAAATAATCAATATTTTTTTTAGAATTTCACCTCTTTAGCATGGATGTTATATACCAGTACAGTGTATTTTATCTCAATGTGCTGTCACTACACATTATAATTTATATTCACCCTTTTTAGCCAAGGATATGAAATATTATTAATGGATAAAAATAATTAGACAGAGTGCAATATGTAGATATTCATGCTGTTTATGATGCTTCACATATACATGTTTGCAGGCAAAATAAAATTTAAGATATGAATTTCTAGCATACATTATGTATTATTTAAGATTTCCAGAAGTACAGTTTTTTTAACAAGGTAGTTTTAAACTAGGCAGAAGTGTAACTCTTAAACAAGCACCCATGAATGAATACTGAAATGTAAACAAAATGAAGGTGTGTCTTATGTACAATAAATATATATAGGACAATGTCAATCAAATGGCACAACAGATGGAGAGATGTTTGTTAGAGCACATGCCACTCTTAGTATTTTGTCTAATGTTGTTAAATTACAGCTTTGATCAGTTTGTAACAGCGTAATTGGAATAGTATTTTCAAGCATAGAATACTTTTGGCGTACCATGCCGATCACCCTCTCAACATGTATTCTCGTAGAAGCAAGGACACGTGAAGTTTCAACATCCAGTGCACTAAGCTGTTGTTTTCCTTTTGTAAATGCTGGTATTTTAAGTTCTGCATTACAGAAAGCAACAGATTCAGATATAGTGAACCCACGGTCTGCCAGTATAACATCACCAGGAATTATATTGGCTAAAAACCTACAGTTTTCGGTAAGATGGACATCACTTGTTCGTCCTCCCCATCCCTTTGAGATAAAAATTATAACTCCTTGCGGAGCAATACCTATGAGGTATTTGACAGTATTATGGGACTTGTAACTTGAATAGGTGTCTGCTCGTGCCTGGAGGTCTGACGGCCGCTGTATGAATATTTCGAAACAATCAATGATGCAGGCACACTTTGAAAACTTCTCACGAAAAGACGCGGGCAACGTCATTCTTAGTTCCTCTCTCTCAGGCCAGAAAACAAATGTTAGTACCAGTCGAATATTCATGACATTTATGACCTCCTGAAATATGCGTGATACTGTTGAGATGTGCAATCCAAATATGTATCCTAAGAGCTGCAGTGGCACATCCAATCGCAGTCTCATGAGTGTCAATATGATTTTTTTGAAATTTAGAGACTGACTGTGTATCTCGGAAATATCTGTAAATTTGGTTGAATATGATCATCATCACTGCATATGACGGCAGACCTGTACAGTATTTGACCTTCTCGTCGTCATTTGCAAAAGTAGCATCTTCGAAACAGTTCGCTTTTGCTATACTTTTATAGTGGAGGACTTCATTCCGCAACTGTTGGCATTCAGATTCAAGTCTAACTACGTCTGTGAATGATATT
Source organism: Tachypleus tridentatus (assembly GCF_004210375.1). NCBI lineage: Eukaryota > Metazoa > Arthropoda > Merostomata > Xiphosura > Limulidae > Tachypleus > Tachypleus tridentatus. Next base: position 159,200,232 of record NC_134831.1, read on the forward strand.
TCCGTCTGCATACATGTCTCAGTTGTATATTGTGATGTACACAAGTCAAAATTATCACATGTAGCTTCAAGTTCATCAGCAGAATCAGTACAGCTGCTATCAGTGGCAGCAGTGCCAGCAAATTCTATGAAAGCAAGGTCAAGCAGCCCAGCAGCAGCTTCATGTCTCTTTTGTTGTTCTTTTCTCCTTTTGGTCACTTCTTTCCTGTTTTCATATTTACACAATTCAGCAGCTTTCCTTCTCTTCAGGGGAGAACGTGTAAAATGAAATATGGAAGGTACATAGTCAGGTGATAGGGGATCATCACTCTTCGTCCCTGAAACAGAGTACAATAATTTAGTTAAGATATACATCTACAGGCATCATCAGATAATATTTATATATATAACAGATACACTGTACACTTTTAACTGAATATATATAGGTATAACTGAATATGCTGAACATTGTTTAACAACTGAATGTACAGCCAACAAAGTAATTATTTGCACACTTTTTAATCTTGTGCCAGTTGTGGTTTTCTGATGAATCACTTAAATTGGTCCTTTAAGAGATATTAACATTTTGTCTTAATGTACAAATGGCTATATAACCTATTCATCATGAATGATATTGTTCCTTCAGTAAATTTACTATTCAGTTATTTAAAAGTAAAAGAAAAGTGTGCAAAAAATTTCTTTGACTGGTGCTGCAGTGTGTTCTGCTATACATATATCATGCATGTAAGTTTCAATTTATTCAGCCTGGCTATAGATGAATTATACATACCTAACATAAAATGTTTACTACAAAGTCTGGTGTGATCTGTGGGTGTCCAGTTTTTCCTATTGCCAGCTGCAATCCATCGTCTTCTTCGGTCGGGATCTCTAGGAAATCTGTAGTATGACACATTTTCTACCTGTCCATGTCGATTTGAACAGTTAAATGCACAACACGAGTGTACCATCGCGCACTTTTGACTATGAATCACCCTTGTGTTGGAATATAAACACGCTGAGCGTGCCACCCATCATGGCGGTCAGCAGTAACTAGGTCAAGAGTGACGTCACACGCAAAACCTCTATTGACGTTTTAATAATAAATTGTTGGAAAATACCAAATATGTAAGTGAAATTGACCAAATTATAACTGATTTTCAGTAATGTCAAAATGAGGAAAATTTAAACACATGAAATTGTGGTAGGAGTATTTCAAAGCGCATATTCATCTATTTAAAAAAATGACTTAAAAAAGAAGTGGAAGATAGAACAGATAGAACATTTTGAAATAAAGTTATTACAATTATCACAGACAGACGATATATAGAAAAAGCTTTGAAACAACTTTGTGTAAATTGAGCCAAACACTGCGAAATTTATGAACGAATCTAAAGACTTAAAGAAATTTATACCTCATATATCTTACTTTTTTACAATAGGACAACACCTACCACAGCTGTATTAATAGCTTTGAAAAATAAAAATGGTAGAGCAACTCGGAATTTAAATAAAACAAATGCTACAATTATTGATTTTTATAAAAGATTATATTCAGAAAAAACCATCAATGAAATTAACAATTCTTTCTTTGAGGGCTCACAGAGGTTATCAAAAACTGTAAAATAGTCTATAAATGTTTAGTTAAAGTTCATAGAAATAATTGCTACTTGCCAACCACTAAGAAAAGTTCGTTGGAATTGATTGCATAACGTTTGAGTAGTTAGTCAAATTTTGGCTTAAGATCAGTATTTCTCTGCTATAGGTTTTTGATGAATCTCTATAGACATGTGAATTATTTAGAATTATGAAAAATGGAGCACAAATAACACATTGGACAAAATTAAAAATTTGGCGACCAATATCACTTGTATATACTAATTATAAAGTGTTTCCGAAAGTCTTATTAAATAGAATCAAACCTGTTATGAGTCAATTTATCCTTGGGAGCTAGTCTCACTATGTTCCAGATCGATGTATACATGATAACATACGTGTTTATGGGTGATAGGATAAACCTCACAAATCAAAATAACGAACGGTCAGCTATTGTAAACTTAGATCTTGAAAAACCTTTAACAGCATAAATTATAATTTGTTTTATGAAAGTTGCTCAGGAAACTTGTTTTCAGCGGGAATATTGTTGTTGTTTTGAAATTTGCACAAAGATACTCGAGGGCTATCTGTGCTAGGCGTCCCTAATTTAGCAGTGTAAGACTAAAGGGAAAGCAGCTAGTCATCACCACCCACCGTCAACTCTTGAGCTACTCTTTTACCAACGAATAGTGGGATTGACTGTCACATTATAACGCCCCCACGGCTGAAAGGGCGAGCATGTTTGGCGCAATGGGGATGCGAACCTGCGACCCTCAGATTACTAGTCGCACGCCTTAACACGCTTGGTCATGCCGAGCCATACGGGAATATTATAAAGGCGGTTGACAAAGGGTAAAAAAAGTCCATATTTTAAATAGTTTATGGGTCGGTTTTAACTTCAACTTTAACTTGTAAGACAGATATAAGACGAAAAGTTTCAGTAAGTGTTTTCTTATTTACGCTAGTGATATAAAATATTATTTATAATTTAAAAAAGAAAAATAGTTACTTACGATAAATATCAAATTTAAGTTATCATCGGATACTTATTCTGTCATCTTTTACCGATCATATAAATATTTATATTAGAGAGAAACCATAATTTAATCTTATTCAACAGACAATAATAGTGAAATATATGGCTTAAGAATCATAGGATTGTATATATTAATAATCACGCGTACATCTTCAAAATTCCATTAGTATGCGTCCGAAGTGGCACTGACACACACAAACAGTCTGTTTTATTAGTAGAGATTCGTGTTTTTACAAACGCTAGCCCATACCACACGAGAAACATACTTGAAGTAAAAATGTATTTTAAGACGGCTGGTATGAATATTAACATTTTTACCAAAATATCGCAGAGAACAATGTTTTGACCTTCTTAGGTCATCTTAGGGACGAGAGTGGAAACGGGTATGGGATTGTAGGGGGCGTTACAGTTATTTGCTGGGCTATTAATTAGAATAGGTATAAAATATTGGATAAGTTATATTAATTATACTACATTGAAGAATATATTCCTATATACCGATTTAATTTTTGTTTTAGTTGTATAAAAGTAGGGCTTCTTTCATTTTGCGTTTGTTTATATTTGTTTCTCCACTTAGTATCTAGGTGTTTTCTGTGGGTATGTTGTGTTTATTTGAATTGCAATGTTCAAAAACATGTGAGGGTGTTTCTTTTTGTGTTCGTTCAGTCTAGTTTCCATTTTTCTGCTTGTTTCTTCAATATAGAAGTCGTGACAGTTGTTGCATTGTATCTTATAAATTATGTTGGTGTTATGTTTGTCAGTGTAGTTTTTATACAGTATGGACTTTAGTTTTGTACCTGTTTTTTGAATAAATTTGGTGTTTACTGAAATTTGGTGTTTTGTTATAAGTTTTATCCAAATGTTGGCTATTTTTTCGCTGATGCCGGGAACGTATTATATGCAGCAGTATAAGGTTTTGTAGTTTTTTGTGTTTTGCGATTTGTTGTTGTTGGTCTAGGTGTGTGTGTGTATAATTTTTTCCAATGTTTTTTGTGTAAATTTGTTGATGTTAATGAAGTGTTCTTTTATTTTGTTGATTTCATCGTTAATTTTATCAAGTGAGCACGGTTTTGTGGCTGTGTTTATTTGGTTTCTTGACACGTTGAATGTTTGTTTTGTTTCACGTGCTGAGTCTCAGGGAATGTATAGACCAGTATGGGGGATTTTTCTTTGATTTTTGTTTTGAAATGTGTGTCGGTTCTTGTGATCTTGAGATTGAGACATGCTATTTTGATAGTTTTGTTTTTTCCTATTCACAGGTGAGCTTAATGTTTTGGTATATGGAGTAAACGTGGTTGAATAAAACTATGCGTGTGTTCTGTAAATGTGAATCCAGCAGTTGTATCGCCAACATATCTGTACCAGTCTAGTGGTGGATGTATCGCCAACATATCTGTACCAGTCTAGTGGTGGGTGTAAGGCTGAATCGATCACTTGAGATTCAATCTGTGTTATAAAAATGTTGGCTAGAACTGATGACACGAGATTCCCCATACTAAAGCCCTTTATTTGTAGGTAGTTTTGGTCACTGAACATAAGGTTAGTTTTGGTAGTAGTGAATTCTATAAGGGTTGTAATTTGTTGCTGGGGATGTGTATTAGTGGATTGGAGTCTTGAATATAAAGTTCTAACGCTATCTTGTAGGCTTTAGTTGTAGGGACTTCTGTGAAGAGAGAGATTACATCAAAACTGGCCATTAAGGCTTTATGATTTAGGTGATTAAGAATATATTTAAAGTTAAAAGCGTCTTTGCTGAAGTTACATATTTAGAAAATGCCCACATTATATATTTACTGAGGTTGATTCATAGGTTGACATTATGGGTCGTTGTGGACAATCGGGTTTGTGAGGCTTGAGGTTGCCGTATAGTTGTGGTGTGCGTGCGTCGGTCCTGTGTAGGTAAGAATGAAGATTTTCTAAGCTAGTTTTTTTTTCATTTGTAGTAGTATTTCCTTTAATTGGGTTTTGTGTGTTTTTGTTGAATTTGTGTTTATTAGTTTAAATTTGTTTGTATCTAATAAGATGTTCATTTTTTGAATGTATTCATTTGTGTTCATTATATCTATAGCATTGCCTTTACCTACTTTTAGATAGTTCATTGTGCAGCTTTGTGCTTAATTAAAAACAAACAAATTTGTATCTTAAATAATTAAAGAGAAAATATTCTATAATTTCATTAATAGATTGAAGTCACAGATTACATTAGAAACATTTGGGCCGAACAAAATGGTGAACTAGTTATTCTCAGAAATTTGAGTTAACACTGTCAATGGTTTATTATAGATCAAAATATTGTGAACTTTTCTCTTTTCGAATAATTTTTTTTTTTTTTCTGTGTATATATATATATATATATATATATATTTAAAATAATAATTGTATAACATACTGTATCAAGTATATTAGTTGATGATTTGATTAAAACTGGCAAAACAGCAGTTCGAATGTTTTAATAAAATTATTTAAAATTAATCAAACATTTTACAACTGAGGTCGTTGATTATAGTTAAAGGAAATCGTTACTTTAAAAAATCGTCCATTTCAAACATGTAGTAGCATGTAATACTTATTTATAGATGTTACTGATAAGTTATAAATTGGTTATGTAATGAGTGAGTATGTTATAAGAACTAATTGTTTAATGTCAAACTTGTAAAACTGGTTGTTTGGAGTTAAACTTCTAAAACTGATTGTTTGGTATCAAATTTGTAAAACTAATTCGGTTGTTTTAATAAAAAAGTGTCTGTTTATCTCATTAGGAAGTGTTTCAGTTCTTACCGCTTTTCCAACAGTGGGCTGGGTACTTTCAAGGAGTTCTGAGTAAGTGTGTATGTACCGGTCCCACAAGATGGCACTTAACGTTATCTGCATTCCGAAACAAAAGACAACAAAAAAGATCCTTCTGGTAGTCATGTTTGCTTGGCTTCCGTTTCCGGTCGTGCATCCTCCGTTTTTTTCCGCATGTTCTTTGGGGTACAGAACCCGATACTGACCTTCATTAGGCGGCCATCGACGAAAGTAGTAGAGACACCCCACAAGAAACGCCGTAAACCCCAGTGTATCAGCTAACCCGTCTATGACGTAACCAGAAGTTGATCGCAGTGAGGCGTGTTTGACCAGTCCCATTCGAGTCCGCGCTATTATACCATCCAAGGCATCACACCAGGTTCTGATCTGGAACAGGAGAACCGCGATCCGGTGTCTGATGATATTGTCTGAGATTATGCATTTCGCTGCAATAACAGCAAACACGAGACCTGTGAAACTGATCATGTTGGGAGTGACGACGTAGCACTTCTCACTGAAAGACGTGACCTGAAAAACGAGGGGAAGAAAATGCAACTAGCTTACGTTAGTAAACAACGATGTATAATCATTATTACAGTAAAACGTCGCGTGGAGGAAACTGCGATTATAAAAATAAAAATTTGATTCAACACAAACTGACACAAATTAGCGCTCCTTGAAAATATCGGTCCTGGTTTTCTGAGACAAGGCTGCCGTGGTGTGGTAGTTAAAGCGCTCAACTCGCAATTTGAGGGTAAAAGAGTTCAACTCCCCATTTATTGATCTTTCGGGGGTGAAGTCACACACACTATTGGTTTGTAAAAGTGTTTTTTATGTCCCATAACTTAATAGGTTACTGCTGTGGCCTCGTGCGGCTTTGCGCAAAACTCAGTAGGGAAAGAAAATAACCGAATTAACAATATTTCTATCTACAAGTACTGAAACAATATTCTATACTTTAGTACTGGGAATATGGATTGACAATATCCTATATTATTGTCTTTTAAATATCAAAACGTTAAAACACCAAAATTCTACAAATAAACATAATGCCCAGTTTACCATTCCATTCACCATTTATCACTAAGCTATACCGATTTCGGAGTAATCTATTCCTCATCAGTGACACTATACAACAGTAAACTGAAAGAACAAAATTAGGTTTTATACAGTGTTTGAGTGTGTATTGTATATATATCGTGTTTTTAAATATCTGTTTGTTTTGAATTTTGCGCAAAAATTCTACCGTCCCTAATTTAGCAGTGTAAGACCATACGGAAGGCATCTAGTCATCACCACCCACCGCCAACTCTTTGGCTACTCTTTTACCAACTAATAGTGGGATTGACCATCACATAATAACGCCCCCACTGTTGAAAGGGCGAGCATGTTGGGTGCGACTGGGATTCGAACCCGCGGCCCTCAGATTACGAGTCGAACGCCTTAACCCACCTGGCCATGCCGGGCCAATTTAAATATCTTACCACCCTATGTATAATTATACAAAATTATAATTTTGAAGCGATAAACTAGAGAAAAGGCAGTCAACCACACCCCACCTCCCGCAGAATCTTAAGATGTTGTTGTCAGACAAATAAATGGGACTTGACACTTACTTTTATAGCGTACCATGGTCACCGAAGTGCTGATTGTGATTTTATTGTTTGTTTGTTGTAGTAACAACTAGAAACGAATGATGGAACCTCAGTTACACTTAACGTACGGATAATAAATTGGCACATACTTTTTCAATTTTATTTTTAGAAAATAATTAAGTAGCTTGAATCTAGATGTCAGCTTACACTCAAAACTAACATTAGTTTAAGAAGATCATTATGAAAGGACTCTAAATGTTTGATTTGCTATATACGTAGATAATCTAGTTCGTATATATATATATATGAATTGACAACCAACTAGCGAATTTCCTGATAGATAATAGTAACAGTTTTAAAAACATTTAACAATTATTTCCTAGCTTTTCTTATTAGTAGTTCTGTGACTGTAACAAACACTAGCCACAACCGTAATAGTATGGTGTTAATTATCTGATTCGAAACACCGTTTACAGCACGAAAAGCTTTTCTAGACAAACTAAAGAGTAAACTATTACACTTGACCACACAAACTACTTATAAACCATTATTCCTGACCAGACAGGTTAAATAGTAAACTATTACACTTGACCATACTACTTGCAGCATATTACCCTTCGCCAAATAAACAACTTGTAAGGCATTACACTTGACTAGATTACTAGTAATGCATTACACTTAATTATAATAGTAGTAAAGCTTATTCTTGATCAGACAGACCACAATTAAAGCCTACACTTTGACCACATCAAACACAAGTAAAACATTATAATTGATAAGACAGATCACAAGTAAAGAATTACACCTGAAAGATAAACCACTAGCGTCGCAATGCAATTCGTACAACAAATATTGCGTATAGGCTCTTTGAAGTAATTTCAAACCAACTTACATAATTGAACAACTGAGCTACTGGTGTGATGATGTAATTATTTACAGGATCCATCATCATCATCTTGACAGAGAGTCCTGAGAATGGTGAAAGAAGCGAAGAGCTTGAGTGTTTCGATTTGAAGTTCGGCAACACTGGAGCTATATGCTGGACATTATGGTACAACGCTATGTCCATCCACAAGAAATAAAAAACAAGTCCTGATATGCACGTGAAGGCTAAGCTCTGCTTTAGCACAGGATAGTTCATAACCACGTCAGTGTAATGCTCAGTCGTAATACTGACCTTTACTTGTCTTTGAACTGTTCAGTAGTGCGACCGTAGTGACAGTAGGTATCACAAAATTCTTTTCTTTCTAGAATGGACAGGAAAGAATAAACAAAAAAACGAACCACAGCATAAGTACATACCCCTCCACACACACACACATATATATATACACACTAGATATTTTCGGAGACCCTACAAGAGATACGGAAGATCTTTCGTAGCGTCCCTCAAAGTGTTCTGTTTTAAGAGTAAATAAACCAAAATTAAAAATAAAAGAAATAAATATTTTATTTATTTTCAAGTTCATATGTCATGCTGTGTTGTAGCATACAGAGTGCGTAATTCTTCTTGTCATTTGAAACATGCTCACGTTTTACTGAGTACAAATCGCATCGTTAAATGTCCCTTATGTGACGTCATTTTAGTGTCTACTGACTGACTGACAACCCACCACGTGTCTTTGGTTTGACCAATAGTCAGTCCTTTACTAACCTAAAATACTTTTGGTGTTTAAATGACATCAAAAACCAAACAAAAGCTTAATAATGTTCACCATTACATGAGAGTTTTTTTTTCCAACCAATACTGATGAACCATAAACTTGGCAAAACTAGTATGCTGCAGCAGATGTGTGTAATTAAAGAATAAGTTTGTCCTCTATTTCATCTTTTCTTCACTAATATTTACGTTTCTTTCTCAGCTCGATATTATGTACAACCGAAAATTAGTTGGATATTTAAAAGCTAAGCCTAAAATGCATTAAGTACCAAGTCAAACCAGCGAATTGTTAATGGTGGTACACCACTGTGACGCTATAATTCTTCTCAAGAAGTGAAAGTTTGAACTCTAGTCCTTGCTTTTTAGATAAACGTAGCGAACACTGAGACTTGCAGCATTTCAGAAAATGTAATATAATCAGAGTCGACAGAGTGTCAGGTCCAAATCCCTTGCAATTTCAGTATTCATTTCTTTAAAAATATTTTATTTATACAGAACGATGCTTCATACTTAAAGTTCCTAAAGTATGAAATAGAAACTTTCTGTCACAAACTGGCTGTACATCGATTCTGAATCTCAACTCAAGAAATTGGGCAAAAACCGTTGGAAAAAAATCAGTTAAATAAAAACTAAATCCAGAAGTTTAGTTGAAGTACTTGCTTCGAAAAAACAAAATCGTAAATTGATTCTATTCGTTCTTCAGTTTAAACTTGTTATCGATCTGTAATTATTTATAGTACTCTGTTCTAAAATTGACGGTATCGTAGTTTTAATATCCACCTTAATACGCAGTATCTTTGTTTTAATCTTCACTTTAACAAGCAGTATTATAGTTTTAATCTCCATTTTAACAAGCAACGTCATGGTTTTAATCTCACTTTCACAAGTAGTATCAAAGTTTTAATCTTTTAATTGGTAGTATTATAGTTTTACCCTCTACTGTAATACAAAGTATTACTGTTTTAACCTACCTTATAATATCCTATCACAGTTTAAACCTATAGCATAAAAAATATATTAAATAAATATATTAAAACGTTACGTAACGTATTATAGCTACATTATAAACATTTGAATACATTTTAGTTCTGATATATGTCAGATAACTAGCTTTGATCACAAGTTGTTGTGAATTATGTCAAACCCATCATGCCAGATGTAATCAAATATTTATAATGCAATTGAATTAACTAAGTGGTTTAACTGTGGTAATATAGTTATATTATATGACATAATACAAAACTTATAATGATTAAAATGCTGTGATTTATCCGTTCTCTGCCCTCACGATTATTAATAATTTCGGCCGTAACTAATTCCAGTAATGCTGCGCGTGTAAAATACAATGTAAAAAAACGTAATTTTTTTAAATATTCTTGAGATCTAAACACACCATGCATGCCTATAAACATGACTATTTATAAAATTTGGCACTGAATGTAGTATATCAGTGGTCAGAAGTTCAGAAACATTTGACCCCACAGTCAAACACATGCATAAATAAAATCTAACAACAAAATAATTCTTTTCGAAACACTCAGAGCGAACTCCGTGGTTTTAACCTCAGTAAAGGTCGAGTGCACAGCTACTATACATAGAAACTATACATTTGTTTGTTTGTTTCTAAATTTCGCGCAAAGCTACACGAAAGATATCTGTGCTACCCGTCCCTAATTTAGCAGTGCAAGACTAGAGGGAAAACAACTAGTCATCACCACCCACCGCCAACTCTTGGACTACTATTTTACCAACGAATAGTGTGATTTACCGTAACATATAACGCCCTCATGGCTGAAAGAGCGAGCATGTTTTGTGTAACAGGGATTCGAATCCGCGTTTCTCAGATTACGAGTCGAGCTCCTTAATCAACTGGCCATGCCGGGATTAATTACACTTTTAGAGAGGCTTATGCTTTACCATTTAGCGTATCGTTTTTAAGAAAAATAGAAAAAGAGAGATAGGTAGATAAGGAAGACAGGCAGACTAGCAAACAGTTAGAGAGAGAGAAAAAAATAGACATAAATGAACAGACCAAATGCATCCTATTTCCTTATAAGAAACTCGTTCCAGTGTAACTTGCAAACGTTCTTTGACTTCTACTGCAAGTGTTGAAACGTTATAACATATGTTCTTTTGTTACCACACATACAACCAAATCCTTTGAGTACATATTTCGCAACAAAATCACACAAGAGAGCATTTCATGACTATGTTATACGTGGATGTCACAAGGCTGATTCATACAATTGATAACTGAATCATAAATGAAGGTAGTGATAGTGTATACAAGGTAATTACATCATCTAAATTATATATATATATACTCTGCTGGCCAAAATATTAAGGCCAATGAACATAAAGAAAAAATATGCATTTTGCGTTGTTAGGCTCAACCACTTATTTGAGTAGAGCTTTGAAAGATGAAAATAAGAAAAGGGAAAATAAAAAAAAAATAACAACTTTTTATCATTAAAAAGGGAAAATGTAAACACTATGAAATTAGCCTAAATACTAGCTGGTCAAAAGTTTAAGACCATACCAAAAAGAAGTCCTAAACAGGGTAAGAAATGCCCAATAAGAAGTCTCTGCGAATAGCTTCAAAAATTCGCTTTGACATGGTCGGTATAAGCGTTTGTAGAAGGCTGGCTGGAATGTTATTCCAAGTGGTAAAGATGGCTTCACGAAGATCATGCATTGTTTGAAATTGACGTTAATTTCTATAGACTTTCCTTGCTATCCACCCTCAAACATTTTCAATGGGGTTCAATTCGGGCGAACATGCTGGATGGTCCAAAAAAATCATGTTATTTGCCATGAAAAAGTTCTTTGTCCTACGGGTATTATGGATTGAAGCATTGTCCTGCTGAAAAATCCAGTCATTTCCACACAAGCGAGGGCCTTCAGTCAATAAGAATGCTCTCTCCAACATACCAATGTCGCCAGTCGCTGTTTGACGTCACTGTATAACCTGAAGCTCTATTGTTCCATCCATGGATAAGAAAGCACCCTAAATCATGATGGAACCTCCTCCACTGTGTCGTGTAGAAAATGTCTCCGGTGGCATATCCTTATCGTGCCAGTAACGTTGGAAGTCATGTGGACCATTCAGGTTATTTTTTTTCTCATCAGAGAACAAAACCTTCGTCCACTTTTCTACGTCCCAAGTTTGGTGCTTCATAGCAAAGTTTAACCGAGCTGTTTCGTGGTGTAGGAAGGAGGCGTAGAATTTGAAGACGTTTACGGTTTTTAAAGCTTTTCTCTCGTAGATGCCGTCTTATTGTTTTTGAGCTGCATTCTGCGTCCGTAAGGGCCTTAATCTGGTTCGACGATCGGTTGGTGTCTTGCCGGACAATCCGTCGAATCCTCCTGCTCAACGCCGGCGAAATTTTCTTGAACCGACCACTTGAAATTCTCGTTCCGCATCCTTCAGGGCCTTTAAGAAATGAGCAACACCAGTTTTACTACGCCCAATCTCACCAGCGATGGCACGTTGATAGAGACCTTACTTTTGCAGCTCGACAATTCTGCCACTTTTAAACTCTGTCAACTTTTTTAACTTGGGTGCCATGTTTTTACCCAATGTAACACAAGAGATGTCAGTGGGTGATGCTGACAACGCTAATGCTTGAATGAACAGAAATGACTAAATGTCGTTACATGTTTACCGATTAACGCTACGTTTCAGTATGGTCTCAAACTTTTGACCAGCTAGTATTTAGGCTAATTTCATAGTGTTCACATTTTCCTTATTAAATGCTAAAAAAGGTTTTTTTTTATTTTCCCTTTTCTTATTTTCATCTTTCGAAGCTATACTCAAATAAGTGGTTGAGTCTAGCAGCGCAAAATGCATATTAGCCTTAAGATTTTGGCCAGCAATGTATTTTATAAGAATTATACTTACTCTGTAGGCTTATATATTTTAACGTAATATTTGAAAATCAACTAAAATAAATTACAACTGATGTTTTCTTACTAAGAAAAAATTTGAACTGCTATGAAAAAAAAGGAAAACACGAAATAAAGTTTTCTCTAGAATGTTTCACTTAATTATTTTCGTTTAAAGATAAATACCCCCATGCAAATATTTATCGTAATAACAAAATTAAAATAAAGACGAAAAACGCAATTTATTCGAATCACATAAACGTAATTAAAGTATTTTTCTGCTTTTCGGTCATGTCAAACATTACTGCTATTATAATTTAAAGGTACAGCTTTATCTCGCATTACTCCTTTTACTGTGTGAAACTCGATTACGCGATACAGTCCAGCGTAGCCAGGTGATTAAGGCACGCGACTTGTAATATGAGGGTTGTGGGTTTGAATTCCCATCACACCACACATGCTCGTCCTTTGAGCCGTGAGGGCGTTATAATGTTACGATCAATCCGACTATTCGTTGGTAAAAGAGTAGCCCATGAGTTGGCGGTGGATGGTTATTACTAACTGCCTTCCCTCTAGTCTTACATTGCTAAATTAGAAACGGCTAACGCAAGTAGCCCTCGTGTAGTTTTGCGCGAAATTCAAAACAAACAAGCGAAAGTAATGTTTGATGCCCCACGTAGCACCTTGTGATCAGACAAACCCACACTCCATCCCGCCATCTCTTCAATACACTACGCTAAAATTTTAATCACTTTAATAAACACTGTGACTAATGACAAAAAATGTGAATAAAAGATACACCCATGAATTACAGAAGTGAAAGAAAATGACACTCTGTGATGTTATTTTAACCATAAAATCCTGTATGAAACTAAGTATTAGTTGATATGAAGAATATGAGTAAGTTGACTCTATTAGTAATGTCTTTTCTTTTAGATAATAAAGTTTAAAACGTGTTTTATGGTTAGGAGTTTCAGATCTTTGTTGCGGTTGGTACTTTATAAGATCAACAATGTGTAATTACTAATAAGCTGCTAATTTTATCATTATTAGTGTGTCTCTTTCCAGTATTGCTATAGTTTAAGCTCACAGGATTAACTGCTAACCTCCCTCGTTTCGGACGCCCCACCAAAATTCCAGAGAGAACCAAGATTAAGGTTCTCAGAGAAGTTAGTAAGAACCCTTGTTTGACACGTAATGACATACAGAAAGGGGTAAGGGAAACTGGGGTTAAAGTAAGCACCTCTACAGTTACGAACATGTTACAAGAAAACAAATTTTCTGGGTTCAAAGCATGCCATCCTCGTAGAACTCCATATTTAAAGCTTGTTCATTTAGAAGCACGATTGAGGTATGCAAGAAATATCATGTAGATAAACCCTTTACCTATTGGAAGAGTATTCTTTGGTCAGACTAGACTAAAATCGAGCTTTTCGGCCACAATGATGTTTGCAATATTTTCCGTAAGAAAAGGGAACGAAATATTCCAAAGAACACCGTCTCTACAGTTAAAACGGAGGTGGCTCGATCATGCTATGGGGCTCCTTCAGATCTTCTGGTGTAGGCAGCATTCACCGCGTCAACGGAATCATGAAAAAAAGAAGAGTACGTTGATATATTAGGCACTTATATCAAGAATGCTGCAAGTTCCGAGCATCATTCTACCCTAAGCACACATTAAAATATGTGCAATCCTGGTTGCAGAGGAGCCATATAAGCGTTCTGGAGTGGCCATCGCAGTCACCCGATCTCAACCCAATTGAAAACGTTTGGCATGAGTTGAAGACCAGGGTTCATCAGCGTCATCGGAAACACTTGCAAGAGTTGCAGGTCTTCTGTAAAGAAGAATGGAAGAAAATACCAGTCGAGTACTGTCAAACGATCATGGAGGGCTATGAGGAGAGATTGCACCAAGTAATTCACCTGAAAGGCTACACAACTGACCATTAAAGTAGACGTACGAACACTTTCTGTTCCTACTATGTTTGGTTATTTGTTTATAAACAGTTTATTTGTCGTTCAATTTACATAAAAATTTATGTGGATATGTGTTAGTATAATATTTATAATATACTGTACTTTCGTTATTCTAAGCGTGATACATTTTAAGTTATGAGGAAAAAAGTACTCACGACGTAAGGGTAAGAACACTTTCTGTCGTAACTGTACTATTCAGTTTTCTTTGTTTAAGTTAGACTGACAAAAAGTTAGGTGAGCTATATTTTCATAAGACTTGCGATTTTACTGAGATTAATATATATTTGCATTGTAAAATATCCTTTTTCAAGAAAACACATTCTGCTCGGCATGAGTTTGAGTTTAGCACGATTCAAACCTAATATTAATAGAGTCAGAGTGATTATACTCATGAGTGAACATCAATAAAGCTTTCTGGCTTCACCGTCAGCATACAAGCCCTTGTTTAAGTGTTTAGACAAGAATTTAATTGTGTTGTTTAATATGATAATTGCATACAAGCAGTTGTCTAGGTTTTTAGACCAATTATATAAGTAATCCCACAGTGTGAACTTCTATTTCTTCCACACAGAACTACACAAGACTAATAGTTTTAATGATTCATGTGAAATTTACAACCCTACTGTTATATATACACATATAAATTAAGTTACAAATCGTTTGGTGTTTAAACTTTAACCAAACACAACATTTTTTCTGCACTCTCTTTTAACGATAACATATCAGACCAATTGCATAGACATTACTGAAATAATCTTCAACAGGGAGCAAAACAAAAACTGTTGAGATAAATATATTAAAAAACAATTGTTTACTCGTCAGCTTCTGTTCTGTGATTGCTCTTATAAACAATATTTCTTTTTAAGTTTTCTCTCTTCTGCATGCTAACACTGAACTATGTCATTGCTGTATTATCATACATGTAGTTATGAAATAAGTTTTCTTTTTACTGAGTGCCTTACTCTGCACTATCTCATTGCCATGTTAATACAATTGTGACATAAGTTTTTTCGTGCTGACTGAGTACACTGACCTATGTCAATGCCACGTTTCTACAGTTGTGAAAACACATTGAAAATATATATATTACATTTTATTTATAGTTTATCACTGTAAGACCAGGTGGCAGTGAGAATAACGTAACACTACGTTAAGAAAAATTACCAGCATCAGAAACACTAATCTACTTTGCAGTAAAATATAATATTTATTCTACCTACTTCAAATCCCTAGTTAAGGATAACGGTTTTGTTTCGCTACGTTCAGAAAAGTAAAAATAAGACAATATATATATATATTTAATTTCTTCAAGAAGACAAATCAACATGTTGTAAGCTAAAAACACTCGCAGAAAAACAAACCTAAAGGCAATTAAAATTATAAACAAGAATGAGTTACTTCTAAAGAGGAAATTATTAGCGACATGGTTTATGACATGCGCCATAATTAAAATAAAACATGCATGTTTAAGTCATGCTGGCTTTATAATTGCATTTCTTCGCATGAGGAAAATAAAAACAAGAGCTAAGCCTGTTTGTTGATTTTTTTGTTAACTTGTGACTAAAGGTTGTTGTTACTGTTAATGTTTTCAAACAGCGTGAGAGTCTAAAGAAATAAGTGTTTTCAAAGGTGCTTGGTGGTCAAATGATTGTATAATTTATCACCTACTGAATATACATTTAATCATGATTATAAAAATAGAAAACTTATCATTTAGAAGCTAATTGAAACATTGCCATGAACCAACTGCTTTCTGACTTTTTCTTTTCCTTGAAGGAACGCACTAGTTTCAAAGTTGTAATTGGACAATAATATCATCAACTATGAAATTTTGCTGGAAATTGGATTATGATATGAAATTAATATTTTCTTTGATTTTTAGGGCTACATTGGGCTATCTGTTTTGTTCACCGCAAGGAATTTTAGTGTTGTAAATTCGTAAACTTACCGCTATCCCATTTAGGGACTGAAGGTACTAAAATCAATGTGAAGTTAGATATTTAAGTACTACTTAGTTATATAGCTACACCATCAACATAACACATATCACGTGGAAAACGTTGGGTATAATAACATACGAGTTCTAAAATACGAACTAGGTTTCACTGAACAAATTCTAAGTATACAATTAAGATTATTTTTTATTTGTAGTGGGCATAAAACTATACAAAGAGATATCTGTTCTATACCCACCAAGTGTATTAAAACCCAGGTTTTTAGCGGTATAAGCCTTCAGATTTACCGTTGTAACACTCATAAAATCTCTAAATTTCCGAGAAGAAAATAATATATTTTTCAAGTATTATTTAACCACTTGTACGACAAATACAAACAAAAATAATTATTTAGTGAAAATAAATAAGAATTGTGTAGTATAAGTAAAAAACTATGCAATGATTTTTCTCAGGTATCGAGACCCGTTGTAAGTTCGTAGACATAACGCTGTGCCACTTGAGGCAGAGGCAAATTAGAACTAGTAATTATTTACGTCTCTAAGTATAGCCATACTCGGAACAAGAAGTCGTTACTTACGTGCTCTGAGTGTAGCAATACTCAGGACAAGACGTCATTATTTACGTGCTATGAGTGTAGCGATACTCAAAACAAGAAATCATTATTTACGGACGGGACGGTAGGTGATAATGACTAGATGCCTTCCCTCTAGTCTAATACTGCTAAGTTAGGGAGGGCTAGTGCAGATAGCCCTCGTGTAGCTTTGCGCGATATTCAAAAAAAAAACACTGTTAGCGTGCTCTGAGTGTAGCAATACTCAAAAAAGCGAGTCCTTATTTACGTGCTTTAGGTGTAGCAGTATTTAAAACAAGAAGTCACTACTCACGTCAACATTAATCTTTCGATTAATCATTCGAAGCACAAAGCTACACAATTGGCTATCTGCGTTGTGCCTACCACGAGTATTAAATCCCACTTTTTACTTGTACAAACCTTCAGAGCTACTTGGGGAAGGTTGAACAAAGATAACTCACAGTTGAAGCTGCAAATTCTTTTAAGGACCACTGAATAAATGACAACGGTAACAAACACGTAAAGTATATTCTTGGGTATCTGAAATTAGTTCAAGTTAGAGCTCAGTATTCAGTTATCTAGATATGACCATTCGTAGATACATATATGTTGTGCATAGCACTGCCTACAACTACGCGTATGCGTTAAGTAATGTAACACTGGTTCCATTTGTAGCTTATAAAAAGGTAATGGTACATTACTGCTTCGTTCAAGCAAGGAAAACCCAAACAACAAATACAACTGTGACTAGTTTAGAAACGAACAACCACTAGTTAATACACTCACATTTGTATTTCCTGTAAAAGTAGAACGAACGAATCACATATATTCTTGCGCCAACGGAAGTAAAACTTGATATCACATCGCGTGTATTCAGTT
This sequence comes from Tachypleus tridentatus, assembly GCF_004210375.1. NCBI lineage: Eukaryota > Metazoa > Arthropoda > Merostomata > Xiphosura > Limulidae > Tachypleus > Tachypleus tridentatus. The sequence continues at coordinate 159,218,148 of NC_134831.1, forward strand.
AGTTACGTATCTAAGGATGAACAAGTTTATTTGGATTATGACGTAGCTACTAAGGCTACCTGATTCTGCCCCTAAGTTGGAGCTACTGACCAGATTTGAAGAAAGCTCTTTATTTCCATTGCTAACTATTGAGCTCTCAAACGTACTTGCCTTTCCAACCAAATGGACATGATAATTTTATGGTCAATTACACTGCTAACTTGTAAAATAATAGCCTGAGAGTTGGCGGTCAGTGTTGAAAGTTGGATGCCTTCTCTCTGTTTAGCAACTCAAAATTAGTTATCCTTATTAGCTTTGCCACTACTCAAAAGTAAAGCAACAAGTATGATGCCCCCTCGCTTGATAAGGCAGGTATGTTTAGTTAGAATGTAAATGAAACGCAAAACCCTCGATTAGTGACGTAAACACTTTAATCACCAGACTTGAAAAATTCGAAAAATAAGAATAAGAAATTATAATGACAATATTACAATTACTTGAATAATATAATAACCAGAAAAAGTAATAAATAGGATCCCTAGCTTTGATTACTTGATTATTTTCGTGACATTAACTGTTATAATTTGAGTCTATAGGTAATCGATTAATCGAGTTCATCAACCAGATCTGATATTTGTTTGAATAAGTAAAAGGAGGCAATAAAATAATGAAGCTGTAGTTTTATTTATTAAGTAGTAATATGTAGAGAAGACTACAATGAGCTTAGCAAAATTAGCTAGTTTTTGTCTCAGTATAGTGAAGGCCCGGCATGGCCAAGCGTGTTAAGGCGTTCGACTCGTAATCTGAGGGTCGCGGGTTCGAATTCTGATCGCACCAAACATGCTTGCCCTTTCAGCCGTGGGAGCGTTATAATGTGACGGTCAATCCCACTATTCGTTGGTAAAAGAGTAGTTCAAGAGTTGGCGGTGGGTGGTGATGACTAGCTGCCTTCCCTCTAGTCTTACACTGCTAACTTAGGGACGACTAGCGCAGATAGCCCTCAAGGAGCTTTGCGCGAACTTCAAAACAAACAATATGGTGCGTAAGCTGTGGTACGTGAAAGATACTGGACATTTCTTTCCATTTTAGTTTAAACAGGTGATATTTCGTATTCACTAAAAGTTTTTCAAATTTGTTGCACACGTATTTCGGCATGAGCGCAAATTTAGTTTAGATTTGCTTGTTGTTTAGCAGAAAGCTGCAGTATAGAGTATATTTTCTCTGCCCGCCACAGGTACATAAACCATAAGTATTTTGATACATATATCTTTAAATATATATATATATATATTTAGGATTAACTGTCCAAGACATATGGAACGTGACAGATGGCTATCGTGTGTATATATATGTATATAGATAACCATATACCTTCTGTTATTTCTCAAGAATAGTTTCTAGGCCCAGTTTTGGTTTTTATCTATATGAATGACTTACATTGTTTATACTTCTAAAGCCAAATTTTTCTTTGTGCTCATGATATTATTTTATCAAACTACTGACTGTATAAAAATGACCTTAAAAACCACTAGGTGGCTCTAAAGTAACAATATTTTAAAATAGTAACAAGTGTAAATGGATGTTTCCACTCGTTTAATAGCCATTTGTTTGATATTTTTACATTACGTTTCAACTTCGACTCTTGAGTTATTCTTTTATCAATTAATAGTGCATGAGACCGTCATATAATAACGCCTTTGCGACCTTCCGATTGCAAGTCGAGCGCCATAACTGGACCATGTCAGGCCTAACCTTTTAGAAAATATGTGTCAAATTGAAGCTGACAGATACAGTAACGTCAAGAAAACGTCGTTGTTTGTTTAAAGTATTAAACAATTTGAATTAATTTTATATTAATCTGGAAGTGATAAAAAAATTCTTATTATACAATATTGAATTCAAAATCAACATATATTGACTTACGACACGAAAATTAGTTATATGAATCTAGTTACAAAATGTGTAATTTTTTGTTTGCCTACAATATCTTAGTATCTTAGATTGTGAGACGCACAATCCACTTTCATTTTAAATAATTAATTTCAAACACAGTAAGCCTAGGTATATTTAACAGTCTACACTAAAAGATGAAACACAAGAAAAGTTGATTATTTCAAAATATTTGTGTTCTACAATAGACCAACGTTTAATTGGAGAGGCTGTAACAATACAATTCGGTGCTCTGTCTCTATGGTGCCCGTTGGGCAGGTTTGTGTTTAACAAAAGCGCAATATGTTTTATTGTATTGTTCATTTCGAAAATAGAAATAAATCGATGCTCTAGAAGCGTTATAAACTTTGATTCTTTCTTAATATAAGCCCCCCAGTGGCATAGCGGAATGTCTAAGGACTTACAACACTAGAAACTGGGTTTCGATACAAGTGGTGGGCAGAACACGGATATATCAATGTGTAGCTCTCTCCTTCATTCCAAACAAACAAACAACCTTTCTTAGCATACGCTTTTCATTGTTTCATTTCGATAAGAGAAGTCCTCCGACGGTACAGCAGAAAGTCTATTAATTTACAATGCTAAAATCCGAGGTTTGACTATTTGAGGTGAGCATAGCAGATAGCACACTGTGGCTTTGCTCTAAAACAAACACACACAAGTTTAACAAGGAAAAATAAATTTAATAACAAACTTACCTTGGAAATTAATACAGTAATGTTAAACTAAAGCAGTGCTTCAAATAATTCTTAAGGGTTACAGAAGTAAACTAAACACATAGAGAGACTTACGTTAGCTTAACTATCACTGAATCTGCAGCAGCTGTTTCGATGTGTGACCTAAATAAAAGTCGTTTTATTGATCTGTTAGTATAACTTGTTCAAAGGTTATGTATTTATTTTGATAATAATAATTTCAGTGTAGATAATGTTTGTCAAGAAGAGTTCCGAGCAAAGGTTACCGATAGTACAGTGCGTAGGAATATGTTAAAATCAGAGTTCAGTCATCTGAAAGAGCAAACTAAACAGTATGATAAATTTCTCTCATCTAGCGATAAATGAGTAACATCAGATTTCTACAATTATTTTGCGCAATGTACTGACATTTGAGCAGACAACTGACATTCATATTACTCCTCTTGCACGAAATATAAGTAACAGCCACATTTTCATCATCAAGTTACAGAAACGTTGAAAGCATAACTTAATGGTTGAAACCAGTTTATAGTTCTGCTCCCATTCCTGATAAATTTCAGACTACTAACTCCTTCCCCATTCATCTCATCATGGCCTTGCATCTTCAGTAGAAAAAAACAAACAAAAAGGTGCTTTATCGCTTGAAATTTTCCATAGTAATACCTGAAGTGGCTACGTATGTGGAAACACAAAGATGTTTATACACATACAAGATAAGATTTTATATCCATAGGGTTGCGACACTAAATAATTTCTCCATCCTTTCATATCTATGCTTCTTGGCCCTGAAACCTAGAGCTTACACGATAATTATCCTCTTGAGATGTTACTGTTTGGCTGCAATGGTTTTAGAAGTCAACTACAAGGCGACCAAGAAAGTAAAGTTTTTGTTTGTTTTTTTTTATTTCCCGCAAAGCTACATGAGGGCTATCTGCGCTAGCCGTCCCTAATTTAGCAGTGTAAGACTTACTAGAGAGAAGGCAGCTAGTCATCATCACCCACCGTCAACTCTTGGGCTACTCTTTTACCAACGAATAGTAGGATTGACCATACATTAAAAAGCCCACATAGCTGAAAAGGAGAGAATATTTGGTGCAACAGGGATTCGAACCCGCGACCCTCAGATTACGAGTAAAACGCCTTATCCCACCTAGTCATGCTGGGCCTGAAGGTAAAGTACTTGGCAAGTAGTGAGTTGGTTAATAGATTATGACAAATATAAAAAAAAAACACTTTAATATAAGTGGAAAGCTTAGTTATCACAACATAAAATATTCTAAAAACGAGCAATCATAAATGTAAACATAAAACAAAATTGAAAATTTTGAAACTGTTATATATATAAATATATCTCACATGCAATGTTTTTTTATAATCTCACTGTTACTATTATTTAGATTTTTAGTAATATTTTTACACAAATAACAAATGTTTAATTACAATCAACAAAATACAAAAAGGTGAAGGACTAATAAAGCTACATTTATATGAAACCATGTTTAGATAATCTCTCCTATGTAAATTATACTAGAATGTAAAATAAAACTATAAATTAATTAAAGGAAAGAAATCCTATTTGCACTAGTAACCAAAAATAACTAGCAGGAGGTGTTCAATCTAAAATCATAACCGTCCGTAACTACTATGAGATTCAGTGTTATTAATAACTTAGCTAGTTAGCTAAATGCCTTACTATTCCTGTAAGAAAATTAGACAATCTGATTTTGAAACACAAATTCTGTGTATTACCTGGAAAAGAGAAAGTTAATAACTTGCTTCATCGCCTCACAGCGACCAAGGAAACTAAAAAAAAACAATAAGTTTAAAAAAGCTTATCTTATAGTTAAAGAGATAGAAAACATGCAGTACGTCCCTCTATTATTAGTCGAGGCTCAGACGTTTGGATGTACTCGTAGCATAAACAGCAATTTGTTATGAAACTCTACTAACACGAGTATCGCAACTTCTTGTCTGTAATAACATATAGTTATAGTTATAAAGATCATACTTCAAAGTACTTCATAAGCTACTTGTTTAGAGGCCACCCTGTTCTGCGAGATATTTCTATAAATGTATTCCTTATTCTTATGAAATTTGCCGAGATCATGATTGCGTAAGATATATTTATTTATGAAATTTTCTCATTGATCCGGAAAAATTACGATTTTCACCTTGTCTTTCAAACACTTTACAAGAAGAAAGAAGGGGTAATCTTAGGCTCAAGAGAATTCGCTCATTTTGAGCACTGTCGTTCACTGAAGTGTTGTTCCGAAAGACGAGAGAAGGAACTTCATAAAATATAGTAAATAATAAATAAAAACGTTTTCTAGTTTCTGAGTTTTTAACATTTTGAGCAAACGTCCTTCTTCACTGCCTCATGAAGGGAGTCTGATCGAAACGTTATGTTTGAGCTGAATTAAAGCTGGACACTTATAAAACATTCACGGTTCACTTACTTTAGAATAAAAACTAACAAGTACAGTGAAACATAACTTAGGTCATTAACATGGTTGTAATTTCTATCTGCGCATCCTCAACGACATTCTAAACTGTTTGTTTTAGTTAAGCGTAAAGTTACATTACACTTCTCACCGAAATATCGAAGCCCGGTTTCTAGCGGGGTAGGTCCAGGTACACATAGATGATGCTGTATTACTGGAGGATGGCAAAATTATAAAAGTAATTAAGAACTCATTTAAGTATATTTTGATCATAAAGCCAAATAAAACTGCCTTTACACTCCAGGTAATTAAAAACAACTCTTATTTTAACCAACGTTTTATTGTAAAACCGTAATGGCATTGAATCCGCAATATTTTTTTTTTCTAACCGTTTTATCAAAATGCTTAAATCCCTCTAGCACACAATATGAATTCTTATTGCTTTCTGTGTTTTTGTTTTTTATCTCACTCAAGGCTAGTGCAGATAGTTCTCGTGTAGCCTTGAATAGTGGGATTGGCCGTGTAACAGATTTATTGTTATACATTTATTTTAATGCCAACGCTTATTTCTGTATAGTTTTCTTTTTTGCATGTGACGTATATTCTTAATCCTGTAATGCACAAGTCCTGTCTGTCTTCGAAATTTGTAGAAGGTTCTTGAACACGAGAATTAACAACATACTAGGTGTGTAAGTAATACTAGTGATTGACAGTATTGTTGCCAAGCGAATTTTGATAGATGTTCTAGAGTCTTACGCTCAAAGACTATTATTATTATTATTGTACAGCTATAGCTTAGGAAGCTATAATTGTAATTAACGCCTACTAATTGGAAAACTATAGAACCAGGAACGTTTATAGATTTCAAACGTTACAAACCGTTTAACTTCAGTGAATTTCTTCGGACGTTTTTATTCCTACGAGGGAATTAGAAATCTTCACCGGAGGAAGTAAGCTTGTAAGGGTGTGACGTCAACCGACCTAACCAGCAAAAGCGAGATATGATAATGTCAACTCAGAATTAATTTGCTCGTCGTGAACCGGGATCGTGTATAAAATATTCAGTTCAAGACCCGATATAAGAATCAGTACTGTATGTAATTTTGTAAAACTTTTATATATGAACCATCATTTGTAATAACTACTAGTGATAATCGCTATTATAAATTGCATAGCTTTTATGGTTTGTATAGTAAATATATATTTATGTTAAAAACAAATTTGTGTACATCAGTCTTGTTGAAAAATGTCATAAATTTGATACATATTAACTTCAATTTCACACTTTCGGTTATTTGATATTATAATACGTAATATAATAATTCGGAAAATCGTCCGAAATAAATTATAATTCATTATAACGTTCCCCTGGCATATTTGATGTGAAAAGGATTCAAACCCGCGACCCTCAGATTACGAGCCAAGCGCTCTAACTATTTAGCCATGCTGGGCCGTTTGTTTTACTTTAACGTTTTGCGAAAGAAACTTATCAACAAGAATTTTTTTTTTTTTAGATTATTTCCAGTTGCAGAATCTTTGTTAAGAAATTACGGTTGAGAAAGCCGTTAAACTGTTTTGGAGATTTAGAGACAAAAACTTCTTGTTTTGTTTCTTTATGACAAAGCTACCGAGGTTATCTGCTGTCGTCCCTGGTTTTGAACTAAGGGAAAGCAGCCGGCCATTAGCACCTCTCGTCAACAACTGGGCTACTTTTAGCCAATGGAAATTGTAATTAGTATTAACATTACAACTTCCCCGTGACTGAACGGGTGAGCAAGTTAGAAGATGCGTTTTTACCTTTCGAACCACAGACTTAATTAATATTTTGGAACATTTACTTTTGAGTAAGACAGACTTCATCTTTCCTTTACGATTACTTGAACTTCATCAATAGATGTATTGTATATTTATTATAAATATATTAACCTCCTTCGTAGCCATTTTAACCACAAGTTCTGTAACTACTCATAAACAGTGGTGTAGTGGAAACGTACGAGATCATTTTAAACCATAGATAGGAGTCGGAAAGTGAGGTTCAGGGTTGGCATTTATATATTTCTTCTGGTATTTAATGGTGGGTAATTTTTTTTTTTTAGTATAAGGCGTGATTTTTTTCTGTTGTACTTTATCTGAGATTAAGAACATAAAATTTCTCTGTTGTACTTTATATGATGTTAAGCATGCGAAGTTTTTATGGAGTATTTGGGTGAGATTAAAAACTTGAAGTTTCTATGTACGATTTGGACTTCGATTAAGGATAAAAAGTGGTTGTTCTGTAAGACTTGGACTGGAATAACGATTAAAGTTTATCTGTATGAGTGTCTTTGTAGAATTTTATTTGGTTAACAATATAAAATTTCTTTCTAGGGATTGGATTGGATTAAGTGCGTATATTTCCTCTATAGAATTGGGATTATAGAGGATTTGGAACGAGTTAAAGGCGTGAAGTATTTGTATCAGACATAGACTGAACTAATGACGTGGCACTTCTCTGTAGGCTCTGTACTGGAATTATGAATTTGGAGCTTTTTTATAGGAATTGTAATAAGTTTAAGTGCGTAAAGTTTATCTGTTGGACTTTAAGAAGCATTAATGTTTAAATGTTTATCCGCAGACTGCATAAGTCAACATAAGTAATGAAGTTTAAACTGCAGTAATAGTAAGTGTAAACGAAACGTAAAACCTTTTAGATTTCTTTTTCATATTTTAATGTTCCGAGATTGCAAAAATAATGATTTTTTAGCCAATCCTCAAATTCACAGTTTTTCTTATATCTTGCATTACCACTTGAATTCGAGTATTACATCAGATGTTAAGTGATCCAACACTCGTTGTAAATATGCGAATATTTTAGATTACGTTAAAGTGCATCTTCGAAAACTCAAAAAATCCGTCTGAGATCCAAATGTTTTTTGTAGTTTCATGAGGAGTCTCAACCGTCATGTGACCATGAAATTTGATATAAATACGATTAAATTGTACAAAGTTATTGAACTAAAACCGCGAAAATTCCCTATCTCCTCATTATGGAAAATTCTTCAGAGTGTTCTAAGACCCAGATTTGGATCCGAATTAAGTTTGTGGAGAACTATTCCATACTAACCATCGTGTATAAAACTTCCATGTAATTTTTTTCTTTTCTTTTTGAGATACACGCATGGATAGACAGACAGACAGGAAAGAAACCAATTACAATATCCTCGTTTCAGGAAGGTAACGATTGTAAATATCTCTAAACGGAAATGAAAAACAAAAGGGAAACTTAAGTTTACTTATACAAACAAACGCGTATACACGTTACACTTTGTCTTGTTTTAAATTTCGCACAAAGCTACTCGATGGCTATCTGCGCTAGCTGTCCCTAATTTAGCAGTGTAAGACTAGAGGGAAGGCAGCTAGTCATTACCACCCACCGCCAACTCTTGGGCTACTCTTTTACCAACGAATAGTGGAATTGACCGTCACATTATAACGCCCCCATAGCTAAAAGGGCGAGCATGTTTGGCGCGACAGGAATGCGAACTCGCGACCCTCGGATTACGAGTCGCACGCCTTAACCCACATGGCCATGCCGGGCCTACACTTTATCGTCAATGGCACTGTCAGCCGTAACAACTACCGGATTATAGGTAATTCACGTTTAAAATTGTTTGTAAAACGGTTCTAATCTGTTTTGAGTTAAATTATAAAAGTGTTAAAGCTCCAAGTTTATCGTGGTTAATGTACGTATACGTGACGCGTGTTTTCTTACCATTAGTGATAATGTACATATTTTTAATATAACGTCACGTTTGCCAAATGAACATGGTATTTCTCAAAATCAATTTAAATAATATTATTGATTTTAACACTTTAAGTTAGTTCTTGTGATGGTATCAACATTTAATTTACGTATAAGAATATCCGTTTTGATGTTTTAAACCAAATCAGCAACAATAACGCTTCAACAGTTGAAAGTGAGGAGCATGCTCAGAAGTATACAGTGGTTCAATTCTTCGAATTCAAACAACAGGGCGTTAACCAATAAACTAAGCCTGGCCCATGTTCACATTATCATGCAACTTAACAATAATGCTTTCGTAAAAAAAAATAAATAAACTGGATTTTATTACCCTATGGGAAAAAAAAACATATTATTTTTGTTTCCCGTTCAAATTGGTGATATCAGCGCTCATCAACTGTAGCTGTCTGATTGGGCAATCATGATATCGTTGCATTAATACACTGCAAAAGTTAACATGAAACATGTTATATACACTTGTCAGAGTCTAGATTGTTTTTCTCAAAGTGGTTCCCCATATTCATTCATTTTCTACAGTTTGCGACTATCCTATTTTTAGCTCATTCTTGATGCGTAATTGGGCAGTCTTTAACCACGTGACTATAACGGTCGATAAGAGGAATTATCACGACACTGAGAAGAGTTTGATTAAAGCCTATTGTTTAAAAGCTATACCACTCAAAATGTCCATTTTATTCTGTTTATGTCGTACTTGCCACCTACTAATAAAAAACACCTGATGCTACTAATAGTGGGCGGACACTGAAAAATTAACATGATCATTCATAGGATTTAATTAACTTATATATAGAGAATGAAAAGGAAAAAAATCCCGTTTTTTATTTCTATTTTAATAATATCCATTGCGCATGTGACTCTAGGCCTGTCTTAATTCAGGAAGGTTATTGGATACATTCTTTAAAATACATTATTATTTCAAAGGGAATATCCCTTGATTTTTTTGTCGTAATCAGGATAAACATTATGAAAAATAATTAGAAACATGACTATCTACTTTCAGTTAGATGACTCAACTATCAAACACAAAATTAACACTAACTAGGTAAGTAACAATAACATAGTCCTAATATGGCAGCTCAAGACAAAGGATCGAACTTAAACTTCATATAAGAAATAGTACTTTTTAAATAAAACGAATAGATTACCTTTACTAACTTTCCATAATAATCATAAGCAGCCAACACATTACCTAAAATATCTTGCTTCAACACGGATCATTTACGAGAATCGTATTACAAGAAGGGTGTAATTTGGACGATTGTCTCGCTTATGTCATTTGCATCTACATTACTCCTGAAGGAATGAAATGGTGAGTACTCGTGTAAAGAGTTTGAAGTCATTTGGTTTTTCCAGTTTTCATTATAAAAATATATTTTAGTAGGTGAAACACGAGAGCAACACAACGTTTTTGTTGAAAAGATTTAAAAATATAGTATTAGTTACCGAATATTCTTTCTCCATAATAATAATACTCGTTCTTCGTCAGAGCCTATCAAATCGATATGTATTTCTACTGTTATACCCGAAAGTGTGTTTTCTAGATAAAAACTGAATGTTCCAAGCGATGTTTCTATTATTATTGTCGCTAGATGTCTCTTAGTAATTGGTGTTTTCAATGTGAATAGCACCTTATGCAATGCTTAGGCTGAACTGATTGCTCAAAACCCTCGAGGTGTAGATTAACAGTACTTAATTTTGGACGGTCATCCAGAGGGAGAATAACAGTCAGCATCCAATGCCTCCTACATGAAACACTTTTTAACCAATCAGCGGAATTTTTAAAATGCAAAGCGTATTCAGCGGTATGTTAAGGAATCGAATCTTGGACCTTTCGAAACGAAGCTTGACACCAGAACACGATTGACTCCAATACTAGAAAAGACAATTATGCAACATATTGCAGATGTTTCTGCAAGTTAAACTTAGGTGGGTCTTTATTAGCCTAACTTCTCCGACAAATATAAAGCTGCGAAACTAGAGAAATCGTCTATTCCAAAAATATTAGTGACTTCAACATCAGGACCAGCTGCATTTGCCAAAATATTAGGCTTGTCTTCCAGTTTCTCACAATAATTCGCACACACCCAAAAGGACTATGATTCGTCCTTTCCAAAATAACGCATTGATATTATATTCACAGCTGAAACTGAACCAAGTTTTCGAATAAAGTAATTCATTGTATTCATACATTTTTTTCAGAACCATAAGCTCAGCTAATGTTTGCTCTAGCCTCAGTTATACTGTTTTTACAGTAAACAAGCTCGTATACTGTTTTTATTACAGTACACAAACTCATTTACTGTTTTTATTACAGTGTACACATTCATTTATTGTATTTATTACACTACTCAGACTCGTTTGCTGTGTTTTTATTGCAATACAAAACACGATTACTGTTTTTATCGCAGTACTAAAATTCTTTTTTATTTTTTTAATTGAGAATTGAAGCATGTTTTCACTGGATAAACAACAGTTCTTGATTAATAAGGTTAATTGTACTTCAATAACTTAATGATTATTAAGTATTTGTAGTTCAATGAAGTTATTAGGTGTCTAATCTAATAATGTTATTTCTTGTTGGTTTTTAAGCACAAGTCTACAGCATGGACCATCTGACATAGTCAGTGACTATCACAGGTATAGAAATCCAACTGTTAGTGTTACACGTCTGCACGCTTACCACTCAGACACTGGAGGGCTTTATCTAATAGCGAAAACATTTAGCATTTTGTAATGCAATCGCCGTGGTTTACTACTCGCAATTATATTATCGAATTTGTGAAAGAGTTCTGTGTCACCCTCAAAAACATTTATACTTCTAAAAAAAACTAATATTAATTTATGATCAGAATAGGCTACCTAACAAAGAGAAACTAATATTAATTTATGATCAGAAAAATCCACCTAACAGAGAAAAACTAATATTAAGTTATGATCAGAGAAGGCTACCTAACAGAAAGAAACTAATATTAATTTATGATCAGAATAGACCACCTAAATGAGAAAAACTAAAAATCAACCCAATATTGTATTTAACTCATTGAATGTATTGTTGTTGCTTATAAATATTAGAATGCGTTTTTTAATTAGTCAGCTACCCTCGCTAGTAGAGAGGTTGTCAGCGGTAATCTCATAGAAACCAATGAAACAAAAGGATATTTAAAAAAATTTTAAATTATGTATTTGAATTTTTTAAAACTTATTCAGTACACTAATAAATAAATGTATCAGAAAAAATGAATAAATATATCATTTATACACTGTATGTTTATGAAAACTAAATAAAGAAAACAAAAAAAAAACAATTTTTATTAATTTAGAAATAGCTGCCAGTTTTGTACAAATTAGAAAAAACTACAATGATCTAAAAGTTTTCTTAAACTTCATTGTAACATTTATTTTGATCTGGGAATGTAATGGAAATTTTCATAATTTCTTTCACTGTGTTGTCATCTATTTTTCGAAAGTATTACTACTTCTCAAAGGTCATTTTTATATTTTTAATCGTTCTATGGAACGACGAAATTACAAGACGTGAGTATTTTTCTAAGTTACAAAAAATGTACGTTAGTATGCAAATTGTAACAACAACTTACTTTTTTGATGTTTTGGAAATTAAAAGTGGAAAAAATTAATGATAGTGAAACAACTCGTAAATCAGAAGAATGTTTAGTGAATTATATATGAAATTATAGTGATGTAAGATATTCTATAGTTCTTTTAATATAACATCCAAATTCACTGAACTTAATTTATGAGTAAATTGGTAACAATGACTAAGCTATATAGTAACACAAGTCTGCAATGGCTTTACATGTTTTACAGTTATCTATGTACGATGAATCCCAAAATAGCATTCATTTTTCACCATCACGTACAGATTTTTCACAAAATGTCATATGTACTTTTACATAAATGAATCATTTTCAAATATTTTAAACTCTAGGCTTCAGGCTAAGAACTACCTATCTTCAGAGACACCATATTACTGAATCGAAAAAAAATTGAATGTGAATGTTTGGTTGACATAAAGAAAAACCTATTACCTCCACTTCACATAAAGCTGTGCTTGATGAAGCAGTTTTTAAAGGACTTAGACAAAGATGACGACCGTTTCAAGTACCCAGGAAGTTCAGGAGCGAAAGTTAAACAAGGAATTTTTGTTAAGCCTCAAATTAGGAAATTGACATCTGATGAACAGTTCTAAAGGGCAGTGGGGAAAGTTAAAAAGGAAACGTGGATCGTCTTTAAAGATGTTGTTGAGACTTTTCTTAGGAAACAAGAAGGACGCAAATTTAAAAAAAAAATATATTGTCAATAACATGCTCGATAAATTCAAAAAGTTTAGATGTAAAATGAGCTTGAAAGTTTATTTTTTACACTCGCATATTGACTACTTTCCTGCAAATCCTGTTGTCGTCTCACAAAAAACAATGGGATAAGTTTCATCAAGAAATTAGCGAACTGGAGAGGAGGTATCAGAGAAGGTGAAACATATGTGTGATGGCTGATTACATTAAAACGAGGTTCTTCAGACGCAATACATAAAATACAGATCACAACACGTAGTTTTGAGACTAATAGACGTAGATTTCACAAGAAAAATCAAGATGAATGAGGATGCAAATTCGATTGGCATTAGTATTCTTCCATCTTCTTCCGATTGTTTGTATATTTCTTAACAAATATGATAAAAAATGTTCGTTGTAGTAAAAGAAATAATAATCTGATCGAAGTAAAAATTATATTCCCGATTTATAGAGAAAATAAACTTTTACTTGATAAAAAATGAACATTTCTTTCAAAACTGCATAAATGAATTACAGAAGATCTGTTGTTAAAATTTGAACAAATTCTTATAAAGTTTAAATTCGCAGGCTTATGTATTTGTGATCAGGTTAGACTTACAATGCTCAGAAAATAATTGTTTATTTACTAAATTTAATAAAATATTTTTTATCAACACATTAAAATTTTCAATTTAATTAAGTTATCAAACTATTTTGTCAATTCATTATCAGGTGGTGGCCTAGACTAATAGATGATGTTTGTTTGTTTTTTGAATTTTTCACAAAGCTATTCAAGGGCTATCTATGCTAGCCGTCCCTAATTTAGTAGTGTAAGACTAGCGGGAAGGCAGCTAGTCATCACCACCCACCGCTAACTCTTGGGCTACTCTTTTACCAACGAATAGTGGGATTGACTGTCACATTATAACACCCTCACGGTTGAAAGGGCGAGTATGTTTGGTGCGACGGTGATCCAAACCCGCGACCCTCAGATTACGAGTCGCACGCCTTAACACGCTTGGCCATGCCGGGCCAGCTAATAAATGATTATCTATTGCCTGAGTTTGAAGATATCTATAAAACAATACAATGAGTTATTTTTACTCACCACGAGTATCAAAACTTGGTTTCTTGCATTGCAACTCCACAGACACACCGCTCTGTCACTGATGGAGGAGCGGTGCAAGAGTTTCAAATCTCGTGATTAAAATTATTTGATATTAAGCTCAAAGTTACACAAGGAGCTTGCTATGCTTTCCAATCGTGAGTATGCAAATTAAATTTTTACCGTTAAAAGCTGTCAGATTTATCGTTGATTAAATAAAACAGCTTATTTCATAGAAAAACAATTTATTAACTTTATCATCACGTAGAACATGATGCAACATACTTGTTACACGCTTTAACTTTTCAATGAGTGCTGATATGCGTGACCTGTGAGATCGAGGATTCATGGTATGTGTGCTGTTTCTGTAAAAATCACTCTCCAAAATTTGGTGCCGTCGGTGCGCTATAAGAATAACGATTAATTTCCACTACTAGGGTCACATAAGAGCAGCTCAAGAGTTTGCACTGAGTGTTGTTATTATTGTCTAGCCAACTTTCCTCTTGTCTATCAGATAGCCCTTGAGTAGCTTTGCGTGAATATCTAAAACAACAAACCCACTCACAGTGAGGCAAAGAAAAATCTCGCATACCCTAGTACCAATAACACACCTATTGAACCGACAATATGAGTGAAGCAGCATTATTTTCAGAGACAAGTCGCTTTCACACCACAGTTTAACGATGAGTGTATACTCATTCATACAGAATGCAAAACCAGTTTCAACTCCTTTTTATATAGGGATGTGACACACACACCTATGGTTGTGGTAGAAATATACGGTCTTAATGCCGTACAGGACATATTTGTGCTTCCAATTGTTGGTAGAATTAAACCTAATGGATAATAATGCCACTTCCATCGAACTAAACTTGTCATCACATGACTTCAGGAAGAAAATGGAATTTACCTCTGTCTGCCACTAAAAATGTCTGAAAAGACATTTTGGAGGGATACCAGAAAATCTTATTAACATTGATTTTAATAAAGTATTTATGTAATATGACACAGTGTTGCCATCTTGTTAACAGCGAATTATAAAATTTAATAAACTTACGCCTTACACAAAAGCAGCTTCAAAGAATCTTACTAAAAAAACATGAAAAAGTCGTATTACTGATACTTTGCAACAAAATTCTTGTTCTCAGATGTTTGTTAAATTTTACCCAAAACTCACTATACAAAGTCTACTTTCGAAAAAGCTTTTACTTCTTCTTTGTATCTCAGGACAAACAATTAATACTTATGTATAGAGATATATAAGTAAGGATTGTGTTAACAAACCTGACGGTGACATAAGAAGGTCGAAATGTTGTTCTCTGCTTTATCAGCAAAAGTATCAATACCCATAGATAGATTTTACTTCTTTTCGTTATATCCAAGCTGATATTCGGATATTTTTAAACATGTTCATTCCTTAATTAAACAGGTTTCGGTTCATTCAGATAAGAAAATTAATCCTTTGGAATAAATTTAAATGAATTTACCAGAAAGATAGTGAAGAGTGTGGTATCACACATACTCAATAAGATAGTCGGCTTTTAATTAGTATACATTTATAAGCTAGGAAAAATAACAATACATTAAGAAATAAAATAATCTGCAACGGAAATTTTCTGAAGTATAAGACACTGAACAGCATTTTGTAAGGGGGGTTTGTAAAACGGTACACGTTTCTGTGTCAAATCTTCCACTAGCTTAAAGAGACATACGATCACACACCTAGGCCTTTATTATTTAATAAGCTGTGCCAACAGATGGCAATCAAAATTGCTACAGTTACAGTCCTTTGACTATCATATAAATCTTAGCTTCTTTTTATTTTAATAATATCATTTTAATAGTTTTGTGCCAGCTGTTTACAACTTTAACTAACTTTTTGTGTACGAAACTAAATATTTAAAAATGATATAGTTTCTCTTAAACAAAGGCCGAGTTATTCGTTCGTTTTCTTGTGAGTCCATTTTAGTTTTGAATTTAACATTTTCATACACAAGTTATTTTGATATTATAACAAAAATAAAAGACACTTGGGTGAAATAAAATAACAAAAAAATGTTTTAATTTACGTCAAAATCGCGCTTCAATGGAGCTTGAGCGAGTATTAATATTTGAAATAAGATGGATAAGTACAAATTGATTATCAAAGTTAAGAAAAAACGTAATTGAGTTCGGCAGTTCATATCGACAGCAAGCCTCCCGTATCACAGCGATAAGTCTAAAAGCTTATAACGCTAAAAATCAGGTTTTGATACCCGTAGTGAACACAATCCAGATAATCAACTTTTTTGACTTGTGCTTAATAACAACTAAATAATTTATTATCACCAAAAATAAATGAATAATTTTCATGTTTTATATTAAGTGGAACAAAAGCATTTGTAACGCCACATTCTTTAGTGCTTTTTACTTCTGTTTTTCTTTCTTAATTTCGCGCAAAGCTATACGAGGGGTATCTGCATTAGTCTTCCCTAATTTAGCTGTGTAAGACTAAAGGGAAAAAAGTTGGTCGTCACCACCCACTGCCAACTTTCAGGCTACTCTTTTACCAACGAATAATAGGATTTACCGTTACATTATAACGTCTCCACGGCTGAAAGGGCAAGCATGTTTCGTGTGATGGTGATTCGAATCCGCGCTCCTCAAATTACGAATCGAGCGACTTTACAGCCTGGCTATACCAAGCCTTTTTTGCTTTATCTGGAGTATAGGTAATATTTAGGGCTTAAAACTCTAAAATTGAAGACTTGATCCCTGCACTAGGCACAGCATAGTCAATCCGATCTACAACAGATTAACTATGTTATGCTTTCCTTTCAAGCATCTGCGTTTGAAATTAAAACAAAGAGCACTAACTGAAAAAAGAAAACACACAACAAGAACAAAAAACACAATTTAAAAAAACTGTCTAAAACTAAGAACTTACTTTTCGCAACTTTGCTACAACATAAAAGCCTAGAAATATAGGTATCGAAAAGCTGTCAATTTTTATTTTAAGTAGCTAACACTGCTATTCCTGCGTCATGATAGTTTGTTTTGTTTTGAATTGTACGCAAATATACTCGAGGGCAATCTGAGCTGGAGGGAAGACATCTAGTTAACACTACCCACCCCCAACACGTGAGCTACTTTTTAATCAATGAATAATAGAATTGAGCGTCACATTATACCGTGCACAGCTGAAAGGGTGAGCATGTTGGAGTGCCATAGCCACCAAGTCATGACTAGAATGGGGAGCGTTATTTCATTGCATCATTTTCTTTCCGTTTAAAAGCATTATTTTTATTTTTATTAAAGGAGGACCAAAATTTTAATTCAGTGTCGTTTGTTAATAAGCACAAAGCTGCACAAAGAAATATCTGTACTCTGCTCATGATGGGTCTCGAAACCCGGTTTCTTGCAATATAAGCCCCCAGACATTCCGCTGTGCCACGGGGGGTGCAGTTCAATACCATGAGCTCCTGACTTTGTTGAAAAGTGGAAGGAGGCTACGTAATTCTAGCATAGTCGTAGATAATAGCGTTTGTGCATCTACATATACACACACATATACAATGACTGGATAAACGTGGGGGTGGGATCTGTGTGACAAGCATCTGAGGGCAATGAAAGAATTTTCTCTTACAAAACTTGTTCTCAAGCAACCATATATTCTTCTCAGTAGCCTGAAGTATTGAAATTACAAGCTGATTGGATAATTTTAAAATATGAATCACAGAGGCAGTTGCTAATTGGATAACTAAAAACCATTTTTCAATAATATTAAGTTACTAATTAATTTCTTCAAACGCACCATGCTTGCATTAACAATTATCACTTTCTAATGACATCGGCTTAAAAGATAATTAACATAAAGTTTAATTTTAACAATAATATAATAATCGAACTAATTAACTCTAAGTTATATTTAATCTTTTAATCAAGTTTCGTTAAGGCAGGTGTGACAAGCATCACAACATGTGGCTTTGTCAGTTTTAAATAAAACATTTGAAATATTTTATCAAATTATAGATGTTAAATTTCCTTACTTGCCAGATCTCTTATAAGTATAAAGTCAAAATTATGTGTAATAGATAATACACTTGTTGTTTCCTGGCAGGTCAGCAGTAACTCTATGGACTTACAATGTTACCTTCTTGGATTCTATTCCCACGGTAAATCGAATACAAAGACCCTATTATTTAGCTTTTCACTGAAAAGCCAATATTAACTTATTTACAATTATACTTATCATAGGTCATTCATGTTAGGCCTATTAAATTATTAATCTAGGCCCTCAGGAATTTTCAGTAACTAGAAGAATGTATATTAATAATATTTCAACAGTGCCATGACCTGTTGATTAAGAAACTTTACTCACAATATGAGGTTTGAGGATTCGAATCCCCGTCCCACCGAACATACTCGCTCTTTCAGCTGGTGGGACGTTATAACGCTATAGTCATTCCCACTATTTGTTGGAAAAAGAGTAACCAAAAGTTGGAGGTAGGTGGTATTGATTAGCTGCTCTCCCTGTAGTCTGTTACTATTAGCTTTGTGACAGCTAGCTTAGAGAGCTCCCAAGTAGCTTTCCAAGATTTTTAATACAAACTAAACCAATCTAACAATAGCATTATTAGATAGCGCCATCTAGAGGCACTAATCTATCTAATAGCTGAAACGCTGTTATTTGTTCTGACTACCTAATGTTTCAATTCATTATTTACACTCGGTAGGAAGATAAACAAACAAAGATGCAAGTGGTAACGTCACAATTAACATTCATTCCTACAGTATAATTTTGATTTAAATAAGGAGCAAAGCTACACAAAGTATATATTTGCTAACCGTCTCAAATTTAGAAGTGATAGAGTAGAAGGAAAGCATCATCACCCACCACCAACAGTTAGACTGATCTTGAATAAACGAATAGTGAAATTGATCCTTATATCCTAACGCCTTCACAGATGACAGGACAAGCATGTTCAATGACGGAGATGCGAACTTGCAACCCTTAGATTACCAGGCAAGCGTCCTAACCACCAAGCCATATCCCATCAAACACACATTATATGCGATATACGCGTCACTATGGAGCATGATAACCTGTTTATACATGCTGGTTAAAGAAACTGCATTATGTTGTGTAATCCAACAGAATTAATTATATTTTGTTACGTTAGATTAACGTTATCATTAGTGTGGCTTTGTGGCCTTTTTTTGGGGTCACTGTTTAGCCTAGCAGGCTATGTAAATACACCGATATTAGTGCAATGTATATGGTTGACGTTTTCATAAAGAAAGTGTATGTTTTAGCTTAATTCTAACTACTACACACGGTATTGTGTACTAATCTGTGGTAGCCGAAATTTCTGATGAAAAATTGAGGGATGGATAAAGTGGGTTCCATTGGTCATTTGCTGTTATTTTAAAAGGATGATATAAAGATTCACTTTTCTGGCCCACAGGAGTATGTGACAGGGCACAGTAGTAAGCAATTAGTTTTCATGTCTTTAAAATAGTATTTTTATCATTTTATTATTATCAATATTTCATATCTATGAGGACCTGGCATGGGTCTAAACAGTGTGATAGAACAGTGAACCCTAAAGTTCATGGCTCATATTCCGTTCCATTAAAAATGCACTTAGCACTTTGGGTGTCATTGGCGGGTTAGAAAATAGCAATCAACCTACCTCCTCCCATTCAGTCAGGTGAGAATGTTTTTAGGAACTGGCGGAAGCTGTTGTTGAATAGTTGTCTTCCTTCTAAGAGTTCAAATCAAGGTCGGATATGTTCATATAACACTTCATGTTGCGTGTAGAATCTGAAACAAACGAACAATAGACAGCTATGAATATTATCTGGCTGAGCTTCATGTAATATAAGACTGACAACTGCCGAAAATCTCGTTAACAGTACTGACGCTTGAGTGCGTTCTAAGCATTATAAATTTGGTTTTATAAATTATATTCAGTTTTCATACATATAGTTAGCTGTTATCTGAAGTTATAGATAACAAAGCCACACTAATAAATAAATAAATTCCATTACTTGTGAAGATTAGAGATTAAGGTTTTAAACATTTTTCCCATATGTTTTTATGTTAAGAAAAAGCTTCAATTAAAAAAAATCATTTTCCACACGGTCTTTGAGTACAATTTTTTTTTTATAACAAGTGGGTGTTTTTCTTATGGCAAAGTCACATCTGGTTATCTGCTGTGTCCAACAAGGAAAATCGAAATTCTGATTTTAACGTTGTAAATGTATAGATTTATTGCTGTTCCAGAGAGGAACTTCCGAAACAAACTTCAATGACCAAAAGTATCTCCAACAACGAAGGTAGCCAAATGATGAAACAGTACATTGTCATTTTCATAATAGATAGCGGGTTGGTTATAGCGTTTATTGGTTGCTATTTTATACCTACGTTCGCAGCTTGCTTGGTCAGAAGTTAATACCAATATTCAATTTTTAATAAAGGCTTCATATTTATCGAAGATCTAAGTAGTGTTTAACTTTTTTTAGTCAGAACTTTATGTACTTCAACCGTAAGCGGTTCCTTATCTTCTACTTCGTCCTCACGACACTTAAACGCCATATACAAACATCTAAACATAGTCGTTATTAAATCCTTGCTTTCAAACTAATCCAGGTTCCTTGTAACTTTATTAGACGCTATGTTTTAGATAACTCAATAACTATAGTTTTGGTGTGAAGGGAAGGACGTTATTATAGCCATCTATAGTATGTTTTCTTCTGATCTGGTTGTAACAGGAACCAGTGACTGCTGTTGAGTTATCAAACACTGTGTAAAATACGCCATAAACAAGGGAGAAAGACTTTCCATCAACAAATCGAAGAAAAATACACTTGAACAGAAAGGTTTTCATAAACTGTTGCATTAATTTTGTCCACTCCACTTCCAATCACCATAATGCCTTTTTAAATATTATGAATTACTGTTACCTCCTAAGGAATTGTCTTTGATTTAGTTGTTTTTTTTAGGATTTAAGCATTGCAACATAAACATTTGATCAAATATGAAATCATGTAATATAGGGGAAAGGAATCCAAACAGGACCAAAAGGGGATATGTTTATTTTATATTTCTTCTGTGGTTTCTGTTTTCACTTGAAGATACAAACTCTATACATGTACACATTCAATGCTTCTCAAATACACTCAAATAAAGTGACTTTTGAATATACTTGTCAGATGAAGTGATTGTCAAATATACTAATAAGATAAAGTGGCTCTGGAAGATACTGTCATATAAAGTGACTCTTAAAGATAGTTGTCAGATATAGTGACTTTCAAATCTACTGTTGACATAAAGTGATTTTATCTGTTCAAATAAAGTCAGATTAAAGTGACTCTCAAATATAATTGTCAGATAAAGTGACTCTTGAAGTTGGTTGTCAGACAAAGTAACAGATATGATTAATTATAATCATGCTTCGTTATCTTGAAAAAGGCACTCACACTATAACAACTGTTGTTTTATCAAATAGCTTATGTAAATAGTGTTCCAACCACGACTATATTTGTTATATCCCAACAGCCCTGACGAGCAATGTATTGAGAGAAACCCGATCCCGACAATGGATAGAGTGGGGTTGAAATGCTATTCTTACACACTCTTCTAATTGTTGAAAATTTCTAAAGGACTAGATTACGAATGTAGTGTTAAAATATAATAAACCAAATATTAATGTCTTATAAAAGTTAAATTAATTAGATGTTTCTCACTCAACATATCCAGAAAAATAAACCAAGTAAGCGTTTCAACGAAGCAACGAGACACAAACCATGATTCACAGTTCGTCATGCTAACCAAAAGATCAAGCACAGCATATATATATATATAAACACACACACACATAGTATGCATTCCCTATCAAAAGTGTGGTTTCATACTTACAGTATCATTATGAAATATTAAACGATAACATTTTTAAGACGTCATATTTTATGGAAGTACAGATTTAAATATGACTATGTCTATATCTATAAGGTAACTAATTTCTATACTAACAGCACCTTGTACGATACATTGGCTAAACGGCCGGGTCAAAGACTCCTTAAATCGAAACACAACTGCGATTATTTTAGAGCTGTTAATCCGAGGAGAGATAACCAGCCATCAGCACTGGCTGTCTTAACCACTGTTCTCTGTCTAATAACCAGTACTGACTGTTACAATTATAGTACCCCTAAAGCTGGAAGCGCGGAACGTGTTTTGTCATATATCACGACTCGAACATTTGATCTTTCAATCTGCACTTTGGCACACGATAAAGGCTATACCCGGCTCATAACTGAAAAGTCAGGGAAATGGTTTGTATGTTTGTTTGAAGTTAAGGATAAAGCTATGCAAAGGGATATCGGAAACCGGTTTCTGGAGTTGTAAGTCCATAGACATACCGTTATGTCACTGGAGGAACTGGGGCCAACGAACTGATAGCAATGAGTACTATTAGTAATACGATAGGCCGTACTTGTTTAGAAAAAAACTTTAATATTTCAAAAGGAAAGAGAGAGAAACTCGCTAGGATCTAACATTTGTACATGAACGTCAGATGAAAATGACTCAGGTGTCAGCTTACGAAACGTGTGAAGCTGTTTATTTTATTTTTTAGCTACTCAATGGGCAATCTGTGCTCTTTCCACTGCGAAGAATCGAACCCTGTAGTTTAGCGTTGTAAATCTGTAAATTTACTACTGAAACACAAGAGAAGACGTGTGAAGCTGATAGAATAATTAGGAATTGAAGCGTTTGATTAAATCTGCTACATATTACTATATATCAAACATTTACATTTGGTTTGTACTAACCGCTTCCGGAACAGTTTCCCACGTGGTATTAGTACGAATAAGATTTACATTAATATTTCTCACTATCTGCACTGTTTAACTAAGCCTTGTATTACGTACTGAAGCACAATTTACGTTACATAGCTACACTCGCTCGCTTCTTCTTTATAGGTATTGAGGTATGTTGAATTTTAAATACCCAGGACAGTCAAGTGCATAAGACTTCTTCCTCCATCCCTAACTTTCATGTCGGCTACTACTATGTTGTTGGCCAGAGTAACTCACAGTTCTCCGGCCCTTTTCAGGGCAATGTCCATGTATTGTCTTGATTTGCCCCTTTTTTATTTATGTTTTATGTTTTACTTTTTCCCATTATTACTTTTATGTTTTCCTTGTATATATATTTAACGGAAAAAGATAAAGAAGGAAAAATAATAATAATAATAATACACATAATAAAGTATGAATATTATACTTGTTTTAAGCTTCTAGTGCATGGTGGCCATCTTGATCCCTAATTCTTAGTACTATGTTCATCATGTATGTAGTATTTGTCGAGATCACACAATAAATCATATGCCAATTTTTATTATAATAATTTAGTGCATTATGCAAGAGTATATCGGATATTGTCTCTATGTTTGCATACTTATGTATGAATGTGGATGAAGTACTATGTGGAACTTCATAGGCTGAAGTTAAAAATGCATTTTGTATTTTTTGTAGTTTGTGTACTTATTTTTGTGCTGTGTTTATCCAGATTGAACATACATATTCTATTATAAGTCTAATGTATATTTTGTAGATTTTTATTATATTATTAGGTGATGTGCCTTAATTTTTACCTGACAGACTTCTTGCATAATTTGCTCTTTTCCAGATTCTAGTCAGGATATTGTTAGTATGCTGTATCCCCGCTAATTTGGTATCGTAATTTAATCCTAAAAATTTAGCCGAAGTTGCAATCTGTAAAAGTGATTCGTTCATGTATAACTTTGGTGGATATTTTTTTCAGTTTATTTAATCTGGTAAAGAATTACTTGGTTTTTTGGAATATATATTTTTATTCTATATTTCTGGCAGTATTCTTCTAAATTATTCAGGACTGGTTGGAGGTTTGTTGCTGCTATTGAAGGAGTGGGGGCACTTTTCCAGACTGCTACATCGTCAGCAAATTGTGATGCAAAACCTAAAATTTGGTCCAACAATGGAATATTGCTCACATACATGATAATTAAGGTAGGGCTAACTACCCCTCTCTGTAAGACTCCTTCCTCAGGTGCAAAGGTCCCGGAGTGGACTACATAGCTACAGCTGATATACGTTTGGTTTGTTTTGAATTTCGCGCAAAGCTACATGAGAGCTATCTGCGCTAGCCGTCCCTCATTTAGCAGTATAAGACTAGAGAGAAGGCAGCTAGTCCTCACCACCCACCGCCAACTCTTTGGTTACTCTTTTACAAACGAATAATTGGATTGACCGTCACATTATAACGCCTCCACAGCTGCAAAGGCGAGCATCCTTGTTGTGACGGGAATTCGAACCCGCGACCCTCAGATTACGAGTCGAGTGCCTTAACCACCTGGATGTGCCTGGCCCTTTGATATACATATTCAAAACAATATCTACGTTATGTAATTCAGCCTAATGTTATGCCTTACCAAAATAATTTACGTTATGTAGTTAAGGTTGATATTATTCACTGGTAACAGAACGCAAGGTATGTAACTAAGTCTGATATTACGTATTAACAACCAAATGTACTTATTGTAGCTAAGCTTAATATTATTTACTCAATACTCAAAATATAATTCACTTTACATAGCTAATCTTATATACATAAAACAAAATATATGTTTTGTACTTGAACATAATATTAATTAAGTATTAACAAATAATTTATGCTGTATAACTAAGTCTAATTTTCCACACATTAAAACTTTTTGTTTTTTTTTATATTTTACAGAAATGATCTTCTTTAATCAAGATACAGCAGATAAGGATTATAGATATTTATAAAATCCCTTTGATGCACTTTTGACGAACACACCACCCTCTACTTACTATTCAGACACCCAAAACGAAGTAAATGAAAACATATCGCCCCTAGCGGGATATCTTTGCTATTTAGTTATTATACGAAAAACAAAAAATCGTATGTATGTGAAAGGAAATATATACACATATGGATATTACAGCAAACTTTTAATTTTGTCATCCAAGTTATGTTGTTTTATTCTCTAGTATCTTAAATTAAAGAAGACTTATTCTTCTAGTAAATAGTGTCTCGACTATTAATATCTCTGTCCAAACAGTGCATGTCAAAATGAACTGGATACTTATTCCCGTTATGGAGCAGCACAACTTTAAGGCTTCTACAACATCCTAGAAAGTTCTTGAAAATTATTGTAAGTTCGAGAAAATTCTCTCTCAGCTACTCAGCACTGAATCTACCTGGAATGTTCTGGAAAGTAGGTAAATTTGAAAACTTCATTATCCAGGTCACAAAAGCAAAGTTTGAAGAGGAAAATAGGTCTTTCCATTTTGTTTAGGCATAAGAAATTTGGAAATAACACTTTTTGCCCAGGAGCAAGAAAAAATAAAAATTTTGTTACATAGTGTAGTGTATACCGGATGTTTCTTTGTAATACAAATCATTTAATTCTTCTACCTCATTGCAAACTTAAACTTAAATTTACATTTATAGACTAACTTGGTACGGGTTCTCTCTATTTTTTTTTAATCAAGTCTTTCAATTCATTGCGTTAAAATGGAAATCGATGACGTCAACATTGCGTGTACTTTCTAATGTGCAATGACACATGAGATTTTGATACCGGCATGAGTCTTGCGGAATAGCTAAAAGAATACATATCTTCACAGTCATTGTTTTCAAACACGAATCCGTTTTATTACTTTTGTTTTTGATAGCTCAGCTAATTGTGTCTATCGTTTAATGACATACTAGAAGGTAAGTAAATGTCTATTGCTTTATTTTACAAGTGACATTTATTTTAAGTGACATTTATCCACAAAGATAAAAACAATTTTACAACAGAGCTATTCTACATAATCTATGAATAAAATCTGTGTTTGTGGTGTTGATAAGAAATAAACAAACTTGCTGTCGTTCGCCTGTTTAAGATAAAAGCATATTAAGTTTTCTAAATGTTGAATGAATTAGGAATTGAATATCTTCAGAACTAAATGAATACATAAAAAGTATAAAATGCATTACGAATGTTACAAAAAAAACACACAACCGCATATAATTATAAACACAGACAGCACACCTGTGTATATGGGTAATAGACAGACAGATAAATATATGTGCAGTTTTTGATTAAGACTTCAAATAAATATATGTTATACAGATACTTTTATATCCGGATATTTCATTTCTTGTGACACGAAGATTTTCTCTACCCTTTTAGTAACTGATTGTTATGATTTTGCACTCTCTTAACCTGGGATTGTTTCATCACCTTGAAAGAAGTACATGTTCTCCAGCAAATTCTGTACGCTGAATCCATAAATGATATCAACATTTCTCCATCACATACAGATTTTTCAATAAACGTCATATATAAGAGAATCACTTTAATTGAAATCGGGGCACATTTTGTTATGCTTAAAACAGTTACAACTACTGGCTATACATTTCTCTACACAGTCGCGACACGAAAGTCTTGTCGACCATTCTGGAGCCCACGTGAAACACGTCGCTAGTACATAAACGGTTAACATGCCTCATAACGTGTCATTTCTAGATAGCATTTGTTCATGCGTACACTTTGAATTGTTTTATTTTGAATATTATTTATTCGTCGCTATGGCAGCAACAAGTTGTTTAAATGAGTCAAACGTATTCTTTTATATTTGTGGTAAAATTGCTGTAAAGAAACAAAGGCAGAACATTACAATATTTGTCAAAAAAACGTATTGCACATATTTTGAAAAAAAAACTTTGGGACCAAGACAAGTCATAAGCTTCACAGAAAGTCTTCTCAGTTTGTGTCAAAGAGTCGAAATAATGAACTAGAGGTACGTTTTGTAATTGCAATGGCTTGGAGTGAGCCTAAAAACCACAGAGATGAATGCTATTTTTGCTTATGTGAAGGCAAGGTTACAACGTTCAAAATAAGAAAGGAAATTTTTCATCGAAATTTTCAATCCTGTTGCTCATGGACCTGTACCTAGTCCGCTGAAGACTCTTGATATACTTTTATATGGTTCTGAATTTGTTGTTAATGGAAATGATGATAGGAACTGTTGTCTTCAACCTGAATCGTCTGGTGAATCACAGAGATGACACAGAGGTTCACAAGGTGAGCTTCATGATTTGGTGAGAGATTTGGGGCTTTCAAAGGATTATTCAGAGATTTTTGAGGTCCAGACTTCGGGTTAAGAACTTACTTTATCAACGGAAATCATTTTACTTGTACAGAAATCGTAAAAAAAAAAAGTTTATACCATACTTTTCGCAAGAATATTCACTGGTTATTGCAACAATATTGTCGAATTAGTAACAATGCTAATAGCTGCAGTCTAGGAACCAAGTAACTGGCGATTGTTCACTGATTCCTTCAAAAGAAGTCTGTAAGGTATTCTCTTTTGCAATGGTAAGGTATATACGTCTGTTTCTCTTTCTTCATCAGTTTACTTGAACGTTTTCTGAATAAGATCAAATATAAAGAACATAGTTGTCTACTTTATGGAGACTTAAAAGTCTTTTGTAAGTTGTTGGATCAACCGTTCAGTTATACATAGATTCCATGTTGATGTTTTTGTATGGGTGTGAATGAGACAGCAGAGCATGAATTCAGTACTGGATAAAGAGAAATATCCAGATTTACAAAAAAAAAGCGTTACGTGATAGAAACAAATGAATATTATTTCCGAAATCTGCGTAACTGAATCACAAAGCATCCATTATTCAATTCAAAACAAACAACTTTTATGAAGTTTAAACTCTCAGGCCTGTATTATTGTAATTTTTTCATTTTTTGACGATTTGTTATTGTGGATTATTTTAATTCGCTGAAGAAATAAATAATATGCTGAAAAAAACTAGAAAATACTTCAATGAATGGAGAAGAAACAACCTGGCTTGGGTTAAAGAATTCATATATTAAATATTTGATTATGCGCCCTTAACTTGAAGGGTTCTGCCACAGCGGTTATGTGTTTTTTTTCAACAGCTTCTACAGATAATTTTCAATGCGCAGAGTTGTATTACGTTAAAAGAATGTCATTTAGTGGGAGATTGATGATTAACGTTTCAATGTGAAAAACGGTCAAAAAAGAAGGCTTAAAAAGAAATTAGGGCGTACTTATGTTAAGGCCTACTATTGTCTCAATAAATATTTAGAGGTAGAAATATCCAATATATGATATCGATAAAAGCTATGTGATTTATTGTTTCAAATAAACTTTTCTTTTTGCTAGCTTTTGTTTAAATTGTGTTTATAAAGCACGTGAGTTTTACACACACACATATATATATATTACTATGATTATTGTCTTATATGAGTAATACATTAAGAAAAATACATTAAGTGCTTATTACTTAATAATATATTTCGCTAAAATCGGGTTTCGATTCCATCGGTGAGCACATAAAAGTTAGCCCATAGTATAGCTTGCCGCTTAACAACAAACTATAATGTAGATCCCTCTTCCCTTCGCGCCCGCGTCGCGCCTAACATGCTCGCCCTCCCAGCCGTGGGGGCGTTATAATGTGACGGTCAATCCCACTTTTCGTTGGTAAAAGAATAGCCCAAGAGTTGGCGGTGGGTGGTGATGACTAGCAGCCTTCCCTCTAGTCTTACACTGCTAAATTAGGGACGGCTAGCACAGATAGCCCTCGAGTAGTTTTGTGCGAAATTCCAAACAAACAAACAAACCCTCTTCCCTAGAGATAAAAGATGGTGTTACATTTTACTTAGAATTCCATAACAAAATAAATGTATCGCGCTAGAATAGCGGTAAGTCTACGGATTTACGACAATAAAATCAGTGGTCTGGTTCCTCTCGAAGGACACAGCAGATGGCTCGATGTGGCTTTAGTATGAGAAAAATACACACACACACACACACAGAAATAAATAAACTGTAAACATGAATTCGAAATGTACTGCGTCACCAATTTTTTTTAATGATTTTTATTCTAAGAAGCATCAGTTCAGTCAAATAGGTTATAAACTAGATAAAAATATGTTTCGTAAACCAAGTTTCTCGACAAGGCCTAACAGAAAATAAAAACGTTTCTGTCGATGCTTCTGTTTCAGGATTTATTTTCTTTCCTGTTTGTACAATGTGAACTCTTGCACAAATACGAATATTCCTCCAAGAAATAATTCGTTTACACCTTTATTAGAAAGCATGAAGTAAAAGTCCATGAATCATCTGATCTTATACGTACTAAAACAGGTTTTATACAGAAAATGAGGAATGACCTCAATATAAATCATTTTACTTTCTCTAAACATGAACCTCTTATTATCGCAGCTATTAAACCGAAAATTAGGAACAGTTTCAATGTTATTAAATTTAGTTCAAGTAAAATTGAATGTACTATTACCAGTGACGCAGTCTTGATTGCTCTTTAACATTCTCATAGAAGTCACGTGACGTGAACGTTGATGGCTTTACACTTTATTCCATAATTCCTTCAAAATTAACCCTGGTAAAATCATTCCTTCAAAGCTTTCAGACGGCTTTGACTATACAAAACGTATAAATGCCTCTTCAAAAGATGACGCGACAGCAATAGTTGATTTTAGTATTTTGTAAGAGGCCTGTCAAAACTCTCTCAACTTTCTAGTTATTTTGTGAAACTGAACACCCTGAAAACAGTGCAAAATCATATTTTCTTTTTAAATGAAATACATTATTTTACCACAATTCACGCAAGAAATGGAATAAAATTTATAATTGTGGTTGAAATTTGATTACACTTTTTAAATAATCAAATGTAATAACACATCAATTCCAAAGGGAAGAAAAACTGCTTGTGACACGTAGTTATAATCAAAACATAGAATTAGCTTACGTATGAGGTAGAAAATTTATAATGATATACCTTTGAATGGTTATAGCTACTTATCTTGTTTCCTTTTCTATGTTTCATCTCTGACATGGCCTGTTGGTTAGGGTGATCGACTGAAGGTGGCAAGTTTGAATCCCAGTCGCATTAAAAATGATTGCTCTTTTAAGTGTGGGAGCATGATAATGTGACAGTAAAAGAGTGAACCAATAAATGGTGGTGGATGGTCTTGCACAGATAGAGATAGGGTAGCTATGCGTAAAATCCAAGACAAACGAATCGCAATTTTGTTCAATACCACAATTCGTGTGGTTAACAAAAGATAAATTTCAAACATTAAGTTGTACTTGTTTCTCATTTTAATTCGGCAATTAAGAGAAATAGAGTTGGGTGGGGGAACAACTGCAGTTAATTTGACAAATTTTAGGTTTACTACTTCGAAACTGTCAGCTTGTCAATTCAGATGTGAAGGGAAAGATACAATGTTACGATCGGTCCCATTATTTCTTAATAAAAGACAATCTCAAAAATTGGTCGTGGTTAGTATTTATAGCTGCCTTCTCTCCAGTCTATCACTGCAAAATTAGAGACGGCTAGTACAGATAGCTTTCTTGTATCTTTGAGTAAAATTTAAAACAAAACAAACTAAAGTTTCAAGGATATGATATGCAGATGGAATGACCTTTTGTTTCTTATCGACATTTGTTCTGTCAGTGGGGAAGTTCTTCTTATGTGGGTAGTCCAAGAAATTCACTGGAAACTCTGTATCTGGTAATCCTTTGGCAATAATCTATACAGAAACCATGGGTTCTTCATCAGGTGAGCTTCCTGCTGGAATATTCTTCTCTGGAATTACCCAATTAGCCATTCTCTCAGCAAAGTATTTTCGCTTGGACTGCCTGTCAATCTTTATTCTGCACAACACATCCTTGAGTTTTTCAGTATATGTTCTTTCCAAACACCTGAACAACTTTCTGACTAGGAACAAATATTTCACGATGCATCTATTTCCATTTTTACTCTGTAGCAAAGGACTAAGAACGTAAACCTCATTTCTCTTGAGCGATACTCCAATACAATACTGCTGTAACTATTCATGCTCTTTGTTTAGAAGGATTTTTTACTCACAGCATAATTTACTTTATTTGTAATAATTTTCTGCAGACTCTAAGCACAAGACCAAATACAAGCATTTTTTTACTCTCTCCAGAGTTTTCATAACAAATAGATGTCCAGCTGTTGGAAGATGATGGAGTACTTCAGAATATAAAGACGGTGAAAGTATCAATTCTAGTCTTCGTTTGTGTCCTAAAGAAATAATGAATCCCAGTGGTCTAGAACACCTGCGTACGTGGTGTACAAATTACTTATTTGTTATGAGGGTTTTTCTTAATTTACTAAATATTACATGCTATTTTCCATTTGTTATTGTAAATGTCTCATAGTGCTCAGGAACTTTCTGGTCATAGACTATGAAGCCACCTGAAACTAGCCTAACTTCTTATTTGTGTCTCTCTATAAAGTAAGTTCTAACAAGAACTCTTCTTTGGTGTTAAATACTGACACATTATACGTTGAAGAGGAGAGCAACTTTCCTCTTCCTAAAACTTTATGTCTACTTTTTGTTTAGACGAATCCATCTCTTTCTCTTCATCACTAAAAACAATTTTCTTAGTTTCATCAACATACCTATAGGCTCGTTAAGTGATTTATTTGAATAATGAATGTCTTATCTAATTTCGAGTAAATGGATTATTCTCAGCTAAATTTCATCCCTTAATTCCAGCTAATTTCTATTCTTCAAAAGAATGGTTGGTCCTTTGCTGTTCCTTTGATCTATTTGGCTCAAATACTCATCGTTAGGGTATTGTGCCTTTGTTGTATTAACAATTACTGATTCCTTATAGCTTTATTTGTAATAGTCATGTTTTTCAAATGTGTAACTGTTTCCTGTTTGCGACACATAACCTTTAGGAGAAGCTTTTGTACCCCCTAAGTTTGGTTTGCAGTTCCAAGTAGTATATCCTTTAAAATTACACTTAAAACATCTATAGACTTGTTGTTTAATTCCTCCATTCTGTGTAACTAGCTGTCTAACTAATAGTCTCAGTTCTATTGTACCATCAGAGAATTTCGAGGTTCCATTATTACTTTATCTGATGATTCCGTGTCTGTTTAATGATGTATTCAGTTGTATATCCATGACTTAAGTCGGTTCAGATTCCCAGATTCAGCTTCCTTTGTTCAACTGGAGAGCTTTGTTTAGAGACATAACCGACTTTACTTCCGTTTAATTTGTGTATTCTCTTCCATTATAAATTCCCCTTGTGCCAATGAATCCATCAGTACACGTGGAATATTTTGGTAAGATAATTGGGCAGATATTCCAAACCTTCTGAAAGTTCGGTTAAAGTCACTTCTTTCCTATGTACTTCATTTTCACACTTGTATTTTTGTTGTAATATTGTTCCTACATACTACTAGAAAGTTCTAGATTCTTAAGTTCCAGGAACTTTCACGATATTGCATCATGCACACTCTAATAAGCAGTACCCCGCTAATATAGCGGTAAGTCTACGGATTTACAACGATAAAATCAAGGGTTCGATTCTCCTCGGTGGACTCAGCAGATAGCTCTATGTGGCTTTGCTATAAAAAACACACACTCTAATAAACAAATATATAAACCAGAATATTAAAAGTACAGCTTATAACGAAACATTATTTGAGCCTATTAATTACAGGTGAATGACTGTCAAAATATCTCGTTAAATACGTTAATTGTCATAGATTTAATAAATATATATTGTACGGTATTTATTTTTCGGAAATACCTTAAAAATTGTTTTTCGCATTTACCAAATAATATTACTCGCGAATTTTGCTTTTCCTCAGTAACAAACACTTAACAAAATAATAGTACTTGTTAATTCACAATCGGTCCGGCATGGCCAGGTGGGTTAAGTCGTTCGATTCGTAATTTGAGAGTCGCGGGTTCGAATCCCGATCGCACCATATACGCTCGCCCCTTCAGCCGTAGAGGCGTTATAATGTAACGGTAAATCCCACTATTCGTTGGTAAAAGACTAGCCCAAAGGTTGGCGGTGGATGATGATGACTAGCTGACTTCTCTCTAGTCTTACACTGCTAAATTAGGAACAGCTAACGCAGGTAGCCCTCAAGGTTGCTTTGCGCAAAATTCAAAACAAGCAGACTAACAATTATCCAGAATATATATTTCTAGTTTATTTTTATTATTCTGTTAGCATTAAAAGACAAAATTAATAGCATCAAAGATGCTCCTGGAAAAAGAGAAATATAAAACTAATTTTAAAATGTTAAATCAAACTTTTCAAGGAAACACGAGAAAACTCTTTAATATATTCTATTAACTTCTAAGATGGCATTTTGAAACAGTCATCAGCATGTTTGACTGCACATTATTTTTTTTTAGTGAGTGATCTTTATTATTTAATTAAATATTTCCAACTGAAAGTTTGTAAAATCATGTTCTTTGCTTGCTTGAGTTGAGTTTCTAAATCAATTAATTAAGCAAAATGTGAGGGAAATAATCTACAATTAAGTGTAATTTTAACATTCTTTGATAGACCTAAATTTCCTCATTGTTTCATTATTTTAGGCCTAAAAATCCTTATTGTTTCACTCTTTTAAACCTAAAAGTCTTAATTGTTTTACCATTTTCGACCTAAAAGTTCTCATTTTCCACCATTTTAGGAATTTATATGATTGCGGTACTACATAGTTTAAATATTTCTACAAGCAAGTATAAGTGATTTATAATTGTTATCGAATTATATTTTACTAAACTGTTGTATAAGTTTAATAACAATTACTATTTTGTTATACTTTTCATATGTAAACGTTTAGAAAGGTTTACGGGTTTAGCAAAGATAAATACATTTAGGTTTTGTTTTCATTGAAACTATTTGACTAAAATATATGTGCAACGTTTAAAGCAACAATTTAATAATTGGAATGGTAATTATTATTGTTTTAAAATGGGAGTTTACTAGTTTAATTTTTCGAATTTTTCGCTTCTTTTTACTTAAGGAAAGTTCGTTCTGGTTAATCTTAAAACATCTTTTAAGGCATATAGAAATAATTAGATGTTTTACTTCGTGAAATTTCTATTTGGATGTACGCTCTGGTAGATATTTACAGGGTCCGGCATGGCCAGGTGGGTTAAAAGGGTCGCGGGTTTGCATCCCCGTCACACCAAACATGCTCGCCTTTTCAGCCGTGCGGGCATTATAATTTGACGGTCAATCCCACAATTCGTTGGTAAAAGAGTAACCCAAGAGTTGGCGGTGGGTGGTGATGACTAGCTGCCTTCCCTCTAGTCTTACACTGTTATATTAGGGACAGCTGGCGCAGATAGCTCTCGAGTAGTTTTATGCGAACTTAAAAAAAAATTAAAAAAATAATTTACAAGGCTGTGTGGTACGACAGTTTGGAGTCATTAATGGTTAATAGAGTTGCCTGATATCAGAAAACATTGGGGAGTTTATTTATAGGTTCATTTTCACCTGCGTTAGAATGATCAAGTGATTAGGGTGCTCGATTCGAATGTGAAGGTCGTGGATTCGAATCCCTGTGACACTAAACATGCTTGCCCTTTCAGTCGTGGAGACTGAATAACACTATTCGTTAGTAAAAGAGTAACCATCCGGAGAATATTCTGAGGATGTCTATGGCTGTATTCCCTTTAGCCTACCACTGCCCGACACGGCATGGCCAGGTGGTTAGGGTGATTGACTTGTAATCAGAAATATTCTCCATTTCAGCCGCGGGGGCGTTATAATGTGACGATCAATCCCATTATTCGTTGCTAAAAAAAATAGCCCAAGAATTGGCGGTGGGGGATAATGACTAGCTGCCTTCCCTCTGGTCTTTCACTGCTAAATTAGGAACGGCTAATGCAGATAGCCCTGGTGTAGCTTTGCGCAAAATTCAAAACCAAAATCATATCATGTTACTGGTTCATTTACACATTGATTTAATAAAATACTTTTTTTTCAAAATAGTTTTTAATCGTAATAAGATCTTCTTACGAGTGTTACAAAGACTGATTGTTCAACCGACTATTAGTGTTTGTATATATAGTTATTAATTCTGAATTATTTCTGTGTGGTTGTAAATTTAAAGAGGAAATATCTAAACTCATTTACAAGTTTTTTGTGTTAAAGTCACATATTTTATAATAGGAAGATAACATTCAAAACGAAAGCAGTGAAGAATTACAAATAAAGGTGAGAAATCTGTCTTTGCAGTGTGACGTGTTAAACTATTTTGTGCGTAAGTTTAAAAATGGCATTTCTGTTGCGTATATCAAAGGCTTTTTATCGATTGGATACCCATAATATTTTTTGTAACGTTCGTATTACACCAGAATGACTTCTCTATTTGTAATGTTAAAGCAGTATATACCAATTCATTTCTCATTTTAAAGCTAGTACTTTTTGGTATGCTTTTTTTTAACCACCAAAAGAGTTCTAGTGTTAAAACTTGAAGTAACAATCATTACTACCATGGGTTAGCTTTGGACATGGCGTACAGTGATTTTCTACCTTCGTAATTGTCCCTCTGGTGGGTAAGCGATTAGTCTTACAACGCTAAAATCGCTAATTCGACTTTTCTGGAAGCAGCAAATAGCCCAATGTGGCTTTGTTCTCCAATAAATAAACCCCGTTGTCTTAGTTAATATTTCATTTTGTGAAAAGTTAAACTTGGTCTTGAATTGCCTCGTTACTTGTTTTTGTTTGTAGTTAAACACAAAAGGCTATCGGTGCTCTGCTCACCATGGGTATCGAAACTCGTTTTTTGAGTTGTAAATTCACATACGTACTGCTGTGCCACTGGGTTACTTATTGGTAGTATATTGCTATATAAACAACGTTAAGAAATATTTGAAAACTTGCTGTATTCTAAGGAAATTCAAATCAGCAAGGTAACTCATTAAAATTATATTAACAAGAGATTAGGTAAATTCTGTTATGTAATGCGTGAAAAATTTTATTTTGTCAAAAGTAAAGAAACATAGTCAAATTTAAAAGAAGATAAATTTCATGGAAAAAAACAGGATAAAAAACACAATGTTTAATGCATGACAAAGATTAAAAAATTAATTTCAGTAACTGCACGTCTATTACGCAGCTGGAGCTAAGAATCTACTGTGTACTAAGTAACTTTGCTCAAAATTCTATTCAGACCAGTGTTTATTAGAACTTTCCAGAGTGTTACGTCTTCTATGACACCAGGTAAGTTTCATTAACAGAAAAAGGAAACAAGGGTTATCGACTCCATTCCTGCTAAGTTCTTTCTCAGAGAAGAACTAAGTAAACAGACCACAACCATAACCTCCCCCCCCAACAGCTCAGCAGTGTGCTTGAGGGCTAATAAGCTAAAAAATCATACTTCGATACCCGTTGTGGATAAATCGTAGATAGTGCGATGCGTAGCTTTGCACTTAAACACAAAAACAAATAAATAAAAGTAATGATATTTCCATATCATCTACTTATCCATTTATAAGAGTTTCAAGTTCAGTGAATTTCATATACACTGTATGTACATGGACACTTATCTCAGGTATTATTTGATATTGGCAGTTAATTATACGTTTTCACTCGTAAAGAATAATCATATTTAAGCCATTTCATCACCTACTTAGAGATCCAATTAGGTTTAAAAATGCTTAAAGTATTTAAACACACGAGCTACCAACATTTTTAGTACTTGGATGATAGGTAGAAGCAAAACTGACATTTTATGACTTTCTAAATGGCTTATTTTATTTCTTGAAGATTACTACTTTTAAAAAAACTATTTGATATATCGAGCCAGATCAGACGTTTGTTTGTTTTGGAATTTCGCACAAACCTACTCAAGGGCTATCTGTGCTAGCCGTCCCTAATTTAGTAGTGTAAGACTAGAGGGAAGGCAGCTAGTCATCACCACCCACCGCCAACTCTTGAGCTACTCTTTTACCAACGAATAGTGGGATTGACCGTCACATTATACACCCCCACGGCTGGGAGGCGAGCATGTTTAGCGCGACGCGGGCGCGAACCCGCGACCCTCAGATTACGAGTCGCACGCCTTACGCGCTTGGCCATGCCAGGCCAAGACGTTTTAGCTTCGAATTTTGTTCCCCATTAAAGTAAAGGTGTAATAAGGTCTTGGCTCACATGAAACATCATTTTGGACAGTAGACGCTCAAGGTATTCTAAACAAAAAATATAATTATTTCTCTATCAAGACCACGTGCAAGGCTGAACAAGCTATACTTTTCCAGCTTCGGCCATTATTGTTCGGATATTAACTCCGTAACGAATTGATAAAACAGGCAGACAAATAAGATTAAACACGTCTAGAGGGTATATTTAATAAGCTTTATAAGAGTTTGCTCGTTTAAAAGAAAATACAAACTTACGATTTAGAGTAATAAGTTAGAAACCTATAAGGATTTGTCTTTTCACATCACAGATTAACTGAACTTAATATCTAAGAACAAGCTGATTGCTTTTTATATAGTGCTTTCGGTACTTACTGTAGCAGACTTGTAACTCACTAGAGTATTTGAGTTTTTTTTTTTTTCTGAAGTTAGCAAATAGTATATACACTTAGGGATTATTGGGATAAGACGGCCACCTTAACTTTGAATGCAATTAAGTTGAATGTTATGAAAGAACGAGTGTCTTGACATCAATATTTAGTTATCAGAGATGTCAGTTCTGGTTAAAATAAAGGTTGTGTACATAAACATTTTGTTAGATCTTTTCTAAAACTTATTTCTTTTAGTTTGGGCAGTTTTTATCTAAGAAGTTGAATAAAACGGACCCTTAAGACCCGGTAATATGGATTCAAGTAATTCATATAAAATGTAATTTAAAGTAAAGGTTGCATTTAGAAACTGTATTTACTTATTTAAATCATCATTTAAATGCATCCTGCAGAGATAAGAAGAGACGTGTACCATGTGCATTATATAAGAAGTTGGCTCAAATAAACTGTGAATATTAAACTTGAGTAAAATATAATTACATGGGCACTAGTGTGGTTGAGTGTCTTTAACTAAAGCACTTCGTTA
Organism: Tachypleus tridentatus; assembly: GCF_004210375.1. NCBI lineage: Eukaryota > Metazoa > Arthropoda > Merostomata > Xiphosura > Limulidae > Tachypleus > Tachypleus tridentatus. Next base: position 159,256,363 of record NC_134831.1, read on the forward strand.
AGTAATCGTATATTATAAAAATATAATGAAATTGAAATGTATCTTGTTTATGGTATATTCGGATGTCCATAGTTTCTCATTGTTTGCAATAAACAAAATGAATTTATCTGAAATACTTACTTCGTAACTATAAAAAAATCAACATTGTTCCAAAACATGAAGATACATTTGATCATCATTCACATTCGCGCCCACCCGCCACGAGGACTACTTACACAGTAACTGCATATAATTCGCTCTAGATAACAGCAAGCCGTAACTTATCATATTCAGAAGTGGCCGTTTTACCAAATGGAATATTTCACATCACTTATCTCTGTCATACTAATTTATTATTGAAACTAAAAAAAAAGATTTAAAAACAACAAGAAGAAGTTATAAAATCTATCTTTCAGATGAATTTATTAGATACTCAACTTATTTCTTATAGGAAGAATATAATACACTCATGTACATCACAGAAATAGAATATTTTTCTTTTAATAAAGTCGTTGTTGTTGTTTTTGGAATTTTGCACAAAGCTACTCGAGGGCTATCTGTGCTAGCCGTCCCTAATTTAGCAGTGTAAGACTAGAGGGAAGGCAGCTAGTCATCACCACCCACCGCCAACTCTTGGGCTACTCTTCTACCAACGAATAGTGGGATTGACCGTACATTATAACGCCCCCACGGCTGGGAGGGCGAGCATGTTTGGCACGACTTGGGCGCGAACCCGCGACCCTCAGATTACGAAGCGCACGCCTTAACGCACTAGGCCATGCCAGGCCCCATTTAATAAAGTCAGTTGCAACAATTGGCTTATAACAATGTCAATTAGCACCTGGATTGCATCAATGTCAGTTAGATCATTTCACTTGTAACAATACCAGTTAGATCATTTCGCTTGTAACAATGTCAGTTAGATCATTTCACTTGTTACAATGCCAATTCTAAGCAACCACGCATCTTCCAGTATCTTAATTGCCTTTTCGAATGTAGTTAAACGTCTTATAGTGCCTTAACCAAGATCCCATGTGTTATTCACTTAAAGAACTGCATGATTTTGTCCGTGAATTCATTGATAATCCAGGTGTTTTTGGAACACACTCTAACGTAACTCCACATGAAAGATTTTAATGGGGTTAAATCTAATAAACAAGGAGACCAATAGCATGTCATCGTGTCAGTTTACCATTCAAGAACGCTTGTGACCAATGTATGTGTGTGTGTGTGTGTGTGTGAGGGGTGTCGGTTTTGTAGGAAATGAACCTCATGGACAGGTCCCCCCTTTTGTGTTTGTTAACAAGACCAAACAGCTGAAATGTTGGCTCTTTTGAAAAATACGGCAACGTCATCTTTTGAAACCCATAATGAAAATAATCTCATGTGATACTTGCACATGCTTCATCAAATCTGTGTCCTTACTTTGATGCTGAATCTGAGTAAGGTAAGATGATGTCCAGATCATCGTACAAAATACGGGACAAAGTTCCGTGGGATAATCTCAATTCCAAATGCTCCTCAGTTGGCAGACTCCACACACCCACAGCACATTTTGTTCGGAACGTGTAGAACGTTGAGCTTTTATAGATGCTGTTAGAGCAGACATGCACATTGGGCATGTTGTGTAACTTATAAATTGTTTTCCGCTGTGTATGTGTAAAGGAAGGTGTTAAAATGTCTCTTGAAACAGACATTGCTATAGTATGCACCTAAACCATGAATTTTCGTCTAAGCCACTACTTTTTCTCCAACATTGCATAGGGAGCCATCCCTTCAGCATTTCATGTAAAAACAATGTGAAATATAGTTATTCAGAAACTTTAGCGTATCATATTGTTCCTGTTGTAAACCAGGGTCTTATTTTATGTCTTATCTGTTGTTGGATTGCCCTGTATAACTTAAAATGAAATAATCGTAGAACAACTGTAGTATTGATATCGTACTGAGACAAAAATTGACCATTTACTGGATTTTGGTATTTAGTATTTTCAACCTGAACGACATCTTATGCGACATGTAAACAAAATTACCATATCACGGGCTCCAAAATTCAGGTCTAATTATCTCAATTTCTAAACTTACAACAGAGGAAAAGCAACCAATCAACAGATTAAGCTATTTACACAGCTACTTTTAAGAAAATAATGGTACCACTGTCAAGGGTGTAACGCTCTCATAGGTGAAAGTGTAGAGTATTTTCAGTGGCATATCACAGCTGGAGCCTCGGATCTTGAAATCTGCAGCTCAGGATATTAGTCTCGATGCTATGTCCAGACCAAAAGTTTCACTTTCAGAGCTTCTTTCTAGGTCATTGTCCTCTTTATAACACTTCCTGCGTTGTGGTAAACGTGATTTCCTTAAGTCTGTAATCTCCAAATTACACTTTTATTTACCATATAAATCAGTTGTTCCCAACCTTTTTTATGCCTCGCATCCCTAAAAAATTTTAATGTTTTCGCACCCCTCACAGTAATTATTAAGCTTGGGAACCACTGATATAAATCGTATAGGCATACCTTAACAAAAACAAACGAAGAAGGGAAAGGAAATAGACTTTCAAAGTTGTGAAAAGCCACATAATATAGTGTAATGTTATGTAGTCTAGTGTAATATAATATGATGTAGTGTAAGATTGAAAGTTTGTGTTGATTTCTTGTACTTTAGATTTCATCGTCGTTATCGTTTCGGATTTTACACTGAGCTTACTAAGTAGATGTATTAATATACTCTTCAAAAAAAGAAACGTAAAAGGCAAAATATGAGACAAATTTTTAACAAATTTATTCCGGGTAGTTCTGTGTGACATGTGTGAAACTTTGCACATTCACTGCTGAACATCCAAAGTCTGCAAAGGCGAAGTCCACGCTCACTAGTTGAAGTTTAACGTCACTCAACGTCAATAACGAGTATGCTCCCCGTGAGCATCAATAACTGCTTGGCATCTCCTGCCCATGGAAGCAATGAGATGACGAATCACATCCTGTGGAATGGCTGTCCACTCAGCCTGCAAAGCTGCTGCAAGCTGAGGTAGAGACTGCGGTTGAGGTTGTCGCCGTCGCAGACGTCGGTCCAAACAAAACAAGTAAAAACAGAACACATTCACGCCTCCTAAGTACGGATCAGGATTTTGAAGTAACGGGACGTTAACCATTGACCCACGAATTCACAGTCCGGCACCCTAACTTCTCCTTATTAAATAATATTTTAAGTATTTTAAATGCAACCTTTCACATGAAACTTAAGTGAACTCATCTTAACAATAAATTTGATGTTTCACAACAAAAAATACTATTAATAACTTTTTCTAGTTATACAGGTCGATGCTTAACGATGAGGTTGGAATGATAACATTAAACTCGCAAAAAAATATCTTATTAGGAGAAGGTGAGCTGGTGAGAAGAGACATCACGTGAAACACATTTTTCAGCCTTTCTTTTGGTCACTTTACGGACTTTGTTGCGTAAAGACAAACTATCTGCTTCACTTGTTTTCGTTATACAAACAATTAACACAAAGTAAGGATTGTTTGTTTTAAAACCATACAATGATTTATCTGCTGTATCCACATTGAGAAATCGAACCTCTGATTTTAGCGTTATAAGTACTTGGACTTGTCGCTGTTTTACCGAGGGCCAGTGTTTATTTTTAGCGTAAGCTGCACAATGAGCTATCTGCTATATTCACTTCGAAAAATCTACCTCCGAATTTTAGCGTTATGAGTCCATAGACTTACTGCTGTCCCACTGCTGATTAAGGAAAGAACATACTTTGCAACATAAGGGAATGTATAAATAATTAAAATCGAGACTGCTTAAGGCTTGCAAAGAAACGAATTTAGCAAAACATTAATAAGCTGTAGCAAACTAATGACAAACATAGAAGTCATGAATAAAAGTGATCATTGCATCATTTGATGACATCAAAGGTTAGATAGCAGGCAATGAAAAAATCAAAATTAAAATGTTAAGGTTTGAAAAATAATTACTTAGAAATGACTTGATTTTTGTTTAGAAGTTGATTGAACGTGCTCTAGTTGTAAGCATATTTGAACAGTTAGATTCGAGTATAGTTTCTGCAAAAAAACTGAATCTGCACTTTGTGGCCTTGTGTGTTTGTTTTTAATTTAGCGCAAACCTACATGAGGGCTAGCTGTTCTAGCCGTTCCTAATTTTGCAGTGTAAGGCTAGAGGGAAGACAGCTAGTCATCACCACCCACCGCCAACTATTAGGCTACTATTTTATTAACGAAGAGTAGGGTTGACCGAAACACAATAATGCCTCCACAGCTGTAAGGGTAGCATGTTTGGTGTGACGGATATTCGAACTCGCGACCCTCAGAATACGAGTCAAACGCCCTAATCATCTAGTCATGCTAGGCCTATTAATCTATTAATGGCTTGTACGTGATATAAGAGTAACAGTCAATCCACGTTTAAAAAAGGAATACAACAAAATAACATATAATTGACGGTGGGTGCTATTCTCTTTATTTCGTTAGTTAAAAATTAGAAACGATTATGCACAGATACCCTTTTCTGTAGCTTTGTATAGAATTTTGCAACATTTCGATGTACATTTAGATATAAATAAAAGTAGTGGAATAATATATATTAATTAACGGAACTTCAGTCATAAACATTGTTCAGTTGTCTGGAGAAAGTATGTTTTCATTCATGTAATGGCAAAACTAAAAAGGTAGACAACCTGGCATTTATGTTTAACAACAAAACAAGTAGAAAACAACTAGTCGAACGATCGCTACCAAGTATATCGATTGAGTATCCAAATATTTAACTTTAAAACGATTTTATCTATTTAACTACGAAAAATCTATCATGTTCGGTTTCTTTGTAATTTCGCGCAAAGATACACAAGTGCTATCTGTTGTTGTAATCTCGAATTTAGCAGTGAAACACTGTTAGTCATCGACACCCACCGACAACGGTTGGGCTACTATTTTACAAAAGAATAGTGGGATTGACTGATACATTATAATACTCCCACGGATGAAAGTCGAGCATATTTGATGAGACGGTAATTCGAATCCGCAGGTTAAAATTCGAGCGCCTTAATCCCCCTGACTATGCCACATTAGATAAGAGGTTTCCAATAGTGTCGATTTAAAATATAATAAAATTTATAAAAGATGACTAAATAAAATCGCTAAAATCAGGGTTTCGATTCCCATCGATGAACTCAACAGATAGTTTGATATGACTTTGCTATAAGAAAACACACACACACTAAATAAAATACCTACACGTGTAATCTTGGCTGATGAAAATCTGTAAAATTAACGGTCAGGCAACCAATGATAGCACTATAACTTGTCGAACGATAAAACCGTAATTATATATTAGAATATTCTAGAATTCGAAATGTGTCCTTGTATAAAATTAATACATATTTTAGCAGCAGAATACTTTAGTAAATAGAATGTAGGCACTAAAGCCATGGTATTTCGAATTTTTTGTGTTTGTTGATAAGATCAGAACTTCACCAATAACCTGTTTGTACAGTGCCAGGTTCCTACCAATGTCAGCTCTTAGGCTTACCGCGGGTGGGTGGGTAATATTATGATTTTATTTAAAATAATTCTTTTTTAAAAATAGTGCAGTAAGAGCGTGATAATTTTGTAAACCCTTTTCTTGTTTGGAATGGCTACGCGGTTAGGAGGTTCGAATCCCTGTCTCACCATGTATGTTCGCTCTTTCAGCCGTGAGGCCTTTATAATGTGACTGTCATTCCTACTATTCGTTGGTAAAAGAGTAACCCAAGAACTGACGGTGGGTGGTGATGATTAGTTGCTTTGTCTCTTGTCTTTCCCTGCTAAACTAGGGACTCAAATCGAACTTCACAGACTTTCTTGATGGTCGACAGCTTCCTGTATTTAGAGATCAAAAACGTTTTAAAGTTAAATATTCAACCGTTCGACTGGCTGTTTGCTACTTGTTTTGTATTTAAACACAGATTCATCATGATCTAACTGACTTTTCTAACCCTGGGTATAAGAAACCCATTTTTTAGCGTTGTAACCCCTTATGCGTTAAGGTGGACCACCGGTGAGGGGTAGTGAGAGTTTTACTTTTATAATACCACTTAACGATAATGAGTGTGGTTTTTGTGGGTTTTTATGTAGCAAAGCCACATTGGGCTATCTGCTCAGTCCTCCATTGCAAATCCGAAGACTTACCGCTGCGGACAACATACGTTGTCTACAGGGGACAACGATAATGAGCTATATTCACATTCTGTATTTTGAAAAAAAAACAAAAACTGTCAAACATTTATAACAACTGAGACGAAAAATATCCATACTTTATCATCAAATTTAGCAACATTTGCTCATAGGTTCAGCTAGTTCAGTTTTCAGTTTCGATATTATATGAACGTAACAAACCAATATACAATTTAATTAAATTTTACTTAATGCTTCTGGAACGAGTCGGATCCTATATTTCGTTCTTCTATTTTAACACTTCATTAACGAGTTAAAGAACAAAAGTATAACTTATAAGTTTTAAGAAGACGAAATAAAATTCTTCTGACGACAGCTGGTCAAAATATATAATTTGTTTTTAGCAAGTTACAAGGCAAATGGTTGCTTTAAGGAAGAAGTAATGACGAAATTAATAAGTTTTTCAAAGTCATCATTTATTATTACACACACGCACACCCTTCTGAAACAAACCTTTCTTATTAATTTTAATCTTTAAACACATTTAAATAATGTTAAGAGAGAAATAATGGTTTGTATATTTTTTTAATTTCGCGCAAAAGTACACGAGGACTATCTTACGAGGGAGGAATAATGATTTTATTTTTGAATATCGCCAAAAGCTGCACCGTCCCTAATTTAGCAGTGTATGACTAGAGGGAAGACAGTTAGCCATCTCCACCCACCGCTAACTCTTGGCCTACTCTTTTACCATTGAATAGTGGGAATGACCGTACATTATAACGCCTCTACGGCTGAAAGGACGAGCATGTTTGATGTGACGAGGACTCGAATCCGCGATCCTTGGATTACAGCTCGAGTGTCTTAACCACCTGGCCATGCGGGGCCTTATAGAAAAGTGGAAGAAGGGTTTGTTCTCTGACGAATAAAAAATTTATCCTGGATGGTCCAGATGGCTTTCAACGTTACTGGCACAATAAGGATATCCCATCTACTCAACAGGACTCATGCTAAACCTAGGGAACTCTTATCACAATTAACCACAGGATTCACATTTCTGATAGCATAAGCAGAAGAACAATACCTGACCCAAAAATTACTAACTAAAATCAGTTTATACAAAAACGCCACAAACTATACCACACTAAAAGGAGTTCTGAGATTGAATTTCCTTCATCCTAAGACATATATACTTAACATGAAACTGAATTACGTTTACCCTGAAATACATGTGCATAACATGAGTTTGAGTGGCATTTAATATAAAAAAAATAATGCATTACATGATATTGGTTTATATTTAATATAAAATGCATGTATATAACATGAAACTGAGTAATATTTTAACTTGAAACCCATTTGTCACAACATAAGTGTAAGAGGTGTTCAACATAAAAAACGAATAAAACTTTAATACGACTATTTTTACTCAAGTCTCAAGTACAAACGTGAATCTCAATTATCCTAAAAACAAAACGCAGTTATTCAACATGAATTAAAACAATATTTAACAGAAAACACAAATTTACAACACTAATTCAAACGTTACGTTATGCAAAACCAACCCACTCGAGGTAAGTTAGAAGGATCTTTTATATGAAGAGCAGCTGCACCTGAGCTGCCAGTTCAAATGATCACTAGTTCTGAAACCAAGTCTGAATTCTGACTTTTCATGATCTAATGTACTGGCTTTTCCCAATAATGCAGACGAAGGAAGTGAAAGGAAGTAAAAACATTGAACACAGCGTTCCAGATACTTCTTTGGATGAGCATACATTTATGGATAAGTCAACTTTAGTTCTAGAAAGCAGATATTGATGTTATCTTAATAATGTTATGATGTCGTTTTTAGCAATATAAATAGTGTAGTTTTTGTATTTCCTGAGTAACCAATTACACTGATATTATCTCATGTTTCGATAGATACCGTGTTTCTCCGAAAATAAGACAGGGCTTATATTAATTTTCACTCCAAAATATGACACTAGGGCTTATTTTCGGGGGATGTCTTATTTTGATATATTAAAAAAATGAAGTTACAAAGTAAAACTATTAAATAACCATTTAAAATAAACTATTATTAAACTATTAAACTAACTGATTAATACTTAAACAAACTAATTAACTAACTATTAAACTAATTAATATATTTTTTTATTTCTTTCCTCTTCCTGCCACTCTTAACTGGGGCTTATTTTAAGGGTAGGGCTTATATTAAAACTATCCCCAAAAATCACACTAGGTCTTATTTTATGGGTAGGTCTTATTATCGGAGAAACACGGTATGTATATTTTACAAACTTTGTACCCCCAATGATACAGCGGAAAGTCTGCAGGCTTACGACGCTTAAAACTGGGTTCCGAAACTTGTGTAGAGCACAGATAGCCCATTGAGTAGCGTTGTGCTTAACTACAAGCAAAATGTTTTGAGAACACTTTTATTAATTTTCTGGTAAATTTTTGTGACAAAGCAAATCAGGAAAAGACGGAAATTAAACAAATATATTTTTCACAATAACATTTAAGTAAATTTGTGATAATGTCAAAATATTTTGCGAGATTATGAACCTTCTCTTTGCTTTGAATCATATCATTTATATACAGTCATGTGAAAAAGTTAGGACACCCTATGAAGCCTGTGTATTTTTGTAACAATTTTGGATGTATAGATATTTAATCTCAATTTTAAAAATACTGAGAGATTATAGGAATATAATTAAACAATTGAAACTGAAGAAAAGACTTTTCAAGACATTTTCTGGAATTATTTGTATTACGTTTCATCAGTTTCAGTTTGTTTTCGTGCAAAATTAATTTACTAAAATATATTTGAATATTGCCTTATACATTCTGAATATTCGACGCCATATCAAATTCAAAATTTGTGATATTTTGATGACTGACGTATTTACTTGACTTCTAATCAGAAGAACTTAAACTTATCGATATACTCACATGACCGTGTATTAGGTTTGACTTTCGTGTAGGTGTAATACACCTACACAGCTTCAGTTAAAGTAATATAATCTGACTTTCGGGTGTCCATATCAGAAATACAACCGAGCAACCTCAAGATGAGTAAGCCTCATATTATTTCCACTACTATGAGAAGCGTCCCCCCCGACTCACCCACCCCATCACACACACTCAGTGGTAATTCTAAAGCATTATAACTCTAAAATCTTTACGCTTAACAACAAAAACAAACAAGAACTCTTGTCTAGGGCTAGTGATTAGGGAAAGAACTGCCCAGGACTCAGTAACATGTGGTGAACCGAATGACAGATTAGACTTGGTATGTGTCTTTTAAATGTTTAATATAAACTTCTAGAATTTCCAAAGAATCACGTGTTACTTCAATTCATTTTAACCCTAAGAAACTTGTTGCACTTTTCTTTGTATAACTTCTGCCACTATTCAGAAGTACTGCCTGCGTCTATACGATCCTAGAATGTTTATTACCCTGTTTAAGAAAATCCTCACATACATTGGTATGACATAGAAGGACGTCAATGTAAGATTTTGATACGTTTCAATAAAGATACATATTAGCATGATTGAAATATGTCGACTGAGGATTTTTATGTTTCAACAAATATGCTAGCATGACACAAAACTATCAATTTGGGATTTTTAATATGTTTCAGTATATAAGTCCTAAGTCAAATGATTTTCGATTGGTTTCATTTCTGTTTTTTAGTGTGTTTTTGCGCAGACTTTGTTTGTCATGTTTTATTTGCAATTTTTTTCACCCAAGACCTGAAGAGACCAAAGCAGCTACATAACAATATATACTTGGTATCAAAGTAATAGGATTTATTTCCCTTAGGCCTATTTTATTATTTCTCTTCAAGCATCTACTGCTAAGGAAAATCATTGAAGATAATACAAAAAGAGGATTTCAGATGATCTATACTTTCATACCTAACGTTATAGCTCTTTTTCTTACTTCCTACTGGAATAGAGAATATAAAGTATATATCATGTATTATTTAAAAGGGAAAAAAGGAAAATTCGATTCAACTCTCAGGGAATATATTCGTACGTTATAAATTACTGTTGAATCAGACGAAGCTGAAACATTTGCAGTGTGTCCAAGTGAAATCTATGGAATAAAATACAACGAGTTTTTGAACATAAAAACAACAACAACAAAAACATCGCTAATAATTCCCCCTTCCTCATATTAACAGTGTTTCAGTTTGACTGGAATTATACATGTAAAGTAAAATGTCCAATGTTTTCAGAAATGAATATTTTCAATAATTGTAAAGGTTAACTGTGATTCTCCGTTTGGTGAAATAAGTAGAATTGAATGTTTTATGCATAAGTTATAGAGAATATCTTGTTAACAACCAAATAAAACTGTTTTAAATTTGAAACTATATGAATAAGCTGAGCGATCTATTAGAGAAACTGGAATAAATGTGAGTTAAAGAATGACGAATAAATATATATGCATTTTTAACCGCACGTTTAAAATACTCATTTACCTCAAGAGAAGTTTTAACGCTTGTATTTAGATAATATTATTTTTAAGTTAAAACATTTACCAATTTTACTTCAATTTTTCGACTAAAGTAGTCAAAACAAACCGAAATACGAATTTTCAGTCATTAACCTTACTAGTAAATAAAAAATTGTAAAACGACCGTGTTCAAAATTCAAGAGCACAAAACAACGACTTCAGTTTACTACCTCATCACTCTTTAGAATATAGGGATGATCCTTCAACCACCAACTACGCACCAACTCCTTATTTAAACGTACTTCTTAAGACATGTCGTAGTGAACAGTTCTACAAGGTTTTGTGTCCTTCTATTACAACCAGTGTAGTACAATACGGACGTTTCCCCTTCTTTTATAGCCAGTCTAGTGAAATACAACCCTATTAAACTGTGTATTAGTTAGTGTAATACAACACGATCTTTTCACCTCCTGTTATACCGATAATAGTATAATATTCTCTTCTCACAGTCTGACACGACTAGTGTGGTGTAATACATTCACTTCACTGACTTGGTGATGACTAGCTGCTTTCCCTCTAGTCTTACACTGCTAAACTAGAGACAGATAGTGCAGATATCCCTGGTATAGTATTGAGCGGACCCGGCATGGCCAGGTGGTTAAGGCACTCGACCCGTAATCCGAAAGTCTCGGGTTAGAATCCCCGTCACACCAAACATTATCGCCCTTTCAGCCATGGCGACGTTATAATGTTATGGTCAACCCCATTATTCGTTGATAAAAGAGTAGCCCACGAGTTGGCAGTGAGTGGTGATGACTAGCTGCCTTCCCACTAGTCTTACACTGCTAAATTAGGGACGGCTAACGCAGGTAGTCCTCGAGTATCTTTGCACGAAATTCAAAACAAACCTAACCAATAAAAAGAAAGAAAAACGATCTCTATACAAATCAAAAACAATATCACGAAATAATAATGAAACTGATCATTATTTTAACATTAAGAAAATCCGGATGTCACTATTTCCTAAATTTAAATTTATAATACTGACATATAATATGCCCAGCTGTAATCTAAACAGATTGAAAATTAGTATAGACCTGCCACCAAACAAGCAACTGCAGAAAAGTTTTGTACTAAGTTGTAGTTGACTTACGTTGGTAAACCAAATTTTCGAGAGACCGTACATTTGAAAGTGTAAATGCACCGTAATGTCACAAACAAGCTCAAGTGATGGCTTTTTTTTTGTAATCTGAAATTGATACTAAAGTTTTCGGTTGCAGCTTAAGACATCATAGAGAAGAATATAAGTGAATGCTGAAGGTTCTAAATTAAGTTCTATATTCGGTTTCAGCAACAGACCTCATAGAAAAGAGTCTAAATGGATGCTAAAGATTCTAAATTAATTTCTGGATTCGGTTTAAGCTTAAGGTTAGCGTAGACCTTATGTATCGTCACTGAAATAACTGATTATAGCAAGTTCCTATTCAACAGCATCCACCACTAACTATAACACACACACGGCCTCAAAGTCCGAATTGTGATTTAGCAATAACAAACTGCGAACCATGAACCCTCAGATTCACAGACCAGCACCCTAACTACTTAACCTAATCTAACTAATAAGTCACTAGCAACCCACAAAAGACTCTAATGCTACAACTATCTGAGAAGATTGCATTAGGTAATAGTAGGGCGAAGAATTGCTATAGTTATATACCGGTCCGAATATAACAGACACAGGTGTGAAGAGCTCTTGATTGGATGAAATGTGTCGTCGGCAACAGAAATAGCGAATATAATGGAGTTTGAATATTATTTTTGTTTTATACATTTATATAATTATTGAAAATCACCAAGGAACTAGATGAATAATATAGTGTCAAATAAAATAGGCCTAATAGATTGTTTTGTTTGTTTATTTGTTTTTTTTTATTTCGCGCAAAGCTAAACGAGAGCTATCTGGCGCTAGCCGTCCCTAATTTAGAATAGAGGGATGGTAGCTAATCATCACCATCCACCAACATCACTTGGGCTGCTACTCTCTTTTACCAACAAAAAGAGGGATTGGCCGTCATATTCTAACACTCCCACGGCTAAAAGAAGCGAGTATGTACTAGGCAATTGGCCTAGTACTTATGCCTTATGACAAAATATAATTATCGTAAAAGTAAAAAAAAATTGAACATTGTATGATTAATTATATTTTTTACTATATTTATTGGTCTATAACAAGATTCATCTCAATATTGTAACACAATTTTGTATGTAAGGTTAAATTATTTGTTTTCTTGATTTTACGCATAGTTGTAAAAGAACCATCTGCGCTTACCGTCCTTCATTTTGAAATGATAGGCTACGCCAGTGGTTCTCAAACTTTTATACCTGGTACACTACTTTTCTAATACACAAAAGAAATACAAAATCACACACCTTCAACTACAAACTGTTTTATTGTTGTTGTTGTTCTTTACTAAAGTTTTACTGTTATTCATCTTGGTAAAGGACCCATGTCACGAAAGTGCAAAGCGCGTTTTTTAACTTTGTCAATAACGCAAACCACGTAATCTCAACTCTACTGCAAACTATCATTTTATGTTCATTTTATATCTAAGAATAATTTTATGTGTCTTACTTATCTTTCTCTACGTTTTGCAACAATATTTAAGTAAGTCGTTTGATATAACAACAATAGCTATGATGTGTATACAACTACTTCAAAATTGCGAAAAATTATCACGAATATACACGTCATTAGAAATATATCTCTTTCATTTTCAGATAGTGTATTGTGTATGTACTGTCTTAGAACTTTCAAGAATTGGTAGATATAGAAACACGTTGGGTATGTCGTTGGACAGACTCCAAATGCAACATAACAGAAAGCCTTATGCGCTGTTTAACATCTATGTGGTTATTTGGAAAAAGTATCTTTTCACTGCATCTATATGAATATAGTAATATGGTCTGTTGTATGTTGTATGTTTACGTAACAACTTTGCAAGATATAGATGGATCTTCACCAATATTGGTATGGAAGTTCATTAGGACCACGCGAGAGTTCATACAAATTTTCACTTTTGTGGGTGTTTATTGCATGTTTTACCAATACCTCACCTCTTGTAAATGTACCTTCCTCAAATTTGTTACAGAGGTTCATTGGGTCCATGAGGTTTTGTATTTTGCGTGTTGTACAACCACTTCGCCTGTTCTTGATGGATCGCAATGAAATTTGGCATGAAGATTTTTTTGGGTCTCTGCGGACATACATGCAAAGTTACAGTTTTACATTTTACATGGGCTTTTTTACAATTACATTTAAGAAAATCGTTCATGATGTTAGAAAATAAACGTAAGTTTGAGAAGTTTTGAAAGAAATGGATAAAAACCTTATAACCTATTAGGAGTTTGATTGATTATTTGGAATTAAGCACAAAGCTACACAACGGGCTAGTGAGTCTACAGACTTGCCACTGTGCCACTTGAGGCACCAATATGTAAAGCAATTATTCATAGACTCGCAATCTGTGTTACAATTTTGATAAGAAGAGCTCTAAAATTATGTGAATGGTAACTGGTATTAACTTGTTTGTTGGTTTTGAACTTTTATTGATACCTTCCCTCTCACAAATTTCATATTACAGACCACTAAATACTAGCAATTTCATGTTATAGATCACTGGATACCACCACTTTCACGTTACAGACCACTAAATACTACTAGTTTCATGTTATACAAGAGGTAACACCACTTTCATGTTATAGACCAATAGATATAGTAAAATAAGAAAACCAAACCTCGTGAAATAAACAGTGTGACTCTTAAAACTGAACTGATACAAAAAACAGGTGGAACGTCAAGAGCATGATAAAGCTTTCTTAGCCCCGTGTATTGATATAACCGAATAATTGTGGTTGCTACGTCCATGAGGTTTAATATTGTTGTATAGACATGTACAGGATCCTAGTACTTTGTTTGGTATGTAAAACAAGTCTTTACTTTTCCTGTAACTTCGTTGGTGAACAAATCTTTGGTATCTACTTTACATCAATTTCAATTTGGATAAAAAAAAAAAGACTCCAGTAGTAAGTATCCTGCATGTATGTAGAGGGATATTTGAATAAAGTTATTCAGCTATAATACGCGCCATCTCGGTAAAACCGGATCTCTTGACGGCCACTAGACAAATAATACAGCAGGTTATTCGCCCTTCATGCAGTCATATCACCAGAAGCTCTGAGGAATTTTGGGGAAGAAATAGGGAAGGGGCGAATCATGTATATGGAATTGGGTTGACGTCATGCTGCCTTCTTATATTGTTAGTGAGTTGACGTAAATGTAAATCATTATCATATTAAAGAAAGAAGTATGAGGAATAATTTGATTTGACCAAATTTAATCGGTTAATCAGCTTTTATATACAAGAGATACTCTAGACAGTAGATGTATGAGGTTTAAAAAGTGCTAAAATTAGGATTTAAAAGAAAATAAATGTCGTAACGCTCTCCACTATGTTCGTAACGTCAAATGTAGAGAATTAAAAACAACACAAAAGAAATACTGTAATGCTACCACTATTCACTACCGCCTGGTGACAAACCAACATAATTAAAATAAGGGTTAAACAAAAAAACATACTGAAGCTAAATACTTGCACATTCATTTTTTTCTTAAACAATTGTTTTATTTCTGAATCCTTGTGATTCGGAGGAAGTCTTATGGCTTATAACGCTAAAGATCGGGTTTCGATACCAGTTGTGGGAACAGCACAGATAGTACGTTTGTAGTTTTGTGCTTAATAATAAACAAACTCAGTAGCTCGTCAATAAGACTGATGGTTCACACAGCTAAAGACCGGGTTCGATACTCGGGGTGAGCACAACATTGACAATCCATTGTGTAAACTTGTTAATAACAGCAAACAAACAATTTATTTCACTTTAATTTCGTAAACCGAACAAATTTCGAATAATGCAATACGTAATCACAACCCGCTTAATTCGTAACTTTTCACCTTCCAGTAGCACAGAAGCATGTCTACATACTTACAATGCTGGAATTTTATACCTGTGTTGGGCAGAGCACAGATAACCCTTTGTGCAGTTTTATGCTTAAACTGCAAACAAACAGAATCTTAAATGTTTGCATTCTCTTTTTTTATTAATTATCTTTATTTCATTCAAGATACTGATGCATAAACAGAATTATATTCGAATATGACTTTCCTTATCGCAAAGTTCTCTGGGTGTGTAACTTGTTCCCCTATTATTATTTATTCGCAATTGATTTATATATTAGATTATTAATCCAAACGTTTAATAAAGGATGCTTAAATAGTATCCTATGTGTAATCAATATAATTGCAAGTGCTTATTACAGCAATGCTCATTATAAGAGAGCATTTACACAGGTAAAATAATGAATTGAAATGTGCATGTTAAACTAAAAATCTTTTATTAAATCACAAATTTGTTAGTCCTTGTTTTACTTGTGAATAAATACTACTTTTATTATTTATTCTTTTTGGTGTCCTAACCTGAAACCGAATATAGAGCTTAATTTAGAAGCTTTAACATCCACATAAACCCTTTTTTCATGATAACCGAAGCTTAATTTAGCAGTTATAGTATCTATTTAGATACTTCTATAGGCTTTTCCAAGACATGATATTATAATCGTGAACATTTCTTATCCAGTTTGACCTCATCTGAACTTACATAACTAATGACGTTTCGTTACCAATTCATATACGCTGAAAAATTAAACAGTTTTTTTAAACTAAATTTTAATACAGTTATGTGCTTTATGTAAACATTTCGTTCTAATTTCTCACAATATTGTTGTGGTAAATGCAAAGCCTATTAATACTTTTAACGTTAGTTACGAATCTCGTTAAAAGTTATTTGTTGTCTAGATTCTTCGAATGTGTTAGAAGCAAGAAAAGGAATGTAATTACAGAATATTGGTGCCACGTGTTAGAAGCATGCAAATGGTGTGTAACTACTGAGTATTGATGTCACGTGTTAGAAGATTACAGAAGGTGTATAACTATTAAATATTGGTGCTTGGTGTTAGAAGCATGGAGGTGGTGTATAACTACTGAGTGCTGATGTCACATGTTAAAAGCATGTTTATGGTGTGTAACTCAGTGATGTCGAGAAAACCCACTTGTAGAGAAATATATATGTAAAATCGGTTCGTTTCGACCTTCTTCGGTCATCGTCAGGTTCACAAAGAAAGAGAGAGGTAACTGACCGTAAGCTGACTACATGTTTGGAAGGGGCTGTGTAACTGAGTGTCGGAATGTAGAGGGCGGTGTTAGATGTTTGAATATATAATTTTATATTATTTATTTTATTATATTTAATATAGGTATAAAGTTGTTCCTTTGTATTAGTTTATTTTGGGTTTAAGTTGTTGTATAAGTAAGGCTTCTTTAATTTTGCGTTTGTTATGTTTGTTTCTTTATTTAATATTTGAGTGTTTTCTAGGGTTATGTTGTGTTTATTTGACTTGCAGTGTTCGAAAACGTGTGAAGGTGACTTTTTATGTTCTTTGAATCTGGTTTCCATTTTTCTACTTGTTTCTCCAATATAGAAGTCGTGGCAATTATCACATTGTATTTTATAAATAATGTTGGTTTGGTGTTTGTCAGTGTAGTTTTCACAAAGTATAGACCTCAGTTTTGTGCTTGGGTTAGGTTACAACGAGCTGTGGTACCGAAAGTAAAAATTATCCTTCAGAAACAAAAAAGTATTATTTAACATTTGTTCAAAAAAAGAAAATTAGTTACGTAGTTTTGTTTGAACACATACTGCTAATATAATCTTTTGAGTCATACAACTTCCGGAAATTAAATAACTGTTTTATTTTGTTCTCATTTCAAGGTGTAGCCTATTCCAACCGATTCTTTTCAGGGTAGACTTTATGTAGCTAGCCCTTGTTTTATGGGCAGATGTTGGATTCCTATCACTAACAGGCCCGGCATGGCCAAACGTGCTATGGCGTGTGACTCGTAATCTGAGGGTCGCGGGTTCGCAACCCCGTCGCACCAAACATGCTTGCCCTTTCAACCGTGGAAGCGTTATTATGTGATGGTCAATCCCACTATTCGTTGGTAAAAGAGTAGCCCAAGAGTTGGCGGTGGGTGATGATGACTAGCTGTCTTCTCTCTAGTCTCTCACTGCTAAATTAGGGACGGCTAGCACAGATAGCCCTCGAGTAGCTTTGTGCGAAATTCGAAATACAAATACATGTTGCGGAGTGTTACATCAATTCCAGATAAACCTTAACGGTCTCTCACAGGTCTCTCTCGAAAAACAAACAAACAAACCTATCACTAACATCAATTTAAAAATAAAAAGCATCCCCTAGTGGATCAAATGTAAAGCTAAGTCACTAAATCTAACATAACAGAGACTGTTGGTTTGATTTTTGTGATATCTGCTCTCCGTCCACCGTAGTTAATCGAAACCTCCGTTTTATCGTTATACGCCCGTAAAGGTACCGTTGAACCAGTGGGAGACTATAGTAACAATAAAATATTGAATTTTCTATAAATGATCTCAGTTCATAAATTTAAGAAACCCACGAATATTATTATTTATGCAATTAGTCACTTAACTTTTAAAAGCTATAGGTTCAAACCCGTCATTAATTTTGAAGTGATAGATTAGTCTAAACGAAACTACTTGACAATATCCACCGCCAACGTATGAGATACTCTAGTCGACTAGTGAATATTCACAGGTACTCTTATAACGCAGCCACGCTAACTAAAACCCACGTTAAATTTTATTAAGAGAAGGTTTCAACCGGTACAAGTATTGAGAAGTCTACAAAACTAAGTAACTAAAGCCTATAAAAGATGAGGGCCTAACGATTTGAACTCAGTACTAAATCAAAGTAGTTTTACAGACGTTTTTGTGAAGCAGGTTGTTAGTCAGACTTCAACCAGATGAAACTCAAACGTAGTATAACATGACCATTTGGCCTTTATGTTATTTAAATTGAAACAACTGGAAATCTCCGTTTTGTGAGTTCGAACTCCGTCACCGAAAATTCTCGCCTTTTTATTCGTGAGGAAACTACCTTGTTGCGAACAATCGCAAGTTTCGTTGGTAAAAGAGTAGCTCAAGCGCTGGTGGTGAACGGAGTTCATTATCTAGCTGTCTTCCCTCTAATCTTCTTTCCTGTAACAACTTTAATCCCAACTAGTATGGGGTCGACAGGTATTTCTGTAAGTCAAAAATTTTTACAGCCGAGTGACTTGCCCAAACGGCAACCATATAGAACGAGTGCGTTGGGTGAAGGGGATTTAAACTCGAGACCCTCAGATCACAAGTCGAACGCTCTAACATTTATCACTTCTGAATCTGGGGCTGCTGGCGCAGATAGTTTTGGAATGAAATTTGACAAACAAATGAACAAATTTAAGCAAGTGAAAACATCGTAGATACAAGATATACATATAATGTATTCCACATCACATGCACTACGAACTTTGAACTTTTATATTTTACTACTTTTCTCGTGACAGGTTTGGTTTGGTTTTAAACTTCGCACAAAGATACACAAGGGTTATCTGTGCTAGCCGTCCCTAATTTAGCAGTATAAGACTAGAAAGAAGGCAACCAGTCATCACTACTCACCGCTAACTCTTGGGCTACTCTTTCACCGATAAATAGTGGAATTACTCGTCACATTATAACGCCCCACGGCTTCAAGGGTGAGCATGTTTGGTGTGACGGGGATTCAAACCCGCGACTTTCGGATTACGAGTCGAATGCCTTAGTCTGAAATATGACTAACAGGCACGAAGACAAGTAGAAGATGAAAATCGTAATTACTGCTATTTTCTAATGTTTCACATGGCCTAGCAGGGACAGAGACTTAGATTATGCAACTCTCAATCTGTGGGTCACGGGTTTGAATCCCTGCTCCACTAAACATCCCTACACTATCAAACATAGGGGTGTTATAACGCACGGTTAGTCCCACTATTCTTTGTTAAAAGAGTGGCCCAAAAGTGGCGCGGTGGGTGATTTTGATTAGCTGCCTTCCCTCTAGTCTTTCACTGCTAAATTATAAGAATCCTTAAACTTTGTTAATTTTACCTACCCGCAAGTGGCAGTTCTTTATTTTGTGTTTTTCCTTCTTTATTTTGGAGAGCAGTCACCTTCCCACATTGGAGGCAGTAAAGGGTAATACACGATTATTTACTTTTAAGAATTTTATCATGTGAAACTAGCGAAAGGAGGTTATCACTGACAGACGGTGTATCCCCACCGCAATGTGAGTCCTATTTCCCGGTCACCTCCAAAACCAAGGGTACAACTAATAACCAACATTACAGCCATAGGGATCCTTCTAATTTGTACAGCTTTTTTATTGGGCTTGATTTTGTTTATTAGAAAAAAATATGTATGCATACTATGCCATGCCCTGATACGACCAAGTAGTTAGGACTCGCCACTCGTAATTTTAGAGTCGTAGGTTCAAATCATCGTTAAGCCAAATATGTTCGCCTTTCCAGCCATGGAAATCAATCTCACTATTCGTTAGTAAAAGAGTTGTCAGTGGATGATGATGACTAGCTGCCTTCTTACACTGTTAAATTAGGGACGGCTATCGTACATATTACCCGTGTAGCTTTGCCGAAATTCAAACCAAATAAACAAACAAAACATCGAATTCTGCGATATTGCAGGTTAAGTAGATGGAGCATTTGCGTTTAACTTCGATTTTTAACAAAAGCGATAAACATCGAAATTGGAAACTGATTTCTTCTGGACGGTGGCGCTAATATCAACATTAATATGTTACGTGATGATTCAATTAGTGTGATTTTTTATATTGATTCACTCGGGAAACAGCTTGTTTACTATAATAAAACATTTGTAATCAAAGTTCTATCATATAAGATGTTTATTAAGGTTAGATTTTTATTCTTATACCTCGATACTTTTGTCCTATCAATTTGTTTTGCTCAAACCCTGAAACGGTAAAAAGTTAGATTAGCAAACTGTGTATGCCGATAAGAATAGAGTTCTCCATGTTGGATTAAATCACATTGTCATTGTAACATACAGGAACTCTAACTTGTTTTCATTCTTAAAATATGTTTATATTTCTATCAAGAGGAGAGCAAGAGCATACAACGAGGTGAAAATTGAAAAAACACAGATTTAATTTTCCTCTACTTTTAGCTACCCCTATGTGCAAGCGAATAAATGTTTACGACACGTAAAGTCATGTATAATTTCTACTATCCCTGTCTCCTTCCAGACATTATTTATTTTATTTCTATCTTCGTGAAAGTAAGTACCCATGACAGTAACTAAGCAACCAAAATTACAATAAACATGAATTACGTTTTGACAAATCTATTTGTAGTGAATCAAATATATCTAGGGAAAACGAATCGGAGTAAATATATATAACGTGATTGAATAATTAACAATAATATTTTATTTCATTACAAATATATTATAATTTTATCAGCTTTGCTAAATTTTCCTTTTCACTTTACAATCTACTGTTTTTATTAACTGAATGGTAAAGGTAACCGAAAACGTTTCGCAAGTTATATTCTGTGTAATTATTTCTGTTAAACACCAGATAAATCGAGTGAAAGAAATAAACACTTACAGGGGACGAGGACTCGGTTAAATAAATTTGTATCCTAAATCTTAATAATACGTCAGAGCGTTTGTTTAGGTTTTAACACTTTTCAATACGTTTTAGTTTCACGTTTAATTTTACAAATTTTTACAAACTGAAAAACACGAAAGGAAGGCAACATAAAAGTAAAGTTGAAGTCATGTTTAAAAATAAATAAGAAGTTGTCGTTACATCGAGTTTAATCAATATAAAATTATTACTTAACCCACCAAAAGATGGTATTTGGTAGATTATGTCATGTGATCCAGACATTTTCTGCTGGAATATGTCTTGTCATTTGACGGCATATGATAGAGTATAATTTAACTGATACAGTATATTTCGTGATTTAGGTGGCATTTGATAAAGTATGTCTTATGATTTGGACGGTATTTGAAAATGTATCACGTGACATAAGTGGTATATGACAGAGTATGACTTGTGATTTAGACATTATCTTACAGAACATGACCTGTGATTTAGACATTATCTTATAGAATATGACTTGTGATTTAGACGTTATCTTACAGACTATGACTTGTGATTTAGACGGTATCCGACAGAATATGACTTGGAACTCGAACGGTATCTGACAAAATATGACTTGTGGTTTAGACATGTATGATAGATTATATCTTGTAACTTAGACGATATCTGAATGGGTTAAGCCATCTTTAGGTCGTGTCCAGCAGGATTTAACAGGGTTTCACAATTATTTGACAAAACAATAACTGACAGGACATGAGTTGGCAGGGGCTGGGGAGGACTAGCTGCCTTCGCCCTAGTCTCAGAATGTCATTTCTTTTAGAATGTGTTTCGCAGCATGTCATTTCGTTTGGAGTATGCTTCTCAGGATATAATTTCACAGGAAGTCATTTCATTTAGATTGTGTTTCTCAGAATGTCATTTCATTTTGCAAATCAGTCTCCATGAAATTTGTCAATTGAGTTACAATAACCTGTTGATTGATCTTTTTTAGCTTGCTAAAGACACTCCATCTCATTCGTTAGTTGAGGTACGACAACCTGCTGGTTGCCTTTCTCAAATTACTAATCATATTTCTCATCGATATTCAAGATGATCATCACTTTTAATTAGTTCATATTGGCACGACTAGATAAAGGTTTTGCGTGCGATGCTGCATTTACTTAGACTTTGAGTCTTTTCTGTAAATATTCTGATCTTCAATGTAGTATATACATATTCCATGGTTTTAATTAATGTCCAGATCAATGGTGTGTTAATAAAGTACTTCCATGCTTCCTTAATGCATAATGTTTGAGTGCTTGTTTTATCCAGTTTTTCTTTACTTAATTTCTTGTATACGTTTCTTAAAGGTTCACTTTGCTGCTGTTCACGTGCTCACACTTTTTGTTCGTTTTTGGATTTCGCGCAAAGCTACACGAGGGCTATCCGCACTAGCCGTCCCTTGTGTAATAGTAAAAGATTAGAGAGAAGGCATTTAGTCATCACCACCCACCGCCATCACTTGAGCTACTCATTAATCAACGAATAGTAGGAGAACCGCATATTATAAAGCCATCACGGTTAAAAGAGGTAAACATGTTTGGTGGGACGGGGATTTCAACCCATGATCCTCAGATCGCGAGTCAAACTCCCTAACCACCTGACCATGTTGGGCCCAAACATTTTGTTATAATCATATATGATTTATCTGTCTGACCTGTACGATTTGTCTGACATGCTATCTGACGAAAGCGAGGCAAGGAAGACCCCAAATGAGCCTATATTCGTGTATAGAAACCCAAGTTGGGTAATCATACACACACAAACACATAAAACTAGTAAAAAAACAACAACAATATTTTTAAAATTTATTGTGCAATTTGTGAAGCTATGTCCATTTTTTTCAAAATTCATCGCACCACAGCAGTTTTAGTGAAGTTATGGAATGTTACAACGAGAAAACAGATAGTTATCTGGTCACTGGTCAGTGGTAATCAGACAACACACCAGTGAAAAGTGCTCCTCTTGGCGATACCTAGAATAGACACGTACCAAGGATTCCGGATAAACCACCACTCTCAATAATAGAGAAATATTCAACACATGACTAAACATTTAAAGAACTCTTTCCACAACACAAAAGTCTACGTTCAGAAAAAAACACAACCAAGAAAGTGTACGCCAGGGTTTACGTGAATATTATGTTTCATGAACACACAAAGTGTAACATGAGTAGCAAGATGGAATGTGCGACAACAGTAGAAGAAAAAACTTCCATTATTACTGATGAAGGAATCAGCTTTATTTATTCTTCTCTTTTTCAGTTATTTTAAAGGAAAATTATAAATGTTTAACTTTTTGTATTGTTTTTTATCGACTAAAATGTTTATATAAGCGTTCCTTTCTACGAAATTACTCAGTCAGACTCATAAGTGTGGAATTACAGAATATTTTACAGGGGCGATTTTGTTTATTTCTTTGGAAGCAGAAAATTAATATGATTTCAGTAGCTTTATTTCACTTATTATACATTTTCGACTAATGACAATTTTATTTTCTGGGCTAACAAACATTGCAATCCTTGATCAAGTAGTCGTAGAGTTAATTTGAGGACGATCAACCTTTATTAAACTTAAATCGAGTAGTAGTAGTACTAGTGCTAAACCATTAATAAACCTAAATCTAATAATGGAAGTGTTAAAGAAAGGGAGATCAACCACTATCAAATCTTGTTTGTTTGTTTTTGAATTTCGCACAAAGCTACTCGAGGGCTATCTGTGCTAGCCGTCCCTAATTTAGCAGTGTAAGACTAGATGGAAGGCAGCTAGTCATCATCACCCACTGCCAATTCTTGGGCTACTCTTTTACCAACGAATAGTAGGATTGACCATCACATTGTAGCGCTCCCACGGCTGAAATGGCGAGCATGTTTGGCGCGACGGGGATGCGAACCCGCGACCCTCAGATGACGAGACGCACGCTTTAACACGCTTGGCCATGCCGATCCTACTATCAAATTTAGATTGAGTAGTAATAGTGTTAGCTTAAGTGAGATCAACCATTACCAAGCCCAGATCTAGTAGTAGTAGTGTTAACTCGTGGATGATCAACTATTAATAAACCTATATCTAGTAGTAGTCGTGTTAATTGAAGGGAGATCAACAATTACTGAACCTAGATCGACTAGTGGTAGTTTTGTCTCAAGAGAGATCAGTCATTAGTGAACCTAGATTGAGTAGTAGTAGTGTTAACTCAGGGAAGATCAACCACTAGTACATGTGACCCAAGTATTCGTAGTGGTAACTGAATGAAGACCATTCATTAGTAAACCTAGATCGAGTAGTGGTTGTGTTAACTTGAGAATGTTTAACCATTAGTAAACCTAGATCGAGTAATAGCAGTGTTAACTTGAGAATGTTTAAGCATTAGTAAACCTAGATCGAGTAATAGCAGTGTTAACTTGAGAATGTTTAAGCATTAATAAACCTAGATCGAGTAATAGCAGTGTTAACTTGAGAATGTTTAAGCATTAATAAACCTAGATCGAGTAATAGCAGTGTTAACTTGAGAATGTTTAAGCAGTAGTAAACTTAGATCGAGTAATAGCAGTGTTAACTTGAGAATGTTTAAGCATTAGTAAACCTAGATCGAGTAATAGCAGTGTTAACTTGAGAGTGAATATTTATTAGAAAAACGGAAACAAGGAAAAGTATTCATTTAACTACTTATCTACTTATTCAATTTCTTTTTATGAAAGTAACAAACAAAAATAAAACGATTTTATAAAACTTCTGTTAACTTGGAAATATGTATAAAAAGTAGTTTTAAGTTTCATAAAAGTACTAAAAGTCATGATATTTTTGTCCAGCGTAAAAACTGCTGTTTTTGCTTTCTTTCCATCTTTACGTTTTCTGTTCTAAAAGTAGATAGCAAACGAAAATTGAACTCGGCCACGGTATCACTGAAACTATACCTTCTGCTTATAGTCGTCTGTTTCAAACCACTCTGTTGTAACAATTAATTACGGACAATTTCCTTAACGTTCATAGGGAACTGTTTCTTAGAATATGTTTACTAGTGGCTCAGTGGTACGTCCGTGGACTAACACGGATAAAAACAGGGTTTCATTGGACACAAACAAATTCTCAACAAATTTCTGGCGTTTTCAACAAAAATATTTAATTTCACAAGACAGATATACGTGGTAGAGAGAACATTAGTTTAACGTCTTAAACAAAATCTCATTGTGTCGTAAATTAATACAAAAACTGCTAAAGAAAATTACACATATTACCTTTGTAATGCGTCTAATGATTACTGGTTTAATATTATCAACAATTTGTTGATTTTTTTACTCCAAGGAGGCATCTGTTACTTTGCTTTCTTCAACATGTGATCCACAGTGTATTGATTTCTAATCATGTACTTCGCTTCTAGCTGTGGTTAGATGTTTTGATGCAACATTAAGCTATATGAGACATTTCGTAAATGATAGCTAAGAATCACGTGAAACGCCTTCACATAAAAAAAATAGGACTTGTACAAGAGTTGCAAGACAAAATTAGAAATACATGTGCTATCAAATATAATTTTGTTTTTTTTTTAACAATAAATTCTTATTGAACGTATTAAATAAAGAAGAAGAAATCATATAATAGAAATATTTAACATGTAACCTAATTCTAGAATGTGTGTTTTTCTTATAACAAAACCACATTCGGCTATCTTCTGAGTCAACCAAGGGGAATCGAACCCCGGATGTCTGTAAAACTGTAGACTTACCGCTGTACCAGTGGGGGACTAATTCCCGAATAATAAAATGATCTGATATACTTTAAAAATCTCGTAAGTTCACGACTTTCTTATTGATAAAATTCCTAGTAGCAAATGGATTGTACAAACCTATTAAACAATATACAGCAGTTATTTTATTATATACATGTAATAGGTTAGTTGAAGAACTATGAAGCCGAGTGTCTATGGTTCGTTTCTCATTTCCAGAAAAATCATACTTTAAAATATAAAGATTAATTGTGGACTTTTCATTATAATCATTATCCTCTAGTGAAATTTTATTCCCCTACAACAAGTAGATATTAAGATATAATACCTTTAGTTAGGGGAATTTTTTAATAATAATTCCTTTTCTGTGAAACGTTGTTCCCCTAATGTATTCAGCTTTTATGTTGCTTGTTTAATTAATTGTACGCAAATCTATTTGAGCTGTTTCTAATTTTGCAGTGATAGCTTAGAGGGAAAGTAGCTAGTTAAAACCACCCACCGTCAATCCTCGATCTACTCTTAACCAGTGAAAATAAACCTATATGAGACATTTCGTAAATGATAGCTAAGAATCACGTGAAACGCCTTCACATAAAAAAATAGGACTTGTACAAGAGTTGCAAGACAAAATTAGAAATACACGTGCTATCAAATATAATTTTGTCTTTTTTTTAACAATAAATTCTTATTGAACGTATTAAATAAAGAAGAAGAAATCATATAATACTTAGAATTATACTTCTAAGTAATTGATATGTATTCTACTGAATACGTTCAGTCGTATTTGAGAAATCTCGCTGATAACCACACACACACACTAACGCTCACATATTTTTAAAACATTACAAACATTCGTTCCAAACTTGTAAACAGTTTGTTTTAAATCACTTTTCCCTTTTTTAACAGCATTAGTTTATTTCCTAAAAAAATATTTTCCACATATTCGAAAATTACTTAATAGTCTAAAACTTTTTCTGTGATGTTACGTTTTCGTCAAGCTTTAGAAACTTCTACACTAAAATTACTTAACCATTTGTTGATATGTATCGTCCTTCCCTTGAAAGAAAACAAAAATCACCTTACGCATATAATAGTACAGCAGTAAGTCTATGTATTTACACCGCTAAAATGAGGGGTTCGATTCCCCTCGATGGACTCAGCAAATAGCCTCAGGTGGCTTTGCTATGTGAAAACACAACACCCTCTTCGCTATAATATTTTCTTCATTAAGATTTTTCAACCTTTTGTTGACTTTTATCGTACTTCTTTTAAAATATACCATTGACACAAGAACTACTTGTATCTAAATTACTATCAAGCAAAATACATTATTATTACGAATTCAGCATTTTTTTCTTTTGGAATCTGAAAACATTTTCTATAATTATTAAACTTGATTAGCATTAAAACAGTTAATTTTGTTTTTATGAACATTTTTGGAAATGATTCATTATGTGTTTTTTTTTATTTGAGATTCTTTTAATTTCTGTAATTTTTATTGATTTCTGAATTAAGTCAATCAATGAAAGGTCTTAACTACGAGTATGTGCAGTGAACGTTATTTAGCCACTAGGGGCCACAATTTTCTGACAAGCACATCATCTAATCAGTGAACAGCGAAAGAAACTGATATATGATGCTAGTAATATACCAACTTGCTGGAACTAATAATTACTGTAATTTTCTAAGAAAGATGGAACTAAAGTAATGAAACATAAATATTTTTTTTTAGGAAGTCATTAGTATCTGAGTCTTAGAAAACTCTAGAAAATCAAGAATAAATATGTACGGAAAGTGAATGAAATCAAGAGCTCAGACGTTAGAAAATAAATTTGTTCTAAGCACTTTGTTTTAAGAAAGTGCTGCTATTCCATGTCCAAAAACGTCAGCATCCTATTCTACTTAAAACGTCCCTCCAATTAATATTCCAACTGTCACTTAAACATGTGTAATCGTAAGTGATTGAAAAAAACAACTGAACGAATAATGAAGTAGATTATTATTATTAATGAAGTATATTATTAGCTCTATTACTTAACCTATTGAACAACTGTATATGTTTAGCATTATAAAGCCAAGAGGTGAGTATTCCTACGTAATACATTTGTCAGCTCTGAGACCATATGTGGGACAACTATGTTCCAATATTCCAAGCCCAACAGATAGTTAAAATATACAATCAACATATGATACACTCTTATGGAACGACAAGTATTTTTCAAAAACCAATCAGAGCAAGGATCGAACTGAGAGGCTTAGCAACTGTTGCATTCTTACTTGCAAGAGTTACTTTTAGGCAATCGAGACTTAAGAGCGAAAATCGACTGACTGACTAAGAACATATATAAAAATATTATCTTACGAGAGCGACCCTTTCATTCGCGTGGTGAACTTCA
This sequence comes from Tachypleus tridentatus, assembly GCF_004210375.1. NCBI lineage: Eukaryota > Metazoa > Arthropoda > Merostomata > Xiphosura > Limulidae > Tachypleus > Tachypleus tridentatus. The sequence goes on from NC_134831.1 coordinate 159,284,796, forward strand.
AGGCTGCAATTTCGTGTCCACTAGTGGTAAAAATCACATTTTGGGGAATAGATCCGCTATACGATTGATGATCAAATCCCCCTATTCAATCTGATAAAAATATCCCAACATCTGGCGATTGGTACTGTTTACTAGTTGCTTTTATTCTAGTTTCTCACTTCAAAATTAGGAGCGACTAGCACATTTACCTCCTTTGGAGCTTGGTGCAAAAATCAACAAACAAACAAATAAATTCTGGTCCCTATGAGATGTGTAATTATCAGTAAACCCCTAGATTAATATGTTGTTGTTGTTTTTAATTTCGTGCAAAGCTACAGGAGGGTTATCTGCGTTAGCCTTCCTCATTTAGCAGTGTAAAACTAGAGGGAAAGCAGCTAGTCATCATCACTTAATGTCAACACTTGGGCTACTCTTTTGGTAACGAATAGTGGGATGGACCAAAACATTATAACGCCCCCACGGCTGAAAAGGCGAACATGTTTGGTGTGACAGGAATTCGAAGCCGCAACCCTTAGATTACGAGTCGAGCGTCCTAACCACCTGACCATGCCGGGCCTTAGAGGAGAAGAAAAAGACACAATTTATTCTGTATTTATTTATTAGTCCAATAGCATGCCACTAAGAATCATACACATATCAGTTCTTGGTATACTGTTCCATCAGGGTAATTTTACCACGAAAATATGTATAAGTAACATTAAAAACGTGTTTGTTGAACTTTAAGAATATAATGCCAATTTCTCCTATGGGCCTAAACTTTTTGAACACCCTATATAAAATAAACATGTACTACAAATGGTATCAAACACTATGATTTTGTGGATTTTATCATTCACTCTTCTACTTTGTATCTACTTTTAACTATCTAAGAATATTAGTTTTTAAAAAAAATCAGATTATAAAAGTCAGTTTAATAGATTAAATATTCGTGAAGAAGGATGAAGATCACACATGAGAACTATTCTTAAATGGTTTATCTAATGTGACACATTCCAATCCTCTGGTTTGTTCAGTACATTAGCAGAATGATTTCCAATGCATACGTATCGTTTTTACACAGTGTATCAACAACAGACAGTACTAATTGTTAGATTTTAAAATTTTGATAATTTTCAACTCACAAAAGTGGATATCAAAAAAGTTCGTGAACACACCACAATTATTTTATTTTTATGTCCAATAATATTTTTGATGGAGTTGTTGTTTTGAATTAAACACCAAGATACAGACAGACAGAGCGTGGTCTCTGTGCTCTGCCCACCACAAGTGTCGAATCCCAGTTTTGCGTTGTAAGTCCGCAGACATTCCGCAGTTCCACTGGGCGAATTTATTGGAGTTTTTAAGGCGACAATAAAAAATACTATAGGGTGTTCGAAAATTCCAGAATCATAGGTGGTTTGCACCTTTTCTTAACTTCAGATACGTGACTGATTACAGCGTTGTCAAGTTAATCCCACTGTTAACACAAGCTTGTATCTAATTGTAAGGACGGAGTTCGGAATACATTCCATAAAATTGGTTGAAGTGCCTGAGGTTCCAGACCTTTCTGACACCTTGCGTTTAATTAATTACGTATCGCATGCCACAAAATTAGCATGTTACCAGTTGGTTTTTATATATCTCAGGACGACTGGTATGGATATTAACACTTTCACTAACAAAGCAGAGAATAACATTTCGACCTTTTTAGGTCAGCTTCAGGTTGGTCTTTTGTTATATATTTCCTAAATAAAGAATATTCAATATATTTGTAGTGTATTTTTTATGAAGATGCAGACAGATCGTGGTATGAACATATCTTCTTCGGTAACCGTAACAACTGCAATGGAAAATAAAAACAAGGTGACTTAATGTATTCGTAGAGCATTCTGTATGAATAAACAAAATGATGATGCAACTGGTCTTTAAAGTAACCATGACAACTACAGCGAAAAATAAATTATTTCAAGTACACGTAAACATAACATTTTACATTTCTTCCCTTTCTTCTTACATCTTCCCAAAGGACCAAATTTTCCAGGTGTTTTGAATCGTCAATATATGTCATTCTACTGGTATTAGTTGCTAATCCCGAAATAGCTGTAATCTTCCAAAAGAGATATCTACGGTAATGTCATATGACGCAAATGTAGCAAACAAATGGGATTTAGTTTCTTTGCTGTCACTTTACATTCAGGTTTGCTTCCAAAACGTCAATCCGTTCTTCTTCAGACTATGTTAAGAAGGTAAAAGTGATTCAACTGTTGCCTGACATACCTTTAAAAATCAAACATTGTTTTTCTTTTTCTTTCTTCAATAGAAACAAGATGATTTGGTTTACTGGGAAATATATTCGATTAATCAATCCTTGTTAGATGCCTTGGTTTCGCTAGCAGTGTACAAGTCAAACTCGTTTATTATCCCCATTTACATCTATAGATACAATAACAGAGGTTCGTACCTGAAAAAAGTCCCCCGTTGGAACACCTACTCTTTTTGCCAAGGTTGATCCTGCTAGATTCGTTGGATATTTTCAAATCCCCTTGAATCCCTAAGAAGGAACAGGAACACAAACCCCGATATCTGACTCGATATTAGAGCCCCGTCATATCATGGTGATCTTCTGGACCAGTTTTACAACCATAGGTAGAGGCAACGCCATATAGATAGGGAGTCAAGGCCACCCGAGTCTGGACATGGTAGTTACAAAACTGTGGGTGGAATTCGCTCGCGAAAACAAAACAGTTAACAAACACATAACGTGGACTAATATAAGATGCACACACATTTATATATAAACATCAGTTTTTCTACAGTGTATATTGATTTTGCCATTAAATTATCTTCTTCAAACGCTGCTACGCAGACATACACTTTCGTGTTCGTTTGCCTTTTCTCTTCACTTATTTTTATCAAGAAACATCTAAGCTGGGTCAACAGTAATACCATTAAGTACTGGATAAATCTCTGGAGTTTTATGTTGTCGATATTTGACAGTACAAAACTAATTACGTTGTTTGTTCCAGCCGCGAGGTACAATATTTGCGAATATACTTAAAGGAAGTTTGCACTGGGATCACTCAGCTTTGGAAATAAACACTGGGGAGGATTCACGAGTTTTATGTCAGACGCGTGCTTCCCACAACTAAAGCAACCCCAAAAACGTTCTATATATATGTACTTGATCCGTAAAATCACGATGTTTAACAAAACAACTTGACTGTGGAATACAATGGATCAAAACGGGATCGATAGATTATTTCAAATATAACACCTTAATTATGTAGATGAATAGATCGGTAAAAATGAGAAATAAAATACATGATAAAAAGATAAATAGATGCTCCACTGTACAATAATTTGATTAAATTAGTGAATGTGTAGTAGAAATCTGGAATAAAATTTATTACAAAAAGTATTCACAGATAATTTAGTAAAAGAAAAACTGGTAACAAACCAGAATTATAAGCCATATGGTTTTTGTAACAAAATTCACAGACACATAATCATGAAGCTGTAATTAGTATATCATTTACTATAGAAGACAGTAAAGAAAAAAGTAATTATTCACTTTTACGTTCCATTTTCTAGCTAAACATTTCTTTCTTCTTCTTGCCTGGTATGCGTTTTTATAACTACAGATGGTTAATGTTATCTTTGAAAACTTCTCTGTTTTAAAATATTCTCTGTAAAATTATGCCATTTCGTCATTATCTGTCTGGGATTATTTACATAGCTCATTGTTATTCTATTCTGCGACTCCAAAGTACAAAGGAATTTATTTATATTTGACTGAATTTTCAAAATAAACCAAACGTCAGTTTACCATCAGCAAATTACACGCATTTGATTGTTTCTGTTTTGGTTTTCGATATATTCAGTGGAAACCTATAACGCCCTATCACCATGTGTAAGTCTTCTTTCTCAGAAGATAGAAATTTTAATAGTTCCTTGTTCCTTCACGAATAATTTTAAGAAGTCAAAGTCTGTTGTTAAGAAATGCTTGGCAAGATGAGACTAAAACAAAGGTCCATGGTGATTTTACATCATATTTACTCATACATTATCAACTACAATAAACTTCAAGCATCAGATATTATCTTGAGTAATCTACATATTTATTGTTCCATTATCATGAATCATATTGGGTAACCTACACATACACCCTTGTGCAAATTAATTGAAACAAATGGTCATTTTACAATATTTTCAGCATGGCGGCCGGTATAGGCTCGCTGGACCCGTTGATTTTCTTTAATAGTCATTTTTTCACACAGACAGGATCATCAGCTATGTTTTGCAGTACAGTCGATCTATTTTTGAGATATATGATGACATTTTGAGGAATATTACGTCATTCGAAATTGCGTTAGAATGGCAAGGAGACCATTCAAAAAAAACTTCTTACCAACTCAATGAAGAAAAAACAGTATCAATGGGGTCTGAACTACAAGAACTGGACGCAAGAATAATGGAGGAAGGTGTTATTCAGTGACGAGATTCATTTCTTCATACAGGGTCAAAGAAGTCTGCATGTTCGCAGATCTCCAGGTAAGAAACTTCGAGAATCTCACATCAATCAGTTCGTAAAACGTCCCTTCAAGAAGATGTTTTGGGGCTTTTTTCAGCTACTATGGCGTCGGATGTTTACATATCGTAGAAGGTATGATGCAAGAACCACAGTACATCGAAGTTTTGCAGAGAAGAGTCGTTCCAACATTGAAAAAGAGATTTCCAGATGGATCTGGCATTTCTCAGCAAGATCTGGCTCCGTGCCACACATCGAAACTTGTGAAGAATTTTATGTCTACAACGCGAATAAAGGTGCTTGACTAGCCTGGAAACTCTCCGAACTTAAATCCTATTGAAAATCTTTGACAATTTGTAAAGAAAGACTTCGGGAAAAAGACCGTACTATGAAAGATAAGCTAATTGAGGCCATAATTGAGGTGTGGTACCGGATCCAAAAATTAGTAAAGATTACAGTCAACTCGTGGAGTCGATGCCATAACGGATTAATGACCTTTTGAAAAATAAAGGCGATCATATCATGTATTAATTTGTGAGTAATTTTTGGATTATCAGAAATATAACGCAAAAAATTGAAAAATCGTAATTTTCCGTCTTGTTTCAATTAATTTGCACAAGGGTGTATGATGTTCTAGTATCAGATATCATCTTGGACAATCTACATATTTATTGTTCCAGCATCAGGAATCATCTTGGGTAATATGCATATTTACTGTTCCAGCATTAGGAATAATCTCGGGTAATGTATATATTTACTGCTCAAGCACCAAGTTTCTTGTGCAATCTACATATTTACTGTTCTAGTATCAGATATCATCTTGGGTAATCTATATATTTACTGTTCCAGCATCAGGAATCATCTTGGGAAGTCTACATATATACTGTTCCAGCACCAGATATTATCTTGGGTAATGTATATATTTACTGTTCCAGCACTAGGTAACATCTTGGGTAACTCACATATTTATTGTTTCAGTAACAGGTATCACCTTAGGTAATTTACATATTTACTGTTTTCGTACCAAGTATCATCTTGGGTAACTTACATATTTACTGTTTCATCATCAGGAGTCATTTTAAGTAGTCTGCATCTTCACTGCTTCTGAAAAACATGAGTTATATCACTATGTTATAAAGTGCATCGATATTGAGAAAAAGTTACATGTGTTTACGAATTTTATCGTTTGTGATTGAAATACAAGAAAGCAGTAAAAGTAAGCGAGACAAAGAAAGACAGAGACTTACAGTGGTACTATATCAGTACTAAAGTTAACTTACAAATATGTTCTAACAACACCTTTACGATCTCCTGTCTGGTAAAGAAACCCAAAATAACAACACATCTATCGATATCTTTCACATGAGCAAAACATTTGTACATAATAAATAATTAATTTTCAAAAGCTTTCGATGAATTTGTAGCTGGTTTTATCAAAAAGCACTTTCATTTGAAAATGGAAAAGAAACCAGGTCTGCATATCTTGCAAATTTTGCTGTTGTGACGATTATTTTTTCAACTTTGACCTTTCGCAAAATCCATCCATGCATAACGTAAAACATACTTATGTTTATACGTTTTAGACGCATAATACACTCTTATATAGCAAAGCAAAAGCAATTTATATACCAGTTCTGCTACAACATTTTATTTCACATGGCTTGTTAATTTTTGACAGCGTATTTAATTTAACTACGCAGTGTTTGTTTTTGCTTGGGAACAACGCAAACAATACATATTTATCTCCATGATTCATCTATTCCTTTGTATATTTTAGAAATATGTGTTGTTAAAAATAACGCTATGAAAGCTCGTTACACAATTATTTCTATTTGCGCACACACATATATATATATATATATTAATTTTAAATATCTACCACAAATGTTGAGATTTCAATGTATATCAGTATTAAAGTTAATCTAAAATAAATGTTTTTGTTGTTGTTTTCAAATAAGCTGAACTAAATTATTTCGTCAGGTAAAACTTATTTTTGTATTTTTTTATTTGGCATTTAATCTATTAATAGTTGATATGAAAGACAAAATCAAACGTTATACTGACAAATAGCAGTTTGAGTGTTTCCTAGATCTTATAGTTACCCAGAATACGTTAACTTCAGCTCAAAGTATATACCTAATATATTAGAACTAAACATTAACCCAGTAATGAAAGTAACCAAAACAATATACTTGTTATTACTTATAGTGATTGGAATGCATTGACTATTTTGTTCGCTATACTTGCTGTTAGCGACATTTTCGTCCTTAATCTCAGTAATTCCTCATGACGTTCTACCAGCTAAGACTTAGGATCTAAGCCTGTACTATATTCTAAGCTAGCAAATCAAGGTAATCTTTATAATAAAAATATAAAAAATGTAAACTGATATCAAATACACATTCTGTATTAAACAATGTAACCACTACTCTTTATGAAATTAATACTAAAGAAATGTTAGATTATAATTGACTAAATAAAACAAATAAAAATTACTTATGTACTTCATGCACCACAATGGATTGCATGTTCTTTTGAGCTCTCGACATTTTTCACGTTTTACTTAAAACACAGATTATAAACTTATCTCTCCATAACCATGTAAGTTGTATAACTGGCCAAAACAAGTTTGCAACACAGTTAGATTATGTTCTATTATTAGTTTGAAAAATAATTTTATATTATAGAAAAGAGTGTTGCATATTATTATTTCCTCATCAACAAAATAGATTGTATGAATAATATAACCAGTTTGTAGCGTACCTAGATCATGTTTTAACAGTAGCAAATACATAAGAAAAATTCGGAGAAGTCTGCCATATTACATAATAGACGTTCAACTGTGCGCTATAATACGTAGGTTAGGCCAACACAAAAAATAATTGCCTATCTTCCACCAGTGACTCTGCGGGAATTCTGAAAGCTTATTGCGTTGAAAAAGGAAAAAACGGATTTCGATACATCTGGTGGACACAGTAGAAACAACCCATTGTGTAGTGTTGAGTTTAGCGCAAAACTACAAGAGGGTTACCTGCTCTACACATTTCTTATCTAACTGTGATAAACTAGAGAAAACTCACTACTATCCGCTGCCCACTTTTCTAACAATGAAGAGTAGGACAGACTGTAACTATATTACTTCCTTACGGCTCAAGGGACGAGCAAATTCGGTGTGACTTTCGAGTTTAGCGCCCTAGTCACCAGGCCATGTTAGGCCGAACCATCAAGTCATGCCAGGCCTTTTAAGAATATAAGAGTATGTTATTCAATTTTCTAACTGATTTAATTTCTACAAAATTATGTAACATAATACTTTCAAATTAACTGGCGTCAAATCTTCCAGTAATTCTAATCAAAACAATTTCAACAATAGCTGAATTACATTCTTATGTACAAAAAATGTTATCCTTTTTAGAACTATATATAAACACAAAATCTTTAGGCTTAGCACCATAGAAGTCCATAGAAGATAATGCGTATCAGAAGTATTAGACACTAAATTTGATGCCCTGTTGTATTTCAAGTATAAATACTAGGATAAAGAGGCGTGCGCACAAACTTGACTGTTATTGAGAAAGGGTGCATCAAAGATACTCACACATCATATGCACAAAAATAAACAGCATTAAATTCTCCAGAATTACCCAAGTCCGTATCCATATAATTAATAGCGGCCCGTGCTTCTGCTTGCCACTTGGCATAATTAAAATGTAATTATTGAAGACCCATTCCCCCTTGTACACGTCTCGGTTTAACCAGTTCCCCGCTAGTGCAACAGTAAGTCTACGGATTTACAACACCAAAATCAGGGGTTCGATTCCTCTCGGTGGGCTCAGCAGATAGCCCAATGTGGCTTTGCTAATACAGATAGTTTAAGTAAAATGACATAGCTAAAATGATTATATATTTCAAGTAAATTCATTTGAAAGCACTAGTCATAATTTTAACATCGAAAAGCAAAGTTTCAAGTATCACCAAATTATTATATTTGCTAAGGTAAGCTAGTCATCAGCATCCACCGCCAATTCTTGGGTTACTCTTTTACGAACAAATAGTGGGATTGACTGTCTCACATAATAACGTTCCCCACGACTAAAATGGCAAGAATGTTGATGTGATGGGAATTCGAACACCCAATGCTTAGATTAGGAGTCGAGTGCCCTAACCATATGACCATGCCGGGTCTAGTAAGGGGCAGCTACTCTTAAAAGAAAAACCGAAGAAGTCAGTTTGTATTATCCTAATTTATTAACATCTTACATTTCCGTTGGCAGATTTTTTTTCCTATTCATTAGAAGCAATAACCCAAACTATCCCAAATAGCTGCACACAAAAACTGGGAATTTCTTTACACCTGGAACTCGGTGAGATGAAATAATAACTTCTGAATGCTTTTGTATAATTTTTGTTCTAATTTTTTTCCATTTATAAAGCACGGGTATAAATGACTGTCTGAAGGACAGTAACAACATGGAACCCAAATTTTCAAATACTTTTCCTTACTGAAGTAAATTGTATCTTCCTTACATTAGAGTTTATACAATATTTCACGTCCGGCACCTTTTGTGTAAGTCTTGTTGACTTACTAAAATATGTAGTAGGACGTGTATAAAAATGTTCAGACAAATAAAAGAAACTAACCCATCTCCAATTTTTAAGATAATTTATCAAATAAACCCTTATGAATATAAATGTGTCTGAGAAGCACATTAGGCATATAATGCTTTATGAATGTCAAAAAGCAATAGTGCAGTAGAAACTACACGAAACATTCTAGGTGTTTATGGTGCTGAGTCTCTCAATGAAAGAAAATGTCGAAGGTGGTTTCAGATGTTCAGAATAGGTGACTACAGCTTAAGTGATGCGCCGCCACGTTCAGGTCGACCTGTTGAGCTTAATGATGACCTGCTGCTAGCTGCACTTAATAACGATTGTGCTGTAACAGTTGAAGAAATAGCACTGAAGCTTAATTCAACCTATTTAACAGTTCACCGTCATCTGCAACAACTTGGAAAGGTGTCAAAACTTGGAAAATGGGTCCCCCATGATTTGACAGAAACCATCCTTAGAGCAAGAGTACACATTTGCACTTCTCTGCACTCTCGTAAACTAATTCACCTTTTCCAGACAGATTGGCGACTGGAGATGAAAAATGGATATTTTATAAAAATGTTAAGCGCCGCAGACAATGGCTTAGTGCAGGTATATTGGCTAAATCACAGCCCAGAATAGACCTCCACCCTTGGAAAGTCTTGTTAAGCGTTTGGTAGGATATTGTGGGTGTGATCCACTCAATGCAACGATTACATCAAACTTCTATTATCAACAGTTAAGGCGCTTGAATGTTATACTGACAAAAAGAGGTCGTCCATTATCCTGGTGTAACATAACACCTTTACGATTGATCAAGATAGTTCTGAAAAATTCGGAAAAGATAATAATCAGATGGGGGAAGGCCTGGAACACATGAAGATGTTAAAACTACCCTCTCTACAGTCTTTTCCTTCAAACCCCAATAATTTTACAGAAGTGGCATTCAGAAGCTTGTGAATCGTTGACAGGAAGTAATTAATAATGATGAAACATACATTATTGATTAAATAACATTAAAATCGTTTAAAAATCCTTTCTCTTTATCTAAAGCTAAAATCGGATATAACTTAAGGGATGAGATGATAGTTTTTAAAATAAACATAACTGTAGAATTACTCAATTCTAGCCTGCCAATTAGAGTGTCAGAGTTTCAGTTGCGGTTCACCATAGTGTAGCCTAATGGTTACAGTGCCAGAATTGTAGTTTGACTAGCTCTAATGTAGCCTAGTGGTTACACTATCAATGTTGTAATTTTACTAGCTCGAATGTAGCCTAGTTGTTAGAGTGTCAGAGTTGTAGTTGTACTAGTCTCGAGTGTAGTCTAGTGGTTACAATGTCAAAGTTGTAGTTTTACTAGCTCGAATGTAGCTTAGTGGTTACAGTGTCAGAGTTGTAATTGTGTTAGGCTCAAGTATGTAAATTAGTGTTTTGGTTACCAGAGCTTCACCTATGAGTGCTTAAAAAGAATGTTAATGAATCTCAATACACGGTTCAGATTAGCTGCTTCAGATGAAGGTTGTTGTTATATAGTTACCTCTGTATCTAATTCGCATTTCAATTTTTTTGAAAATTATACCTCAGGTAATACAGGTAACAATTACCCTAGAATGTATTATAAGGTGACCAAGTCATATGAGTAGAAACTACTTTACCTAAAATAGCAGTCTCTGCACTCCCAAAGAAAGCATAGAACGTTTTTAGTTCCCAAGAATAGAAACATAACATATTCAAAGTAACTGTCTTCTGTCTTCCCCACAAAAACGTGACTATCTTGCTTTATTCAATGTAGCAATCCGCAAACAAAAACACATCAAATTGTTAACTCGTAAGTGTGAAGAGTAAACATGTATCTTGCAACTATTGGGGATAGGATCCTTTTATGATATTTTAAAAGTGTTTGCTAGTACGCCATTTTATCATTTCCCTCGTATATGTGTAACTTCTTCATTTTATATGTAAACAGATTATATGTTGTCTGTTATCTCCTCTTTGTGTTTCAAAGCAGCAAACAATATAATATATATTTACAATAAAGCAACAACTTTCAAAACGCAAAGGCAGGTGGCGTAGTCTTATATTATAGTTTAACCTCTTTCCGCACTTTCAATTGTGTGCGTTATAAGAGTGACTGTCTGTCGCGTTTTTAATACAAAACTGAATAAATGTTTGTTTTGAAATTGTTTTGATCTTGATTCTGGTCAGTAGTGCAAAATTACGAACGGCTATTACTGATCCTTAAATGTTTCTGACCTGGCATTTATCCCTGTACCTATAATATCCTGTTCGCGGTTGAAAAAGCCCCATATTATATACAAAATCAAATAAAAGGGAAAAGTTCGCATGAATGAATTTCGATAAACGGACTTCAGCACCTTGAAAATAACAATTTACCAAAGGTGTTTTATAATGTTTCACAAAAGACATTAAACCCTAGAGACAGGATAATGCATTTCTGGTTTATCATTACATGATTATGGCAAAGTTTCTTGGAAAAACTCATTAATCCCTTTCTTAGCACATATGACATTTTTTTCAATAAATACAGTTTAATAATAAATTGTACATTAGTTTGGAACGATAGACAACTCCTTTTACATTAAATGTTGGTAAAACTCCTCTTATTTATTTTATTTATTGTACCGCTTATTGTAGTTTTATACAGCTCCTCAGTTTAGCTCTTCTATTTTTTTATTTCCTGTACAACTTCTCGTAGACCTTCTTGTACAACACTCGTGCTTTTTTTTTCCTCTGCAATTCGTCGTATTGCTTCATTTCTTGTTTAACTCCTCGTATTTTTTACTCCTTACTCAGGTCCTCACGTTTCTTATTTTCTGGTTTCTATATTGCGTTTCTCGAGTTCGAGTAAATCCACAGGGAATAGTATAAACATGTGTGTATTAAATAAAGAGTTCCAATCGTACTGTACAGTTTGGCAACAAATGAAGAAAACACAAGAATAATTTTAAATGTAAAAATGTTAATGTACATTTATACTTCTAAAAGTACTGATATAACAAATCAAGCTACAGATTACTTAAAAATTAATTGCGTTTCTCATAATACATTATGCTAGACCTATTATATTTCTAACACTACACTCTAATCTAGACCCACACAGATTTTCAAAAATTATTGTACGTTATACTAACTCTTCAAAATCTGCAAGGGACTAGATAAGAAACGTTATATAAAAATAGCATAGGCCTAACGTAATTTCTTAAGACCTATATAATTAATTATATCATGCTTCAACATATTTTAAAATTCGTTCACACCATAACAATTGTTATTTAAAAGTTAGAAGAGAATTTAATTGAATGCATACAGTTGAGTACGTCATACTAAAACAATTTGAATATGCAAATGTAAGTAAAGTTATGTAACAGCCATAATTGGTGTAAAGTCGAGGTGAAACGTTACACATAAGAACTACATTTGAGGTTATTTGGTGATACGTTACAATGTAATACTATTGAACATTGATTGCTGATAATAAGATTGCATTGAAATAATAGTTCCTGCTTGTGTATAATAAATAGGTGTTTAAATAATAGTTTCCGATGTAAGTATAATCAGTAGGTGTTTAAATAATAGTTCCACACGTAAGGTTAATAAATATGGTTTTAGACAATAGTTCTGCAAGAGAGGACAATAGCTAGAGTTGTAAATTGAGAAACCACAGTGTCACTTTTCTATATTGGATAGTTTGTACATGTGTTTTATAAAGTCAACTATGTACTAGATCGTTTGTACACGTGTATTATAATGTCAGTTATGTATTGGATAGTCTTTACATGTGTAGTTCAATGTCAACTATATTGCTCTTAGAAAGACTGTATCAAAAATACAAGATAAATTCACTGACAAATACATTTGATCTTAGTCTTAGCTCAACCCAAATATTTATTTTCATAAAACTGAAATGTTTACATTAGCTCCACTAAAGGAATACTCAGAACAGCTGATGTTTGCATACACAATGATGAATGTTTCTTTCAAAATACCTTTAGCTTGACAAACTGACGTCAGGTTCTTATAATGAGATTAATTTGTATTTTTTTAATTAGATAAAATAGGAAGGTTTTGTTAGTAAGAAACATTATAGTGAAAAGAAATACCTGAACTAGGGTTTGAACCCACGAGATTGACCCTAAGAAGAACAATAATCTATCTTTATGTCCCTTCATTCATTAGGCTCTTTAACTATGAGTATAAAACTTCATATTAGTTTATATATAAGGTTTGTTTTCTTTGACTCATAATATGAACATGTTATATCTGATATAACTTCAGCTGTTTCAAGTGACGTATACGAGTAGATCGTAAGCCTTTAATTTTATGAAAATTAATAATGCCTTTGGAGATACTTTAAACTTTCTTCTTCACAGTAAATTTATGTTCTTAGTTAAGCGCAAACCTGCAAAAATCGACTATCTGAGCTGTACTCATCGCATGGAGAGACGCCAGGTTTTTAGCGTTGTAAGCCATCAGGTCAGCAATAATGTCTGAAACAGCTATCTGAAAACAAAGAGCAAAACTAGAGGTTGCAGTTAATGGTCTAAAAATACTTCACCAGGTTTGATGGGTAATATGACTAGTCCATGTTAATTTTTTTTTCTTTTGATTCAACCGCTACGTCACGCTAGGATTACAGGTTACGTGCTTGTACGAAATTAAGGATAGTTGTTATTTCCTCGTCTCATACTCGTCTTATTGATTTTGGAATGATAAATACCAGAGTTCACGTTTGTAGTACAAGCTTGTTGAACTGCCTTTTTATAATTTTAGTGACAACTCCAGAGAACAGTCAGTGTCCTTTCATTGTTTTCATACTGAGAAAACACTACCTTTCTTAGCAAGATATAGTATTTTTTGTTTTATTAATGTAAGTCATTGCAATACTTTTTAAAAATAACTTCAAATTAATAACATGCGCTAATACTTCGACACTGTTTTCATAATTTCTTTTCTCCCTTCGATAATGGCTTTTATATGGCATAAAATATCGAGAAGCAATTCAGTCTGAAATTAATTTAATTTTTTTTATTTTCTTTACGTCCACAATTCACGCTTCACAATTTTAATTCGAATACTCATAATCTAACAATGTACAAATTAACTAAGTATATAAATAAAAATTAATAAGTTTGTGAGGAAAGTATAGTATAAAAATATCAATGCATATAGGGTATCGCTTATAACGCTAAAAACCCCATTTCGTTATCCATAGTGGATATAACACAGATAACCCAAAACAAAAATTATAGTGATTATCTCTTACTGACGGATATTCAGTATCTGAGATGAGGCTCATGGTAACCTTTAAGTTTTATAACTAATTGCGCCACCAGACGTCAGTCCTAAATGTTGATTGATCGAGCATCTTTTTTTTTTTAATTTCGCGCAAAGCTGCTCAAAGGCTAGCCGAGCTTGCCGTCCCTAATATAATTTAGCAGTGTAAGACAAGAGGGAGGGCAACTAGTCCTCAACACCCACTGCCAACTGTTGGGCTACTATTTTACCAATAAATAGTGGGATTGACCGTAACTTCATAACGCCCCCACGGTTGAAAGGGCGACTATGTTTGGTGTGATGGGGATTCGAACCCGCAACCCTCAGATTACAATGCGAGTGCCTTAACCACCTGGCCGAGCATCTATCACTACAAATTAATATAATCTTGGCAGTATTTTTATACCTACATTCAATAAACTTCAGCGAAATTTGTAAGTAACCCTATTATAGCATCCTTGATTGGTTAGTTTTAATTTGATTAACATCGAATTTGTTTTATGTATCAAAAACTACTGAACCTCGTGAACTTGTTTCCCACGGAAATAAAGAGAACATTTTAATATTTTTAATATAATGAATGCAGAAGGCGATGCACTTTTTACAAAAATGATTTTAACCTTTTTAATGTCACTTAAAAAACACATGCACCAAGATGCATGTTGATCTACAATAGCGAAAACAATTCAGTATATCAGTTTATATATGTGGCACATTCGAGCAAACCCACAAGTGAGCTATTTCCGCATAGCAGTCTGTAATTTTAAACTAGTAAACTAGAAGAAAGGCAGACATTCAATAGCCTCAGCCTGACACTATTGAACTATTTTATTGGGATAGTGGGAATTAACAGTTACTTTTGTAACACACCTGCTGCTCCAAAGTGTGTAAAGAATATTTGGGACAACAGGACGCGAAACTCAGACCCTTAGTGTCGGTCCATCTAAAAGAAATATGTTTTTGGAATCTGTGGCTAATAAGGTTTGCGTAATTATATTTTGTTAGAGTTACCACCTGTGTTTTTCTTTGTGTAAACCGTATTTTGTAAAAAAAAATCTAAATACAAAGAACTGATTAAAACTGACGAAGCCTCTTTGGCCAAAACACTAATCAGATATTTTCCTTAGGCTTTACAGGGATTTTGACTAAATTATTACAGATTCACTTGCTCATCACTAGCAGTCGTATCCAAAAAATGATGTATCACATTAAACTAGAGGAACAGCATTATGTAGGCCAGTCAATAATCAAATAAAGTCGTGTTTACTCCAATAATTTCCTAGTCACATCCGGCAATGTTATCCAAAATGGCGTATGTTTTAAGATAAAGAATCAACTTTGAAATTGTGCGCTCTTCCTGTCAGAAAATTTAGTAGTATTAAAAAAAACAAGCTACTTAACCATTTATACACCTACATCGTCAAGTCAAGCTCGTCCTTGGTACACCACTAAAAATAATTATTATTTTTATCTTAGTTCCATAAACGTACGACAGAGGGAAAAGGAAATTACAGCACATTTCTTCTGGAGAAAGAGAGGGTGTGGTGACGAGGAATAATATCTATTGAATCTTCTTGCTGTCTGCGAAATCTGACTTCACGCAAGCTGTGATTATACATCATATGTATTCCATCTTACCTCTACAAAAAAAAGTTAATACATCAACGTTCCGTATTTTTTGTTCTTAATCTTATAAATCTATTTCATGGTTATTAATACGGAAATAAAAATGTGTAAATTAAAACTTGTTATCTGAGACAAACAATAACATCAATACGTCACCATGACTACAACTTATCCATGGACTAATGGGTTGTTATGGCTATAACCTATCTATAATTTAATGTGTTATTATGACTACAACTTCTCCATGGATGTAGATCAAATATCAAAAGTAAAGTTGGTCTTACTTCTTAAAACTTTAGGACTGGTTAATTTACAATAATACTTCTTCTTTTTTTTACAAATATTATTTTATAGAAGTAAAACTAATGAATTATATATAGGGAAACATATTCCACTTTTACATTGTCAAAATGAAGCTAAAGTAGCTAATTAGGTAGAGACAGTTTTTCTTTACGATATGCTTCAGTAAACTGTCAAAGTCAAAGATCATGTGTTGAACTACTAATTACAGATAAGAAAGTTAAACAGCATCACCCACCGCCATCGATGACAATACTGTCGCCCGGCATAGCCAGGTGGTTAAAGTTCTTGACTTGTAATCCGAGGGTTGTGGGTTCGAATCCCTGTTACACCGAACATGCTCGCCCTTTCAGCCATGGGAGCGTTATAATGTTACGGTTAATTCCATTATCCGTTGATAAAAGAGTAGCCCAAGATTTGGCGGTGGGTAGTGATGACTAGCTGCCTTCCCTCTAGTCGTACACTGCTAAATTAGGGACGGCTAGCGCAAACAGCACTCGTGTAGCTTTACGCGAAATTCAAAAACAAACAAACAATACTGTCTTTCACTTTTATAAACCCATTTATAGCTGAATGTGTGGGAAGTGATCAGCAATTGAACCTTCCTTTCTGCAGCCCTAGACACCATGCCGACCTCATAATGAAATAAGTAACGTAAAACTTATATTTGGATGATTTAACAAGTTTCATCGATACGCGACATTATTAATAATAATAATTAATTATTATTAATTTTAAACTATGGAAAGGCACATCATTTCTGCATTTATAGACGTAATTTAATTTAAGCCTCGCGGCTAGTTTGTATGATGTCCAATTACCACGTTTAACGATACGTGATTAACTTTACAAAGCGTTAAGTTATGTTGCTTAACGACAAGCGATTAACTTTATAGAGTATTAAACAATTTTTCTTAATGGCGCACGATTAAGAACAGATTTATACAATGAGCTATCTGTGCCCTACCCACCACTGGTATCGAAGCTTGATTTCTAGGGGTTTTAGTCTGCATACATACTTCTGTGCTACTAGGGGAGGCTTAACTTTACAGGATAAAGTATTTTGCTTAAAGATACGCTATTATCTTTGCAGAATGTTGAATCAATTTTTCAACGACACGATATTAACTTTTCAGGGTATTAAACCATTTTATTTAACGACACCTGATCAACTTTGCATGGTGGTAAACCAACAAATATGATGAAATATAATGAGTTTTATAAGGTTCTAAACCATCATACTTGTGAAAAAAAATTAAATATCGCTTATCTTCTTATTATATGAACATTACTTTGGAAAATTGTAAATGGTTAACAAATTCTTCCTAAATATTTCTTCTGGTCCAAAGTTTATATTTGTACCAATCAATGATTTCTTGACTTTCATTCCCAAACACAGTCTTTTGCTATTGACCAATCACTTAAGTAATAGAAGTGTATAACATTTTGCCTTTTGTGCACATTTCTACACTGATAATCTTTAGGTTTTCAGGCTTATTCTTCAACGATGTTAATGCTTTGTTGATGTTGTTGTTTTCCTTTTGTACAGTAATATCATACATGTCTTTGAAAGTTTCGTTAAAAAGAAAACATTTCAATAATTTATTGTAAAAAGTAAAGAAAAGTAGAAATCGTCAACTGTTACTGATTAAAAACAGAGGTTAAATTCAGCCAATTGTGAGTTCCCGTGTTTATTTTTATGATATGTTTGAATTAAATGATAATGATACAGCGGCCAAAGACTAGACAACAGATAGCGTAGATACGAAAACTTCTTGAACAGTAACAATAATATAGTCCAACAAACAAGTCCTGGAAAGGTCAGTATCCATGGTTTGTTTTTTTGCTTTGGAGAGGTGGATTCACTGCCTATTAAAAATGTTATCGAACGCCTACACAACATACATAAAAAAAAACTTTGAGATTTACATATCCTTTCGTTCATTATCATTTGTACACTTGTAACATTATTCAATAGTTGCAATCTGCCTGTTCGAATTTGATTCGAGGTTTTAAACATTTGGTGAGAAAAACGTAGAATTTCAAATTACGGAAACAGCGATAAGTTTACGAACTTCAAACCCTAATATCCGAAATTCGAATCTCTGAGGTGGACACAACAGATAGTCCATTATGGCATTGCTCTTAAACAACAAATTAAAATTAAGCCTCCGTCCAGCATCATAAGTCAGAAATATCTAATAATTTAATTAATAACAAAATAAATATTGTATTGTTTGTGTTGAACCAGGAAAAATATTTGTAGAACTTGACGAATAACTCAAGTCTGTTGAATAGAATTTCTCCCCTGTATATGACTGAAACCTAGCATTTCGTTGTTGTATGTTTTAACATGCTAATAAACAAAGCCACAATCAATGCTTTAAGCACAGTCCTTATCACAATCTGTACAACACGTTTATAGCAAAACATTTAAAGTGAAACGCAAAACAAAAACGAAGAATAAATCAGTCTTTCCAAAACTATACGTTAACTTTAATCACCAGGAAATATTTCTTGAAATGGCTGATGTCATATTTATTCGCCGTAAATTGTCAGAAGATATCACGTACTGACACCGTAACACAATTTATGCCTTTAGAAAATGTATCTGTTTTACCTGAAACATGGACAAATATGCACAGTAAAATATAAACAGAGGAAATCAGCACACCTAGTTCCCTGGTGTATCGATAGTTATTTAACCAATCTAATCAATGAAGCTTTATGCACTTTCTGGCGGTTTAGCTGAAAGCCTCTGATCTTATAACGCTAAAAATTGGGTTTCCACTCCCACAGCGGGCGGATTACAGAGAGACTATCTTGTAGCTTTATGTTTTACAATATAAACTACTGAATTACGTTACTTGGCCATTAACATGAGTACAAAAACAGAGTAGCTTATACAACGAGAGGTGTGGTGTAGTATCATAAAATTATTTCTACTTCTTAAAGAAGCAGCGAACTCAACTTTTTCCAGCAAGAAAGTAAAATGACAGATTACTTAAAAAGTATATATAAAGTAGGATATGTATGGTTAAAAGCTAAGAACGGCAAGGAATTTGGCTTATTGCCACTAGGCCTTTCACGTTCAGTGAGTGATCAAGAGGAAAGTCCATATTCTGTTGCACTTTAAAGTACTGTTTCATCCTTAAAAGCAAAAGCTTTATAAACCTGGTATGTATCATGAATAATACTTAAACATTTTACGTATTTCAAGTAACCATCACTAGAGGGAAGGACAAAGTTTTAATATATTTCATATTGATTACGTGTATTTTCTTACAACAAAGTCGCATCGGGCTATCCACTGAGTCTACCGTGAGGAATTGAACCGCTGATATATTCTGACCATAAAACGAGATGTCTGCTGAAAAGGAAAGAGTCCTTAGTTATTATGTTTCATGAAATACATTATTGCGAAAAAAGGAGAGTAAATATTTAATAAAAAATCTTTCTCCACTTTTTAACTTTAATTTTAAACGTATTTTATTGTCATATTTGATTGAAATATTGTTTGTTTGAATTTCCGCGACCTTCTAATAACGAGTCAAGTGCTCTAATCATCTGGTCATGCAGGGTCTAACTGAAATATATCGGTTTAATACGTTGCATATAACTATTTAATAAAACGTTATACCAGTTTTGTTTTGCTTTCTTACTCTCGGGCATAACCTTGTTTAATAAAAGCCTAGTGGTTAAAGTGCTAGACTCGCAAGATGAAAGTCGAGGGTTCGAATCCCCTTTACCGAACATGCTTGTTCGTTCAGCCATGGAGGTGTTATAAGTGTCGGTCATTCTCACTATTCGTTGGTAAATAAACAGCCAATGGTTTGGTGTTGATTATCTGCCTTCCCTCTAGTCTGTCACTTCTAAATTAGAGATAGATATTGAATATATCCTTCGTGTAGCTTTGCGCGAAATTTAAAACAAACCAAATGCTTAACAAAAATCCAATATAACTCAGTTGATTTCTTCTAGAAGAAATTGTTTGAAATGGTCAAATAGTGTAATACTGCATTGCATTTGTCACGTCCTTAATAGAATAGTTTAGCTACATTGATAAAAATCCACCGAAAAATCACCCATACTGGACTATACATTCCTTGGGACTCAGCACATGAAACAAAACAAAAACTCAACATACTAAGAAACCAAATAAACACAGCCATAAAACTATGCTCACCAGATAACATTAATAATGAATTAGACAAAATAAAACAATACTTTATCAACATCAATAAGTTTCCTCCACAAACCGTAGAAAACATTATATGCACACACCTAGATATAAAGCAAAATCAACTAACAAAAGTAAATATATCTCACAAATCAAAAAATCACGAAACCATATACTGCTGCACACCATATATTCCCAACATCAGCAGAAAAATAACCAACATTTGGCAAACACTAGTAACAAAATATGACATTCCAGTTAAAACCAAATTTATTCAAAAACCAGGCACAATACTGAAGTTTATACTATGTAAAAACTACACTGACAAACACCACACCAACATTATTTATAAAATACAATGTGATAACTGCCACGACTTCTATATTGGAGAAACAAGTAGAAAAATGGAAACTAGATTCAAAGAACATAAAAAGTCACCTTCACACGTTTTCGAATACTGCAAGTCAAATAAACTCAACATAACCACAGAAAACACTCAAATACTAAATAAAGAAACAAACATAAACAAACGCAAAATTAAAGAAGCCTTACTTATACAAGAACTTAACCCCAAAATAAACCAACACAAAGGAACACCTTTATATCCATATTAAAATAAAATATAATAAATAATAATAATAAATATATAAAAATTGTATATTCAAACATCTAAGCCCGCCCTCTATATTCCGACACTCATTAGACAACCCCCTTTCAAACATATGGTCAGCTTCCGGTCAGTTACCTCTCTCTTTCTTTGTGAACCTGACGATGACCGAAGACGTTGTTCACTCCTCTACGTAAAAAATTTTCTCATCCCAAACGAGCCGTTTTTACATATATATTTCTATCCACCATTTCTTGTAAGGTCAGACGTTTTACTCGACAAACGTTTTACCTAAATACTATTTCAATAACACCAATCGTCTAGCCTAACTACTATTTAAGTAATACCAATCGTTTTGCCTAACTACCACTGGGGTAATATCAATCGTTTAGCTTAACTACCACTTAAGTAACATCAATCGTTTCGTCTAACTACCACTTAAGTAACATCAATCGTTTCGTCTAACTACCACTTGAGTAGCATCAATTGTTTAGCCTAACTACTACTTAAGTAATATCAATCGTTCTGTCTAAATATCGCTTGAGTAACGTCAATCTTCATGCCTATCTAACCTTAAGGTATTATCAATTGTTTTACCTAACTGCCATTTGTGTAACTGCATATTTTCCATAACTACATAATCTGAAAAAAATTTATTTTTGTAGTGATTTTTCTAAGATATGAACCATCTCTTCTTAACTTGTAAGTGAAATATTGGCCTGACCAGAGCCTTTCATATCCTTTAGAAAGAAGTGAGCTTTTCATATTTACGTGTAAGAAATTCGCAGCATGACTTTTGAATATATTTTGAAGTTAATTGTTCCACTTCAGATACGTAACCGTTTTATTATATAGATGTGTACAAAACTGCAGGATGGTATATACTTATCAATATGCTCATCACTCGTTGTGATATATAGATGAGACAAGCACCACAACTATTATGGGTTTATACTTACGATCTTTAAGAGAAATGAAGAGTAGGCGCTTAAAAATACAGATAGAAACTTTGTAGTGAGTATATTCCCACCACCATGCAGCGTTAATCATATTAAGCCCTCAAAATATACTAAAATGTGTCCATATGTCCGTCGTTATCAACATACATAGACAATTTTTTTAAGAACAATGAAGAACGATTACCTACGTATACCCACCAAGTCGCATCTATATCCAATCATTTTTAATTAAGTTATAGAACAAAAACTATATGAAAAATCGACCCTCATATTAACATAGTGGGATTTTCATTTTAAATTCGTGACATCGCTTTGATCTTGAACTTTCACCTATATTCTTCAAAATTGTTTGTTTGTTTGTTTGTTTTGGAATTTCGCACAAAGCTACTCGAGGGTTATTTGTGCTAGCCGTCCCTAATTTATTAGTGTAAGACTAGAAGGAAGGCAGCTAGTCATCACCACCCACCGCCAACTCTTGGGCTACTCTTTTACCAACGAATAACGCCCCCACGGCTGAAAGGGCGAGCATGTTATTCTTCAAAAACTAGATAATTTTAAACTGAATCATAGCTCAAACGTGTACCAAATTTCGTCCAAGTACATTAAATAGTTTATGATAATTCTTGCTGACAATCATAGTCGTAAAAACACGACATTTGATGGTGGAAGTAAATTTAAAAAAAGAAAATGGAAAATTTTTGAGTTTAATGCTCATGTGATTATTCTACATGAAAATGGTTTAATAAATCATTCAAAACTAGCGACCAACTCAGTGGATGTCACTTGTAGGTTTGGCTAACAAGGCTGTTATTACGTTATCTCCAATCCTTCAGACGACTCGTCTCACTGACGATACGATATTTTCGTCCAACATTTACATAACACTTATGAGCATTAAAAATACACAGGTGTGTTTACAACCTATTTATTTCTTCTAATCTAGATTAGGCCTGGCATGGCCAAGCGTGTTAAGGCGTTCGACTCGTAATCCGAGGGTCGCGGATTCGAAACACGGTCGCACCAAACAAGCTCGCCCTTTCAATCATGGGGGCGTTATAATGTCGCGATCAATCCCACTATTCGTTGGTAGAAGAGTAGCCCAAGATTTGGCGATGGCTGGTGATGACTAGCTGCCTTCCTTCTAGTCTCACACTGCTAAATTAGGGACGGCTAGCGCAGATAGCCCTCGAGTAGCTTTGCGCGAAATTCAAAACAAACAAATAAATAATCTAGATTAATCGGTAATGTTGAAATATAGAGCCAAAAGGCTGTAATGTTTGTTGTTAAGCGCAAGGCAACGCAATGGGCTATATGTTCTGTGCCCAACAATGATATTGAAACCACAATTTTAGCTTTATAAGCCTTTAGACGCATCGCTGAGCCACTAGTTGTCACGCCAAAAGAAGACAAATATGTATTCCAAAAGGTAGATTTTCAATGAAACAACTAAAACGCTGTGGAGAGGTTAGATTTTGTAGAAGAAATTCGAAAAAAAAGATTGAAGACTGACAAGGCTAAGGAAGTTAAGAAATTTCATGGTATCGAATTTTTTTAGTATTGATAAATATCTGATCAATACATTTTTGTTCCTGGATTCACTAGGTAAAGTATTGAAATGTGCTCTAGCACTCTCTATATAGGGATTTCACGGACGCATGTATTAAACCAATACAACAGACATCTGCATTTTTTTCTTTAGACTTCATCAGAAGTTAGATATGAAAAACTACCTGGATTACTCCCTCTATATCTGATGTATATATTGCTTTTAAGCTATACAAACCGTTCTAAAGTTTAAAACTGGTCAGTAGCCGAAACGGAAGTTACTGAAGTTTTTTATTTTCATTCATCAACTATAATTTTATCATCATGTGTTTGTTTGTTTCTAATTTCTCACAGAGTTACGTGAGGTCTATCGGTGCTAGCCATTTCTAATTTAGCAGTGATAGACAAGATGAAAGGCAGCTAGTCATCATTACTATCCACCACCAACTCTTGGGATATTCTTTTACTAACAAATTGGGATTAAACATAATATTATAACGTCCCTACTGCTGAAAGGGCGAGCACGTTTGGCCACGGAGACAGAGATTTTAAGAATTGCAACAATATAGTTTTTAAGATTATAAGTTGAGTTAAAGGTCCAACCGGATTTAATGTTCGAACAACAAGCTGTTAACCATATGTGGTGTTGTTCTTAATATCCAACCTTTGCCTATATAACCTTAAGTCTAAATGATTACATTTCTTTTATAACTCTAGACTTGAGTTGTTTATTCAAGTATTGGTCACTTCAAATATGTATCGTGGGAACAAACTTCTAATTGGCACCATATTAAACATTTTTCTGTGCCTTTGTTAGTCTGTTTACTCTAAGTTACTAGTTAGATAGGTGGCCATTACGAGGTCGTTGGCTTGATAATCACTTTGGAATACGTAGGTCTCGTCAATCTGTAACTAGTTTTCATTGATGTGACAGGAGAAGAATGGCTGATATCCTATATGTAAATCTAATTTTTTTAGTCAATTCTGTTGGCATTGAAGACTTTTGTACTCTGTCTGTAACTCAGTGCACCTCAAATTATATCTGTTTTAAACTGAGCTGACGAGAAGCTCCAAACGTTATTTGCTTTCTACTTCTTTTACTTCCCATGTCTATAAAACGTTCAGCAGCATTTCTATGTTTCCAAAGCTAAACACTTACTTCCTAATATTTCGGTAATAACTAACTATTGTGCGAGTTACTTGCTCTCTAATCCAATCTCTGTGAGAGTGGCATCTAATTTAATAACAGTTCACTTAACAGTACGTGTTACTGCTTTAATACACGTAAGATTAGACAACTTTGAACGTTATCACTTTCGTCTAAACAAAACATGACTAATTATGGTAATTCTAGGAAGAACAAACTTTGTGGAATGTAATTAAAGCTCTTGGCTAAAATACTGTAGCAAAATAAAAGTTGGAAATACTTAATAGAATACAAGGAAATGCTTGACAGATGCAACTCCCTAAACGGAAGATAAACATATTAAGGGTCGATACCTACAGTATTTATGACATCAATGTTTCAAAGACCGTTCTCGACGCTCTACTGCTAGAAAAATGGATACTTTGCATCTGATTGCTTTTATTTTTATGAGATTTAAACTTTAAAAGTACGGGCTTACAGTGGATTCGCTTAGGAATTTTACTCAGTTAGCAAAATATCCGAGTAAAACTAGATAGAATAGTATTGGTATTTTCGTTAAATAAGCTTAGCCAAGAGATTCAGAAATAGTCATTTTTAATTTAGAAGCTCTGACCAAAAGAAGGAAAACCAGTTGGTAACACCCACTGACTATACTATGGCTAATTTTAGCCATATAGTGAAACTGACTGCAATCATCATGGCGCTCCACAGCTGAAAGTTCAGCAGCACAACATGACGTGAACCTCGGAACTTCCGACTGCAGCCCTGCACGATAGTAGTCAGATCAATCCCTATGCTATGTCAAGGCTAAGCATGAAGCAACACTTTCCATAAGTGCTTGGATTATAAGGTTGTTGTTTTTTATAGTATGGTGACGTATATTATTTAATATTACTAAGTACTTTTTTCACTATCATAAATAATAAATGTCGTGTGATTTCTGGAGGTGTATGTTTATTTACTTCCACCTAATAAACTTAATTTTTTTTTAGCGAAAATATTTGGTTTGAATTAAATAAAGGAAACTTCTTGGTACATTGTAAACCGTGAATTAAACACAGGAAACTACATGGTTCATTGGTAACCGTGAATTAAACACAGGAAACTTCTTCGTACGTCGCCCGGCATGGCCAGGTAATCTAATCGTAATCTAAGGATCGCGGGTTTGAATCCCCTTCGCACCAGTTTGCTTGCCCTTTCAGCAGTGTAGGCGTTATTATGTGATGGTCAATCCCACTCTTCTTTGGTAAAAGAGTAGCCCAAGAGTTGGTGGTGGGTGGTGATGACTAGCTGCCTTCCCTCTAGTCTTACACTGCTAAATTAGGGACGGCTAGCGCAAATAGCTCTTGAGTAGGTTTGCAAGAGTAAGACACATATGTCCATGGAAATGCCCTAGTCACAACAGGGCATGTTTGTGTCCACAGCGGTGTTCTAGAGAGCAGCATATATGTCTACACGACATGCTCTAGATTATAAACGGCAACATATATGTGTGTCCATGGCAGTGTTGTAGAGAGCAACATACATATGTCTACGACAATACCCTAAACTCTTGAGGATAACATAAATATGTGTGTCCTTAGAAGTAAGCTACAGAGCAACATAAATGTATCCATTCTGGTCCTTTTTTAATTCAAAAAATATTTATGTTTGATTGCCAAAATTGCAAAAGAGACACGTTTGCTTATAACAGAATAAGAACATTGTGTGCCCTATCTCATTTACCTTTGTTTTGTTTTATCAATGTGAATAGGGATTTATTAGTAAGACCACAAGAACATCGTATTGTGTTATCTTTGTAATTCTTTCTCACTGAAGGAAATACATTCCATAGGAATTCTGACATGTAATGAAATCAAAACTAGATATCCTTTTCCACACGGATAACTCATCTTGTTTCAAGTGTAAGAGTCTCAATCATTCAGCTCTTGTCGGATAAAGTTGCCATGAGAACAGAGAATTAATAATTCCTAGGATAAGAGATGAAAAACATGAAAGACGAGATAAATGTTTCTTGTTTGTTTGTTTTTTCTTCACGTCTCACAGCCGATACTTCCGGTCAACTCTGTGTCTGGTACAACGCTAGTCAACCTTAGGCAAACCCTTCCGGCTCTAGAGCTTTCACAAGCATCTTGAGAATCTTTCATCCCAGAAAAAAAAAAAAAAAGATCAAGAGATAAAAACAATATCCACTTCTCTCTTTTTTTTAAGCCATGGGTTATCTGTCTATCAAATGATCTATTTCATCTTTCTTATAATATATCAACGTGAAAATGTTTTATAAATATATTTTTTTTTCCCTTTCTAAAGGTCCAGCATGGCCAGGTACTTAAGGCACTTGACTCGTAATCTGAAGATCGCGGTTTCGAATCCTCGTCACACCAAACATGCTCAACTTTTCAGCTGTAGGGGTGTTATAATGTTACGATCAATCCCATAATTCGTTGGTAAAAGAGTAGCCCAAGAGTTGGTGGTAGGTAGTGATGACTAGCTCCTTACCTCTAGTCTTACACTGCTAAAGTAGGGACGGCTAGCGCAGATAGCCCTCGAATAGCTTTGCGCGAAATTCAAAACAAACCAAACCATACCCCTTTCTAAAATACCTTCCTGACAACCTATCTTCAGAATTCGTAATCAGTGTCACGTCGCAAAAGTTCATTATGTCACCAACTTGTTAGATCTGATGAAATCTGATGAAAAACACTATGTGAAAATTGTAAATTATGTTTCAAACAGAAAAACCCATGGTATTGCCCTAACTAAGCTAAAAAATAACCAATAATCGTTGTTTGTTTGAGTAACATGTTTCATTGGACTTCCATAATCTGTTTCAAATATTAACTCCATCACGTATTCAATTTCTACACATTAGTTCGTTTCTCCATATGAGGTTTACCATGGTAAACGTTTCTTGTTTTTACAAAACCAGTTACCATGAAGACATCTAAAGATCTTCAGGTTTCAAAGGTTTATTACGTTGAAACGTGGGTTTTTCTTATACTCTACCCTTTTCTTTTAGAACATAATTAGTTCTATGTAGCGTATATACTAAACCTGATTCGTACGACTAAAATTACAATTTCCACAAACATTGAAATTCAAATATGTCTACACAAAATATAAAATCTTTAATTATTTCACTAGCAGAGAACTCACTTTATCGATTAAATTTGTCTGAAAATAAACATTTTCTTTAATTATTTAAGGACGTTTTCTCCTGCTTAAGAACACATAACGTCGTGCAGCTATAAAGATACAGTCGCTTATAATATAGTTAATTAGGACTTAGTTTACTAACTTCAATAATAAGATTTCTTCCCTTAAATTACGGCTTAAATTAATAATTTCAGTACACTATTTCTTCCTTGAAGTAGGTTAAATTACATGGCTATAAGTCCAGGCTGTTTTAAAACGATTTATAGAACAAAAAAATGTGCATACATTGGGCGTATTTTGTGTAACTGGATTTACCAAGATCGAAACAAGAAGAATCCTAACTAAAAATATTCATTCCTACACTGAGGTTTATGGATTTATTTCAGCGGTTACAGCTTATTTCTTCCTTGATTTCTGACATCAATAATGTATTTAAAAACCTAATAATTTAGCTCTGAGTACTCATCCATAAATTCCATGATATATATTGCACACACTCTTAAACAACTCAAGGCTGAGAAACTCTAGACTCTAGGACTAACAAAGCATACCTTGCAATTAATCTTCCCTAAACAGTGATTTGTAAAGACTATATACATTGTCTGACATGTTGGTGTTTTCTGTCGCTTCAGATGGCAAGTGTTGTAAGACGAAATATTTAAAGATAAATATAAATATAACTGACCAACGTATTTTTGCCCAAGAGTAAACGACTGAAAATACTAAATTTTAAAGAGTATCAACCAAACCAACTATTAATTTAAGCGATAAGACGTCGACTCTGAAATTGAATATCACTCCTGTTGTCATTTAGAAAATACATAACCAAAATTTTGATAAGAGGACTTTTTATATACCAGCAATCACTTTTTGAAGCAACAACATATAAGCTATTACAAGGAAAAGGTCCCCCAGTGGCTCAGCGGTATGTCTGCGGACTTACAACTCTAGAAACTGGCTTTCGATACCCGTGGTGGGCAGAGCACAGATAGCCCATTGAGTAGCCTGTGCTTAATTCAAAACAACAACAACAAAGGAAAAAGTTGTGTCTGGCTAATTTATAACATACCTGTTTTGAGGAATTAAATATCCGAATAGTTTAAATGTCAATTTAATGTATAATCAGGATATTAAATACGCACAATGATTACTAAAATATAAGTGTAATTTTGGAATGTAAAATTGTACTGGAATATTACAGTTTTTTAATTCCTTACTTTCATGTTAAATCACTTTGTACTATGAAGAATTCTGCTGAGTGTTTATTTTGTTTTAAAGCAAAAAGCTACACAAGGGGCTATCCGGTCTTAGTCCATCGTGCGTATCTAAATTACGCTTTGATATTATAAGCTCCCAGTATTCCAATGAGCCAATCGGAAGCTTCTGCTGCAAATGAATATCAGTTTCAGTACCAAAAATCATCAGGGTTATTACAGTTATTTTATATTACTTTTAATAATCTGGATTTGTCCTTATGAAAGAACACAAGTAACAAGAATATTAAAATACTCTCACTGTTAATAGCACTTGGAACAAAATATAGAATTATTCATCTTTATAGCGTAATACTTGTGATACAAATAACGTTATGGTAAGCTATCTTTCTTTCTACCTGTCTCTTAAATTGTTCTTCAGGGGTTTCAAAACAAAGGTGTGTAAAAACAGTATTTCTGATCATTTATTACCTCAACAAGCCACTGCCATTACAAACCAGGGATGAGTAAAAACAGCATTTCTGATCAATATTTTACCCCAACAAGTCATGTTGCATGGCCAAGCGCGTTAAGGCGTGCGACTCGTAATCCGAGGGTCGCGGGTTCGCATACCCGTCGCGCCAAACATGCTCGCCCTTTCAGCCCTGGGGGCGTTATAATGTGACGGTCAATCCCACTATTCGTTCGTAAAAAAGTAGCCCAAGAGTTGGCGGTGGGTGGTGATGGCTAGCTGCCTCCCCTCTAGTTTTACACTGCAAAATTAGGGACGGCTAGCACAGATAGCCCTCGAGTAGCTTTGTGCGAAATTAAAAAAAAAAACAAACAAACAAACAAAACAGATATTTCTATTTGTTTTTCTCAGAAGGTTGTTTCAAGTGTAATTCACCGTGTAATACATAACGTAATCAAAAAGACTGACCTATAATCTAAAACAATTTTATTGCAAATATTAGAAATAACTGTTTTAATATGTTTCATCGTGTTGTCTTCTGCTATGAAAACTTAACTCTTTAATCTTATTTTACAAAGCAATTGTTTATAATAAATATACAAATTATGAGTCGAGAATCTCCCGATTTTCTATAAAAGCAAAAAACACAAAGATCTTTATTCTTCTAAATTATCACATTAACCATTTTAAATGTATTATTTGCTCTTAATAACCCTAAAACATACCACTTCGAAACTTAGGCCTTCATCAAGCAACAGTCGGTATAAGCATATACTGCTTAACATGGGGTTTAATCAAGAATGTTGAACTACATCTGTATATATAACACAAAAAAGGCTTAAACACTTTCGCCGATATTATTTTTACCGGTTTCATATCTATAAATGCTCCTTGGAGTGAAATGTAAATCACAAAACTAGAATAACACATAAAAATAACGAGCAAAACTATGAGCATACTAATCCTCAGCAGATAAACTAGTAAAATTAGAAGGAATCTAGTAGAAAATATGAATAAATTTTTTATAAAAGCTGAAGAAATGTTAAATAAGCTGTTGCTGCCAGTTTTTAAGAAAATTAATATGGTGATTGAGGTCGGAAAACAAATTATTCATCAATTGCGAGAAACGGACAGAAAATATAAATGGAAGTTATAACAAGTAACGCTTGGAGATACTGTAAGTGGACACAATTATGGGAGAATAATTGAACGACATTATTCATGCTGATGCAAATTGTATACACACGAAAATTGAAAATCAGAAAACATATGTACTAACATAGCCTTAGGACTGAAAACTAACTAAAATTTGGAATAGGGGCATTATAACCAAATCCATCACTTATACTACTTAATATTAAAAAGATTGTAAACAAATGACTTTTAAAAGAGAAGATTAATAAAAAGAGGCGAGAAAAGGTTTGTTTATTTTTTAATTTCGCACATTTGTTTGTGTTTGAATTTCGAGGGCTATCTGTGCTAGCCGTCCCTAATATAGCAGTATAAGACTAGAGGGAAGGCAGCTAGTCATCACCACCCACCGCCATTGGGCTACTCTTTTACCAGCGAATAGTGGGATTGACCATTCAATGGCGCATTGTGCATAACATCTTGTCGGTGAGGAAGTGTTCGTACCTGTGAAATCTCTGGCGGCTGGACGTCTCGCCACTTTGTGCGTTGGTGGGGTCGGGTGGAGATCGTCTTCTGAGGCGCCCTGCCTCCCCTCTCGCTTTATGTATTTTAACTGTTTTCTCTTGTATATATTTAATGTTTTTTGTCTTTCTTTCATGTTTTTGTATACATCTCATTTTTTGTTTTTTTTCACTTGTATATATATATGTGATTGTATTGTATGCATTTAACGTTTTTCACTTGCATATATTTCATTGTATTGTATGTATTTAACGTTTTCATCTGTATATATTTCATTGTATTGTATGTATTTAACGTTTTCATCTGTAGATATTTCATTGTATTGTATGTATTTAATACATATTTAATTTAATGTTTTCATACCCAGATTCCTATAAGAGAGAAAGCGAAAACAAGAATTATTCAAAAACACGCTACTATTACACCATCTTTACTAAAATCACTAATTACAGTAAAAAATTACATAATTCAAATCAGCTTCCGCTCTTGACAATCAATGCCAGGTATGCAATGTTTAGAATTCAAGTTCTGCCCCTCGCAAAGTACCTTCTTGGTTTTTCATTTGTTCATGTCACTCACCATGAGTATCTTTCGTCTTTTGCTTTTTCAATAGCCCAATTTCATGTTACTCACTACGGACTTATTTCCCTGATCTAAGTAATTTCTATCAACAAAATTGTTCACAAAGCTATAGGAAAGACAGCTAGTAAACACCACCCGTTGCTAGCTCTTGGGTTGCTCTTTATTAACGAAAAGTAAGATTGATCACAGGCTACAATGCCCCATGACTAAAAAGGATTTAGCCCCATGACTCGCAGCTCGTTAGTCGAACGTCCTAACCATCAGCCCCAAACCGTTCGGACTTTTAATTTTGTGGCAACAGTTTCAAAAGTAGCATATTCATGTGTTGTGAAATAATACGTACTATTACGTTGTCAATTGAAACATCGAAACCACCACATCAGAATGTCTTAGTAGCTTGAGATTGCTTAAGAAATGTATAATTTTTGTCAAGATCATAAATTTATTCTTTGCGAAATTTCTTAACTGCAATGTAATTTTCTCCTAAATGAACCTATAATAAAACTAGTAGCTAGCCTGTAAATCCGAGGTTTCATGGTTCGCGTCTCGTTACTCAGCATTTAGAATGTATATGCGTGGGTTATAAAAGTGTGACGGTCAAATTTCATTATTCGATTATGGTAGTCTTGGAGTTGGCAGTGACGTTGTTGACTGTCTGCCTTCTGTCTAGTCATTCAATCCAAAACAAGCAAGAGATCGTCCCTGTGTCGAATATCTAAAATAAAACAAGCCTATTAAAACTTAAGACTGTGCAATTTCCGTGTTCTGAGATTTTATATTCTGTTGTTGTTTGATTTTTGTTCAAGGAAAATTCTTTAAGTTTTCATCAAAACCTTCCAACAGTCTTTCAACTTATATTGGAGTTGATGTCTCTAAACTCTAATTTCCAGCTTTAATAGTAAACCCTTTAACTCTTACAAACAAGAGATATTTTCGCTTTTCAACACATTATAAAACCAGTTATTCCAGTTAGCGTAGTAATAAATTACTCTCTCGTACATCAGATATCACGAATACAATGTGAAGTTCACCGAGGTAACAACAGACTTTAACTTTTATAATATAACCCTGTAAGAGCTCGGCTTTCCCTAAGGCATTGCAACTGTTTACAACAGCTTTACAACGAAAGAATATTTTAGGTTAGTTGGGAAACTTTTTCATTGAAAATTAACAATTAATTAGATAGTCTTTCTCGGAAAGAAACCCTTTAATTTTTTTTCTAACTAAACAACAAGAGAAAGGAATCTTCAATAGCCGCGGAACTTAAAATTCATTTTAGAGAAGATTAAAGTAAATTCATCCATGATGCCTTTTTTGTTTCCTTTCTATCAGCTATATTTTTGTATGTCAGTATTATCAAGAGAGAGGCGCGCTTGTGTACCAGACTCGATTTTATTACTCATCATGATCTCTACCAGCCTACCCTCATATTGAAATTATTTGAGGTAGAATTAGAGTAAATTAATCTACGAGACCTTTTGCGTGGTAAAATACATCAATCGAAAAGACTTGACCTCCTGAGTCCAAAACTATAATTAGATCTCAAGTAGATCGAAAGATAAAGGAGGTATAAGCTACACGTGTGTACTTAAAAAACGCAGAGATGTTCTGTAATTTGCTATGCTGCAGCTAAAAACGTGTTGTTCAAGGCACGGTAAAACCACGGTTATCAGTTGTTTCGGTAGTTGCATCTCAGTAATGGGAGTATAAATTTTAATAAGGTGGGTTTTAGTGACTCTATTCACCAAAGGAGATAAAATATGTCCGTCTTTTCCTTCTCTCTATCAGTCCACACGCCTGTTAGTCTATTTATCTGGAAGATCCTGGTAATAGCACTAATATGGAGACGAACGCCCCAAACTTCCACCTTTCCTTCCTTGTAGAATTTGACTGAAGCCACTATAAATTATAAACGGCCGATCTTTTCCTGTGATGACATCGGTTATTTTTATTATCAGTAAAAATGAATGAAAACAAAATAATTATTAAATGCAGAATTTTCACGTTATCATGAAAACATTCTCTTCATTTTTGTCGTGGTTGTCAGAAGGCTCGATTTGCA
The DNA here is from genome assembly GCF_004210375.1 of Tachypleus tridentatus. NCBI lineage: Eukaryota > Metazoa > Arthropoda > Merostomata > Xiphosura > Limulidae > Tachypleus > Tachypleus tridentatus. The sequence goes on from NC_134831.1 coordinate 159,318,670, forward strand.
ATGCTGCGGTTCGCTGCTCTAATATCTATTACTGAACATGTTCGATCCTTACACATCATCGGAGTATTATGATGCTTCAAACATCACTCCTAATTCGTTGATTAAAGTGCAACATTAAAGTTGAGGGTGAGCGGTTTTGCGTAGATAGTTTGAATTTCGTGGAAAAGCTACACGAGGGCTCTCCGTCCCTGCTTCAAAAGTAAAAGACTAGAGGGAAGGCAGGTTGTCATCACCACCCACTGCCAATTCTTGAGCTATCATTTCACCACTTAATAGTGGGAATGACGGTAACTTTAGAATACCCTCACAACAGAAGAGGCGAAGTGGGGATTCGAACCCGCGACCCTGAAATTGTGAGGCCAGCGACCTACCCACTTGTCAGCCTGGAAAGTTGAGGAGTGGACTTCCTTCTGGTCTGACAGTTCAAAATTAGTACAGCTAGTCTTCGAGTCATTTTGCTTGAAATTCAATAAATAAACAAATACACTTTTAATTTCTAAGTCATTCTAATATACATTTTAAGACGGAACATTATCTTCTTTCCCTTAAGACGTAATACAATAACACTAGAACATAAAATGTTTTTTATGCAACAAACAGTTTCATCCCCTAAAGCCCATTCTGAGAATCGTATCTAGAAATTATTTTTATTGATGTTTCAACAATAACCTAGCAAGTGACGCGTTGGTTGAAGGTGCACTGTTGATAAGGGAACTTCCAGAAAACATATATTTACGAAACCTTTTTATCTCTTTCTTGATGCTTTGAGTAATGTCCTCCCAGAGCTTGAGGGTTCTCAGCAAGATTGCTGAAACTTCTTGAACTGGAGCTTTTAACAAATACGTTAGGCGCTTGACGACTGAAAATATATTCAGTTTCAAGATCTACTCTTCTCACCACAAGGGGGCATTTTTTAAAAATACAATATAATTAATTCGTATTAAATTGGATTTAACCATCGTTTGGCTAGCAGAGGCAAACAATAACATAACGCTTTTGAGTTGTGGATCAAGTTAGACATAGTGCTCTTAGCAGAGCTTGGAGGTTGCTGTTCACGCCCTCTTGATGACGCCCGAGAGACATACAGAGAAGATGAATGATACGTCTTTAGAAAACTTCAAAATATCGATCTACAGTATGGATATAGTATTCCAGCTACGTTCAAAAGTTATTCGTATCTCTCAATACACATATATTTCCATTTGCGCTGTCGTTTTGTGTTCAAACAAAATTTTTTTTAAAAAATTTCTCCCGTTAAGTTTAGGGACTTCCAACACTAAAACCTGGGACTCAATTCTCGGCGGTAAACAAAGTTTATAGTTCAAAGGAGGAAATAAACACACATTAAACTTACTGATGAAACAACGTCATTTAATCATTATAAGTAAGAACGTCAGAAAAGTATATTTATTTAGACATAATGATTGAAGTGGGATTTTTATTTTGATCTATTTAGGTATCTTGCCCTGATTAGAGATTAATAGAGACTTCCATTTTTTTTAAATTCCTAATGGTTATTGTTCCGTTAGGGTTACGAACACAACATTTTTTTTATCAGAGGGTCTCGTATTTCTGGAAACGAAAACAACTGCTCATGTTATAGCACTGATATAAAATTTTATGTTTTACTTATATATGTATATTTCAAAAAGTATACTCTTTAAAGCGTATACTACAAACATCTTATATTCATGCACACGAGTGCCTTTTTTGCCTTTATGCATATCGGCCTAGGATATTGGATATGCAAGAACGTATTATTGAACAAAGTTAATACTATTTAAATAATTTAATGCAGTATGTATGTATGTGTGTACAATTAAATGAAGAATACATTTTCAAAAACTGTACAGTAAATAATTTATTAAAACTAAGGACCAGTTTATGAAAAACGGCAACGCTCTACATGTTTCAATTTTCTTACGCCACGATCTCACCATCTCAAGAGATGCTGGCGTACAAAAATATTTAGTATTTTTATGGCTAGTCTCTATTTCTAATAAATTATTTATTGTGCAATTAATTTGAATTTGTACTCCTTTTTATTCTATATATTAATACTGCTTATATGTAATAACGTTCTATAGGCCCGGCATGGCCAGGTGGCTAAGGTACTCTGAGGGTCGAGGGTTCGAATCACCCTCACACCAAACATGCTCGTCCTTTCAGCCGTGGGGGCGTTATAATGTGACTGTCGATCTCAATATTCGTTGGTCAAAGAGTAGCCCAAGAGTTGGCGGTGAGTGGTGATGACTAGCTATCTTCCCTCTAGTCTTACACTGCAAAATTAGAGACGGCTAGCGCAGCTAGCCCTAGTGTAACATTTTGCGCGAAATTCGAAAATAAACAAACGTTCTACAAGTTTTACAAAATAATGAAATAAAGCATTTATTCCAAATATAGCTATCTCGATATACTGATCGGACACGGCAAATACACGGATTATTAAAATACGATTCAAACAACGTATTTTAGAGCAACCAAAATCCACAACGGTTTAGAACAATTTAACAGAAGACGATCAAGTATAAATTCTGACGATGTATTAAAAGAAATACTAACAAATACCAGAAAAACAGTTGCGGTGAAATAAGAATCTTTACTGCAACAGATAATTAACAAATTTCTAGAATAATATCAAATCTACAATTTTACTTGCCTTAGGCCTAACGTTAGTTAAGCTTTTTCATTAAGTATGGACTATGTTAGATAAAGATATAAGTTATACCATAACCTGTGTACATTTTTTGCCTTGGTTTAGTTAAGGCTAAACTTTACCCAACGTAATACAAAAAAATAAACAAATACAGTGTTATTCTACGATCTAACGTCAGATTTTTTTAAAACTTTTGATAAGCTTTTATTATTTTGTTGCACAAAATGTCTAGTAAACTATTTTTACATCCGGCTTTCGTTTACATTAGCTGAAATAATATACACGTGAATGTGCATTTAGATAGAAAGGTGCGCGCACATTTTCAGAACAAAGTATTAATATAATACATTAAAACACATTGAAAAATTATTTATCATCATCAATGTTCTTTTTTTAAAAAACTAACTTAAAAATTATTTTTAATGGAATTTTGGTATTGTGTGTGTTTATAGCAACGCCACATCAGGCTAACTCCTGTGTACACCAAAAGACAGTTGGTTCTGAAAATTCAAAACCCAAGACCTCTATTCCAAAATATACTAAATATTATTGTAGGTGATTAGGACCCCCACACACACACACACACCTCTTCGCTACTTATTTTATTTGTTTGTTTTATTTTGCCGATTTTCTTGTTTATTGATATTCGTTATCATAAATAAAATCCTATATTTAAAAATTACTTCACTTGAAAAAAATCACGTATTGTAGTGGAAGAGAAATTCACTAGGCTTTCACTGATAAACGTACGTTTCATTCAATAAATATGGACATGGTTTACAGACTGTTTCAAAACTACTCTGTACTGCTTACCTAAATCCCTTTTTTCGAAAGCTATTGTTTATCTTATTACACTTTTCTCTTTCAGTGTGCAGAATACTGAGAAGATCAATGACCACTGTCCAGAATAGATGTAGCTTCATTCGGGAATGGGCTTGGTATGCTGTCTGAAAACGAGTAATTGCATATTGAGCAGTAACAGGTTCTGAAACAGCCTGTACCAAGTCCAGACTTTCATGTATAATATCTAGCATGCCTCTAGCGAAATGTTGTCTCATAGAACAAATAATCTTTAAAGTATATAACATTTCATTACGGGATTTTCTTGATAATTACTTTGTACATATGTATATGAGCTCCATAATGTATCTCTTTAGATCTGATCTCCACTGCTAGCTCACCTTTGAACATAAATTATTAATAATGTATTAGCTCGAGGTTTGAGTTCTAATCCAAATCAATCAACCCCTCCGTCTCCCATTAGCACAACGGTATGTCTGCGGACTCACAACGCTAGAAACCGTGTTTCAGTACCCGTGGTGGATAGGGCACGTATAATTAATTGTGCAGGTTTGTGCTCAACTTCAAACAAACAGATACCACCCCTACTGAGCCTAAACACACTATATCAGCAAATTTCCATATTTAACAACAATTTGGAAAATTAGGACTTCTACCTCACTTGGCATAAATAGATAATAGTCGTAAATGCTAACCTGAAATTTTAAATCCTTTTAATTTATTTCTTCATATATTGTTACTGTCTTTATGTAACAGATTGAGAAGTGAAGCATAGATATAAGATTCTAAAAATTTAAGATGATTAACATCCCTTAAAAACAATTTAATACACATACTGGGATTTCCAAGTTTTGTCCAAAACCTACAAATTATCTTTCATAACTTAATCGGTTAGTGTAACGTAGCTGACACATTTTTATCGGTATTGGTTTCTTAAGCTACTTTTAACGTACACATAAACAGGGTAAAGTAACGTCATAAACTCATGCAGGGTGTAAATCCTAGGACTCTGGATAATTGAATGTGAATTCATAAATTTAAATAAACAAAGCAATTCCTTGAAGCACCAGTTATAACTCTAAATAAGAATTGAAAGGTAGGCTTACCATTGAGTGTAAACACCTATATAACGTTTGAAATCGTTATTCTGAGAGAAAGATGTATAGTTTTATAAAAACAAAAGCTAAATGTAGTTACGCAGGTCCCCGAAGGTGTTCTGTTTCAAGTGTAAATAAAACATAGATTAAGGGATGCATGTGTTTTTACTTTTTGCTTTTGAAGTTCATGTCATGCTGTGTTGTAACCTAGAGTGTATAATTCTTCTCGTGATCCATGGCATGCGCTGGTTTTACTGACGTCACGACATTACAAATGGTAACATTAATCGTCACATTATGTGACGTTATTTTAGTGTTTACTCAATAACAGACAAACAACACACTACTTTATAGTAAGACAAATGGTTAAAACAGGTGACCCTCCAGGCGTTCTTCGGCTCCCTTTCGGGAAAATTGTGTAAGCCATATTTATTTAGTTAAAGATCCACTAAGGCCATATACTTGTAGCGAATTTAGAATACAATCCTAGCCACCAAAACAGAAACTGTCAAGTTATTCCTGAGGAGGGCAACGGGTTAGCAGCCGAAACAGAGAATAAACATGGCTAGTAATTTAAAAATTTATAATTACTAATTAGACTTGGGTAGTCGCAGAGGCTGCATACCATGACAACGACCACATTTTGTATTTGTGAAACTGTAAACAGAGAAGCACCATATACTTTGTTTATTGACCATCATCATACTATAACGAATACGTTGTTAATAACAAAACTATTAATAATAGTTTGCAACCTCATAAAACTAGCAGATTACAGTTAATACAACAGAATTACAGAAACGACTTTTAAGAGCAAAACAGTTTCGTCGAAATTTACTACGTGTACGTTTCACCTTAACTATCCAAATTCACCGTGATTACCTTGATTTGTTGTGTTATTTTATCGTAATTATAATGTAACTTAACAGACTGGGAAGGAAATATTTGATCAAATATTGTTTTTACGCAAATAATAATAGAGATAAAATTAAAACAACTTAATTTTCAGGTTTCTTTATAATTAAGCACAAAGCTACACAAAGGGCTGTCTGTGCTCTGCCAATCACGGATATTAAAACCTCGTTTCTGGCGTTGTAAGTCCGCAAGCATACAGCTGTGCAAAGGGGGCTTACTTTTTAGGAAATTATCGACTCCCCTCTTAAACTCCTGTAAACCATTTATCCTCCATAGTTAGAAAATTAAAATTGTCATAACTGAAACTAAACCTTAAATGTGTATCCTCTTATCCCATTGTCTTAATAAAACGACACAAAGATATCAATATCTCGGATAATCTAGTAAACTTCAATATTATAATTTTCAAGGCATCTCCAAAAATACTAAGTTAAGAAACATTGAGTTATCCTTCTAAAATAACTCTTTCATTACTGATAAAATCCTCGTCGGTCATCTTTGAACCCTGTTCAATCGGTTAATATCCTTTCTCAAATAAGAACATCAAAACATAGTGAGACTTAACTACTGACTTGTATAGTGAGCAATCACATGCTTTTACTTGTAAACAACGTCTATAAATACAGTCAATGGTTTTATTAGCTTTACTAATAGCAACAGAGAGCTACTTACATGGTTTGAGTGCCTAATCCATCACTATGCTAAAATCATGTTGTTCTTCAGTCACGCTACCGTTAAGGTTCCCATCTACGTTAAACGTATAATCCCATTGTTATCCACTATGCATTGTTCTACTCAAAAGGCATTAGCCACAAATTTTCTAACAAATTATTAAGTATTACCTTAACAAATAGAAACCATAGAATTTAACGTAATCAGTATCTACTGTAAGGATACATTTTAAAAAGAATCCCTTGAAACAACATTTTTCCCGCCCAATCAACCTACAACCCAGTTAAATGGTCTTTCTTTAACCCATACCAGTTTTATTTTCTAAGCAAATTATGTGAGTGGCACCTTATCAAAAGAGTTTTAAAATTTAAATGTGCCAAGTTCACACATTTTTAATAGTCCACATAACAAGTAATATCCTCGAAAACAAAAGATACCTAATCTGTAAAGAAATATTTCCCTTTCTTGACTGTTTATTAATGTATCTCAGAACGGCTGGTATGGGTATTGACACTTTTATTGATAAGGAGAGAACAACGTTTTGACATTCCTAGGTCATCTACAGGTTAAGAGTGACTGTATGTTAGTTTTCTTTTTCGTTATCATATTTCATCAAATATCTTTCAAAAGCTGCTTTTATCACAATCTTTAGTTTTTTCTCATTCCAGAAGTTAAACAAACTAGCCTATAATTTGAAGAGGAAAGTTTATCGTCCATATGAAAAATATTAATAACAGTAGCAACTCTCCAAACTTCTGTAACTTGGACCACTACCTATCAATATCCGAAAAATTAATGATAGAAGGAGTCTGCTATTTAATCTTTGACCTACTTTCTAACGTCCTGGGTAAAACCTTGACTAGTCCTAGTGTTTTATCTGTCTTTTAATGTCTTAGTCTTTCTATTTACCGCCAAGAACTTATTATCTACACGGTTTCGATTTTAATATTTCTCTAGAAATGCTCAGAATCAGACATGTCTTCTCTTAAAAAAACAAAGAAAATATTCAAATGTTTTCACTAAAACCTTTGCAATCCGCGTAAAGGTCGAATATCAGTATTGACATTTAGCTTAAATTTAACATAAGTTCATCCTGTTAGTTTTAACATTGTCAGATAGACGTTTATCGTAAGGTCCTTCGGATTTCTTCATTTCTTTTTTAATTAAATCCCTAGCTTTCAGCTCAGATTTGTGGAATTTTACTAGATCTTTTCCTTTATACCTTTTATTATTATTTTTGCATTACCTTTTAGCTAAACTTCCTAATACTAATTCTTGTTTCATTGCTTCTAAATTGGCTTTCTGAAAATTATGTGTTAAATTTTCATTTCTTCTGATCTCAACATGTTGTAAAATATTAATTCTAATTGGTCATTGAGCACTCTTTCCCAAATATCATCTTATCTCAACTCTTGAAACCAGATCTTTATTTGGGTTAACTGTAAAACTATAACGTCAAGACAGTTTTTTTAAGGTTAACAATAACCTCCAAAGTATGAAATTAGGTCTTCGTTAGGGTTAACAATAAAACTATAATGTCACAAACTATCTTCCCCACCAGCTGACAAAAACGGCTCGTTTTTGCATATATATTTATAATAATACAGTTTAAAAGTGCCCATACTTAACAAATAATAGTAAAATAATTCTTACCTTCTTCAGAAAGCCTTATAATCTATAAATATATACATATATATACAAATATTTCTAATTTCTCATTCTTAAGATTAGAAATAGTCCTTTTATTACTCTGTTGAGATTGTTGTATAAATCACCATAATTATCTAGAGCTTATGATGTGTTTTACCGTAATTATCTAGAATTTGCGTAATTTGTTCCTTTTCTCTGTATTTGTATGTTTCGCCGTAATTTGACAATAGCTTCTTTTGATTGGACTATTATTTTAAATATAGCCTTGCGTGAAAATATTAAATACAAATAGGAATACATAGTGTCACGGATTTACTATTACACATTTATTTTAATATCGCGACATGGCCAGATGGTTAAGGCACTCGACTCGTAAACCGAGTGTCGCTGCTTCGAATCCCCGTCACATCAAACATGCGCGCCCTTTCAGCCGTGAGAGCGTTATAATGTCACGGTGAATCCCACTATTCGTTGGTAAAAGAGTAGCCCAAGAGTCGACGGTGAGTAATGATGAATAGCTGCCTTCCCTCTAGTCTTACACTGCTAAATTAGGGACAGCTAGCGCAGACAGCTCTCGTATACCTTTGCGCAAAATTCAGAAAACAAACAATTTTAATATCGATATTTGTTTTAGTTAGATATATGCTTATAAGTGTATGCGACTTATACTGATAAATATGTATTTCGAAATTCCTACCTACTCACTAAATTTGTAGAATATTCTCGAGTGTAAGAATTTTGTTTGTTTGTTTTGAATTTCGCGCAAACTCTCCTTAATATAGCAGTGTAAGACTAAACGGAAGGCAGCTATTTATCGCCACCAGCCGACTCTTGGGCTACTTACTCTTTCACTGTACATTATAACGCCCCACGGCTGAAAAGGAGAACAGGTTTAGTGTGAGAGGAGTGTAAGACCGAACAATATATATTTTACGAAAGCAATGGCATATTGTTGGGCGAACTTAAATTTATAGAAATTTGCCTTAACGTTTATAAGCTGATGCGCCAAGAGACAGTTTATATGTATTGTTGGTTTGCTGAAGTTTGCATACTATAAACTTTGGAAAATACAGATATTCTGCCAGGAATGTTTATCGATTTGAAACATGACAGACCGTTAATCTCCAGCGGATTACCATCATACGTTAGTGTTTCTGCAAAGACATCGTACAGTTTAAGGTGAAATAAAAACAAACAAATTTAGGTGTGATCAGCGAAGTTCTAGCTCGCTACCCTTCAAGTTAACTGTGCCGATATCAACTCGAAAGTAATTCGCTCATTGCGAACCGTCGATGAAATATTCAATTCCAGGCCAGATAGAAGACTCAGTATTGTATACAAGTTTGCAAAACTTTAGTATATAAATGATTATTTGTAATAACCGTTATTATAAAATGTATTATTGTTTGTATATTAAAATATATTTATATTAAGAAAGAAAACGGTGTATATCAATCTTGATGGCAAACACAATAAATTTCACACATCTCTACAATTAATTAACTTTTATATCCAAATTACAATTTAACTCAGATTCAGGCTATTTGAAATCGTAATACGTAACATAATAAATTTCAGGTTCGTCCGAGATAAATTATAATACATAACAATAGCGAAAACTCGTAGAAATCCTTCATAGTGATTTTAATTCTAAAATGTTTGCTGAATTAGTTGGTACTTGTTTTTAAAGTTTCTTAAATTATTTATTAATTTTTATTAGACCCTAAGCAGCCAGGAATTTTTGTGTTCCCATGAGTTAGAGAAATCTGAAAGTTTGACAAAATATGAAGAAGTTTATGGTTGCTTCATTTATTGTATATCGTGTTGAAGAAAAATCCTACAAACCATATATATATAATCGGATTCAGTATAAAAATTCTTCTCCGTCTGTGTCCAATGCTCATTTGTGTAATCAATGACAATAAAAAAGGTTGAATTTTTTTCTAAATATACGGTCGCGCCATCTTTAACATAACTGTGCTATCACGCAAGATACCATTCTTTGCTACTTATCAGAACCAGGATGAATTACCATTCAACCCGATGAACAAGGAATTACTGTGGAAACTGAATAAAAGAAAGGGGCAGTTCTTTAAAGACTTACAGTTACTACAACAATTTATAGTCCATCTAGGCGTGCGATAAGCTACTGTGTTGACAAAATGAAAGAAAGGGACAAAGTTTCACAGACTTATTACAGTCACCATGACATATTATTCTCACCCACCCACCTACCCTAGGTGAATAACAAATTATACTCAAGTTAAAATGTGAGTACTAATTGATAAATCCATTGATATCATTTCTAAATTATCCTGCTCATTTTATATTCTTCAAAGATAATAAAATCAATTGTAATGTGATGTAACTTTTATTTTCTCATCAACACTCAGACATTATGACCAAATGATTTCATTACAAAACTGATTTTCGTATGGCCTGGTGACAGTGTCAATATTTAAATGATAATATTATAATTTTGTGCTTAATGTTCCCTACTAGTAGGTTGCTTCAAATGTGCCTTATACTGAGAACGATAATGATTTGGTAGATATTAGAAAATTTCATTAATTTGCCTAGAAAGTAATTTTACCTGCCAACAGAGGGCTTCACGGTTTAACACATGGATCTAGGACGAAACCAAATTTTATTTATTTTTACTCCTGCATGAATTCCTACATTGAATTATTTGTTTTATTTAGATGTTGCTTGGGCATTTGTATTTCTTTAGCCTCATTACCTTATTCATGTTCTAACAAAATGTTAATATGTGTGTATTCCCACTGTCTATCTGAAATCTCCGTACATGAAAAATGTAATTTCTTCTGGTGTTTATTTTTGAAAAATGTAAAATTACTCAATATAATGCAGTGTTTGAACCACACCGGTAGATCAAAGTGCAAAACATTGGGTTAAAACAGTGATTCAAGATGCTATATAATTTAATCTAAAATGTTACCCCTCACTTTTGTTTTTGAAATTTAAAAATGTTTTAATGATGGAAAATATTGGTAGAATTAAAAGTGAGTACAGAGCTACAGAAAATACTATTTGTGCTCTGCCAACCATTGCAATCAAAACGCGGTTTCTAAGGTTAAAAGTCCACAGATGTACCTCAGTAATACAGGGGAACATTGCTTATCGACATAATTATGTCATTCAAAAGAAGAAATTTCCCGAACCTATCTTATCATAACAAAAATATCATCGTTATTACTCATCCTAGTCATTAAAGTGCTGCCTCCTACAGTGGCACAGCGGTATGTCTGAGGGCTCACACAGCTAGAAACCAGGTTTTGATACCTGTGGTGGGCAGGGCACAAATAGTCCATTGTGTAGCATAGTGCTTAATGCTAAACAAACATTAAAGTTCTCTAGCGCCACCACAATATCCGAAACATTTTCTTTCATTTGTTCTAGATTTTTTCAACATTTTTGTTTAGAAAAACCGAAACAAAAAAGTAACTGATGTCTATTCAACAGAAAAAACAATGAGAAAAATAATGAAAGTCTGCTTTTCGATCAACATTGGCACAACATCGTATGTCATGGAGGACTTTTCCTTTATTTACTTTCTTCCGTAAAGTTTCTCCATCTGGCTTTAACAAGTGTTGTCTGACAGACTGTAGAAGTTTCCTTCTTAGACAGGAAAGCTGTAAGCAAACCTGAGGAAGAGAAAACTTCTTTCTTTTTCTGCACGAGCATGCACCAATTTTGTCGTTTCTCACTGATGTACTTAGTCATAATAAATAAATACCTGTGCATTACCAAGTTCATCAGACTTCGTGAGACATTATTGGGATTATGGCCAAAGATATTATCATTATCAAGGGCCGCCAGCTGATGGTTCAATACATTTTAATCTTTTAACGTTTAGAATTTATATTCATTTATTATACAGTATTTACTTCATTGATTTACAGGTTCCATTTTAAGTTACTTTATATGTCCCTCGCTGGTACAGCAGTAAGTCTACGGATTTACAGTGCTAAAGTCGAAGGTTTGATTCCTCTTGGTGGACTCAGCAGATAACCTGATGTGGCTTTGCTATAAGAAAAACACAAACACAAAAGTTACTTTATGACCCTCGATAAAACATAGAGCGAATTTACGAACTTCCAATGCTGAAATTCGGAACTCAATTTCCTACGATTGGCACAGCAGATAATCCAATGTATCAAGGTGTTGAAATAATTAATTAATATGTGGTTTATATAAAACTTATTATTATTAAACAGAATATCTAAATCGTTTGTTTTGAATTTTGCGCAAAGCTACACGACAACATTATTTAATTTATCAGTACGAGACTAGAAGGAAGACAACTAGACATCACCGCCCACTTTTAACTCTTGGAAACTCTTTTACTAACGAGTAGTGGGATTGACCATCAAATATAAACCCGTCACGGCTGAAAGGGTGAGCATGTTTGTTGTGACGGAGATTTGAACTTGCTATCCTTAGATTGCGAGTAGAGCACTCTAACCGCCTCGCTATGCCAGGCTTAAATAATCTAGTAAAATTGTAAACAATACATATTTATTTAACTTTGTGGATTTTAACCTATTCAGTTCCGTAGACGAGATAACTCGACCAAGCCGATCGATAACACAGTGCCACGGACGAGTTAATTCGTTCTCAATAATACCTAACTTCAGCGCTAGATGTCAGCACCATACATGCATTTGAACTACTTATAAATTGTTTCACTTTCGATCCAAAATGGCGCCACAAAAAGTTACAAAATGAAGAAGCATTAGAGTTGCATTTTGAACTTGGTTCGGAGCTTGAAGATAGCAGTGGCGATTCAGAAGATTCGGATTTTAAAAATTCTTTGAAAAAATACGGAAATACAAGGCTCAGATGTTAGTGAAAATGATGATAACAGGCCATCAACCAGCACTGGTAAACGGGTGATAACACCAGAAAGTAAACGTAAAATTGCAAGTCGTGGTAAGAACAGTTCCAAGAAAAAGTGCCCTAATGACAATGATTGGAATGCTGAATCCTTTGCTCTCCTGTTATAAACCCCTTCTCAGGAAATCATGGTATCCAGTACGACGATTTGAGTCAAGACTCAAAGCCCTTTCATTGTTTTCAAATGTTCTTCCCTCCCACAATTGACAACCATATTGTAACAGAGACCAATAAATATGCAGAAACTATGATGGCCCGCGCTAATTTGAAGGAACATTCTAGAGTAAAATCATGGAAGCCAACTAATGAGAAGAAAATTTATGAATTTATGGGTCTGATAATGCTAGTGGGCATAGAAAGAAAACCAACTGTTTCCATGTACTTCAGTACTGACCCTTTGCTTGCCACACTCATTTTTTGTCAGTGCATGTCAAAAAACTGGTTTCTCTTGCTACTATCGATGGTACACTTTGCTGACAATACCCAGGAAAATATTGTTGACCAACGACAGCACAAGAGACAGCCCATTATTGACCATTTACGGGAAAACTTTAGAACCTCATATGTACCAAACGAACATGTTTATATTGACGAATCTTTGATACTATGGAAGGGTGGAGTAGGATTTCGACAGTACATTCCATCTAAAAGGGCTAGGTTTGGAGTTAAAAGTTATGAGCTATGTGAAAGTGTAACAGGCTATGTTTGGAACTTTTTTATCTACACTGGTGTTACTACACAGTACAGCATTAAAGAGGGCGGATAGGGCGAACGTGTTGTACGCACATTGATGGAACCATTGTTTAGACAAAATTATAAGTTCTATTTGGTTCGTTTTTTTACAAGTCCCACTTTAGCGAAGTTATTGCTTGATCGTGACACCTATTTGTGTGGAACAGTAATGAAAAATCGAATTGGGATGCCGAAATGTTTCACAAATATCCAAAGGGGAGAAATGAAAGTAGCACAAAAAGACAGCAATGGTGTTTTTCACTGGAAAGATAAGAGGGACATTTTCATATTGAGTACAATACATGACAATACCATGCAAAATACTGAAAAGATCAACCGTGCTACTGGTGCAGCTATTGTAAAACCAAAATGTATGATTGATTACAATCGTTATATGAGAGGGGTTGACTTATGTGACAGTGTGTTGCATGCTTAACCGAGTATGTGCAAGACTGTCAAGTGGTGCGGAAAAGTATTTTTTCACATGATGGATATAGCAGTGTACAATGCTTTGGTAGTTTACAAATCACTGGGAAATCACCTGTCTTTCCTAAAGTTTAGACTCGGTGTCATCCGTACTCTGATTAAAGATTACAACACTCAGCACCCAAAATCCACCGGAGGCCGTCCGTCCTTGGAAAACCTCTTCGCTTCACAAAACGTCACTTCCCAACACTTATTCCCCAAAAAGAAAAGAAAACGTACCCCACTAGAAAGTGTAAAGTGTGCTCTGACAAATCCACGAGGAGGGAAAGCAGATATGAATGTACTGATTGCAAAGTGGCTCTTTGTGTTGAACCCTGCTTCAAAACGTTTCACACAAAAATGAATTATTAAATGTGTTATGTATTTCAATACCCAAAAATGATATTTTGTGCATTATTGTTTCATGTTTTGTATATTTTTTTAATTTTGTGTACTACTATAAGTTTGGCTTAGAGAAAAATAGTATTTGTTGCTTATTTCCTTTGTTTTAAAATTACTCAATTTTACTGAAAGAAACCGGCATAAGAGCTGCCGTAGCAGTTGGCACCTGTTGGCACTCAACAGGTTAAGTCGAAATAGAAGTTGAGATATTTAACAACCGTTCTCCATTTTAGACGTTTATAAAAAATCAAAAATATCCTAATAATTTAAAATCAATTTTAGAAGTTAAAGATTGAGAGAAGATTTAAAAATATCTTGATAACGATTCTAGTGATTTATTTTATTTTCACCTGAAGTAAAATAGAATATGTGATATGTGACTTAGAACTCTAATTTCCTCAAAAGAGATCAGAAAACCGTTTAGATAGATCACCTATTTTAACCACTCGCACCAGTATACAGTAGAGTGTTGTCTGTCAGTCAGTAAGTATATACTAAAATTACGTAACATAAGAGACACTTAATCTTACAATTTGTACTGTCGTGATGTCAGTAAAACATGCGCATTTCATGAATCAAAAGAAGAATTATGCACTCTGTAGGCTACGACACTCTTTTATTTACTATTGAAACAGAAAACTTTCGAGAACACTGTAGAATTACAGCTAGTATATAATTTTGTTTTGTTTACTGCACTCCGTGGACTACAGTTTTGTATATTTACGGCTAGTCAGCATAAGGTGAAACAGCAAATCAAACTACTTTTTCCAGCTCATGAGACTGGTGAATCACTAGAATGTTGCGCTCTTTCTTCGGCCATGTGATGAAGTTTGTTTGTTTGTTTGTTTTTGAATTTCGCACAAAGCTACTCGAGGGCTATCTGTGCTAGCCGTCCCTACTTTTGCAGTGTAAGACTAGAGGGAAGGCAGCTAGTCATCACCACCCACCGCCAACACTTGGGCTAGTCTTTTACCAACGAATAGTGGGATTGACCGTCACATTGTAACGCCCCCACGGCTGAAAGGGCGAGCATGTTTGGCGCGACGGGGATGCGAACCCGCGACCCTCGGATTACGAGTCGCACGCCTTAACGCGCTTGGCCATGCCGGGCCGACCCATGTGATGAAACTTCAGTGTAAATTGTGACTATGGATACTGTATGAATAAATAGAAACTGGATGGCATGAAATTATGTTTGTCAAGTGTTTAAAACTTTATTGAGTTAGATGTGAAAGTAGAACATATGCAGAATAAATATACAGAGAAAGAGCAAACTAAAGAAATACAATGAAGCCTCTTATAATGGTGTTGCAAATATAATATTTAAGGAGCTTTTGAGACCTTTTCATGCACTAGTTTTCAGGAGAAAATGGCGCAATGCCACAATATTATTTACATACAAACATTATCTTAAGTTACTATATGACGAGATAAAAAGAGCTTAAAAACTCAATAATTATTATGTATATTCAACCATTGTAAACGCTCTTCGTGTGTTTCTTTGGCTGATCGAAGAGAAAGCACAATCCTCTGCTAACCCTTTAAGGTGGAAAGAATCAACAAGTATTTGATTTGTTTGCCAATACAGTAAAAATCAAGCTTAGTGAATCTTAAGACAAAAAACAAACAAAAAAGAACATCTACATCATAAGCCTTTGTTCTCTTGTATCGTCTGTGACATGAACCTTCTGAGCCCAAACAACATCCCCTTTATATCGCGTGCCTATGTTTCCTTGTGTCATTTGTATCATGGACCCACTCAGCACAAATAAACCGCCCATATTGTATGCCGCCTATATTCTCTTGTCTTATCTGTAGCATAAATATGTGAAACCAAACAACATTCTCCTCCATAGCGTATGCTTATGTTCCCTTGTGACATCTGTGGCATGGACTCTCTCAGCACAAACAACGTTCCTTCTGTATCATACCTCCATGTTCCCTTGCGAGCCCCTTTTGGTTCAGCTACTCCAGCTCCAGTAATGTCGGGGTCTATATAGACATACTTTTGCCACTGGTTGTAAGACTTAACTAGTTCTTCGTTACCGTAAGTGACACCATTACATCTTCACTGAATACTCTATAGTTTAATTTGTTATCACATGTTGATGTCAACATCCACAGGAGCTCTTCTTCAAAACTACGGTGGTTTATTTCCACTCTGGAGAGATTTGACAAGTTCCTTCTGTAAACGCCATGTCATCCGTATCCTAAATTAATCACATCACTAGACACTGCTCCTTATTTATCTTAATATGTTATCTCTATTTACAATTGAGGGTAATCATCTGCCAATTAAAATCAAGTTTACAGAAAGAACCTCTTACAGATGGTCACTAGCTACTGAAACATTCTCGAATTTTAGTCTGCTTTTAAACATAATGTTGAAACTGCACCTCAAGACATATATCCTAACATCTATAAATTTGAATATATTGATCAATTAACTCATACCCTTATCTCTTCCATTTCTTCTGCTAATTCTTAAAGCACTCCGACTGTTTGTTACCATCCAACAAACATTCTTTACCTCGTAAGGCTCTTTCTTTGATACATCGTCTGATTTTTGTTTTGAGAATTTTAATATCACAGAGACTCCGTTGTTTTACAAACACAGATCACTTTAACAAACTATTTGTAACTTTATTATAGAAGCAAATCGACTACGAAGGCAGAGAACATGTACCAAACTACACGATGTCTCTCGTTCCTCCTGATTCTGGACTCTAATTAACTTACTAAAAGGGCAACTGCACTTTCCTCAGTATCCCATTCTTGTGATGACGTCACTCCTACTTCTTCCTTAGAAGAGATCGATGTATTTGCTAATTATTAAAAAATCCAATTACCTTTGACACTTATATCGTTCTGGGTATTTCTCATTTTGTCAACTCTCATCTTTCAAAATTATTTTCTAGTTGTTTCCATGATCTATATAATGGTTTTTAACTGTGCCTTTTACTGTGTGTTATGACAATCATGCTTTACATTCAACATTTCAAACTCCTATCTATGAATGCTTCTCACAAATTCATTTTACTTCTAGTCACATTATTTAATATCATTTAATGTACCGGATTTTACTCTCTCTTTCTCATGGAAACTCTTCAAACTCATTTATTTATTAACCACAGATATCTTCTGTTACTAGTGACCTCTTACTGCTCTATTAGTATAACGAATTTTTTATGCAGGACATTTGAGCATGTTTTATCTTTACTATTCAACTTCAAAAACAACCTTCTGACCAATTTACAAGCTAGAGTGGGTCTTAAATATCTACCCTAGACCAGCTTTTAAATATTTTCTGATGCTGTTACCAATCATTTTAATACAAATTGCTCATCTTGTCGCCTGCTTATTTTTTAGACTTTGAGATGGCATCTTCAATCGTCATCGTAAATCAATCTGTAAGCTTCATTCCATAAAACTAATTACCAATGTGCAACTGGTATCTTCTTTTCTTGATGAAAGTCAGGATGTTATATCGCTGAAGCAGATTTGATGTCCAATCTTCCACGTCTCTACAGGTTTTACAATGTTCTTTTATTACTCTTATTTTTTGTATTTTATGCTGTAGATGTATTACAGTCTCAGTGTCCTGTCCACCTTATTCAGTGTGATGACTAGACAGCCATGGTTTCTACTTACTCTACCATGATCACTCTCAACAAGTTTTTTCAACAATCAAGTGTATAATCTTACTCTGAACAGCTCTAAACCTGAAGCTCTAGCGTTTGGATCTAAGCAGTATGAAAGTTTGGTCTTGCCATGACCCTTGATTGTAAATGTCCATTTTGATCATAATTACTTTCATTTTTTGAATTCTGAGAAATATCTAGGCATTACTATTGACAAAAAATCTTATCTGGAAAGCTAATCTTACAAGAACCTACTTAAAAAGTTATAAAGAGAGATAATCCTATCCGATGCCTTCTCGGGACCTTTGATCGAGTTCTCTCTCTTCACTATATAAATCTTTTGTTCGTCTACATCTAATATATAATCACACTGTACGAGTATCAATTTCCTCTGTATATAACGAATGTGTAATGATTATCAAATGTCATGCTCTCACCTTAGTCTTTCAGATTCGTCGATCTAGTCCCACCAGATAACTATATGACCATATCAGCTTTCGTACCATCATTTCACACCTCCATAAACTTCGTCAAAAATACATATACTGGTGCTGCTTTAATAACAATATCATTTTTGTCATCTTGCTGGATTTGTCTATAAATCCACCATACAAACCCATTCCACTTGCTGAGCATCCCCTTAACATTTATGAGATGTTTCTCCTTGTGGATGATCATAATTCTGATGATCACTGATGTCACTTCTGCCACCTCATATTTCTACATTTAAATATATTAGTGTATTCACTCACAATTGTTACTATTTTATATTTGATCTATGTAGCTATCGTTACTGTCTACTTCTCCTTCTCACACTTTTTCTCCAGTCACTCTTCTCCTCTACTTATTGAATTATTTTTCTCACCTGCTTGTTTATTAACCCAAAAAATTTCTACAATTTTAATACGTCTCTTGGTCGAAAAGAGAGCCCAACCCTTTGCTGATTTGCTATTCTTTTTTATTGGAATTGGGATAAACTAACCTAAAAATTTCTCTATTTTTTTTTTGACGCAAGCAGTGCTTATTAACTTTCAATAGACGAAACTGGAGTCTAAATTAGAAGATACAATAAAGCAAAGAATGCATTGTATTTTCAAATTTACCTTTGATGAAAAGAAACTGTTGGTCCACTGTACAATAGATTTGGAATAACACCCCCATATTATTCACATATCTAAATTAATTTAGGTTACAAAATGATAAATTAAAATAACTTAAATACTCCATTCGTCCCCTAATGGTCTACATTCAGTTTAAAAAATTAGAGGTTTAAAGAAAGTATTTATTGTCTGAGTTGAGAATATCTCATTCACGCTTTTCAACACTGAGAAATATCTTGGGGTCAATTTTGCCAAACATTTTACCAAGAGTGCACATTTTGATTCTCTCTTTATTATATTCAGAATTCGGCTGCAGCTTCTTCGTTTCCTGTCTGGTTGCTCTTGCAGGTTTAATCCCCTCCACTTCTTCTTTAAATGCAAAAAACCTTCATACCGCCTTGTCTTACCTATAACCACGCTGCTTCGTTTTCTGAACTTTCCTCCTTTTAAGATCGTTTACAGGTTTTGGAAGTCAAGCTCTTTGTTTGGCCTTTCACGCTGTTCTCTCCTTACCAATAAAAATGTTAATATCTCTACCAGCCGTTCTGAGATGCATTTCTACCACATTATATTTACTCTCCTGATTCACCTACTCCTGACCAAATCTTCCTCCTTGTTCTATCATTTGCGCTTCCCTTCTACGATATGTGTTTGTATCATCTTTCGATACTCTTTTTCCTTCCTCTAACCATTTTAACATTTTATCTTTTTTTTTCACGCTCTCAGCAAATTTCCCCCAGACACTTCAATGCCTCTTTTGTTTCGCTTACCATTCTACCCCAGGTCCACTTTCTTGTTTCTCTCTTTCTCACCCGTCTTCTCTTCCGCAAGAACAGCGATAAGTCTATGGATTTACAACGCTAAAACCAGGAGTTCGATTCTCCTCAGGGGACACAGCAGATAGCCCGATGTAGCTTTGGTATAAGAAAACACACACACTCGCCCGTTTTTAATTTTCACTTTTTTCTTAGTTCCATCTCCTGGTTAAAGAGACGATGTACCACTCTAGCAGACCGCCAGTCTTTGACTGGAATGAAATGCTTCTCTTTACTTTCTTCTTTAACAAAAGTAATATATTTTAATATTTATAATAACTGATTTCCATCTTCAAGTTTACAGGTTAGAGAAAATAAAACACCTAATGCTGCTCACAAATGTTCTTTAAAAATTACGAATTTAAAGAGGATGATTTTAAACACCATACGTATATTACATACTTTTTATTTAATAATTTATCAAGTATTTAGGTTTGCTTTTTAGACTGTACTAAATATAGGCCAAAATATAAATTTAAATTGAAATACACCCTTTCAATCAAAGGAATGCATGATCAGTGAGCTACCATACTTTACAAACGTTTTTTTTCCTCACAGCTACATTATCTGTAATTCGTCCTAAGTTACACATATTACAAAGCTGACATCCATCTACTAATAACATTCAATGCTTTTTAAACTTACTTTTTGTGGTGAAATATATTCTGATATTTTAAACTAGTGGCGTAATTTAGTGTAACATATATATATATATATGTATACACTGAAATTTTATACCAGTGATATTTTTACTATAACGTATTTTGATATGTTAAAGTGGTGGCATTGTTTATTGTGATATATTTTGATATTTTAAATTACTTGCTTTATGTAGCGTAATATATTATTTTCATAATTTAAAATAGTTCGATTTTGCTGCATAATGTTATAATTATAAATATCTTCCAAGACAGCAAAGCCTTCTTTATTCCTTGATTTAATAAAGAAATAAAACAAAAGTGATTTTCTGAATTCTCAGTTTTCAGTTTTCCTTCATCGTAATTCATAAGGTATTTTAATGTTCACTGAATAGTCGTTAAAAAGTTCTTCTTATTTTCAAGTAACACTAATTAAGGAGATTGTAAAACCTTCGAAAAACAAAAGAATGTGGGAATTTAAACGAGAGTGAGCGGTGTTCTGAAAGAATGTTTTTCTATAATATAGAGATTTAAACTGGTGAGCAAATGACTGGTGAGTAATTACGCGGTCTCACGAGTTGCCAAATCCGCAATATTCACAAGGAGTATTTAAAAAAGGAGTATTACCTTAAAACCATGTAATTATAAAGAGATATTATTTGAGGCTAAGCTGTTTTTTACTCTAAATATGATGAAATGGTTGAGTGGGGTTATATAGTCCACGTGGGAATATCGTTATAACGTTCCATCATACAGCAGTAAAAACTGCACAGTTTTAACTTTAAATTAAACAGATTAATAGCATTACCATGTTATGTAATCACTATCAAAGAATAATCCGTTTTCTTTACAAAATTATGCTACTAATTCACTCAGTGTTCATATACAGTTTGCTGTTGAAATAAATAAACGAAGTTTTAGAAAGAAATAGTAAAATGTAGTGTTTTGCTGGTGAGATACAAAACACGTATGTTTGCCTTTTGGTTCTCAAAAACATTACTTTTGATGTAAAGGTGTGATTAGTGAAATATCTAAGTGAGAGGTCATGTTGTTTCAAACTACAACTAGTTTTGGTTTTGCTTTCTCATACTGGGCCAACAGCTGTTTCACGTAAGCATCTTTGTAAAACGAAACATAAAAATTACAGAAAGAGAAAATACGCTCTCTGTTTCTAAATTTATGTTGAACGAGAAATTAATATAAATTAGAAATATCTTATCTTCGAAATATTTCAAAGCTAAATATATTTCATTCTGTTTTGTCGAACTGAAAACGTGATTTTAATCTAGTGAAAAACATTTTCTTCAAAAGTAAATTAAACGTAAACAAATAATAATAGCAATCTGATAACACCACTTGGTTAAATATTTTTCATAAGTTAATAACAGTGTTTCCAAAAATAAATTAAATGACATATAAGATTAAAGTAACAAGTTAAGACAAGTACCAAAAAATTGTAATTTTTGGCTTTGTTTGTTTGTTGTAATCCACAAACCTCAATAAAAGGGCTATTGGTGTGGGAATCAAAACCCAATTTTTAGCATTATAGAACTTAAAGCTTAAAGCTAAGCCACTAGAGGGCAATTTTAAAGCAAAATACACACACACTCATATATATATGTATAAATAGGTTGTTACACAAACACACTCATAAACAGTCATGTGAAAAAGTCAGGACACCCTATGAAAGCCTATGTATATTTTGTAACATTTTTGGATATATAGATATTTAATCTCAATTTTAACAATACTGAGAGATTATAGGAATATAACTAAACAATTAAAACTGAAGAAAAGACTTTTCAAGATCTTCTGTAAATATAATTCTACATAAATTCATATTCCAACTAAAGAAAAAGTTAGGACACCCCACATTTATTCTCACTTAAAATGGCTCAACTCATACGCAAGTGTATCACACCAGGTGCACAT
The DNA here is from genome assembly GCF_004210375.1 of Tachypleus tridentatus. NCBI lineage: Eukaryota > Metazoa > Arthropoda > Merostomata > Xiphosura > Limulidae > Tachypleus > Tachypleus tridentatus. The sequence goes on from NC_134831.1 coordinate 159,341,103, forward strand.
GATTAGAAGATCGTTACTCAGCATTTTGAATTAGGCTTGCCCTATTGTTTACTTAGACATTTAGTTTGGTGTGCTCCTGACTGTTGAAGTGAGAATGAGCACCATGGTGAGAGCAAAAGAGCTGTCTGAGGCCTTCAGAAAGAAAATTGTAGCAGCTTATGTGTCTGGTAAGGGATTTAAACAGATCCCAAAAGATTTTGAAATCAGCCATTCCACTGTCCGGAAAATAGTCAACAAGTGGAGGGCTTTCAAAACAGCTGCCAACATGCCCAGGTCTGGTCGTCCAAGCAAGTTCACCCCGAGAGCAGACCGCAAGATGCTAAAAGAGGTCTCCAAACACCCTAACATGTCATCACGGGATCTACAGTAGGCTACCGTTGATGTAAAAGTGCATGCCTCTACAATCAGAAAGAGACTGCACAAGTTTAACTTGCATGGGAGGTGTGCAGGGAGGAAACCTTTGCTTTCTAAGAGAAACATCAAGGCCAGACTGAAGTTTGCCAGAGTGAATGTAGACAAAGACCAAGACCTCTGGAATAATGTTCTTTGGACAGATGAGTCGAAAATTGAATCATTTGGACACCAGAAAAGACGACATGTTTGGCGTAAACCAAATACAGCATTCCAGGAAAATAACCTCATACCAACTGTGAAGCATGGAGGTGGAAATGTCATGGTTTGGGGCTGCTTTGCTGCAGCAGAACCTAGACAGCTCACAATCATAGAATCCATCATGAATTCTTCTGTGTATCAGAGGGTGCTTGATGATCATGTGAGACCATCTGTACGAAAATTAAAGCTGAAGCGGAACTGGACCCTGCAACACGACAATGACAGAAAACATGCCAGTAAACCCACCAAGGACTGGCTGAAAACTAAGAAATGGGGAGTCTTGGAATGACTGTGTCAAAGCCCAGACTTAATCCCATTGAGCTGCTGTGGGTTGACTTGAATCGGGCTGTACATGGGACAAACTTTCTTCAGACCGATGTCAGAGACTGGTAGATGGCTACAAGAAGCGACTCACTGCAGTTATTTCAGCCAAAGAGTGTAACACTAGCTATTAGAGGTAAGGGTGTCCTAACTTTTTCCTCAGTTAGAATATGCATTTTTGTGGAATTACATTTGCAGAAGATCTTGAAAAGTCTTTTCTTCAGTTTAAATTGTTTAGTTATATTACTATAATCTCTCAGTATTGTTAAAATTGAGATTAAATATCTATATATCCAAAAATGTTACAAAAATACAGAGGCCTTCATACGGTGTCCTAACTTTTTTACATGGCTGTACATATATATATATGGGTTGTTAAATGTCATTTTTATTCTGTTCAAACCACCAACTGGTCAGAATATTTGTCTGTTTTAGAGCAAAACCACATCGAACTCTTCACTGTGTCCACAGGGGAACCGAATGCCGGATTTTAGCGTTGTAAGTCTTGAAACTTACCGCTATCCAAACCAGGGTGCTCAGTCACTAAAAGGCATGAGTCTGAGGAGTAGATCTGTAGATAAATGATCTTTGAAAAATAAGCCCCTGACCCTTGTCACTACAGGAAACACGCTTTCTGGTTGATGTTTACTAAAAAATAAATTATAGAAACTATGTCATATTTCAACATTAATGCAAATTAATTTATATTAAACAACGTATCACGTAATACTATTACCTCTCTGAAACAACAATTACACTATGCAACAATTTTTTTTACTTTTTCTTGTTCCTGGGCAGAAAGTGTTATTTCCCAGTTACTTATCCCAAAAGTAAATGGAAAACACCTATTTTTCTCGTCAAACTTTGCTTTTGTGACGTGGGAGCGTATAATAAAAACATGATAGGAGACTACGAGGGCTTTTCAAAAAATACGCAGACTGTTTGAATTGCGCGGCTCCAGTTGGTTCCAGGAAAATCCGCTTGGTGTCGATAGGTTTGCACAGATCAGCTGATTACGACGCCATTTCCCGATTGCAGATATCTTCATTTGTGTATTAGCTACGCGGTTTTAAGTGAAGTGCGATTTTTTCGTTTGGCGGATTTCAGAATGAATGACCTGAAGGAGCAACGACTTGCTGTGAAATTTTGTGTTAAACTTGGAAAATCTGCGACTGAAACTTTTGCTATGCTTAACACGGCTTACGGTGATGTTGCTATGAAGCGTACGGCATGTTTCAAGTGGCATGAACGTTTTAAGGATGGTAGACAGTCCATTGAAGATGATGAGCGTCCTGGACGTCCTTCCACGTCAACTGACGACCCACACGTCGACAAAATCAACACCCTGTTGCGGGCAAATCGACGTCTGACTGTCAGGGAGCTTGCTGAAGAGTGTGGGATATCAGTTGGATCTTATTACGAGATTTTGACCGAAAAATTGAAGATGCACCGCGTTGCTGCGAAATTCAGCCCTCAGAACTCGTGAGTTTTTGGCCAGACACTCGATCACTGTTCTTTCCCACCCCCCTACTCACCTGACCTTGCTCCTTGCGATTTTTTCATGTTCCCCAAACTCAAAAGACCCTTGAAAGGAAGAAGATTTGAGACGATTCCCGAGATTAAGGCAAATGCGACGAAGGAGCTGGAGGACATTACAAAAGAAGCGTACCAGGACTGTTTCAACAAGTGGAAACACCGTTGGGATAAGTGTGTGCGTTGGGGAGGAGAGTATTTTAAAGAGGTCCCAAACCTGTAACTTCTAATTAAAGTACATTTTGTTTTATGACGTCAGTCCGCGTATTTTTTGAACAGACCTCGTATATTTGGGAGCTGATTTATATTATAGTCACAAATCTCGAACAACTACTTACTTCTAAACATTTTGTTCATTTTTGAATAACCTTAGTATAAGTATATGTAAATCTTGATTCATAAGTTGTTTTATTCAGTCCCTTATGTAAATGAAAATGTGTAAATTTGCGCGTTTTTATATAGAAAATAGGTTAATTTCTAAATTTCATTATCCATGTCACAAAAGTAAAGTTTGAAGGGAATAACGGCCATTTTCTGTACTTTTGCAACATAAGCAGTTAAGAAATAACACATACTATCCAGGAACAAAATTTGTGTTACATCGTTGCATTGGCGCAACTATACCTGTAGCTATATGTGATATAGTAACATAAGATTAATATAGAAGCTAGACAATCAATAAGATACAACTTCTTTTGTTGATAGTATATAGTATAGGGTCAGATACTTTGTTCTGTTTTATTTTAGGATTTCACATAAAACCACTCAAGGTTTGTCAACACTAAGTCGTCCGTATCTTAGAAGTGACAGACTAGAAGGAAAGTAACTGCCGACTCAGCCAATTTTGGGGCTACTCTTTTACCAACGAAAGTGGAATTGACTGCCACATTATAATGCCCAACAACTCATAAGATGATCATTTTCTGCGAGGGTGTTTGAACTTGCGGTCTACAGCTTGCGAATCAAGTACCCTAAACATTAGGCCTACTCACAGTATACAAATAGTAACTAATTTACCATTTCAGGCTCAAATGTATAGTTTTCTTCGCTTTCGAGGCTGTTGCCTGTCTGCACTTTGGTCGTCAATGCACATGCTCTAGCAGGAGAGAAGCTTTGGCTAATAAATATACATAATATATATTATATTCATGAAGGCCATGACGCATGTGGAGACCTAACTATTGAAAATGTTTTTGGACAAGTAAAATTTAGTAATCAATTCAAATCCAGTTTAACGTTTTTGAAAGTTTCACTGGTTTGTTGATTATGTTTTATCTGTAATATTTGGTAAATTTGTTACAGTTTGATCCGGTTTCATTTGTTTGTGTGTGTGTGTGAGTCCTTTGAACCCTTACAGTCACCGATTAACAGGATGAAACAGATCACTTGAATAAGAACCTCTCACATTATGAGGCATATTCTGGTATTTCCTTACGCATTCGTCTACTCCCAAAGCACTCGAGTTTTCTACTATCAGTGTTTCACATGAAGGTTTGATTGAGTATTCCACTCCCATGCTAATACAGATGTTATGCAAATATATACTGTTTAAAAACAATCAACTGTTGTGCGCTCAAGGTCTATCCTGAACAGAAAATTATCTTTTATATAATGAAACTTATACATTATCAACTTTATCAACGTAAAGGATAATTACATAAAAACATCCATGCCGTATTTGACGCTTCTCCCAGATGATTATATAATGTCTAAAGAATTGGTCAGCAAATGGCTGAGCTCACATTGTTTATTCTTTTCAAAGTTCCTTTTGAGATGTTAAAAAGACAAAGTAGACATCCATAATTTCTGTACTTGAATCGTAAGCATCCATATATGAGATTTCCAAAGTTTAGCTATTCATGTATGAATTATTCAGATATCAGTTATCCATATTTGAGTTAATTGTATATGAGGTATCAATATTTCAGTTATACAGATTAGTATTACCTATATGTATGAGTTATTCAGATTTTATTTTGCTAACTATGAGTTATTTCCGATTTGAGCTATCCATGTATGAGTTACCCAGATATGAGCTATTTTCGATTGGAAAAGTTGAATGTTTTACTTTCAATGAATAATTGTTTAAAGAATAGAACAAACACTTTATTTCATTCATTGTTTAAACAACAGAACAATCACCTTATTCACATGCCCTAAAATACAGATAAATTGAGCGTATTTCGTGATCTTCAGCAAACTCTGTGCCTGAAACATTGTAGTTTAGCTAACATAAAAAATACAATAAACATTATTAAGTACACTTCTACACTATGTGCAGTATTATATAAATTATTACATATACTTACATACAGTCTACAGTAATTTAAATATTACGAAGATAGTATATACCATCTGCAGTAACATGGAATTCATTAACTATATTTACATACTGTCTTTAGTAATATAAATATTATTAACATTACTTATCTACTATCTGCAGTAAATATAATCATTATTAAGTATACTTATGTGTTAATTAAAGTAAATATAATTATTATTAAGTATACTTATGTAGTATCTTCAGTAATATAATCATTATTACGTATACTTCTCCACTATCTGCTGTAATATGAACATTATTAAGAATGCTTACATACTATATGCAGTAATACAAACATTATTAAGAATACTTATGTGCTATCTTCAATAACATAAACATTATTGTAGTTTAGCTAACAGAAAAAATATAATAAACATTATTAAGTACACTTCTACACTATGTGCAGTATTATATAAATTATTACATATACTTACATACAGTTTACAGTAATTTAAATATTACGAAGATGGTATATACCATCTGCAGTAACATTGAAATCATTAACTATATTTATATACTGTCTTTAGTAATATAAACATTATTAACATTACTTATCTATGAAGTATGAACTATCTGCAGTAATGTAATCATCATTAAGTATACTTCTCTGTTATCTGCAGTAATATACACAGTATTATATATACTTGTCTGCTACCTACAGTAATAAAAAGAGTATTAAGTAAATTTCTCTACTATCTGGGGTAATATAAACATTATTAAATATGTTTATGTACCGTTTTTAGTAATGTAATTATTATTAAGTATACTTCTCTCTTATATGCAGTAACATACATAGTATTACGTATACTTGTCTGCTATCTGCAGTAATAAAAAGAGTATTAAGTATACTTCTCTACTATCTAGGGTAATGTAATCATTATTAAGTATACTTGTCTACTATCTGAAATAATATGAACATTATTATGTATACTCGTTCACTATCTGCAGTAATATAAATATTATTAAGTATTTTAAGCATACTCTACAGTAATTTACAACAAATTTTGTTACTGATTCGTTTAAAAAATTGAATTGCATTGTTAAACAACTGTTTTGTTCCTTTCGGAGATTTGCAGATAGAAAGTGATTATGTTTATTGTATCTAAGTAGATTTCTCAAGAGACTCCTATTTACAAGTGTTACTAATTCATTTTTCTGCATAGAGACCTTCATTTTGATACTAGCAGTCCTTTAAACGAATTTGCATGTCAGAGTGGAAAAACAGAAGTTAAGAATATTCCGAAAGTAATATTTCATCAACTAAAATTGAACTCCAAGAAGGTGTATCTTGACTTTTATTCTAGCAGCTTCACATATACAGCTGGTGTTTGTTCCGCCATTACATCAGTTCCAACATGGCTGTGTGCAAAACAGACAAAATATGTTAAATTAAATTCGCATAGAAAATTGTAATAATGGTCAATTATACAGTGTGATTCGAAAAGACTGACCAATAAAGGTCACTTACAGTTTTTAACCACACCATAACGGCTGTTAGTTTTTGTTTGTTTGTTTCAATTACAAACCCTTAGGCCACACCCAGTGACACATTGATATGTCTGCGGGCTTATACTATTAGCAACTAGGTTTTGACATTCGTGGTGGAAAGAGCACAGGTAGCCCTCTGTGCATAATAACGAAACAAACAAACCTTCAGTTTATAGCTCCATCATCTAATTACACTTTTGGTTTGTTTGTTTGTTTGTTTTGGAATTTCGCACAATGCTACTCGAGGGCTATCTGTGCTAGCCGTCCCTAATTTAGCAGTGTAAGACTAGAGGGAAGGCAGCTAGTCATCACCACCCACCGCCAACTCTTGGGATACTCTTTTACCAACGAATAGTGGGATTGACCGTCACATTATAACGCCCCCACGGCTGGGAGGGCGAGCATGTTTGGCGCGACGCGGGCGCGAACCCGCGACCCTCGGATTACGAGTCGCACGCTTTACGCACTAGGCCATGCCAGGCCTACACTTTTGGACTCAGGAGGTTGTATCTTTTCGAATGATGTATTTAACCACGTTCAATGTCTCGTAGATTAATTTGCTTTAATCATGCCTAAAATAAATTCAAATGCCGTGACTAATGTGAATTCTCACTTGTTTAAAATGCAAAATGAAGAGCTCGTCTAAAAACAGAGTGATGGCAAATCTGAAAACTGGTACTTCGCTGAAAACACATAGTATTTTTAAAATCAGACGGACAAGATGGGCTTAATAATATTTAAGAAATATACTTACAGGTTATGAGATAATAAAAATAGTAATAATTCCGTTAACGATAAAAACAAAAACCTTATATTCTGCATGTTTGGAACCCACACGATCCTTGGTGGCTCAGAATTACATTACAGAGCTTGAAACATCAGGATTCAATCTCTATGGTGGGCACAGCACAGTTAGCCCATTATGCAGATTCGTGAACAAACCTTTATTATGTCTATTTCTGGTTCGAAACTTACAATAATAAAATATTTAGTGCTTAATATATTTCGTATATTTAGTTATGTTTTTAATCGTAAGATTTTTTAAACCAGAAAAGAGTTTAACGAAGAGTACATGTCAACATATATTGTACCTTTGAAGAGAGTCCAAACACTTAGAAACATATATACACACATTTAGATTATTCGCTGTTGTTGAAAATTTAGTGAAAGATAAATATTTATTAAGAACATAAATGTACAATACTCAAAACAAACACATTCTGTATCTTAAAATGTAACCAATTCCAGTATAACGGCTTGGTTTATATATTATACAAACTTCATTTGTCTACACAAAAAGATCAAGAGCGGCTAGATGGTCAGAGTTCCGGACGACAGCCACATACATCCATCATTAGTAGCCAGGCATGGCCAGGTGGCTAAGGTTCTCGACTCGTAATCTGAGGGTCGCTGGTTTGAATTCCCGTCTCACCACACAAGCTAGCCCTTTCAGCCGTTGGGGCTTTATAATGTGCGGTCAATCCCACTATTCGTTGGTAAAAGAGTAGCCCAAGAGTTGACTGTGGGTGGTGACGACCAGCTGCCTTCCATCTAGTCTTACACTGCTAAATTAGGGACGGCTAGCGCAGATAGCCCTCGTGTAGTTTTGCGCAAAAGTCAGAAACAAACGAACAAACAATTGCACCATTCGCGTACTCTTACTGGCAAAACACCAACACTAACAAAAAATATGTTCAGCATTTTGGGACCGTGGGGCGTTGTAAATCCTAATATTTGGTCAGAAAAGAGTGGCCCAGGAAAGGACGTTGCGTGCCGTTAATTAGGTGCTTTCAATCTAGTTTAGCAGTTCAAAAGTTTGAACGAGTAGGCTCTGAGAAGATATATAGTTCGGAACTCTAACGACTGAGACACGATCAGCCCCAATTAAATAATATTAAGGATGAGAGTAGATTCATAACCACCTTTTTTCATCCGTTTTACCGCAGATACAGTGAGTGTGATTGATATGTTGGTATCGTTTTCTAGAATTTTTCTTATATCAGGTCACCTCATAAGAAATGTCCGAAAATTTAATACAAAAAGTGCATCATCATTTCTGTCTTTGTAGAAGACTATAATGACTAAAATATGTAGTAGGGCGTGTATAAAAATGTTCAGACAAATAAAAGAAACTAATCCAAATCCATTTTTTAGATCATTAATTAAATAAACCCTTATAAAGATAGATGTGTCTGAGGAACATATTAAGCATATAACGTTTTATGAGTTTTAAAAAGGCAATAGTGTCGCAGAAACTACGCGAAACATTCAAGGTGTTTATGGTGCTGAGTCTCTCTATAAAAGAAAATGTCGAATGTGGTTTTGAGAAGTTCAGATCAGGTGATTACAGCTTAAGTGATGCACCACGCTCAGGTCATGCTGTTGAGTTTAATGGTGACTTAATGCTGGCTGCACTTGATGAAGATTGTGCTGTAACAGTTGAAGAAATAGCACTGAAGCTTAATTCAACCTATTCAACAGTTCACCGTCATCTGCAAGAAATTGGAAAGGTGTCAAAACTTGGAAAATGGGTCCCCCGTGATTTGACAGAAACCAACCTTAGAGCAAGAATAGACATTTGCACTCCTCTGCACTCTCGTGAACTCATTCACCTTTTCCGGACAGATTAGCGACTGGAGATGAAAAATGGATATTTAATAAAATGTTAAGCGCCGCAGACAATGGCTCAGTGCAGGTAAACTGGCCAAATCACAGCCCAAAATGGACCTCCACCCTAGGAAAGTCTTGTTAAGCGTTTGGTAGGATATTGTGGGTGTGATCCACTCAATGCAACGATTACATCAAACTTCCCTTATCAACAGTTAGGGCGCTTGAATGCTGCACTGACAAAAAGAGGTCGTACATTATCCTGGTGTAACATAACACCTTTACGATTGATCAAGATAGTTCTGAAAAATTCGGAAAAGATGATAATCAGATGGAGGGAAGATCTGGAACACATGAAGATGTTAAAACTACCCTCTCTATAGTCTTTTCCTTCAAATCCCAATAATTTTACAGTAGTGGCATTCAGAAGCTTGTGAATCGTTGACAGGAAGTAATTAATAATGATGAAACATACATTATTGATTAAATAACATTAAAATCGTTTGAAATCCTTTCTCTTTTTCTGAATTTAAAATCGGACATTATTTAAGGGATGACCTAATATCATAAACTCATTCTGTGAGACATTCTCCAGTGGTTCAATCGTAAACCTAAAAGCCTATAACGCAAAAAACTGGGTTTCGATACCTGTGCTGGGCACGGCACAAATAGCCTATTGTGTAGTTTAGTGCGTATAATAAAGAAACAAAATGTTTTGAATGCTTTTTAAGTCTTAACGTAGAACCTCATATGTCTTAAATCCCTAAGGTTTGTTTGCTTTTTAGAACTAATCCACATTTAGCTAGTTGCTGTGTCCACCGAAGAAAATGCAATCCTGGGTTGTACATCCATAGATATAAAGCTGCCCCACAAAGGGAAACAAGTCCCATACAGAAACGAATGAAGAATGAAATGAAAAACAATATTAATAGGAGCCTAAGACTTAAACCTCATGTCGTTCATTGCTGAGCTCAAAAAACCTCAGTGAATTTCCTTACAAATTTTAATGACTTATTAACAGTAGCAAGAATATATCTGTCTCGTACTGAACTACGATTCTTACTATCAAAATGTGAAAATTTGTATTAACGGGAAACAAACTAATGTTTAATTAGGTTTGGATCCCGAGTCATCATGCGAGCTGTTTGTGCTCTATTTTTAATCTGTTTATATGTGTGTTTTTTCTTATAGCAAAATCGTATCTGCTGAGCCAACTGAAGGGATTCAAACCCCTGCTTTTAGTGTTGTAAATCCGTAGACTTACTGCTGTACCAGCAGGGGATTAATCTCTTTATTAAAGAGATCTATTAAATTATATTGAAAGCCTCAGTCTGAAAACAATAACGACATCACAAAAATATCAAGTTAAATGCACATGGAAACATACATACATTACACAAACTGTTTGAAGAAAAGGTCATTTATTTATTTTACTTTCATGAAACATACAACTGTCCGCTAAGTGTCTTTGTTTTATAAAATATTTGCCCCTATGTAAAGTGATCACATTACCATAATAACTTTACCTTTCATTTCTTTCCATATTGTTTTACTACCACAAATAAAAGACTCAATGTTGATATCGAAAATATCATACTTGAATGAAAATGTATATTTTAACCCTCGTAATATATATTTTGTGTGTGTGTGTGTGTGAATAATAACAGATGTCCTAATGTTATAACAGGTTCTCAACAGGAGATACACAAAATCACACTGTTAACACATTGCCTTTTTCACTCTCCGGAGTGATCGTTTGATAAACCCTAGCTTTTTTATCGAAATGTATCACTAGGTGACGCTTTTCTTCTAGCTCGTAACATTCTTCCTCGTCATCAGACAGACTGCTGCTCTGGGTGTCGTCATTAGTCCGAAAGCGGTGAAGATTGGTGCCGACCAGAATGAAGATTATAGCGGCGTAGAATACGATGACTACCTAAAAACATGTTTATCAAATGATTAACAACTATATACTGACTTTATAAAATATTACTTTAAGCGCTTGGTAATAAACTATTTGCTTGGTGTCATTACGTTAACATGATTTTTAAGTGTCTTGTGTACATTCTCATGCTGTGTTTATTATTACATTGCAAGTGATTTTTACAATAAAACTCTATTCTCAGTCAAATATTTCAACAAATTATCTGTATTATCAGTCTATGAATAAAATGAACACCGAAGTTGTCCATTTATTGTTCCGTTATTAATGACTGATTAAGGTTTTGTTTCTGTGATCAATGTTGCACCCTCTCCTGGTGAGATTTTATTTATGTGGTGACGCAACACAATTAAATTGTATCGGCCTAATTTAAATATATGTATATATTAAACAAATAAACAATTTGAGAAACGTTTCAAATATATAGTTTTATGACTGATCTATTTGGTCATTCACAGATTGTGAATAAGCCACGTCTGGTGAAGCGATGCCAGCAACAGAATCCTACAATAATTTATTTTTTCTCTAAATCCTGATACTAAACAGCAGTGTGTATAACCAGTGTAGAAGAACTAGATATATGTTTCACTGAAGCAATAAAGTTCCTTCAAGAGCAGTGCGTCCATATGCCTTTTTTTATGTTAGGAGTCACGACAGTTTCAACTTTTTCAATTAAACTGAAGGAGAGAGAGAGAAAAAGAAGGCACCTTTACAACAGGTTCCAAAAGCAGATATTATTTATATATATAAGATAAAGTTATTTCACGTTATGTATCAGACTAAATACTCTTTAAAAATAGGGAGACTTATTCCCCTATCGCTGTTAAAACTTCTTACCTTCAGATGCAGGGAAATAATTATGGTAAAATAAATTCCATATATATTTAACTGAAAATTCTTACTAAGGTCAGTAGTTACAAACTTACCGTGACATAAATTATGGCGTCTGTGGATTGATCAGGAAAAATCACCCGGACAGTGTGATGAGGATCTACCTTGTGGGGTCCTGCTGCTTGTAAAGCACTTGGTGTTATCGTATCGTTGCACATACCGTTTGAAAGTAGCCTAAAGTAGAAAAAACAAAACTGTTTAAAAAATACTACAAAGGACTAGCAAAGCTAAAATTAAGGCCTAACCAGGAATAGGTTTTTTCTAAACTATTTCTATAGTATGATATCTCCATAAAACTCTTGATTGTGCTTACTTTAAATCTACTTTACCTTTGCTATGGTAGTAATCATGTATAAGATTTGTGTAATACCATTACAATTCGTAGATATTTCAATAAAAATTAGTTTTATTAGGATATAATGATTATTTTTTCCTTGTTATATGCCAGTGTATCAATTAAGTTTAGAATTGTGAGTTTTGATTTCCTTTGTTTGTTTATTTTGCTCACGCATGTTTAATGTTAATCGTTACTCGTATACAGAGAGATGATCTGAAACTTAATTAATAGCTTACACGTGAAACATTAAAAGATATGTTTTAGAGATATTAACACAAATCTACGGATGGGATTTGTGCACTATACTCGCAACAGTTATCGAAATCTGATTGTTAGTGTCATAAGCCCTCAGACTTACTACTAATATCAAGAAGTGTTAAGCAAAATGAAACATTCTCACTATATTAGGCACTTCGAAAATAAAAGACGCACGTTTGTTTGTTTTGAATTTCGCACAAAGCTACTCGAGGGCTATCTGCGCTAGCCGTCCCTAATTTAGCAGCGCAAGACTAGAGGGAAGGCAGCTAGTCATCACCACCCACCGCCAACTCTTGGGCTACTCTTTTACCAACGAATAGTGGGATTGACCATCACATTATAACGCCCCTACGGCTGAAAGGGTGAGCATGTTTGGTGCACCGGGATTTGAAACTGCGACCCTCGGATTACGAGTCGAACGCCTTAACCCACTTTGCAATACCGGGCCAAAGACGCACGTACTGACCTAATCTGAAAGAAATTTGACACAATTAAACTTTCAAACTCTCAATGAACATAATTCGGAAACAAAAATGCAAAGAGCGGAGTGTTTTATTTGATCATTTAAGCAACCATACTATGCTGCACATTAATGTTATGTAGCACATCTGATGCTTCTGCACATCATGAGGTCGTTTATATTGTTTTATTAAAACTTGGTACTTAGCACTTTGGAGAAAAAGAACTAAGTGAAAAAAGAAAAATAATTTATTCCCTGCTCAACAAGGGAAGTGAGTTTCCTGTGAATAGTCAATCACTCCTTATCCACTTTCTTGTGATGACCAGGCGTGTCCTAAGTGCTTAACACCTGCTCTGAATACAAATCCGACGATTTGTAGTTTTTTGTTGCAAACAAAAGAAAAAAAAAAGATGATGGTACAACTGGAGTTGACGATTTCTATTACTGATTATGTACCTTGCCTTTAATTCTTCACCTTAAAAATTAAGAACGGCTAACGGTGATAGCCCTTGAGTAGTCTTGTGTGAACCTTAATAAACAGTTAAAATGTTTATCTTCTATCGAAATGTTCTCCCAGTGAGATAGCTATAAGTTTTTAGAGTTGAAACATTAAAATCTGTGGTTTGTTTCTAAAATCAAACAAAAATATTGACTGGTCGCTTTGGTTTTCTGTAACGATGAAACAGACTTGCAGTATATATACTTGAAGACTGCTATCAGTGTAATTTTATTTAATAAAACTGTTTATGGAGACAAGAAGGTATTCTAAACACAGGTATAGATATCAAACAGGTTTTGGTATGATACTGTTTGTTAAAATCCCTCAGTTAAGCCTTATTCACTACAGAATATTAAATTGTAGATGTTTACCTAGGCGACACCAATTTCAGATTTCTAGCTTGAAACTCTGATAGCTCAATAGCTAAAATAGGTACAGCGGCGTTTCTAGGGATTTGTGTGCAGTAGGCATTACAAGGCACAGAGTTAAATTTGTGGGGAAAAAAAACTTTTATGCCAGTGACAATGCAAATAAAGAGGATTTTGAAACCTTAAAATAATGTATCTCAGATGAAGGCTGTTGGGGAGGAAAGCAGAACTATTCAATGGAAGATACCCCGCAACAAGACCATGGAGATGTGCCTCAACTATTCTCGAAACATTATAACTTCTTTTGGCTCTAGTGATCATCTTGACCATTGGCCTAATTCCATTAAAACGTGATTTCAATAAATGTTAAACCAGTTTTATGGTAGAGTTCCTAATTTTCTATATGCCCTAATGTTCACTTAATCCTTGACCTCACTTCATTAAAATACGTGTATTATGCCCTAGTAAGGCAGATATGCAAGGTAATTTCTAATTTTCTCTATTAGCCCTACTATTTTCTTTAGAGAGAGTTACTTGCATAAGAAAATTTTATTTCATCGACTATAAAGTCACGTTTCCATAAACGTGTAGTTAATAATTTTATTTACGGTAGAAAACACTTAATAAAACATTCTTAAGGTATAAAGTACTTGACAAAACATTCTTAAATTACAAAACACAGAATAAAACATTCTTACAGTAGAAAAAACTCAATAGAATATTCTTGAGGTAGAATACATTTAATAAAACATTCGTAAAGTATAAAACCGGAATAAAACATTCTTATGGTAGAAAATATTGAATACAAACGTCTTAAAATAACCTGGAGTCAATATTATTACGGTAGTGAATAAATGAATTTTATCATATTTTATTCAAAAATCGATATATAACAATTTGTCCTGTCAAAAACCTCTTTAAAATATCTCAGTTGATTACGCTGCGACATTTCTATGAACCACGGTTTAGATCTATTCATTTCTCAAGTAATACCTGCACGATCAATAAGTCCATAATACGGCCAGTAACGTCCGTTTTCCTTCCGATATGGCGATTCACGTGTTCTTAGTAGTTGATGGTGGCCCAAGGTTTAGTACTACACCATTCTGTCTTCATGTATGTTCTGTGCATTCTAATAAAGAAATAGGTTTCCACAAACTAAGAAAAATGAATCGGCCAATGGACATACGTAAGCACGTGCGTGTCATATATCTCACTTAACTTCTTCAGTATTGCGCATAAACTTCCCTCAGTCGTTCCCATGTGAAGGACTACTCACCACCAGATGGCGAAAGAGTTAAAAATAGCAAAATATATTGTCCGATTACCACGCTATAATGACATAGAACAGCTTTACTAGGCGTATTTCGCGGTCATTGCAGAGCACGTGATCTTTTGGAGGGAAGGTTGGACAAGAACATCACATAAGTATATAGATATATATGTCTACGTTCTTTTCTTGTAACAAGGTTGCATATAAATATATATGTATATATATTCCTACTCTATTCTATCAATAATTAACTAGAAACGTGATTTTCGTGACCAGCCTATATTCCTAGAATGTTATTTAAAAGTAAACCTCTATTGCCATAAAAACGGAAATTTAGCCTTTCAACGCAAAGTTTAACGTGCTTCGACAAGTAATATGAATAGTTTGTCCTACGTTGATCATATTTATGGAACAAAATTGAAAAAGCTAATAGTTGTTTTTTTTTATTTTACTATTATCACATGCGATTCACAAAATTAATAATAACCTCTTGCCCTATTTCCGAAACTTAGCAAGATTAACTGAAAGTCACACTCTTAAAAAACTATAACGAAGATCTTCCATGGACGTCACATTTTGTTTTGTTTCGGCTACCCGCGTCATCCGTAATTCTAAAACGATAGGCTAAAGGGAAGCAAGCTAATCAATACTACCAACCTTTGAGCTACTCCTCAAAGACAAAATAGTGGGATCTGACTGTCATGCTTATAGGTGATTCAGTACTTTATGTTAAAACGATTTGGAAGCCTCACACAGCATTGTAGTTCTTGTCACCACGTCTGCTCTCTCCAACAATTGTGCATCGTGACAATCTTCTTGCGGTGTAGTCTTTATTTTACTATGCTCTGTCATAAGGTTGTCATGTCTAAAGCATATCCCTCCTCTCTGATAACTTTCCATATGATATTTAGTGTACGAGGACGATAGTTTCTCAACGTCTATTTCAACAGTCCGTCACAATAAAAAACCCATACGCGTTGTGTCCGGCAACTTGAAGTGTCTTTGTATGAAATAGCATAAATATCTTTCTCTGTATACAATATTCAAACAGGACTTTGACACAACGACTTTCCGTTGTTGATATATTCATTCATTTACATAGACCATTGACATAAGTTAATTTCTCTCCTTACTTCAGTCCTACCAGTTGCGACTATATTTTTAATTTCTCCTTTCCTCCTAACGTGTCCAAAAAACTCCAACTGTCTTTTTCTGATGTTAATTAGCAACTTCCTCTTGCAGCATGTTCTTAAGAAAATATCTTCATTTGAGATGTGACTTATCCAACATACCTTTAAGATGAGCCTTAAGAATCACAAATTATTTGCTTAACTTTCCTTTTCCGTACTTGGTGATATTGTCCAACATTCTGATGCATACATGAGAATTGGTATAATATAGCAATTCAAAACTCATAACTTGGTTTTCATTAAAATTTTACTACTTGTTAGTATCCTTTCGAGTTTCAGAAATGCATCTTTTGCCATCTCTATTCTCCATTTTATTTCATTTTCACATTTACCATCAAATTTTAACCAACTTCCCAGGTAGTTGACTTCTTATCTGTTCTCTATCTACTTTGAGATTCCACACCAGAATAATCTTCTGTGTAATTACCGTACATTGTTTTTTCATACGGTTAATAGTTAAACCATTCTTCTCACTTTCACAAACAAATTTATCTAAATTTTCTACAGCTTCTCTTCTGAATCAGCTATTAAAACTGTATCATCAGTATAATACAAGTTATTCTTAGTTTTGGATGATGTCATTTAATTCATTTTCTATTTTCACTGATGCAAAAGTTTTGATATAATCAATAAAACACAGGAAACGGTTTTTGTTCATTTCCATTGCTCTCTCTAAAAACATTGTTACCATAAACATGCCACTTTTTGCACAGCGACCATCAATAAAACCATATTGAACTTTTGCGACCTCTTCTCTTATTCTACTCCTAGCTCTCATCATCAACACCTTTATTGGATCTTTTTCCAAGGATCATTAAACTGATGGTTCGATGTTGTTTACATTCAGTGGCTCCAGTCTTTTGGAAAGCGCAATAACGATCTAGTTACTAAGATACAAACATATTATTTATTCTGCTGCAATTTCATATCGTCCTGTAGCTTTATTGGTTTTCATTTTACTGATAACCGTTCTTACTTCTGACTTTATAATTTTCCATTCATCTGTTTTCTTCATAAAGATTGAGTTTTCTCTATGACTATCGTGGAATAAATCTTCAATATGCTCTGTCCATATTCCCAATATGTGTACTCCTTCATAAACATATCACTAGTCTTAGCTATTATACATCTACTAGCAGTGCATCCTCCTTTGCCTGTGATGTCTTTAATATTTCTATACATTTATACAACATATTTATTTATTTATATTTATATTTATATATATCTATATATTTCTATCAGGGACTCCCTGAATACTGTTGCAGGTTTTCTCTGATTTGTGAAACACCATAGATTATGGTTGGCAAAACACTACAGTAAATTTCCGTTTTTGCTTCAGGTTGCAGTGCTCAAGTAACTTATTGTTGTACAAGTTACACAAGGCATCCGCCAAGTGATATGACCCGCTGTACAGCGCCAAATAGCCAAATATGTTTCATTTTCCAACTGCTTGAGGTATACTAATTAAACAGATATTCCATTGAATCAGTTTTTATATACGTGTTTCTTTTTTCAGACAAAGATCTTTCCTGATTATTTTTATTGGTACACTTGAGCAGCTTTAGCTACTAACACTTGTGTTCTACAAATCCCATCTGTTACAAGATTCCGCACGTTACTTTCAACAGTTTAGGTATTAGTTGTTATAAATCTCTTTTTAGATAGTCCTGGTGCTCCAAGTTGATCAATATTTCTTTGTTTTCCAATACTATTAATTAGAAAAGTTATCCTGCTTCTTGTAAAGTATCATGCTTAATCCCGAACTTAATTCATCTTTAGGATTTCAATACGTGAACATTTTATCTAGGGTAGGGTTGTTACACACCTCTTCCCAAAAGCAAAACATGTTTTGGTGGAACTTTACTACCGACATAACTGCAAACAATGTAAAAATGTAGTTCTGATACATTCCGTTCTATTGAGATATTACATCGGCTGTGGTTGTTACGCGACATGCTGATTTGCATATTCTAAATAATGTTAATATAACATACTCAATGCCAGGCCCTAAATTGTGGAACCCGATTTTCTGGGAGCAATGTCAGGACACTATGCATCTTCAGCTCCATAGGGCTGGCCACTAGCACACTTATCCCCATATTTTCTTTTAATATTTTTCGTAAATATTTATAACATATATCATCAATAACGTAGCAGAGAATAAGGCTCAAAGTATCAAACAAGATATTAGTGCAGTCAAAACACAGGTGTTGTCTTGACTGCCCTCAGACGCACGTCTGCCAATTCACAACGCTAGAAATCTGGTTTCGTTACCCGTAATTGACAGAACAGAGATAGCCTATCGTGTAACTTTGTGCTTAATTACAGACTAAAAAACTGTCTACATTAATTTCATGAGAGAGAGATAAAAAAATCACCCCTTATCGACACATCAGATTTTATCAAGAGTTCATAAGGGTTCTAAGGTAAAATATATCCTCTGAATTTGGTCACAAAAACTTTGTGTTAATCAACAATTTAACTAACTGAATGGTAAAAGGTGTTTAACTTTATTTCCTTGTGTTTTTGACACGTATTACACATCCATGTAAAACAGCTTAGTATTATTAATGTTGGATGAAACTACGTTAGTCGTGTTACAGAAATGCATATAGATACCGGAGGAGAAACAAAATGACAGCTATTCTGAAGGTGCATAAGTGCAAACCTTTTATTTGTTTCAGTGTACGCAGTTACATCTCGTACAAAGGAAGTGGGTAATAGTTCTTATCTGTTTGTTCCACTGGAACCGGATTATCCGGTGCTGCCTTTCAAGCACGAAAAGGATTAATTTATGTCTTTCTATGCATAAATGTGTGTGTGTGTGTGTAGAATTACTTTTGCAATTAATTAAGGAAAACGTTGGCAAAGTATTGTAACCATATAAACAAATACAAATTACAATCAATGTTTGATATAAGGCCTTATGTGGTTTAGTAGTGAGCGTAATGAGCAAAAAATTGGAGAGTCCAGAGCTAGAACCTGCGATACGATGCACAATCAGCTTTGAATGTGCTATAAAAGTATCATTTATTTCCACTATTCTGAAAATAGTAGCCATATAATACCTCAACTTAAAGTTAGTTATACTGAATTTATAAGGTATATTTTGGCCGTTTAGCCAGCGTAACACATAGGGTTCCGGTAGAGTTAAAAAATACCAAATACTAAATCTATATATGGTGCGACTAGTGTTGAAAAATATAAAATATTAAATTTGTATATGGTGGTGTCATCAGACTTGAAAAATACCAAATATTAAACCTATATATGGTATCATTAGGTTTGAAAAATATCAAATACTATATGTATATATGGTATCATTATGGTTGGAAAATACCAAATACTATCTCTTTCTCTTTTTATATATATAAATGGTAAAGATAAAATTGATTGCAACTACTGGCAATTTGTATTAAAGCAGTCAACTTAAAATATTTAATCTTGATAATTAAAACCAGATAATTATTTGCATTATCTCTATTCAATATTTTTGTCTCTTCAAATGTCACCTTCAAATAAACGTCTAATTCCTGGGAGAATTAGAAACGCTTTACTTTTACGCTTACTTTCACAGCTTTTGAAATACAGAATAAGAAAAAAAAACATAAATCAAGTAATTTCAAGATCGAAATTAATCCCACTAAATATTCATGGGTTCCCTAAATGTTTAACATGAAAAAACGAGAGACTTCACCCAATTTAATTTCGAGTCACTTTTACTGAGTGTTAAAACAAACAAGAATTCAACAAAATTACTTAACATGTAGACCCCACAGTTATTCATGTCAATAAAGCTCTTTAATCGACAATAACTCATTTTAAAAGCACTTTAAATATTGCTGTTTTTAATATCCGGCACAGGAATGAATCTGGCATTATAACAGGAAATAGAAAGCTAAACATACTACGTTCATTTGTAGTCAGTTATGGAGCTTTAAAACATTGAACATCGCGCAAAGCTACATGAGGGCTATTTACGCTAGCCGTCCCTAATTTAACAGATTTAACTCAGCCCATAAATTTTCAAACGGATTGATATAAATGATTGACCTGGCCATTCTATAACTTCAATTGTCTTATTTTTAAGATATATTTTAGCGACTCCACAACTGCAAACAAAAACAGAAAACAAAAGGAAAACGTCAGTTGAGAGAACAAAATAGCTCTCTGATAAAAGTTTGAAAAATTATCAAAGTAATCCTTGTGTCAAGAGACATTATTTACCCAATTTTCATTTTCCAAACTTTGGCCATCTTGGATTAATAAAGTCATTAAAATGGTCCATGTTCTATATTTAGAATCATATCATAAAAACAAGATTTATTACATTTGAGAAAGTATGAAAATTGTCATTAAAATTACATGGTTTTAGGCTCGTTCATAAAAAACCACGTAACATGATGTATATGATTTTTGTATACTTTTAGTTAATACTTATTCGTGAATAATACAGTTGATGATGAAAATCAAGTAAAAATTGTTGAAAAGCTCAGACCTGGTACATGATTATAAGCTGCTCAAATCTTAGTGTTTACAAAACAACCTTTCCTAAAATAATTGTTAAAGTTTACGCGATCAAATAAAAGTAATTAGAAGAAAATTAAAAGAAAAAACGTTTTTGGTATACGGTATGATAATTTTTAATTTCGATTGTTATCTCCTACTACTGATGGAAGGCATTTTGCCTTCTATGCCTGTTTGACATACAAGACAGGTCTATTTAGGTTATAGTAAAGCTTTATTGTCTGTTTAACCTATAAGACAGGTCTGTGTGTGTTATAGTAAAACTTGATTGTCTGTTTAACCTATAAGACAGATCTGTTTATGTTATAGCAAAACTTGATTGTCTGTTTAACCTATAAGACAGGGCTGTTCATATCATACTAAAACTTGATTGCCTATATAACTTACAAGAAAGGTCTTTTCATGTTATAGTAAAATTAAATTTTCTGTTTAACCTACAAAATAGGTCTGTTCAAGTTATAGTATATTTCGCTAAGATGGATTTCATCTTACTAAGGATGTATAAGTAACTCCAACCTTATTATTGGGTTTTATACATCAGTCAAATATCCTTCTAAGCATAAAGTAGAAGTAGCAGACACATTATGAATTACTAAACATTTTTAATCTTCGTCGGTTACTTTCCTAGTAATCTCGGTGACTTACAGCATTGACCTCTTAACAACCGAACCGTTTTAATAAACCACATCTATTGAAACTGTTCGATCTCTCCACTTCTTTCGTTCTTCGACAAGACATAATGTGTTTCATTTTCCCCATCTTCTCTACATGGGATATGTCAAGGGTTCAAGTTTTCTCATTTTCCCTTTTTATTAGAACATTTCTAAACTGTTTCACTGTCTATAGTTCCATTACCTTTCCTAAATGAAATATGTCCTAATTGTTCAATTAACTTTACCTTATTCATCTTCTCTATGTAAGATAATCTTTATAGCTCTACATGAGGTACCTGATATTCTTATGCTTCGATTGTCTATGTTTCATTTTTTGCCCTATATCAAATATTTATAAATGGTCTTTACTGGGTAATGCTGATTAGCTGCCTTTCCTCTAGTCTGTAATCTCTAATTTAGTGCTAGCTAGCAAAGATAGCTTAAGTGTAGCTTCGGGAGAAATTCAACAACCAAAAACATCTTCTCCATGTGGAATATCCTCTGCTGATTAAATTATCTTCATTTTCCTGTTATTAAATAAATACGATGTGTCGATATACCTGTTCACTTCATACAGTAATGAGTTATTTGTAGACACTAAAATAAAATCACAGAAGAGACGCTTAACGTTACAATTTATACTGTTATGACGTCAGTAAAACATGCGCATGTCATGAATCAGGAGAAAAATTGTGTGCTCTCTAGGCTACAATACATCATAACATATAAACTTATAAAGTAAGAAATAATAATATTTATTACTCCTAATTTATATTTATTTATTCTTGAAAAAGAACACCTTTGAAGATCCTGCACGTGTACACATAGTAATTACAATATATAAACTGTTTCTTGAGAAACCAACTCTTCTAAATATTAAATATAATAGATCTCTAAATAACACTGCAAACTACTGGCACTGACCATAAAATTTAGATCGTCAAAAATTCCAATTATCAAAATTCCATAATCCATATGAAAGGGAAAACCTTATTGGTTTCTTTCCTTGTATTAAGCAAGATGATTGGCGTTTTATGCTCGTGAAATAAACACGTCACTTTCAGACCTACAAGAATGTGGACAGGAGCAATAATACACAGCTCATCATCACCCAAATCACGTGCTTAAAAGGACGTTCGTACATGCTTCAGCTTTGCTATTTCCGCTAAAATTTTTATTGACCTGTCTAACATTCCATCCCAAATTTGACTGATGGAAGTTTGTGGCGTTTCATGGACTGTGTCATCACTCTTCATTAGGTGATTGATTGCATTGCAGAAATTCCCAGCAAATTAGATAGATGGGAAAGCTTAGAAACAGCTAGATAGATACCACGTCAGCAGATGAAGAGAGATACGTAATTTATGTTCGAAATGTTCACTAAGAAACCGATTTTTTATAGCAAAAATTTCTGTTTTAAACATACAGAACCCTGTAAAATCACGAACTATTTCCATGCATTATTTGCTTCAATTAAACTAGTTTTAAACGACGGTAGGATTAAACTAATGATAAATATTAGAAGTGATAAAAATAATCCAATCAGACAGAGCAACTGTAACTCAAAGTGATTTATCTTTAAGTTGAATATATATCGGAAAACTTGAATTTCGTCTCTCTTTTTTAACCAAACGATTCTTCATTTACAAAATTTTTAAAACTTTTCTTTAAACTGATTTCTTAGCATAAGAGGCTACTTTAGGCGTACTGTGGATAGCTTCAAAAAACTTTAAATACACTCAGAATGAAGTAAATAAAAGAATTTTCAAAAATATCTCTAGTGTGTGGAACCTGAGGAATTTTATAATTAGCATTATAAATATTTTAAAACTAACGTTAATTTAAAACCTTTTCAGTAAGATACTGATTTTAAAAGTTACTGATAAGTTAAGTTAGTTTGCAACCTGAGTTTTTTTTAGGGATCTCAGTTTTTCCTATAAGAATACCTGATTTTGTACCTCTAGAACATATTAAATATCAATAAATATTTTAAAAATACCATTAGGTTTGAAGTATCGTATCTTTTGTTTCTGGTTCTTGGATAATAACATTTGATGTACGTAATGCATGCAAAGTCTTGCTCTCTAAAATATTAACATGTAAAACCTGAGGATTTGACAGACATTTGTATAACGCACTTGTGGCCCTAAAATGTTTAGGTGGTAACGAGACAAGAATTACGGAACCTCAGGTACTCTAAACTTAGAAAGGTCACTGCTACATACATTCATTCAAATCATTTTTAATAAATTTAATTTAATTAATTAATTAAAGATTGAACCAAAGACCGATCGCTTTCTCAAACTCTCTCAGATCTGACTGATGTTGACCTCATTTCAGATCATACCATTCAGTCACAATGTAATTGGTCTGATACAGCTACAAAGAACTTTTGTTATTTAAGCCGATGTCTGCGAACAGTGTTTGCTTTTGTTAAATTGTGTGATCTAACATTGGTTTTGATATCTTTTCTTTTATAAAAACTGGTTAATTGAAGCTACGGAGACCATCAATAGAACATAAATGCAGCTAATAAGCTGGACAAGAATTTGTAACGTCATGCTTATAATGTATAACTAATCAATGCTCAGTATCTCGAGCGAAGTGGCGACAATATACAACGTGGTATGACTTACCAAAGTTCGATATTTGGGGCAGTGTCTACGATGTAGTATGACTAACCAATGTCCAGTACCTGGAGAGAAAGGCGACAACCTACGATGTAGTGTGAATAGCCTATATTCACTGTCTGGAGCATAATCTACAATTTCGTGTGATGAATCAATATCCAGTATCTGTAGAAGATTGGCGACATCCTAGGATGTAGTGTGACTCACCAAAGTTCAGTGTCTCGAGTGGAATAGCGACATACTACGATGGAGTGTAACTAAGAAACTTCCAGTATCTGGAGTGTAATGGCGACAATCTGTGATGTAATATGGCTAACCAATGTCCAGTATGTGGAATGTAGTGGCGACATTCTGCGGTGTACTACTGTGACCCAAAAGAGTGAATTGTATTGAAAGCTGGTGAATTTCACAGTAAATAACGTACAAATGGCTGAGAGAAGTTCAGATCTCACTACCGATCATGTATCAGCTGAGACTACCAGTTACATGTCGTCTGTTTTTGAGTGACACACATTTCATGTCAGGTGTGTCAGTTGGTCCTTTTGGTTGCAGCAAGAGAGATGCAAATTTACTGACGCAGCTAATTATAATTTGTTATTAAGATTTGCCTGGCATAGCCAGGTGATTATTTTGCCTGACTGGTAAGCTGAGAGTCGCGGGTTCGAATTCCCGTCGTACCACACATGCTCGTCCTTTCAGCCGTGACGACGTTATAATGTTCGGTCAATCCCACTATTAGTTGATAAAAGAGTAGCCCAAGAGTTGGCGGTGGGTGGTGATGACTAGCTGCCTTCCCTCTAGTCTTACACTGCTAAATTAGGGAAGATAGCCCTCGTGTAGCTTTGCGCAAAATACAGAAACAAACAAACAAACAATTATTGATATTAAACTTTCCGAATGATACCACAAACCTGGCATGAACTAAGTAACATGAACAACTGAGAAGTTGTATACATAGCAAATTATCATACGTTATGAGCGAAAGTGAAGAAGAATAAAATAATATTTCAAGTGCACTATATTTCCTGTAGTTAATGCGACGAAGCCTTTCGTTCAATACCAGAGCTCATCAAACTGTTTAGGACACGACAAACATAGTTATGGTGAAGATGTTGTTTCTATCTTTAGTTGCTTGAACAAAACTATTTCAGTGTAAATTATATTGGTCTAGTGTTCTGTACGTATTAGTAAGAATATTTAAATCAAAACTACATATTTACGTAAAACACGTCATATGGATGCAAGCTTCTGATTCATATACATTTATTTCAAGCCTTCCAATGTTTAAATTATCGTTTGTTTTTACTCTGGTTTTTGATTGGTTGATAGTGCTTTTGCAACTTTAAGGCTGCACTTCAACCAACCTAATTTTTAAAAAAGTATTTGAAATAATGCTTAAAAGATAAATAATTTGTAACTAAGTCGAAACGTGTAAAAACACACAGAATCGCGTATTCTAATTATTTGTTGTTAAGCGTAAAGCTACAAAAGGATGTCTGATGTCTGTTCATTATGGTTATCGAAATCTGGTTCTTACCGATATAGGTTAAAGGTTGAAAATAATAAAAAAATATATTTAAAAATAATTATCAAACCCAAACTTTATTCAAATTATATACAAAATAGTTCTACTATTTTTTTCGTTTGATTCATTATCACGAAACCAAATGTTCCTCCTCCCCAGGTAAGTTTGAGGACTTATAATGTTAAAAATTGAATTTCGATACTCACAGTTGGAGAAAACACAGTACATTGTACAGCTTTGTTGTTTTAAAATCTTGCATGATTTTAAACATAATAATTCCATCTCTATCTGCATTTATATATCAACGCACAAAGAATTGAGGATCTTATATTAATATGACTTTGAACATGCAAATCAGCAAGTCATACGACAACTACAGCCGATAAATCGGTAAGGGCCGACATCCATAAGAACTACTTTTTAACAAGATGTTGGCAATGTAGTGCTGCCAAACTTTAAAAACCTTTTTCGACATAAAATGCTTATACATTCAAAAAATAAATATTTGACAATTTAAAATTTCCAAGACTTTAGTATGCTTTGTATTTAACAGCATTAGAAAACAAATAAATATGGATCAACTTAGGGTACTCGGAGCTTTCTGTCGTACCTCAGTCACGGTGTTAGATATTTTATACTTTTTCTGCCGGACTTCCTGCTATAAAACCTACCCGACTAATCTATGGGGTATCAGTGCATCTGCGAGAATCACACCCACATGTCCAAGAATGTTTGAAAGTAGAGTGTAGAGTAACTGTTTCTTAGTTCTGTATCGATAAGAGCAATATCCTTTAGTCCGATATCAATTTTCGTCAGAGTTGAACGTTAAAACCCTGACATACAATATGGAAAGTTTGTAGTGAGTAATATAGTACGAGCTTGAACTCATTTCTTTAATCCAGTTTGTGTACCTACGACTTTATGTCCACTAGAAAAGTAATTTCGAAGTAGTCTGTTTAACTCATGACACTCTGAGCATTTAATAAGTAAACATATCGTGTTGGACAAATTGCAATCTCTTTTTTTCGAAATTTAGGCCTAGCGTCATAAACAAAAAGACTATGGGCAGACCAAAGTTTGTGCTACTTTTCGTCTCTCTTTTATGAAAGTTCACAACTACATAAGAAACATACATATTTGCATTATATGTAAGTAACAACAGAGATGTGGTTTTCTAAGTAGCATTGGCATTATTTATTAATATACCATACACCACATGAAGCATTCCGAAAACACATTATTTTCATGGAAAAGCTGTGGAAAATAGAAAATAACTTCCTCGTGGAATTGTGTTTAACAAACAAAACTAGAAATATTTGCAAAAACAAAACATATTTCCATGTGAAAGATTTGTGAAATAAAATATTGTTTTCACGGTAAAAATTTGTACATACAACACTATTTCCAAGGGAAAGAAAGATCTGTAAGAAAGTATATTGTTTCCACGGAAACTGTTTGCAACCACAACACTATTTCCAAGCGTCTCACACTAGTGAAATTTCCAAGAATCAAACACATCAAGCAGCTAAATTAATTTTATACGAACTTTCAGGCATATATGTTGAATATTTTACAGTTTTAATCTAAATATCACGTTAGGTCATGTATTTTGAAAAATTGAGAACTATATCACGGTGGCCTGTGGATTTCAGGTTCCATGGTTCGCGTACTTTAACCGAACAAAATAAATCCCAATCCACAATTTGTCGCAATGGGGGCGTTATGAGAATGACGATCACAAATCCCATTACTTGGTGGGAAGAATAACACAAGAACTGGCAGTGGGTAGTTCTGGGTAGCTATCTGGACTGCAGTCTATCATTTCAAACCAGGAGCGACGAGCATAGATGTAGATTAAGAACGACTAGCACAGCTAACCCTTATATAGGTTTGCGAGAAATTCAACAAACAAACGGATAAACAATCACCGTGTCTTGAAGAAAGTTAGTTACACTCATGGCACAGAATAATATTGTCAAAGTATCATTGTGTCACGTGGTACTGACAAAGTATTATCAGATCGCTAAGTATTATCACTAAATCACGTTCTATTGACAAAGTATTATTAGAAATACTAAAATGTTGATAGGTCACACATTATTACCGAATTAGTAGTCATACATACAATATCAACGTTTTAGAAGTTCGTGAATTGAAGAGGTCAAGTTTTATTTAAATCTGTTTTCAGTGAGTTTTTAAGTTGTTGTTATTATTTTTAGTAAAAAGCTTCATGGACTATTTACTCTCTTTCCACCGAGGAAAATCAAATCAGGGATTTTAATGGTGATCCACCGGGGGGGTGGATTAAGAAACAAAGAATAAAGTACTGCTTAGTTAGTTAGTTAGTTATCACCATTAGATTCCACCAAGGAACATAGGGCCGCAATCGCTTGCGCATTCTTCAACAGGTATTTAAGTGAGTAGGTTGTTAGTCCGCTGCACCGATCCGTCCCTAATTTAGTAGTGTAAGACTAGAGGGAAGGCAGCTAGTCATCACCACCCACCGCCAACACTTGGGCTACTCTTTTACCAACGAATAGTGGGATTGACCGTCACATTATAACGCCCCCACGGCTGGGATGGCAAGCATGTTTAGAGCGACGCGGGCGCGAACCCGCAACCCTCGGATTACGAGTCGCACGCCTACGCGCTTGGCCATGCCAGGCTCAAAGTACTGCTAGTCACGTATTAAATAAAAATAACAGTGAGTAAAATATTATTTCTGAAAACAATTCTTAAAATATCGAACAAATTACCTAACATAATTTAACGGTGCCCCGCTGGGACAGCAGTAAGTCTAGGGATTTACAATGCTAAAATCTAGGGCTCGATTTCCTTCGGTGGACACAGCAGATAATACGATGTGGCTTCGCTATAAGAAAACACACACAAGTATTTTAGTGATACAAATATATCGGTAGGCTATATAATTATGAATAATAAGAATATAAAGCATAAATCATGTAATCATAATAACAAAATATTAACAAACCACATAATAATAAATACATAATTAACACGTAATAATAAATAAGGTACTGTTGTACTACGTAACAATGAAATGAGTATTAACAGGTCATGCAGTAATAACTACAGTACTGCCAGAACACGTAGTAATAAAATATCAATAGGTCGCTTAATAACGAATAACAGCAGGAGGTCTAACAACAGTACTTCACGTGTAGAATCGATATGAGCTCATAGTTGTGAAAGAAAATTGGTAGCCAGGCAGCAGCAGAGATATCCGCGTTTTTCGTATGGCTCCCACAAGTCTGTGAATCTTGTAATACAACAGACAAGTCAGTTATTGTTGTACTTCCTTGTTCTTTAACATATCACGTTTGTAAGCTAAGCGGCAAATGTGACAAAGCACATGCGATTGTTATCCTAACGGTGTACTAGGATACAAGGCAGTAGTTTAGCTTATATCCGCCTCTAGCTAAAAGTCCCACATGCTCATTTTGAATTCTAAACGTTGGCTTGAATATAAGCGCAACTAAATGTGTGTGTAATATGTCTTGATTAGGTTTTGAATTTGAGGTTTGAGTTTAAAACCAGTGAATATTTCTAGAGAGCGTATGGCTTCTTGGTAGACACTGTTTTATTTGTTAAATATCTTCTTGTATTAGAGTACAGGATCTTAAGGGAATAAACGTTACTTTATTATGTTATGCATTCTTGAAGCTTCTGAGTGAAGACAGAAGTAGTCAGAGCAGTTATTATGCGCTCTGTGTGGAAGATTAAAAATAAGGTTATGTTTGAAGGATTTTAGTAAGAAACTGTCGAATCAAGTGTATAAGTCAGTAGACTATTTCTTATAATAAAGAGATGGTTTATTTTGTTTATTTGGGCCTTTAAAAAAGATGCTCTTGTCTTCCATTTCACATGCAATCTTTATACACAGATGTTGTGAGTTTAGATATTCTATAAACTTCTTGGCGTGAACAGTGTTGTGGTAGAGTAGACAAGCACCAATATCGTATTTTATGTGTAATACCGGCGTGTAATAGAGGGACGCATTTATCCAGCCACTGACATTCATAATAGAAGAGAAAAACAGTCGCAAGAGTCGGGCCTAGAATTTATTCCATTGCCATCTAATCTATGTTAGAGCAAATTATTTACGTAGTTGTGGTTTATGACACGGACATGTTTCTCACTGAGTAAAACGAGCGAAAAATTTATATTTAGTCGTATCAACATCATTGTTAGTCTGTTTCATTTTCTAAGAAGAGGGGCGTAAAGGAGAGAATAACCTAAAACTTCTATAACTGAGGACTTACAACTAAAATCCAGATTTTGATACCCGTGTTGAGCAGAGCATGAATAACCCATCGTGTAGCTTTGCGCTTAATTTCAAATAAGTACAATCTGTAACTGAAAAAAGTTCCTTGTTTAAGTGACGTGGCTTAGCGACATAAAAAAGTCATTATCGTTACACGTGTAAACCATTAGTTTTTATTGTTGTTGTTTAATAAATAGGTACCCATGACCACAATGATGGAGAAATCTCATGTTCCAAACAAGATGTCCACGTTAAGTGATTGTAAATATATAGAAACTCAAGTAGTAGTATTTTCTACATTTTCAATCATAAGGAGTCTATTTCTAACATTATTTTTATGAAAAAACGCAGAGTAAATCTATTTTGACCATGATTTATTTTTTTTTAAATGCCATTACATGATAGAATTTATTGGCTGAATTGTTCAAACTGCAATATATTTTCTCTTTTGTTGTGAGTGTGGATAGAATTCATATCACAGAACATAAAATTTCCATCTGATATAAAAACGTAATATTGTTTTACTTTGTAAGCATAATGGTTTATTGAAAATCATTTATGCATCGATACCTATCTCATACAGTTGGTCAAAAATGTTGTCCCTAGATAGACTGAACTTTCCTATGTACTAATATTTGTTCTCGATCATTTTGTTTTTACCTCAGATTGACTGTTGCCATGCTGAATCAGTTCCATTATCAAATAGACTTAAGATTTTCATTTTGGTTTTAGTTTATTAAGAGATAATATATAATTAAAAGTAATAATAACCTTCGAAAAGTACATGATTTTCATGAATGAAAAATGTCCTACATTTCAGTTATGTGATATAATGTTGAGAATATTATACTTATCTTTGTCAGATCACATCGGAAACAAAGCTTCCAACTCTACGTGGAGGTATTAGAACCACTACAGGTTCTGTTTTACGCTATGGACCACTACAACAACTACTACAGCAGATGGGTTAGTGATCACCTTCGAGATGTGAAAACTCTGTCACCAGCAATCTGCAGTTTGTCTGCAGGCTGGCAGTTAGTCACAGGTTTTCAGCTATCCCAGTTGACTAAACGAATGAGCAATAAATTGAGAAAATGAAAGGCAGGGAAAGGGCGATCGACCTTACAGAAAATCTATATGTTTTCAGTAGGTGTGTCATTTCTGGTCCAAAACAGGCACAACTGTTAAATGAATCTGAGAACGAATAACTCTTCCATGAAAACCAAGATATATATACTACCACCGTCACCAACAGGGACCCTCTGAACAGACCTTCTTCCAACATCAAGCACCCAGACTAAATTGACGCAATAAATTCATATCGTGAACCGCTTTTCAAGAATTATAATGAACCATTAATTCTCATTACCGAAAATTTTGCTGATCAAGAAGTAGTTTCCACTGTTCGCAGAGTTGAGAGTCTCTGATAATCCGTATTATAAAAAATTAACAAAGATGGTCTTATACGTAGAAATAAATCAATTCATGACCCAATCAAGAAAAAACAACTTAGCTTTGTTCAATACATCTAAACCAAGATCCACATCCAGAGTGAAACAGTTTGTAGCCATTTGGAATAAGGGAAGCCGAGTTGGTCACTTGTACCTTGCCAACCAATGCCGAAAAGGTGATTTGATGTGTTCTTCTCTCGTAAAAACAAACTGTATCCCTCTAATATATCTGTCTACGGTAAAGAGTGAATATTCTGAAATGTATGATTACAAAGTATTTGATGGCGGAGCATTAGCACACATTCTCACAACGACAATGGCATAAAATTTCAGAAAACATACAGAAAACGTAATTCTGGAATTCTACGAACGTGAAATACATCGTGAAACTAAAAGGATTTATGTTTTCTGGGACATGTACCTGCCAAAAAATATCAAGCAATCGACAACAGAGAAGACATGCAGTGGTATTCGCCTTAAAATCAGTCCTAGAATAAAAGTGCATCAAGAGGACACATCAACCTTGAGGTTCAGAGGGCTGGGGTTCGATGATGCACGACTAGTCCTGTCCTGAACTGACCTACACGAGGGCTATCTGCCTTAGCCGTTCCTAATTTAGAAGTGTAACACTAGAGGAGAGGCAGCTAGTCTTTATCACTCACCACCAACAATTGGGATACTACTCTTTTACCAACGAATAGTGGGATTTACCGTCCCATATAACGCCCCCACCGCTGAAAATACGAGCATGTCAGATGTGAAGAGGATTCGCCCCTGCGACCTTCAGGTTACAAGTCGACGAGCTTGGTTTATCATGTGCAGGCATTTAGAGTTATACATGTAAAAAATAAAATAATTAGAAACTGACTCTATTTTTAAGCTACTTAATTTTCTAGTCAGTTTTTCTTTGTATGAACAACAAAAACATGTAGTTCAACCACTCACTCTGTGCACTGTGTACTGGTACTTTTTGTACATTATGTCCATAATACATTTTCTTTCCATTTCTTTATAAAAATAATGACAGCAATATATTTCTAATCCCTGAAAATGTACGAAACGAGATACTACATCAGCTTTATCTTAATTATTAAGAGAAATATGGCAAAAAATAGATTTTCAAAAGTCATGATGGCCATCTTGGATTTTAGAGGATTTCATGCGCCTAATATTGCTCAGTTTTTATCAGTATACAAGTAAGTACCTATGAAAAAATACATGACATTTATGTCGCTTATATAACGTTTTTTTTAATGAGCTATCGCACCATTTTTCTCGATAAATACTGTATTATAATTGTGTAATACAGAACGATTCCTAATATTTTACAGAAATTGACGTGCAACAAAATGGATTCGTTTTCTACGAAGGTAATAGAGCGAGACAAAATTCTGAAAAGCAAATAAATGCTTTACGTAACCAATGTCATTCGAAACTTGCTGGTTAATTAGCTTTTAAGCCGTATTTTGTTTGTTTAGTGTCACTCAAATAATGTCTTATTTACACTTTTTCAGTATTTATTCCATGGTTTTGTTTTACACCACATTTTATGATGCTTATTTTACAGTAAGTAAGTCAGCACCACCTCCCGCCAACTCTTGGGCTACTCTTATACCAACGAATAGTGGGATTGACCGTAACATTAAAACACCCGCATGGCTGAAAGGGAGAGCACGTTTGGTGTGACGGGCATTCGAACTCGCGACCCTTGGATTACAAGTCAAGTGCCTTATCCATCTGGCCACGCCGGACCTCTACTAGTAGGCCTGAACATTCTAATTTTATTGTCGTATTACTGCAACGCACGATGTTTCGTGTTGTAATAATAAGCAAGTCACATATATTTTTCAGCCGATCTTTGAAAGAATTATAGAAGGGTGGATGTTTGTTTACAATGGCGAATTGCTGGATTGATTGTTACTAAACCTGGAAGTTACCTTAAGACTCGGGTAGTGACAAATATGTGTCGTTGTTTGAATCTACCTCCACATTGTTCCCTGGCACCCCTATATTTTCCTCTTGCATTGAACAGACACGTCAGCTAGTTATGTTAAACAGCTGCAAACCTCAGTTATCCCCACAGTTGCTTATAAACGTAAAATTATCATATTTTAAATAATTTTAAGTTAAAGAACTAATGTCCCTGATCTATATTTTTTTAAAAGAGGGATGTATCCCTAATATTGCTCTAGAACATACGTCTATCCTAATTAACATTGAGAATATGGTCAGAGGTTTGTATCGATCTATTATTTGTTCCAAAACTTACCCTTTGCCTGTATTTAGTATCTGTTTCAGGGCTTACCCTTACACTATATTTAGTACTTGTTTCAGGGCCTACCCCTGGTATACATTCAGTATTAGATCTAAGGCTTACTCCTGGTTTATATTTAGTATTTGTTCCCTGGATTAATCTTCACTCACATTTATTACTTGTTTCAAGGCTTAACACTGCTCTATATATAATATTTGATCCAAGATTTGTTCCTAGTATATATTTATTTTTTATTCCATTGTTTACTCCTGACCTATATTTAGTATATGTTTCAAGACTTACCTTTACTCTTAATGTAGTATTTTTTCCAAGGTTTATCCCAGGCCAATATTTAGTAGTTCTAATAGGGTTTACTCGCGGCCTATATTTAATATTTGTTCCACAGCTTACCTCAAGACTGTATATAGTATTTGTTCCAGGCCCTACTCCTGGTATGCATTCAGTATTTATTCCAAGGCTTGCCCCTTATATATATTTAATATTTGTTTGAAGGCCTATCCCAAGTCTATATTCAATATTTGTTCAAGAGTTTCCTCCTGACCTATATTTAGTACTTGTTCCAAGGCGTACTCTTGGTATACAGTTAGCATTCATTCCATGGCTTATCCTTTTTCTACACATAATATTTGCTTAAGGGCTTATTCCAAGTCTTATGCAGTATTTGTTCAAGGTCTTACGCCTAATCTATATAATATTTGTTTTAAAACTTACCCCTTCTCTTTCTTTAGTATTTGTTCCAGAACTTTCCCCAAGTCGAGTTTTAACATTTGTTCCAGGATTTACCCCTTATATATATTTAAAATTTGCTTCAGAGCTTACACCTGGCCTATATTTGGTATTAATTACATTGCCTATTACTTACTTATAATTAGTACTTGTTCCATGGTTTACATTTGGTTAATATTTAATATTTCTTCCAAGGCTTACCTCTGGTGTATATTTAGTATTTGTCATATGGCCAACCTTGGGTCTATATTAGTAATTGTTCCAGGACTTTCCCATAGACCGCATAGAGTATTTGTTTCCGGCTTACACTTGTTCTATATAATTATTATTATTCTAAGGCTTACCCCTTTTTTATAGATAGTATTTATTCTAGGACATACACTTAGCAAATATATAATTGTTCCAGGACTTATTATGGGTCTATATTTTGTATTTGTTACAGGACTTACTTTTGACCTATATTTAGTATTCGTTACAGGGCATACTTTTGGTCTGCACATAGAATTTGTTCCAGGGCTTACTCCTGATCTATGATTACTATTTGTTTCAGGGATTACCATTGACCTATGATTACTATTTGTTTCAGGGATTACCACTGACTTATGATTACTATTTGTTTCAGGAATGACCATTGACCTATGATTACTATTTGTTTCAGGGATTACCACTGACCTATGATTACTATTTGTTTTAGGGATTACCACTGGCCTATGATTTCTATTTGTTTCAAGGATTACCACTGGCCTATATTTAGTTTTTATTTCATGGCTTTCCCTTATAAATTTAATATTTGTTATTTGTTCCGGACTTATCCCCGGTCTATATTTAGAACTTGTTCTAAGACTTTCCTCTGGTCTATATTTAATAATTATTGGGGATCTTTGCCCTGAATATTCACAAAAAAGTTTCTTAACCAAGACTTTTGACAGCGTGTTTTGTTTCTAAAACCAGTTGTGTTTTACAACCATCTTGGGTGTGTTTAGTACATCAAGCATAAACTGTAAATATCTTCATATCTGTACAGAATATATAACGAACCACATAAACCCGGTATACTAGTCTATTTTAACTCTGACAAATGTATATTGTTGGTGACAAACACAAACAACCCTGTTTAGGGAATGAGCATGAATAGAGAGAAAAGGTAATCCCACAGTAATATATATAAAATTAGGCTTAGGTATAAGCTTGGACAGTGAAACTTATGGATTCGATCCCCGCAGTAGGCTTAACGCAAACAGCCCTCGTGCAAATTTGAAATACTTTTGTTTTCTCTTTAATATCGTAATAAAATCATTCATTTTGTTCCTTTTAATGCCTCCACTTTTTGTCTTTCTTTGTTCATGATCGTTTATTTGAGTTTTTCTATTTAAAATGCCCCCCAATGGCACAGCAAAATGTATTAGAACTTAAAACACTAGAAACCGGGTTTTGATACCCGTGGTGGAGAGGGCGCAGTTAGGTCATTGTATAGCTTTGTACTTAACTTCAAACAAACAAGTAAACTGATTGATTTATATGTAGCATTTTTGGTGCTATGTAAAGTAAACGCAAGCATGAATAAGCATGGGAGTTAGAAATCGTACATTATCAGTCAGCAAACGTTTGTCAAACATTTAATGGTGAACAATTAGAGCCTTTACTTATAATAAATACTTGCCTTTTCTATAAAATATTTTAGTGCCTTTGTT
The DNA here is from genome assembly GCF_004210375.1 of Tachypleus tridentatus. NCBI lineage: Eukaryota > Metazoa > Arthropoda > Merostomata > Xiphosura > Limulidae > Tachypleus > Tachypleus tridentatus. The sequence goes on from NC_134831.1 coordinate 159,376,968, forward strand.
AAGCGCTTGATGGGAAGAAGGAACGAATAAAACAGTTGTTGCACTTATTAAAACCTCCGCCCGGCATGGCCAGGTGGATAAGGCCCTCAACTTGTAATCTGAGGGTCGCGGGTTCGAATCCCCATCATATCAAACATGCTAACCCTTTCAGACGTGGAGATATTATAATGTGACAATGAATCCCATTTTTCGTTAATAAAAGAGTAGTCCAAAAGTTGGCGGTGGGTGGTGATGACTAGCTGCCTTCCCTCTAGTCTTACACTGCTAAATTAGGGACGGCTAACGCAGATAACTCTCGAGTAGCTTTGCGCGAAATTCAAAGCAACAAATATTAAAGCCTCCAATACTTTAAGGCTTTTACTGGATTTGCGAACTGCCCAGTTTATGACGGCGGTAGGATTACGGGTTTAATACTCTAAAACCCTGGGTTCGATTCCCGTGGCAAGTATAGCAGACAGACCAATACAGCTTTACTCTAAAAACAAAGAAAAATCGTAATTTTTCGTCTTTTACTTTTACAAAAGCTTAAATTTTGACTTTTACTGATTCTAGATTTCTTTCGACACAAGAAAATATATTTTTTACCTCTGTACCTTGACTAAGACACCATCATCCTTCATTGTTCGTGCTCTGTGGTAACTCTAGTTATGATGCATGCTCATAATCTATGAATATAAAATGTAAAAGAATAGAACACCATCATCTACCATCACTAGTGTTCTGATAATCCTAGTTATGATGTGTGTTCATGACTTATGGATACAAGATGTATAAGACTACACACCTTCTTCTATCATTATTAGTGTTTTGTGGTAACTCTGTTTATAAGGTGTTTCATGATCTTTGAATAAACAAACGAGTGACTACGTCTTGCAGCAGCTCCTTCTGCCGGTATTTTTGTTGTGTGGTAACTTTAGTTATTGACTTTTGCTCTGAAATTCCTATTGAAGGAGTTGTTTACGCAACACACTGTTTTACAAAGTTTATCAACAATGCGCTGATAATTCAAAGTCACGAAATCCCATGGGAAATGGAAGCAAATAAGTCCATGGTAGATAGTTGCCCAGAACTAGTTTGGTTAAGGTTGCAAAGAAGACCATAAAGGATGGATGCACACGTACCCATGAGTAATTGTTGTATAGAATCTCATGGGAAGCTGTTGTGCACAAGCTCATGAGAAATTGTTGTAACCAAAACCATGAGAAATAGTTATACGAAAGTCCATGGGAAATGACTGGACACAAGTTCATGAGAACTCTCTGCACATATTTTCGTGGGAGATGTTTGCCCATAAATCTTTAGGAAACGTCTGCATAGAAGTCCTTGGGACATCTCTCCAAGTGACATAGCATGAATAATCGTTTGTTGCGGAGGTAATGACATGTTGATTTAATTCTGTGTTGCCAAATGTTCTATCATTATGTTGCTATAACTTACATACATCCAGTCTATAAAAACATAATGTACCCTCGTAAGGTAATAGTGCATTTACGTTAGCTCAATAATATGCAGAATTCAATGCGGCATTCTTCTTGAATCTCTGGTTGACTAGTTTACCATTATAATTGTGATATACAACCATCATAAATCCCTTGTTTTTGCATTGTGTTTTGAATTGTGTTTAAAATGTTTTATTACTTGCAGAGTGATAACACATTGCCAAGATCTTAAGTACACATGTACTTCGTCCATTGTGAAGATACACATCATTTTGTCCCTTATAAGATATATCCCCTATAACAGTGGTTCTTAACCTGGGTTCAATCGAACCCCAGAGGTTCGTTTAGTCAGTCTCAGGGGATCGGCGGAAGTCAAGACACACATACTGTGTGTGTGTCCGTTCTGTTCACCCCACTCGTATGATTCGTGACGTCATGCTCCACTTGGCCATCATTAGCTGCGGCTGATCACGTCACATCACTTGGCCTTAATATGTGTGCTGCGGGGAACTTCGTGCTCTTAGCAGTCGACTTGTGAGTGTAGTAATCGTGCTTCATTTGTGATTTTTTTCCTAATCTTTCAATCCCTTCATACTAACTATGTCAAGCAAAAACAGAGAGTGGTCGGACGAATACATACAATATGGATTCACGTGTATAGCGGAACACGATGGGAGTCAGCGTCCTCAATGCATGATTTACAATGCCGAATTGAGCAATTCTAGTCTAGCACCGGCAAAACTAAGAGAACTCTCCCTAAAGCTGCATGGAGATGGGAAATACAAGAACACAACGCTTGCTGAATTCAAGGTAAAGACAGCCAGGTTCGATGAAGAGGCTACTTTACCTGTTCTCGGCTTTGTACCCATCGACAAACCGATCCTCACAGCATCGTACGAAGTTGCGTACTTGATCGCAAAGCAGGGCAAACAACACACCATTGGTGAAGCACTCATAAAACGAGTTACGTTGAAGATGACAAATATCATGCTGGAAAAAGCTGCTGAAAATAAGTTATCCCAAATTCCTCTTTCAAATGATACCATCAACAGCAGCATAGATGACATGAGCGATGACATCTTGGCTCAAGTAGTTGCAAAGCTAATTTCAAGCCCAGCAAAATTCAGCTTTCAGCTTTTTGTGTGAAATTCATGTTTTGTTGGTTTTGTTTTTTGAACACAGTGATATTGTGTGCAACTGATACATTGTTTATTTTGTGCACTAATAAAATATCTACTTATGTTTTGAATTTGAAAAAAATCATATTTTATTTTTCCAATTAAAAAGGGTTCAGTGAATGCAAGTACAAAACTTCCGGGGTTCAGTACCTCCAACAATATTAAGAATCACTGCCCTATAAGTTTTGACGCTTGTTCAAAGTGTTTACGGAAGAACCTTGGGAGCTCAGCTTTTGTGTGAATTATTTTGTTTACATTTCCAAATGAAATTTCCACTTTAGTTTTAATGGAATTATTGTATCCTTGTGTTAATTTTGATAATAAGCAACTTCCTTCACTTGCCACCTCAGAATAGCCTATTCTTTCCATGCTGTCATCATGTCTTCTCATTCTTGTAAAAATATAGTTAAACACTACAAAAACCCACTTTTTCGAAACTCTTAGATTTCATGCTTTGCATGCCTTTATAACCGCTGTATGTGAAAAATTCAATTCAAGAAATGTTATAAAGTAGCCCTCCTGGAATGTTTTTAGCGCCATCTGCGTTTGGAAGAAATGCATAAAAAAGAGGCAAACTTTCTTAACTTTACAGTCACAAACAACGCAGGCGGTCAGATGCAAGGTAATTGGATATGCATTTTGTTTCCAGAGTTCATTAATAGTTGTCTGTAAATTATACTGAAAAACAAGTGTTTAGTGTTGCGTTTTAGTTTCTTTTACCTGATTATAAAAGCTGAGAATGAGATGGAAGTACATTTCATATTAGCTTATGTTTCGTATGAATATATATGTAAACGAATTCTTTTCACAAAGTAGTCTCAATACCTAATTATCAAAATTCATTGTCATCCGATTAAAAAATTAAATTGAAGTAAAACAAAACATTTTTTTTTCATTTTCAAATGGAAAAATGTTTAGCGAAATGGGGAGAGTTAGAATGTAATTTAGAATTCTAACTAAGAAATTAAAGAGACCAACGTCGCGGACGAAATCCTATAGAAGTTGGTTGACATAAAGCAAACATCGAATTGTGCTTTCCTCGCTGAAAAATTGAGCAAAAAACAAATATTCCAGAATAGTCTATTCTCTGTTTTGGACCTGTAAAAAGCGTCTTTGTATCAAATAGCATGTAAGTTGACTGCAATACAACAAAACAATTGTTAAAAAACTCTAGGATTATGCTTTTTGTCGCATTTGATCCCTATAATTAAAAAAAGGGAAACTCCAATATTTTTGTTTATCTGAACTCCTAAAACGACTCAAACTGAGCAAATCTTTATTGTATGCCAATATATTTGGGTGCAAAAAAAATTATGTTTGTACCAATTTAATCTTGGTTGCTTTAAATATGATCACACAGGAATCCAAAATATACATGTTCAGACTGTTTGACCTTTGACTTCATAAAATACTTAAAAAACCTAAATCAACAAAAGGAAAAAGGCTTTTGGGTATATTGGACCAAGATATAATCCTATCAAGTTTCAAATTAATCAACCGAGAAATGAAGGAATGGATGTAGATGGAAAAACGTTTGGAAGAAGGAAGAGAGAAAGAAGAAGAAACAATAAAATATAGTATATCTTAATAACTGTTTCTTAGTATAACAAAAACATTTTATTGAAAAAACAAGCATGACACTACACTGAAGGCGATCGTACATGGGGCTGAATGTGGCCTAATGACGAACTGATTTGATGAACAGTCCGAGGTTCGAGACGTGACGCTGCTAATCACCCTCCATATTTTCTGCTCTGGGCTCGTTTCAAAGTTCATAATCAACCTTCTTACTCGGGTCAAGACCTTCCCCGTAATTCAAAGCTAAGTCTGAGAATGAGCAATGCAAAAACAAATTGGGTTTTAATATCTAAGGTTAGAACAGCACAGATAGTTCATTGTTTAGCTTGTACTTAAATAATGAACAGTCAAAATACTGAATTCGGAAATAGGGCGGGCAAAATCCTTTTCGGGCTGCCTTTCTTCTAATTAATAATTCAAAACTCTCTGAAGTTATACTTGAATCCTAGAAGTCTCTGGACTGACTGCTTAGACCATACACGAGTAAATTGTCCTAAGGTTGAAAATTCCAATCAGAATGTATATAAAGGCATCTTAATTATGAGAGTAGAAATTTATTCGATTTTGAAACCTTGTCATTATAACTTGCAAACTACAGTAATATTCCTGTACAGACAGTGTAAACACTATTAATCTTTCCGCTGAACTTAACTTAAACGATCTTAATGGGACAGACTCGTTCGTAACGATACAACTTCTGCGATAAACTTAGTTGAAACAAATTAAAATAATTTAACAAAGGATAAAAGTGTGGAAGAATTGAAGTCGTTGCTTTTGTTTAATTTTCCCTGTAGCTGAAAACTCGAAGGCATCAGTTCTAGTGATAATTATGTTTCTGGTGAAAGTCAACCCGAGCGAAATGATTACGTAGTAGTAACAGGTTGTCCTTGTTTTTTATCATTAAATTTTTGTTCGTTTCAATTTACTCCAAAATAGAAAGCAGTGAAAACGTATTCAACAAAATATCAGAAGCTATATTACGATAACTGAAAGCTTAAACAAATAATTTTTCAAATAATTATAATATTGAAAACAAACCTTGAGGGAAAAGATGGTGATGCTTTCTGGTTGATATAACAACATATAAAGTAATGGCTAAACTATGCTTCGAACATACCTCCTAGACCCTTATTATCCCTATTTCCCTATGAAATTTTATTACCTAAACTTAGCATGCGTCATATGCTCTCTCAAATACCAGACGAAATTTTCTACACCATATCGTCACGTGCTAAGTAAATTATATATTGAATTCATATGTTCAATTGATAGCTTTATGAGTGACATCACAACAACTAATAGCTGAATTAGAAACAACAGTATTCGAATGAAAATTACAATAGCTAGCATAAAGTTAATGATAAGAGGTTTTGTATTATCATGAAGTTTTAACAGTTATAAAACAACTTATGTGAAGCATACTATATTGAGGTTATTAACAATAAATCAGTACCCCGCTTGTACAGCGGTAAGTCTACGGATTTACAACGCTAAAATCAGACGTTTGATTTCCCTCAGTGAACCCAGCAAATAGCCTAACGTGGCCTTGCTGTAAGAAAATGCACATACACACACAATAATAGAACAAACTGAGCTAAGTATACAATACTGAACTGTATACAACGATAGACCACATTACGTGAAACAGATTATACTGAGACTGTTAACAGTTTTTCTTGATTACAGTTATATGTATTTTTTAAAGTGCGCTATGTAACACATTTGACCGACTAAACTATACTTAGATCCTATTTAAAAAGGTGTTGTTTATTATTATTCAGTATTTGGTTTTCATACTTAACGGTAGACCACCGAAAGATCATACAGTTTCTGATTTGTGTGTTTGGTTCGTATGTTGTTGTCAAGTTTCTCACATCCAACATTCACGTTTTCCTATTACTGAATCCGTGAAGCTGTATTTACACCTGATAACATCTTTTATAACAACCATACTGTGTTCATAACAATGCCATTATACGGCTGAACCAAACAACTCACTGACTTAATTCAAGTGTAATTAAACGAAATTTTAACTTTAGAAAATCAGGCGAAATTCAAAAACAAAATAAAACAATTGATCAAGATGTGATAAAAAATTAGAAGAAAAAACTCATAACCTTTCGTGATATCAAACAATCTGATGAATCGATTCGTCTTTTTTTATGTTGAGTTTAAAAGTGCATATTTGGTACAGTGCAAGAATCGAGTCCGGAATTTTAGCGTTATAAACCCACTATCTTACCGTTAAGGCACCAAGGGGCGACTCGTTTCTCTTTCAACAAAGTTTTAAGTTTGTATTTCGTCCAAAGATACACAAGAGCTGTCCGAGAGAAACGTCCTTAATTTATCAGTGTGAGACAAGAGGAAGGGTAGCTGATCATCACCACTCACCGCCAACTCTTGGGAAACTCTTTTACCAATGAGTAGTGGTATTGACCGTTACTTAATAATGCTCCAACACCTGAAAGAGCGAGAATGTTTGGTTAGGTGGGGATTCGAATCTGCACCCCTTGCTTTGAGAGTCAAGCGCCTTAACGACTTCGTCCTGCCCTTTAAGGTTCGAAATAATAACTTTAAGGGTTTTGATTCATCTTATATTCAACGATCAAAGTTAATAATTTGTTAGTTTGTTTACATTTTCTCAACCAACGACATAGCAGTGGCAATGTGTTCATATTCTGGTTAGGAACTGGTTTTCTTGAGTAGAATCTAGTCCATTAAGTTAAGAAACTATCTCTTAACCAGAAGATGAGCACGTTGTCGCAACATTTTCAATTTTGGAAAATGTAAAAAAAATGACCGAACATGAATGTCGGTCAATAATAATAATAATAAAACTTTGGATTGTTATCAAAAGTACAAATATTCCCCGAACCGGCGCTCGAGAAATGTGCATGAGCAGTCTATAAATGGAAAAGGTGTTCTCATTTCATGAGATTTGGATTGGTTGTTGAAAGCTACGCACTGTGGGCTGCCTATAATCGACCCACCAGGGTTTGTTTCTTTTTTTAATTTCGCGCAAAGCTACACGAGGGATATCTGCGCTATCCGTCCCTAATTTAGCAGGGTAAGACTATTAGAGAGAAGGCAGCTAGTCATCATCACTCACCGCCAACTCTTTGGCTACTTTTTTTACTAACGAATAGTGAAATTTAACGTCACATAATAACGCCCCAATGGCTAAAAGAGCGAGCATGTTTGGTGCGACGGGGATTACGAATCGAACGCTTAAATCCACTTGGCCATGCCGGGCCCCCACTAGAGATATTGAAACACGATTTTTAGTGTCTTAAGGCTGAAAACCTATCACTGAGACACTGAAGTATTTTCTTAAGAGTAAGTTAACAATAACGTATTAAGAGTAGAATCGTTGTTTTTTTTTTTTTTTTATATGCTTGAGCGCTAGTTGACAAAAACCTTAGTTCTGTAAAGTTCCAAAATATGTTTTGTTGTAAGGACGTTAGTCGTTTCGTTTACATTTATAAATACGATTTTGTACGAAGGCTGATATCTGACACACTCAGTCCTTCTTTAGATCTTTTGTATCAAAAATAAGTTTCTATTTGTTTGGCATAGAGTTACGCAATAGGTTATGTGTTCTACGTTCACTGCAGTATCGAAACCCGAATGAGTGTTTGGTTTTATAATAACCACTACAAGCTTCAATACGACTGATTGTTTGTTTGTTCGTTTTGAATTTCGCGCAAAGCTACACGAGCGCTATCTGCGCTTGCCGTCCCTAATTCAGCAGTGTAAGACTAGAGGGAAAACAGCTAGTCATCGCCACTCACAACCAGTTACTCTTTTACCAACAAATAGTGTGATGGGCCGTCACATTCTAACATTTCCACAACTGAAGGTGTGAAGATGTTTGGTGTGGCTGGGATTCGAACCCCAGACCCTCATATTACGAGTCGAACACTCTAACCACCTGGTCATACCGGGACCAATATGATTGAAGGTAGTGTGTGATATAGCTAGTTTACATTGGCCACGTAATAAATGAAAATTGTTATATTATCATGCTTTTTTATATCTTGTCTTTCCAAACCAGACATACTAGAGAAATGGTTAACTGCTATAGAAAAGAAAAACCTTATACCTTCGGTATTCGTGTGTATTTTACTCCAGGATGTTCCAGTGAATTAAATGTTTTTTTTATATATATTTGCTATAACCCGGCCAGTCAGAGGGGTACATTTACGCGCTTATGATGCTAAAATGCAAGGTCCGAGGCCCGACGGCGACCAGAATACAAGGAAAACGGCCTAGCATGATCTGATAGTTAGGGATCAGCCTTTCCGCCTTGAGTACACTCAATCACACTATTCGTTAATAGAAAAGTAGCCCAAAAGCTGGCGGTGGGTGCTGCTGATTAGCTCCCTTCCAGGCTAGACTAGAGACGACATATTCCTCAAGTAGCTTTCCCCGAAATTCAAACCAAACCTATCGAAAAAAATGACCAATAACCTCAACCGTAGCAACAGAACTTAAATGTACATAACAATTATTTAATAATCAAATTTATATTAATTTGATTTATTAAATTAAATTATTAGACTTGTTTGCTCTTCTGATATAGCTCAAATAATGAGCACTTATTAGAAAATCTTGTCTTTCAACAATTTACTTCTTTCTTTACTGTTCTAGAATGTATTCTATTAGTTTAAGTCCTAACATGAAACACCATAATCCTTATTTATTAGATTAATTCAATCTTTTCGGTTTTAATAAAAGTTTCATCCCACACTGCCTTTAAAATTACATGTATCATTATTGATTGTGTTCATTATGGTATGATTACTAGATACTACAACTTCCGTTGCAACAAGCTTCTGCGGGCGCCGATGCTAAACTTAAAGCACACATCATTCCATAGATCTTCCAATGTGTGTTTGCGTTGGCTTCCAAAACCACTTTTAAGCAGAACAAAAGCACTAGAATTCGTTTGAACTACTTGAAGTACAATGAGATTGTTGCTGTTGCATATTCTTTACCCTTATACTCAAAGAAACGTCATTTAATATCAAGGTATACTTGGAACCTTCTAGAATATTCTGAACTATTGGCCTTTAATTCTTTACCAGTTTCAAGTTCTTGTTCATTATCTTGTTTAAGGGTACCAGGAGATATGCCCAGCTTCATCACAATAGTTTTTAACGCTTTTATTTGCAAAAGAAGGATTGCTATGAATTGCTGGAAGTATAATTTCAAAATCCTTTGCGTCTTAAACGTTTTTCGACTTCCTTGAATAATATTGAATGTTCCATTCTTTGAAACATTGGTGTTTTTAGCTGAAAGGGTTCTAACGAATTTCCACAGCCGGTATCTCCCCTAGGGACATTGCATTATCAGATGATTGTGAATCCACTGAAAATCGAAATCGTAGATGCTAAATTTCGACATAGGTCATAAATGTGGTGACAGCCATTGAATTAACTTATGCAAATTGTTATAACGATAACCTCCTTACGTCTATGCAACCATTTTCATCTGAGTTGTCTATTTATTTATCCTAATTCTATGAATATGATATGATAATTTTTTACTTATAACAATTAAACCAGTTTCGTAAGTTTGATGCAGAAGTCCTCTGATGGGTGGAACGGTATGTTTGAAGAGCTATAGTTCTAAAATCCGGATTTCGATACCCTGTAGTGGACACAACGAACACAACACGTTGCTTAACTTAGTTGTTGTTTGGTATTAAGCACAAAGCTACACAAAGGGCTATCTGCCCACAACGGGTATCGAAACCTTGTTTTCAGCGGTATAAGTCCGCAGACGTACCGCTGCGCCACTGGAGGCGCTTAACTTAGTATTTAAGATAAGCACACTCTATTTCTAATCTCAATTATTCAGTGAAGACTTGCTGTAAATTAAATTAGCAAGTTAATATTTAAACTGGTATTAAAGGTGACTGTTTAGGGATAACATTGAAAAACGTCAATCATTCCAACTTAAAACACAATATTTAATGATTTTCATAGATAATTATTGCATGGTATTACATGATTCTTGTCACGTTTGTGTAAAATAGGCCACAGTTCTGTAGTTGTTTCAAGGAAGTGTGATATCGTTTAATTACTCTAACTGTAATTAACTGTGGGATGAGAAACAACTAAATTATGAATGTTTTTATTTGTTTCTGAATTTCCACGTCAAAGTTACACGAAGGGCCTTCTGCGCATAGCCCTAAGTTTTAACTGATAGGATAAAGAGAAGCACCACCGCTACATTTGTCTGATCACTGGTAGTGTTTATAACACATCCACTGCCACTGCCCCAAAGTATCCCATCATTAATACTGGGATCCATGGTCCGTACCACAATCACTGGCCACGCTCGACGAATTTACTTGATACGTTAACAGCACTTGATACGCTGACGCTGAACTTTAAGAATAGACTATTTCTCAGAAATGACATATTAAAACATTACACATCACGTACATCTGATATGTATTTGTTCTGTTATTCTCATTACATTCGAGCTTTTAAACTACAATTTTTAATTATATTAAGCAAATCATTATTTATGGAAATATATAACAACGTAGATTTCCCCGCTAAAACGTTTATACTCGCAACATAAGCACCCAAAAAAAAAAAACAGTTGTTTGCAAAAAATTTTATGAAAGTTACTCTTTGTAAAGTAAACATGAATTATAATCTTCTACTAGGCTTAATTCTTTAACTTAATAAAACAAAATGTTCGAGGATGCTTTGGAAGAGGTTTTTAATATTTAAAACATGCTTCCTGCTACCGGTTTCAAACAGTCCAAAACTGAAATTATACCTCTTAATGATAAAAAACGGTAATTCCTTTTGGAGGTATAGTTTTTCTTAATATCTGAAATCGCCCAGAGACATTGACCGAATGAACCCCATAAAATTCAATTAATGTTAGTTCACTATAAAACGAAAAAAGAAAATAGCGTTGCTTAAAGCGCCATCTGCTAGAAAACTTGAAAATTAATTTAAATTATAGTAACAATGAAAAAAGAGTAACATTACAGAAAATATGTATTTGAGATAGCGCTTGAACGGAATAAAAAGGTTTTTTCTATCTTTTGTTTTGTTTCTGACAGAAATATTGATATTTTTGAAATTCGATTTTTAAGTATGGATTTTTAGTTAAATCATACCTAAAGTTGTAGGGTAAATTTGCTTAAACCGGGTTATTTTATAGTGGTTTTATATATATATATATAATGAACAAAAATTAGAGGAAATGAATTTAAAAGAAAGTATTAGAAATGCGTTTTATAAACTATTCACCTTAAATTATCATTTTTTTCATTAACCAACCAGATTGAAAGGATTTCAGAAAAGAAAAAATAAGATGCATTATAACTAAAAATAACAAATTATTAACAGTTCACATTTATCAGTAGCAAATTGTGATGAAGATTAGTAGATGTAATATATTGTCTATAAAAGAATAAAAATCTAAGAATGTTATACCTAGCAAAAAATGCCATTTCTAAAGATAAATATTGTGCTTTATTAAAACCTGTTGAAATTCGAGAAGTTTTGAATTTGAATTCCTCTGCAATATCAACAAAGATGGTTATAAGTACTTCTACATCTGTATAATCAACTTCAGAGAGACAAAGACATTCATTGTTTAAATGTATAGTATTTACAGTTGCAAAAGAAGGTATGGGTACTTCTTCTGTACCTGTATAATCAACTTCAGAGAAAAAAAGGCATTGGTTCTTTAAATGTATAGTGTCCACAGTATCAAAATCAATTCTTTGATGTAATGAACCTTTCACTTATACCATAAAAAGTCCGTTTATTCGATTACGGATGAAACTATGACAAAGAAAACTTATAAGCTGGTGAAACAAATTTGTTTCTTTGTTCAAAATTTCGCGTTTTGCAGCAATGTGTATTCACTAACAATGATATGCCAAAAGTAATTGAAGACCATGCATCCATTAATAGAGAAATTATTACTAAACAAAATAAATATACAAGTGTTGTTATCTATTCTGTTTAATGAAGTCCTCCAGAGCATCAGCTATAAATTTACGAACTTACAATATTAATATTTGGGCCTCGATTACCCCACGGTGGACAATAGCATATTTAGCCTGTTGTGTAGGTTTGGTTTGGAATATAAGCAACAATAGGTTAGAGTATGTAACAATTAATGAATACGTCTACAAAGTTTACAACTTGAGAAGAAGTGATAACTTTGCAACTCCGAAATTTGCTGACAAAAGATTGGATTCTCTCACATGTTTAAGTTGTTTGCTTACTGCTCCGATTTCACAAAGGTATAATTTCTTATGGTAGCATTATATTTTGTTGAAGCATGCTATACTATGCTCAATTTGGTTTCTAGTTTACCAAGACTGTGTTTTTTATGCTAACAGTCACCTAGTGGTGGACCAGAATTCGGTGTGAAAGACACATCAGGTACTTCACGGTTTGTTCACACAAAAAACGAACAATGGTGGATCCAATGAATTACAAATCTGAAGAACTCGTCAAGTACATCATGGCTGTTTTAGATAAAATGTTGTATTTTTGACACAACCGACGTTGTTCTGATAGTCAAGTTGAGGATGAAAAACAACCATAGAACAGCTAGACCTTTAATTCCCGTCTCTTCTTGAGTTGCACATTTAATTGAAGTTTCCGTAATTATTTGCCTACTCATATCTTGTGTAAGCTATAGCAGAAACGTGGAAATAAATGAAATTAATTCTATGGTCGATTTTCGACCGAACAACTCACTATGACAACTGAGATACGTCTTTTGACCATAACCTTGTGCAAATACTTATTTTTCTGTTAAAAGGAGCTTGACAATTAATTCTGTATACTTAACTAAGTGGAGCCTATATGTAAATTGGTGAAGATTTCTATATTTATAACAATGTTTTATTCTAACTTGTAAACTAATTTCTTTCCTCTTTAATTAACAAAAATATAACTTAATTATTTATAAACCCAAGTTAGATTTCTACCCAGAGTTTCTAATGAAATTACGAAGAAGACAAAGACCGCTGATTATTAAGTGAGTAAGACCAGGCGTTAATCAAGGGTGCTCTTCAATAATCATTATGTTTTCCATTCCTTTGTTAAGTTTATCATGATAAATCATACTCTGCTACTTTTCAACTGAAATTGTCTTGCCTTGTCATGACAAGCTGTAGACTACTACTCTTCATATAATAATACTAAGTATTGTTATGATAATCCATACCTTGTATGAAATAACACAGTCATACCTAGTCGTAATAACGTTTTTACTGTTCAAATGATATTGTCAAACTCAGCCATGGTAACTTGTAATAATTACTTATTGACAGCTTAACTGTCAAACAAGGTGTGGAAATCATACGTTACTTAATACTTTAGCTATTAAATAAAGTCATAAAAAAGTCATATCTTAGTGATATTTTAACTGAGAAACATGGTCATAAGAAGTCATACTTTATTGAGGCCCGGCATGGCCAGGTTGGTTAAGGCGCTCAACTGGTATGTCTGCGGACTGCCACCGCGAGAAACTATGGTTCGATATCGGTGGTGAGCAGTGCACAGATAGCCCATGGTGTAGCTTGGTGCTTAATTTCTGATAAACACAGTCATAAAAAGTCATACTTTACTGATAACTGTTAAACACTGTTGTGACAAGTCATATTTCAGTGATACTTTTAATGTCAAATTTAATTGTAAAAGAGATTAACTCATTAAATTATCTATAGGCAACTTTTTAAGTACTGTTAATTCTAACAATTACTCTCTTCGAATTGAAAGTTTTATTAGCCAAGAACATGATTTTTTTGGAAACTACTAAAATTATTTTGGAAGATATATTAGTCAAATACTCTTCCGTTTAGTGTTGAGACTACAATATAATGTGTCGATAGCGGAAAGGCAGTGTTTTATATAAAAATAACTAAAAATCACTATAGAACTAAGAATATATGGAATTGAAGGATTCCAAGAAAAGAGGAATTTACTGAGCTCTTAAAAATAGATACTGAATCCAGCTAATGGTTCAAAGTGATCCCTGGGATTTAGCGTAGCACCTGTAACAGTTCTAAGTTTCCAGATAATTAATTTGTATGTTTCTTGTAACTATCAAGAACGTACTTTAAATATAGTTGTATTTAAATTTTATAGAATTTTGTTTGTGAAAGTAAGAATTATTCTGGGTGAAATGTCTTGTTTTTCGTATAAAATACGGAGAATAAAAAAAACATAATTACAGTTACAACTATATACTCGCTTTTAGAAAACCCAGTAATCCCTTTAAAAACCCTTATAACCTCAATCAAGAAATCTAATAATGCCTTTAAGGAACCTTATAATATCCATCGAGAAACCCACTAATGCTTTTTTACGAAACCTTCTAATCTCCATTAAAAAACAATAATCCCTTAAAAACCTTATAACATCTATCAAGAAGACTATTACGCTTTTAGAAAACCTTAGAACTTCCATTGAGAAACACAATGATACTCTTAATGAATCTTATAACCTCCATCAAGAATTATAATAACCTAATTAGGAAACCCTATAATTTTCGTCGAAAAACATAATAATGCCTTTAAAAAACCTTACAATATCCACTTAGAAAGCAAATACTTTTTTCAAGAAACCTTATGGCCGTTAGTTTGTGGTTTTAGTAACATAGCGCAAGGATTAAAGTCGAAAGTTCTAAACGGTTATAACTTTATGAGTATAGTAATATAACACAGGGACTAAACTCAAACGATTTAAACGATTTAAACGATTATCAGTTTGCGTTTTTATAAAGGTGTAAAAATATATTGCATCACCCAATTTTTCACACTTTCTTCAGAATTATGATGTGTTCTAAGACCCTAATACGTGCAGGTGAAAATGTGTTTTGTGGATGATGCTATACTATTCAAATATTACATCAACAGCATTATAGGCTGTTTAGGTATTGCATCAGCCTTTTCTTTCTTATTTGCTATAAATAGAGGTTCCTACTGAGAGTAAATTTAGAAGCCTATATGCTACAATGTGCGTGTGATGCTACATTGACCAAGGACTGCAAATTAACTCCCAAGGAAAAAAACTTATTATTTCTTTGAGAAAAAATAGGCTTACGATAAGGTAGACTGCTAAAATAATTTAATTTAATCAGTCTACTGTGAACCGCTTGGTTCAGAAATATAAGAGAAACTGGCTGTGTGAAGCAGTGGAATGGAATAGGTATGAAGAAATCTTTCACAGTAGCTGATGAACACGTTCTGAAACACAGGAGCTGTAGAATCGTCGACTGTCATTCGCAAATTTCAAAAGACCATGGGAAGGAAACATCAGAGATCACTGTCACTGCGCACACCATTCTGCATCGCTTGTGATTAGCTGGTCAGTAAGTTGGTCACGTAAGAAACTGCTTTTCGCTAACAAGATAGCGAAGGTGAGTCTCAACTGAACCAAAGAGCATGATGACTGCTTCGAAGCAATGTGGAGCAACATTATCTTCTCAGACAAATCAAAGTTCAACTCAGACGGGTCTGATGGGAAGTACTTGGTACGACGTCGGTATGGGGAAATGTTTCATCCAGCATGTTTGAATGCAACTATGAATCGTCCCTCATATTATGTGACATGGGGATTCTAGAATTTTGTGAAAGACACTTTTAATGCCGACAAGTATGTAAAAATCCTTGAATCGCGGTGTGAGCCAACAAATCGGGGTTGCTTCGTTGAAGCTCACCGTTGTTCATTCTAGGATGACTACCTCCAATGCCATAGGGCTGCCAAGGCTAGTAGTATTCATGCAAGCTATGCAGTAGACGTAAAATAGAGGAAAATTCACTATATATGTATTTAAAATATATCTTAGGTTTTATTTCTTTGCTTCAGATGAAGGACTGTCTTTAAAGGGAGAAGATTAAGACACTACACTGACCAGGCAACAGCCCAAATCTCAACCCTACCGAAAAACTGCTTAAGTGTAATAAGTAACAAAATGCAAGAGAAGAAACCAATAAGCACCTAAGCTCTAATCCTCGTGTGGAATCGGGGACTATTCAGTCCCTTGAACACTCTGAGCCACTGCGATGTGAAACAGTTAATCAGGGCCATAAAAGGAACAACCATATACTAAAATAAGAAATAGACTCTGTGACCACTTTTTGTCAAATTGCATTAGTGATGTTATCTTTAAATATGTTTTCTTACTCAGAAATAATTGTCGTATTGATAAATATTTATTGATAATCTGCTGTAATAAATTTATTTCTAATTAAGCACAAAGCTACTAAAATGGGTTATCTGTGCTTTGCCTATCACGGGTATTGAAGCCCAGTTTCGAACATTGTGAGCCTGAAAATTTACCGCTATGCCACTTATTAAATTACTAGGTTTGTCATGATTTATTGGGTTTGTTAATAAAGACGCATGTGTGTGTTTGAACGACTGAAATGCGAGTCAGAGAGTTGTTTATTTTTAAAATTTCGCCCAAAGCTAAACGAGAGCTATCTGCGCTAGTTGTCCCTAATTTAGCACTTTAAGACAAGAGGGAAGGCAGCTAGTAATCACCATCCCCTGCCAACTCTTGGGCTACCCTTTTACCAACGAATAGTGGGATTGACCGTCACATTATAATGCCCCCACGGTTAAAAGGGCAAGGATGTTTGGTGCAACAGGGATTCGAACCCGCGATCCTCAGATTACGAGTCGAGCACCCTAACCACTTTTCCATAACCCTTTCACGCTACTTCTGATACTTCAATGATGCATAATCTCGCAAAATATAACAGGAACCCAAAACGTAAAAAAGAACATTGTGTGATGCAATAAGTTTTCCACCTCTGTAGTAATATAGCATTTTATGTAATTTAACGCATACGCTGAAATATAAAATATATTTTTTAAAATTATGAAAACGATAAGTAACTTCAGAAAGCACCTTTGTCGTATTAAAAACGAATATAAAATTACATTTTAATAAAGAATTGGCGAATCAACTCACTTTGCTCCCTGACACAGCTTCTCCTTTGCTGTCTCTATGTAAAGGTAAGGCATGGTCCTGGGTACGTGCTCTTCTTGGTAATAATTTTTAAATCTTTATTAACTGAATAACTTCCTGCCTTACATTTATCTCAAAAAAGCTACTCATCCGCTTATCAAATCAGATGTAGCTCAACTTCTGTCACGTGAGACCCTCCAAATACTAGACTAGGTATATTAGTCAAATTCTCTCACGTGTGTTCTTCCAAATATTAGCATTCGAGTGACAGCTCCAGCGAAAGAGTCTCTTCGATTCGCATACTACAACTGAGGCTTCATCTATACAGATGTGAGCGCCATCTCGTAACGAAAATGGCTTCGATCTCACACTAATGTATTTATTCGATATTTTAATTAGGAAGAGAACGAAGGAAGAGGACTTTTTATTCTGGTACAGATTTCATATATTGCGACTTTTTTATTTCTAAACTAATTTATTTACAAATGTTAGCATTATTATTTAGTCACGTGATCCTTGTGAAGAAACATACAAATTGAAAAGCATAATTAAGCTGAGGGAGTTGTGTTGCCCTGTTTAAAATCCTTTTCAGTGTTTCCTCTTTCAAAAGATTAATAAAGAACTTTAGCTTCTTTTGCCATAGATAATTGATTAAATATTTTTTCGCCTTCTGAGCTTCTGAAGTGTTTTGTTTTCATTTAGAATTAATATAGTTCATCCAAGGTTTTAGTACCTTTAGCATTTGTATTTCACATTTCAAGCGTTTTTTTTTGTCATTATTATTACTTACAAAGACATGTTCGTAAACTAATTCATATTTAGAAAATAAATTAAGACAGGGAAACAGGTTCATTATATTAGTTCATTATTACTAATGAAGTTTGTTGGTAAAAAACATATTTCATACACTGACTTTTTATTTTACTAACAGGAGCTGATGAGCAAAAGTTAATTAATGAAAACTCCGGAGAACTATTTATTACTTTAGTTAACAAAATTCTGAAGCAATAAATCACAAGAACCGAATCCAAAATAAAGATTTTACGAGTATTTCATTTATGAATATCATACATTAAATATTTATAAAACGTCCAATTGTCTTTGTTTCCCAATTCTGTAATTTAGGAGTTTCTCGAAATACTAATGATTTCAAGAATAATTAGGTAAAGAAACAGCTATGTATTAATAATACATTAATCCAATGGTCTTACATTAGATACAGCTAATTTCAAAGAAAATTAAATACCACATGTGAAAGAAACCATTCATTCACGAAGAAACACGATCTGAATATTTGACTAACCGTCATCCCAAATTATACTATCAGAATACAGTATACAACCCGTTAACTGCTTTTACTTTCGTCTATGTCCTTACAATTAGACACATATGTCGCTATATTTCCTGGGTAGTTTACGTGCAAATTCTGAGATAAACATTTCAAAAAGTTTTTTTACAATATGACAAAACCAATTATTTCCAAATACTCATAGGAATTGAAAATAAATATTATTTGGAATGATCTCAGCTCAGCATTTCTAAAAACGTTTACGTACAGATACAGTTACGAGGTATGTTGTTGTTTGTTAGGTTTATGAACATAGATGCATTGTTCTGTAGTTTAAGCAAAGCTTTTAATACCAGCTGTCTTTGCTGTACATTTTTACTTCAAGTTTCTCGTCATCATGAATAACAAAATGTTTATTGATGTTTGTTAGGCTTATGAACCTAGACATTAAAAGGTTTTGTCGATCTTTATTAGATTTATGAACACGTTAAAGAAGTGTTGCGTTAATGTTTGTTAGATGTACAAATATATACACAACGTGTTGATGTTTGTTAGGTTTATGAACATAGACACGGAGAATTTTGTTGATGTTTGTTAGGTTTAATAGCATGGACTCACAGATACGACTAAATATTAATGTTTACTCGTATAAAACTAGTAGCTGTTTTATATGTTGAATGTTAAGTTTTTTTCAGTTTCACGTGGTATTAGTTAAACGTTTTGTTTGTCTGATGTTAAGCACAAAGCTATCTGTGCTCTTTCTACTACGAGTATAGAATTCTGGTTCCTAGCGTTATACGGCTGTATCACTGGGGTGAGGGGTAATAGTTAAACGCATATTTTATATTATATTTCCTTTGCGCGTGGCGGTTAATTATATATTAAATATTTTGTTTCTCCTTTGGTCGTAATTATAGTGAAGCATAAATTTAATGTTATTTTTTCTCTCTGCATGGCAGTAGTTGAACACGTATTTAATGTTTCCAATTTTCCTTTGCGCGTGGCGTTAATTACGCATGTATTTAATGTTCTATTTTTCATTTGCGCGTGACAGTAGTTCAACATAATTTTCCATTTCGCCTTTGCGCGTGGCGGTAGTGGAACACATATTTAATGTTGTATCAGTATGTTAGAAAACAGTTTCAGTTATAAACTTGTACTTTTAGTGAACTATTGCTGAAATATAAACAATTAGTAATAGTTTTAAATAACTCCGTATGGGCGCTATGATGACTGTGGTCGGAGTTTTACCTGTGGTTTTGCATGAACTACAGATAGCTAATCTTAATGGTATTTTTTGGCTGTTGTTAAGCACGTAGATGGCACATTTTTTTTGTGCTCTGCCCACCACGGGTTGTGTAACCCGAATTTCAGACTCACTGACAGTTAACTGAGTTACGATGCAATTCAAAGTTATATATCATTCTTTAAACTTATAATTCGCTTAGTGTTGTTTTTATAGCAAGTAGCGCGGAAAGAGAACAATATACTGTCAGGCCCTTACGTTATATAATACTTCCTTTTTAGAAAATCATTTTTCTGTAAAGATATCACTTGAACAACACAACAAAATAGAACACTATCTGCATGTCTTGTATGAGTGTTTTTTGGTACAAGTGTCCTAATGTCTACGAAAAAACTTTCTGAACGAGCGGCATTATCCTCTATGGAAATCCTCGAATTACCTGTAAATCTATTTGCCTCAACAACGATGGGTCCAGAAAGGATTTTTGTTTGATTGTTGAATTTCGTGTCTCCTCGGGGACTATTTGCGCTAGCCATCCGTAATTTTTTAGTCTTGGACTATATGAAATGCAGTTAGTCAAAATCATCCACCGCCAAACTTCGAACTACTGTAATCGAATCGTGGGATTGGCCTTCCCTTTATAACGGTTGAAAGGGCGAGCATATTCGCTGATGGAATAGGAGCTCACGATCCGCAGATTGTGAGATGAGTGCCATAACCCCAGATTTACACTATCCTCCACTCTCCCTTGTGAAAAGGTGAACGAAATAATTACGTCATTGTGTGACACAATGTTATTAAAATCTATTGGGGCATGAATTATGAGAGTTCAACTGATATTCTTGAAGTGTTATCTGACTATGTGAGAATTAGATTTAGGCTTACTGGATCCTTTAAGGTAAATATTTTCTGTGTAATAATGATAAAAACAGCAATCCATTCAGAAGACAAATATTAACTAAAACTGGTTTGTAAGAGATTAGTTTTATTATTTATACGCAAGTAATTGTGAAAATATATTATATTTGTGTGACTCAAGTCTGAATGAAAGATGTCTCTTTTTTATCTTTTGTTTTTCAATAATATGTCTTTATAGAAATGTTTTACGGTACTAGAGCCAGTGACGTGCTAACTCCATTGACCCCTTGCGGTGTTAATTCCAGTCATCTTTTACGGTGTTAATTCTAGTACTTTTTTACGGTGGTAACTCTGGTGACTTTTTATAGTACTAACTGTAGTAACGTTTTTACGCTTGTAATTTCAGTGAATTTCTTTTTACGTTCATAACTTCAAGATACTAAATACTATCATTTTTACGGTGATATTTCAATTACTTTTTTACGGTACTAAATCCGATGAATTTACTGCCCCTTGACTTTCTATGATTTTAATTCAATTTCACACAAACTTAATATAATAGTGAGAGACTAGAAAAATATGTTTCAGTTAGTTGGTAGCCAGGACACAGCAAAGGAAAAAGGTCAAATTTACACCTTCACAAAGCGACATTATTTCACTTATAATAAACCTAAAGTAAGAAACCTTACAGCCAAAAGCGCTTTCAAAACGTAAAAGTTATTTTAAAAGTTGACCTTAGATATTGTTGTAAACACCAAAAATGCAAAAACATTTGATCTGTAATAAAACTCGAGAACAACAGAGCATAGTACGTACCTAGAACTTCACGAAAAATTCGCTAGAAGAGTAATATTGTTATCACTAGGTGGCATTACAGGTAGGTGGTTTATTATTAATCGCATATTTATTGTTGTTATTGTTTGTTTGATTTGAATTTCGCGCAAAGCCAAACGAGAGCTGTCTGCACTAGCCGTCACTAATTCGGTAGTATTAGGCTAGGAGGAAGGCAGCTAGTCGTCACCACCCGTTGCCAACTCTTGGGCTACTCTTTTTCCAACGAACAGTGAAATTGACCGTCACTTCATAACGCCACCACGGCTGAAAAGGCGAACATGTTTGGTGCGACGGGAATTCGAATCCGCGAACCTCAAATTATGAGTCGAGTGACTGAACCACCTAGCCATGCTAGGCCTGTATTGTTGTTATTAAGCGCATATTACACAAAGGATTATCTGTACTATGTCCACCACGTGTATTGAAACCCGATTTCCAGCAACATAAGTCCACAGACATATCGCTGTACGACTGGGAGGCGTTAATTTGCAAAGCTACACAGTAGGTTATCTATTCTCTGTCTATTACGTGTATCGAAACACTATATTTAGCGTTGTAAAGTTTTTGTTTGTTTGTTTGTTTGTTTTAATTTCGCGCATAACTATACGAGGACTATTTGCGCTAGTACCTTCCCTACTTTAACAGTGAAAGACAAGAAGGAAGGCAGCTAGTTATCATCACTTACCATCAACTCTTGGGTTACTTTTTTACTAACGAATAGTGGGGTTGACCGTCACATCATAACGTTCCCACCACTGAAAGGGCAAGTGTGTTTGGTGTGATTGGTATTAAAGCCCGTAATCCTCAGATTACGAGTCGAGCACCGTAACCACCTAGCCATGCCTGGAACAACGTTGTTAGCTCTAAAATTTACTGTTGAACCACTGAGAGACAGGTGATTTATATATTGTTGATTTCGTATGAGTGGAACCTCTTGTATCTAAAAAAATAAATTTGGTACTGTTAAGAAAAATCGTAAGTTATAGTTTCATCACTATCCATCTTGACTTGTTTTGAATTTCGCAGAGAGCTGCACAAAGAGCTATGTGCGTTAGCTACCTCTAATTTAGCAGTGAAAAACTAGAGAGAAGGCATTTAGTCATCACCACCAGCTCTCGTCCTACTCTTTTACCTACTAATAGTGGTACTTACCATCACAAATGCCCCACAACTGAAACGGTGAAAATCTTTTGTGGGGGCGCGAATTGAACACGCGGCCTTCAGGTAGCAAGTTAAGAGCCCTGACCACCTGGCTATGCTGGGACATCCATCTTGCGCCAGTGTGTAAAATTTCGCGCTTGATTAAACCACAGGATACGTTTCTTATCATTTGTTTCTTCTACTGCAACCCACAAGATAAAAGTTTTGTTATACAATTTCTTGCGCTCCCCTTTGATGCTTTTAATAAAAAAAGAGTGAGTTAAGTGACGAGATATAATACGCAGACACACATAGAATACTGTACGTGTTGTAGTAATTACTCATTATTTTCCTTACTAAAAATATAGTAAAACAATTTTGTATTATCAGTCGCTCCCAAGATCATTTGCGTCTCACTGAGGGACGCTTTTGGAAACGCTGGAGTATATTATATTTTACAAGTATTTATTGGATTTGCATCTGCTTGTGAGACTGGGTTGTCATGGATAGTTCCCTCTAATTCTTAGGGTAATGCGGAAGAATGATTTCGAGGTTTCCCTACAAGTTTGTTTGTTCTTCTCTCAAGATTGTGTGAGGAGGTGAAATTCTGGTCAATGGATGTAGTTTTGTGTGAACCCAGAACTGTATTTGAACATTCTGACTGTATTAAGTAAAAATATATTTCCAAATCTTTTTTTTATTATTATTGTTTGTTTGCTTACATCTTAGGTTTTATCATTTTCATTTTCAACTAAGCTCAAAATCATTTGAGAGAAAATAGTCAGCATAATTTGAAGCATTCGATGAAATCATATCTAGCCGCTCAATGGGGAATATAAATTTATACATATATTACAAATAACATATATTAAGTTGTTAATGAAATTAGATAAAACACAACACAATGTCTATCAGTTCTTATTTATTTTACATATTATTATTATTAATTTATGTTCCACGTTTTACTTTCACTTGTAACTAAATAACATTTTGTGTTTGTAAACTAGTATAATAGCCCATAAAGTTCACTTATCCAGTCAGTTCCATGAGTTCTGGCTTACTGTTACATGTTGCTGATAATTCAATGTGTGGAAAGAATACGAAATTACTTTATATGGTTAATATTTTACAAAATATCACGTGATTTAGTTTTATGCTATTGTTACACTCTATCTCTAGGTTATGGCCTCTGCTATCTTTGAATAAAAATAACCATTCACGTTGCACCGCTTATCACTTGAGTGTTACAGAGTAGAGAATTTACTTATTTATATATTTAGTTATTAGACCTTCTTCTATATCCATTAATATTCAGTATAAGAACTGTATTCACATCTATATATGTAAAAACGGCTGGTATGGATTTATAAATTTTTTTTTATGTAGAGAAGCGAACAACGTTTCGATCTTCTTCGGTCACAACATAACCATAAAAAAAACCAAAATACTGAATAAAGAAACAAAAATATTTTAACGCAAAATTAAAGAAGCCTTACTTATACAACAACTCAAGCCCAAAATCAATCAATACAAAGGAACACCTTTATACCTATATTAATAAATATAATCAAACATTTAAGCACGCCCTCTACATTCCTACACTCAATTACACAACTTCCTTCAAACATTTGGTCAGCTACCTCTTTCTTTCTTTGTGAACCTGACGATGACCGAAGAAGGTCGAAACGTTTTTCGTTGCACTCTACATAAAATTTCTCAACCCATACCAACCGTTTTTACATATATATTTTTCTCTACAAGTGGGTTTTCTCGTCATCACGGGTTGTATTTGCATCTGAGAAAGAGCATTATGTATATGGTCAGTTACAAACACTAGTCCTGCAATGAACGTGTAAATAGAGAAATTTTGAAACGATGTTATTTGTTTCTTACTTTATTATCTGACTTGTTTAAATAGTTATTAAAGTAATAGTTTTTGAAACTTTTGTCCATTCACATTGTAAACACAGAGTAAAAAAGGGTTAAATCGTGTGTGATATATGACGTCTCCCATACTTTTGTTATTTCTCTAAATATTCGTTTTAAAGCAATGCTCGGTTAAGCATGCATTGATAGAAGACACCAATGTGATATTTCTGTACTATATCATTGCATTCTGTAATAAGAATTGGAATTGAAATCCTTTATTGAAAAAAAAGACAGTAAAACTCTCTTAGAATTTGGAAGCCAGATGTAATACAACATTTTTTGCTTCTGTCATCGACGTCTGTTTCGATAAGCTATTGAATATTTCAATAACAGAAGTAGGTCTTGCGTGATAACGATAAACCCACTATTATTGCATCTTAGGACACTGTTGTTGCTAGTAGAAGGAACTATTATTGTACATTATGACACTATTGTTGCTAGTACACGTCCCACTATTATTGCATTTTATGACACTGTATTTGCCAGTGATAGTTACACTATTATTGCATTTCATGAAATTGTTGTTACCAGTACCAAGTGCACTATTATTGCATCTTATGACACTGTTGTTGCTAGTACAAGTTACACTATTACTTGATCTTATTACACGTTTGTTGCTGGTACACGTTAAACTATTATTGTACCTTATGACACTGTTGTTGTTAGCACACGCTACATTATTAATGCATCTTATGACACTGTATTTTCCAGTGGTAGTTACACTATTATTGCATTTCATGAAATTGTTGTTACCAGCGCTAGGTACACTAGCATCTTATGACAGACACTATTGTTACTAGTTCATTGGATTCATAGTCCAGGCACATTCATTACTAGAACATGCCCGGCATATATGGACAATTTCAGATCACCAGTTCAAGCGTTATTAATGTTATAATGAAATATTTTAAGTCCGAAATGAACAAAGCAATACAGCTTGTGCACTCAAAATCCGTAAATCCACATAAAACGTATTTTAGATTTCTTTGTTGTTGTTTTCTCTACATTATCCGTCTGAGACCTGTTCTATGTGTCACAAATTGATCGCGCAAAAAGAATCAAAGCCAGAGCTTAGATCTTTATTATGAATAGAGAGGAATGGTTCTGACAATCAACTAAAGGAAGGGGAAGACAAATAGAAGCACGACTCGTGTTGTTGTTTTTTACGTAAAAACATAAACGAAAAAAAAAATTTGCTATGAATTAACGTTTTGCACCTTTATTTAGTCTCCATTAAGTTGCCGAAGAAAGTTTGGTAATGTCTATATAGGACTATTTTTGTTCGTTCATAGAAAACGCAAGAATAATAAAATTATCTAGATGTCGAAAAGGATGGTAAGAGTTTAATTCCATATATCGTTAAGTCTTAATTTCTAAGTTAAGTAACTAGGAGTAATTATATTTATTTGTTAGCAATCATCTTCAAATGCATACTTAAATGGTTGCTAAGTACTTATACAAAACAAAAATAATAACAATAACTTAAACGTATTAGTGTATGACAAATTTCTTTCAGCAAAGGGAATAGACCCCGTTGTAGAGGGTCTTAGTAGCTTTGCCATAAACACAGAAATACTTTTATTTTATAGAGATCTCTGTTCTATCAAGCCTAGATTATCGACAATTATATATTTTTTGTTTGTTGAACCTGTAACGTTGTTATAAAATATTGGCTTAAACAATGAAAAATTTAAACTGCAAGAAGTAAATTGTTCATTTAGTAAAAACTTACAAAAGATGCTTCAAAGTAAGGGCGGTACTATAGATGTATCCTAACGTTTTATACTATGTAGTGATGTAGCTGTTTCTTCTATTATTTTTGAGTTAGAGTTGTTCTTGTTGTTTTAATGTATCTATTGCTGTAAATATTTCCGTTCTTGTCGATATATCTAATTTATTGTTATTTATGTTGCTGTAAATATTCCCGTTTTCTTGTCGATATTTTAATTTGTTGTTACTTCTGTTGTAAATATTTCCGTTCTTGTCGATATATCTAATTTGTTGTTATTTCTGTTGCTGTACATATTTCCGTTCTTGTCGATATATCTAATTTGTTGTTACTTCTGTTGCTGTAAATATTCCCGTTTTCTTGTCAATATTTCTAATTTGTTTTTATTTCTGTTGGTATAAATATTTCCGTTATTGTCAATATTTCTAATTTATTTCTTTTGTTATGTAAATATTCCTGCTCTTGTCAACATTCCTAATTTCTTACTTCTGTTGCTGTAAATATTTTCGTTTTTATCGATATTTCTAATGTGTTGTTACACTGTTGCTGTAAACATTCCAGTTTTATTGTCGATATTTCTAAGTGTCTGTTACTTCTGTTGCTGTAAGTAATCTGCCCAGGTAGTTAAGGCACTCGGCTCGTAATCCGCGCGTCGCGGGTTCAAATCCCCGTCACACCAAACATGCTCGACCTTTCAGCCGTGAAGGTGTTATAACGTGATGATCAATCCCACTATTTATTGGTAAAAGAGTAGCTCAAGAGTTGGCGATGGGTGGTGATGACTAGCTGCCTTCCCTCTAGTTTTACACTGCTAAATTAGGGACGGCTAGCGCAGATAGCCCTTCTGTAGCTTTGCACGAAATTCAAAACGAACCAAACCTGTAAATAATCCTGTTCTGTTTAATATTTCTGTTTTAATGTTAATATTCTCGTTCTTGTCGATATTTCTAACTTGTTGTTACTTCTGTTGCTCTAAATAATCCTGTTCTGTTTTGTTGTTAATTTTCCCGTTCTGATCGATATTTATAATCTGTTGTTACTTCTGCTGGTGTAAATAATTCCGTTTTTTGTCGATATTTCTAATTTGTTGATATATTTTTATCAGTATTCAGTTGTTGTTCTTAATAATAACTTGCGACCAAATAACGGCACCTACATAGATTAGAACTAAAAAATACACCTGGTAATAAATATAGCTAATTTAACCGATATCACTTTCTCGAATATATTTATCAGAATGTATTATCTCATTATCTGAGTACTTTTGTTGTAATGATGTTTTCGACCCTAATCCCAAAAATGTTTCACGAGTTAGATGTGTAATATGAGCTTTATTCAGGTTTCCACTGAAATAAATTAGACATGGAAAAAGAGAGAGCGAGATAAAAGAAATAATACAAGGTCTATGCCAGTCTATTCACCTCTAAACATGGGTTTATAGAAATTGTTATATGTTATACATTCGGCATATTTCAATAGTCTTCACATCATTGAAGATGGAAATTACGCATTAGTCAGAGGTAAGTTTGCGGACTTACAGCATTAAATTCCGGGTTCCATTCCCAGTTGGGTGCAGGATAGATAGCCCAATGTGGCCTTACGCGGAAATAAACAAACAAACAAATTTCAATACCAATATACTATAAGAAATAACAAAATCCAAGGTTCTTGTTATTGATGGGGTTTACAACGTTCACGATCAGTGGTTAGTTGTTAGTTGAAAAGCTTGGTAATGATATTTGGAGGAACATAATTAGCTGTTTATTAAAAAGTTTGGGTTTAATCTCTTTCTACACTTCCAGAGTAAGCTAGTAGTGTCTTTGTATACACGTTTCCAGCTTCATATTAGCGCAACAAAAGAGAACCAATCAAGCAAACGAAAAAACGAAGACTGTTTCTTAGGTGGAATGAAAAATCAATCGATGAATCAGGTCCATGTTGACTGCACCTGCACGGCTGTTTTACTCTGTTGGTTGATTTGTTTCCGCGATTGGAAACAAATGTTTTCATGCGGGAGTATCTATTGTTTTTCCTTTCAACTAACGAATAGAAGGGAAGAAAAACAAATGACTACAGAAGGATACACTAATGACTCAATCGTGCATTATTTAACCCACATACTATCCTGCTAAAGGTAAATAAAATAAAACAAGTTTGTGATTTTTTTTATCTTGATGGATTTGTTTGTTTCTTCAAAGACTGCTAAACCTATAAAACATTGGGTAAGAATGGTGGGAGTAACCGTAAATGAATAAAAATTACCTGGCAATTAATAATAATGCTATAAAATATTATTCAACAATTTCGCGGAATAGTAAGTACAGTACTTTACTTACCAAAACATACAAAGTACAAATAAATTGTTTGTTGTGTACTCCAAAATTGTATTTTCACACGTTTCCTTAGTCATGCAAGTTTGCTTTGGAACATTTTCCTTAATAAATTTTGTACATTCCGAATACATAAATAAAGCTAAGATAAAAATCATCTGAAAAATAATGGGGTCCTCAATCTAACTAGCGAGGGCATGTACCCTCCAGATTCCGATGTCCATCTTTCTTCAGCAACGTTTCTTGTGCAGGTGAACATTAATTTTTCGGTTATTTTTAGTGGGAAATTCCTTCATCAGTATATTTTATATTTTACTCTTTCTTACTCTTTAAGTTTGGTTTCGTTTGTTTTGAATTTCGCGCAAAGCTACACGAGAGCTATCTGCGCTAGCCGTCCCTAATTTAGAAGTGTAAGACTAGAGGGAAGGCAGCTAGTTGTCACCACCCACCGCCAACTCTTGGGCTACTCTTTTACCGACGAATAGTGGGATTGATCGTAACATTATAACAGCCTCACGGCTGAAAGGGCAAGCGTATTTGTTGGGACGAGGACTCGAACCTGCGATCCTTAACCACGTGGCCATGGCGGACTCCTACTCTTAAGTTCTTTATAAATTATATCACAAGTGTTGATTGGTAAGTAGTACTCTTCACAAATTTCTGTAGGCCTGGCATAGCCAGGTGGGTTAAGGCGTTCGACTCGTAATTTGAAGGTCGCGGGTTCGAATCCCATCGTACCAAACATGCTCGCCCTTTCAGTTGTGGGACGTTATCAACTGGCTTCTCGTTGCCTGAAATACAAAAAAAAATTATCTTCTATATCTTTCAAAAACGTTCACAATATGACCTTCTGAAGCTGAATTAACCAAAATTTGGACTCACTTATAAAAAGCCCTTTAAAGACATCCGTGCACATCATATCTAGTCAAAACGATTTTCCTACTGGCATTACAACAGAGGTATTACAGGAAGCATCCTTCTCTTAATATCTATGCATATTAAGGATGAATGGTGGAGACCACTAAAGGAATGCTGAGGTTATCTTCAATTTAGCTTCATCTCTATGTTGAAAAGCTGTCTACTCCTGGACAGCGTTATTAACTACTCTACAGAATCTGGTGTCAAGCTATTCTGTCAGAAGACCAGACGAGCGAAATAGGAAAAGCATCGGATATGAAATTTATTTGAAAACAAATGAGTATTAGAATCCAATATTTTTTCCTGATAAAGAAGTCACATTCAACTTTACAAAGCACTTTGTCTAAGAAGTATTTAGAAGGCTGTTATACAGGTAGCGCTGCCTTTATTATTCAGAGATGTATTACATGTGGTTAGTGACTTAACTGTGAAATTTGTGAATTATATATCTGAGGTTCAGCACCCGTATATACTCGTAAAACATATGTCGTTTAATTAAAAACCTATAGTTGCGAAGACAGACAGATGTTTTTTTTTATTATTTCTGTATAATATTTATCGAAGCCATTACAATCGTGGCACGTTATTCGAAATAGGAATATAATATTAATTTTTACTGTTTTATTTTTTGTGTGTGTGTGTGTATACAAACAAACATACACACGTATATATATACACTGGTGGCAAAAATCTTAAGGCCAATAAACATAAAGAAAAACTATACATTTTGCGTTGTCAGACTCAATCACTTATCTGAGTAAAGCTTCGAAAGATGAAAATAAGAAAAGGGAAAGTAAAAATAGAAAACTTTTTAGCATTTAATAGGGAAAATGTGAACACTATGAAATAAACCTAAATACTAGCTGGTCAAAAATTTAAGACCATACCGAAATTAAGTCCTAAACAGGGTAGGAAATGCCCAACAAGAGGTCTCAGTAGTGAGTTGCACAGCCGTCATTGCGAATAACTGCAATCATTCGCTTTGGTATGGTCGATATAAGCGTTTACAGAAGGCTGGCTAAAATGTTATTCCAAGAGTCCAGATTTTAGTTAATACAGCTTCAGAAGGTCATAGTGTGAACTTTTTGAAAGATATAGAAGATAATTTGTTTTGTGAAGATGGCTTCACGAAGATCATGCACTGTTTGAAATTGACATCCATTTTTATAGACTTCCCTTGCCATCCACCCCCAAATATTTTCAACGTGGTTCAGTTCGGGCTAACACGCAGGGTGGTCCAAAAGAATCACGTTATTCGCCATGAAAAAGTCCTTTGTCCTGCGGGCATTGTGGATTGCAGCGTTGTCCTGCTGAAAGATCCAGTCATTTCCACACAAGCGAAGGCCTTCAGCCAATAAGGATGCTCTCTCCAACATGTCAATGTAGCCAGCTGCTGTTTGACAACCCTGTATAACCTGAAGCTCCATTATTCCATGGAAGGAGAAAGCACCCCAGATCGTAATGATGTCGTGTAGAAAATGTCTCTGGTGGGATATCCTTATCGTGCCAGTTAGGTTTGAAGCCATCTGGACCATCAAGGTTAGATTTTTTCTCATCAGAGAACAAAACTTTTGTCCACTTTTCTACGTCCCATGTTTGATGCTTCTCAGCAAAGTTTAACCTAGCTGTTTCGTGGTGTGGAAGGAGGCGTGGTTTTTGAAGACGTTTACGGTTTTTAAAGCCTTTCTCTCGTAGATGTCGTCTTATTGTTCTTTAGCTGCATTCTGCGTCTGTGAGGGCGTTAATCTGGTTCGACGATCGGTTGGTGTCTTGCCGGACAACCCGTCGAATCCTCCTGCTTAATGCCAGTGAAATTTTCTTGGGCCGATCACTTGAAATTCTTGTTCCGCATCCCTCAGGGTCTTTTAAGAAATTTGCAACAGCAGTTTTACTACGCCCAATCTCACCAGCTGTGACATGTTGAGAGAGACCTTGCTTTTGCAGCTTGACAGTTTTGCCACGTTCAAGCTCTGTCAACTTTTTAGCCTTTGCCATGTTTTTTACCCAATGTAACACAGGAGATGTCTGTGGGAGATGTTGACTACGCTAATGCTTGAACACAAATAACTACATTTCGTTGCGTGCTTACCAATTAACGCTTCGTTTCAGTATGATCTTAAACTTTTGACAAGCTAGTATTTAGGCTAATTTCATAATGTTCATATTTTTCCTATTAAATGCTACAAAAAAGTTTGATTTTGATTCTCCATTTTCTTATTTTCATCTTTCGAAGCTCCACTCAAATAAGTGGTTGAGTCTAACAACGCAAAATGCATATTTTTTTCTTTATGTTCATTGGCCTTAAGATTTTTTTCCAGCAGTGTATATATCAGTATTCACTTTTACTACTCTCATATGTATATCAAAAATATTCATTCTTTCTATTATAACAAGCATGATTAATACTTGTGCCTAAATTTACAATTACATGCTTTTAATGGAAAACATATCTTTTTATTTACCGAAAACATCATAAATAAAAATAAATAACCATGAAACTGCTTCTAAATGTTGTGATATCTGAATAAAGCTTTTGCTTGTCGATAGAGACTATGTAAAATGTTATAAAATTTGTAAGGTTTCACTTCATTAACAATGTAGTATATTATTAGGGACGATATACAGACGTTCTTATGCCAAAAATTGTAACACCTCTTGAGATACTAGTAAACGATTGGGAAACAGTAGCTTGTTCAACGACGGTAGACATAATCTGACAGCAAGCAACGATGGTAATCTAATAAATGAAAATATTGCTGAAATAATTAATTTGTTAAAATCTACCGATATTGGAGATCAAGAGAATATCCTGAGATCTCAGATCTGGGTGTGACTGAATATTTTATAGAATCCAATGTTAGCTACTAAATTCCAAAATATAAACAAAAATTAAATGTGTTAGATAAAATAAAAATTAATATAAATGAAAATAAATATTCTATAAACGTTTTGTCAGCTACGTATGATGAAATATCCTTAATACAAAGCACATTATTGAAAAAAGATGTCGAAAACTTGATGGCCAGTAATACTCAAAACAGTGATTTTACTTTTAAAAATATTATCTGCAATAGATACACGGAATAATGCAAAACAATAAGGAACTGAAATATATTCTGCCCACAGTATCTGAAGAGTTTTGGTATACAACTTTATTAAAAAGATAAAATATTAATGGGTCATAAAATACCTGTTCATAAGAGTAAAGATACAGCACCTGTAACAGTTAAAGTGTTCTAGATAAAGTGGTTTGTTTTGAATTTCGTTCAAAGATACACAAGGGCTATCTGCGCTAGCCGTCCATAATTTAGAGGTGTAAGACGAGAGGGAAGGCAACTAGTCATCACCATCTACAGCCAACTCTTGGGTTACTATTTTACTAACGAATAGTGGGATTGACTGTCACATTATAACACCCCCACGGCTGAAAGGGTTAGCATGTTTGGTGTGACGGAGATTCGAACCCCCGACCCTCAGATTACGAGTCAAACGCCTTAACCCTCCTGGTCATGCTGGGCCGTGGTCTGAATAAAAAAAATGGTTGAAGAGTAAGAAAAAAGTGGTTAAACAAAGTCAAATCCAACGAAACGTGAGAAGGATGTTAATCTAAGACATAGTGAATATTTATTGATATAAATTGTAAAATGTAGAAACTATGAATAATGTTGTACACAAATGATAAATTATTGCAAAAGTATGGAATTTGGAAATGTATTAATGAATCAGTAAATAATTATAGTAGTGACAAGTGACTTGAAATAAATATAAAGCAAAATACTCTCATTTCAGATATAAGTAAAAAAAAATATTAACAGATAATTTTAATAGAGAGTTTATGAATATGTTAAATACTCTTAAAGAGTAATCATCATAATAAAAATAATTATTATTATGTCACAAATAGAAAATAATGTCTTCAGGGTGTAATTTCAGACTAATACAGTTTGTTTCCCTCCAATAACAGAAGTTATTAGCTTAGTAAATTTAATGTGTAATAATAAAGGACTGGAAACTGACAGTATGCAGTTAAGATATATTAAACCATGTATTAATATATTATCAAAGGTTATAACATGCCTGTTAACCTTAATTTATGAAGAAGGAAAAACACCTGATGGACTTAAAATATCAGTAGTTTAACCTATTTACAAGTCAGGAGAAAAGTATTTCAATAATTATGGACCAATTTCCATTTTGTCTTTGAATGAAAAACGATGGAGAGGTGTGAATCTAACAAAATGTTAGATTTTATTGAAATAAATAACGTAATAAACAAGTGTCAATATGGATTTATTAAAAGTAAAAGTTCCACATTACTATTAGAAAGTTTTTTCAAATGTCGTAAACTTACAATAATATAAAAATGAAATTTTTTATTTCTTGATTTAAGTATAGTTTCTGATACATTAAATCGTAAAATACTGCTGGATAAGCTATGCATGATGGGTGTAAAGGAAAATTACATCACTGGTTTATGAATTATTTGAGTAATAGGGTTGCAATAATAAGAATTGGAGAAATATTGAGTGATCCAATGACTATAAAATATGGTGTTCCACAAGGTTCAATTTTGACTCCATTATTATTTCATTCATATGATAATGATATTGTAAATATACGTTTAAAGATAAAACATGTCAATATGCAGATGATGCAGCTTTAATTGTATCTCATATTGACGAAGAAGTTCGCTAGACATTTTGCAAGTTCATTTCCATAAATACTGGCTTTACGTTAAATAAATATATGTGTTTACTGATAAAACAAAAAATGTAATCATTTACTCATGATATACAAATATCATTAACAAAAATTTTATTACAGATTCATAATCAAAGATGTATTAATAAATATAAACACTTATTTGCAGATAATAAGCAGTATCCTGATTGTTTTTGTAATTAAGCACAAAGCTACACAAAATGTTATTTGTGCTCTGCCCACCACGGATATCGAAGTCAGGTTTTTAACGTTGTAAGTCCGCGAACATGTCGCTATGCCACTAGAGGATGATTATTCTGATTGTGCACTCACATACATAGAAAGTGTTAATACTAATACATAGTTAGGACTAATTACAGAGGATGTTTTCTGTTGGTATAAACATAGAAATATGATTTCCAATAAATTAAGACCTAATACAGCAAAATTATGGAGGATATAGAATATTTTACCAATTAATTTCTTTAACAGAATATCTTACACGTTGACAATAGGTTGTTCAATAAGTAACATTAAGTAAAAAAATAAATATAATTCGAAAAATATGACAGTTTTTAAGTAAAAATCACGAATTTAATGCAAATGCTACACTAACAAATAAAATCATAAGAAATCGGTTATTTAATGTAAATACACTTTATAATTACATAATAAATTTGAATTCTTGTTATAGTTTAATCATAAAGTACTAAAGAATCATATGTATAATATCAGAACAATAAGTTGTTGATTTCTGATATACATTATTATAAAATTTCGCCTTTTTGTGTGTTGTTTATTTATATGTATAGAAATCTGGGTCACAGCTATTAAGCAGTTTTATATAAGTATGCTGATTAAACGCCGTGGACATTTCTTTAATTTTATATGTTTATTATTGATTGGTACGTACACAATGTATGTCACAAAAAGAAAATATTCTTCTTATCCAACAAGTATATATATATGTATACATACATACATATTATGATTGTCATATAAATGAATACTTCTGATATATATTAATAACATTTACTGATACCATAGTGAAAACAAACCCTACTCCCTAAATTACCTAATAATCTGAAATAGATAATCATATCTAGGAAATGAAAAACATATGGGAACAAAATGTAAAATTGTAATTGGTAAGATAACTAATTTTGATGTGTAATTCGTAACCACGACTTTCTCAAAGATTAAATATAATAAAGTAATAAATAATTTTAACTTGTTTAAGTAAAATACTAGAGCGTAATCTAATATCGAAGACTTGATTTTCATTTCTAGGAAAGTAATTTTGGCTTTCGTTACTTTGTAATCAGCGTCAGTTAAATGTAAAATAATAAAACGTGTTGAAATTTGACAATATGAGGTCTGTTCAAAAAATACGCGGACTGACGTCATAAAACAAAATGTACTTTATTTAGAAGTTACAGGTCTGGGACCCCTACAAAGTACTCTCCTCCCCAATGCACACACTTATCCCAACTGTGTTTCCGCTTGTTGAAACAGTCCTGGTACGCTTCTTTTGTAATGTCCTCCAGCTCCTTCGTCGCATTTGCCTTAATCTCAGGAATCGTCTCAAATCTTCTTCCTTTCAAGGGTCTTTTGAGTTTGGGGAACAAGAAAAATTTGCAAGGAGCAAGGTCAGGTGAGTAGGAGGGTGGGGAAGAACAGTGATCGAGTGTTTGGCCAAAAACTCACGAGTTCTGAGGGCTGAATGGGCTAGAGCGTTGTCGTGATGGAAAAACCATTCGCCACACTTCCAGGTTTCTGGCCTTTTGCGACGGATGGCGTGCCTCAGACGTTTCAGAACTTGAATGTAGTAAGTCTGGTTCACTGTGGAGCCTTCGGGGTGGTACTCGTGGTGAACAACACCCTTAGCATCGAAGAAAACTGTCAGCATCACCTTGACCTTGGATCGAACTTGGTGAGCTTTTTTGGGTCTGGGGGATGTTTCACCCATCCACTGGGACGATTGGACCTTCGTTTCAATGTCATAACCATAAACCCATGATTCATCACCTGTTATGATCCTTGACAAGAAGTTTTCATCTTCTTCTGAACGATCAAGCAGTTCCTGACAAACCTGGACGCGATGGGCTTTTTGTTCGTCCGTCATCAGGCGTGGCACAAATTTCGCAGCAACGCGGTGCATCTTCAATTTTTCGGTCAAAATCTCGTAACAAGATCCAACTGATATTCCACACTCTTCAGCAAGCTCCCTGACAGTCAGACGTCAAGTTGCCCGCACCAGGGTGTTGATTTTGTCGACGTGTGGGTCGTCAGTTGACGTGGAAGGACATCCAGGACGCTCATCATCTTCAATGGACTGCCGACCATCCTTACAACGTTCATGTCGCTTGAAACATGCCGTACGCTTCATAGCAACATCACCGTAAGCTGTGTTAAGCATAGCAAAAGTTTCAGTCGCAGATTTTCCAAGTTTAACACAAAATTTCACAGCAAGTCGTTGCTCCTTCAGGTCATTCATTCTGAAATCCGCCAAACGAAAAAATCGCACTTCACTTAAAACCGCGTAGTTAATACACAAATGAAGATATCTGCAATCGGGAAATGGCGTCGTAATCAGCTGATCTGTGCAAACCTTGCGACACCAAGCGGATTACCCTGGAACCACCTGGAGCCGCGCAATTTAAACAGTCCGCGTATTTTTTTAACAGACCTCGTATGTATATATACCTGTTGTATTTTAAGTCTAAAAGTAAGGACTATCGAATTCATATCGCTGAAAGCGTTTATCCAACTTTCTTGTAATCTGTATCTCTAATATGCAAATACTCTAGCACATAGATTTTTAAAAGAAACTTGCTAAACAAATGACTAAGTGTTGCACTTTACAGTAACGTGTTTAGAGTCCCGAAAAATCTTATCAACGAAACACCAGTAAGTAGATATTTTAAGGGTGACATTATAGGTCAACAGCCAAGTTAGTAACATTGCTAAACGGTCATACATAAAAGTAATAACATAAAAACACGCTTAATTTTTTTTTACAATGCCGTATAACACTGTTTCGTAGTTGGTTTGTTTTATTATTGTTGTTACCCAAAAAGTGTCGCTTTTCTACGTTTATAACAACTGTTTATAATATATTCTTCACTACAGGAAGAATTTATTGCTACAGGATTTAAATCTGAACATAAAATATAAAGATTCGTGTCACGATATTAAAAGTTCACTGAACGTTTCGTATATGTATAACAACGATGAGCTAGCTGTCTGTTTCTTTCGTGTCATTTCTATGAAAATTAATCTATGCTACAACTACAGAAGTATTTTGAACAGAATATTTTGCTGGTACTGGCATCTATCGGATATATAAAACAATTGTATATGGAAATTTCAGTTCCGTATGAATGTTGACGATAGAAAAAGGAGTTAATTTTTTCTGTAACACTGATTCCAATAATGTAATTATAGGTTGTCATGTTAGTTAATATGTTAATTGTAATGAACAGATATCTTTTAAAACAAATTTTGTGCTTAAAGTTTCCTTTTATTTTTGATTTGACAAATTGAATATTATTAAGTTTTTGTTGAGTAATTCATTCAAATGTCTAGCAACCTTGCGATTTGTCAACGTGCAGAATGTTTCTTTGTGAACAAAATTATATTAACCTAGATATTTGAATTAACATCTCTTTCATATCTTTTTTTAAGTTCGAGTAAGATTGCATCTGTAAAACAAATAATGATTTTTACTTTAAATTGTTTTTTTTTTCACTAACATCTGTGTTTTAAATTTCGATTTCTTTTATTTGAAAACCTGGAAATATTTTTCAAGGTACAGGGAAAAGGTAAAAGATTTTGAGTGAAAGGACCTCGTGCATTTTTATAAAAGATTTTACTTAGTCATTTTGTACAGTTCTTTAACAGACATGTTGGCAGATGATTATGGCTTTGGTAGTGTTCTTTAATTATTTTTCTGTCAGTAAAATTATTAAATACTAGTACAAAAACACGACACATACCTAATTAACACTCAGACAACTTAACCTTGCAGCTGAACACAATTCGGTATTCATTCTTTATGTCTTGCTTTACCACCGCCACCGCTTTTTTTTTTTTGATAATTTAAATTCAAAATACAAAAATATTCCCAAATTAGATTTGGTTGTAGTATACCTTGGAACAAAATAAAGCAATATTCCTGTTATAGCAACGTTTTAATTAGTTTGTTAAGCTTATAGAACGTCACATCTAATAACAAAATAGTAATAATAATTAATTTTCTACTAATACTCTCACTGCTCAACTTAGTAATTTTAGCTGAAAACTCCGTGAATCACATGAAGTCGTATAACTCAGCAATTATGCGTGAATGGTTTTCCCGCAACTACTAACAACCCAACCAGTACTTTATAGATAAATTACATTGTATTCGGACCTTCTTTATCTTAATGGGTAAAAGTAAGATTGTAACTTCTCTGTAGATTGTTAATATCAAATCTGCATTTTGTAGCTGCCTTTCAGAGTGTATATTGTGCTTGTAAGTCAATAAGTGTTTTCCAGTCCTCCGAGGATTCGTCATATCTATAATGTTTAGGACTATTTTCCATTATGTTGTCGGTGGGCTGTTTGTGTAATGAAAGTAGTTACCATAGCAGCAAATGTATGTTGTTGACAATGCCAGTTTATGAATCGTTCCTAGCAAACGAGATCCCATCTTTCTTCCTGCACGAGATTTAATAGACCGTCTCTTCAATATTCTAACCACGGTAGGCAGTTATCAAACTAAAGTTTTTCAATCAACTTTGGCTAGATTTATCCTCTCATCTACGTTCATCATCGTTAAAGAACCATCTTGAAGGCATTAAAGCGACACCTGTAATGGTAGACCGCTTTGTTAGTTTATTACCTGTGAAAATTGTATTTTTTAAATAACTTATTTATTGAGTCAGCTCATTAATTTCAATAGAATATGCAAATAAACATTTCCAAGAGCTTTAAGAGTTTCATTACATGAACTAAGCTTCTCCTGTTTGTATTAGATAGCTAGCTATGGCGTGTCCGTGTGTTGTATGAAACCGAAACATGAGACAGTGGACAGTCTTTTCAATTCTACGATAATCTTTAATTGGTAACCTTTCAGCATATGAAAAAAATATGCTATTATATATTTTATTTGTCATTTTCATTAACTTTAATTTAAATACCAATTTCTAAATGATATTTTAATTACTGATTCTTTTTTGCATTAACTTTGTGGCTGTTGTTGATTAAAAATTAAATGTTTCAAAATGAAAATAAGACAAAGGTTTAACATAATTAGATTTTAATTTCCAAAGTCAAGCTCGGTCACATCATGTAAGCAATTATTCTTTAATTATTGTTTTTTAATGAAACAATTATAACTTATTATTACCACTTGCTTTTAGATTCTGCTTCATTAGACACTTGAGAGCGCCATTAACAATAACTAATATGAAGTAGAGGACAAAAATATTTGAAATAGCAGTTATAAACGCAAAAGGCTTAGAGTTTTACCAGAAGTAAGCCTAAACTACTAAAATAAATAAATAAGACAAATTAACCCTATGTGCAATTTGTGAATAACATTTTTTATTGGTACAAGGCTATTATAATTTCCACAAACTTTTGCACCCTTAAATTACCGGTTTGTTTACGTAGTCTTTACTACCCGTGAATGTCTAGTTATCATAATATATAGAATAATTTTCTGTCTCTGCTTATTGCAAAATTTTTTTTATAAACTGATTTAAAAAATAAAATAATTAATTTTCTATATAAATTAATTTAATCCTCGAGGGTACTTTTGTTTTATCATGACTCATCCATTGTTAAGGGCTCTGTAAACAACAAAGTTATGGACTTACAAGCAATTTTACTCATAAATTAATTATATATATATATATATCAAGAATTTATTTAGGAGCTAGTGAAATTAGAGCCATTTATTCAGTATTGTACATTATAAAAAATAAAATTAAGATTTGTACCAACCTCGATTCAAACCCTCAGATTACACGTCACGTGCCTTTTCCACCATGGCCCGGCATGGCCGAGTGTGTTAAGGCGTTCGACTCGTAATCCGAGAGTCGCGGGTTCGAATCCGGTCCCACCAAACATGCTCGCCCTCCCAGCCGTTGGGGCGTTATAATGTCACGGTCAATC
Organism: Tachypleus tridentatus; assembly: GCF_004210375.1. Taxonomy (NCBI): domain Eukaryota; kingdom Metazoa; phylum Arthropoda; class Merostomata; order Xiphosura; family Limulidae; genus Tachypleus; species Tachypleus tridentatus. Next base: position 159,417,273 of record NC_134831.1, read on the forward strand.
CCACTATTCGTTGGTAAAAGAGTAGCCAAAGAGTTGGCGGTGGGTGGTGATGACTAGCTGTCTTCCATCTAGTCTTACACTGTTAAATTAGGGACGGCTAGCACAGATAGCCCTCAAGTAGCTTTGTGCGAAATTCAAAAACAAACAAAACAAACCTTTTCCACCTGGCCATCGCAGGCGATTTCTTAAGTTACTAAAGGATACAACAATAATATAATACAAGTAACTTCAGGAGATTTTAGGAATGGTATTTCGATAGGTTTTTCTTCTTCTTCTTGCCTTAAAGGAGATTTTCTCACATTTGCTGTTATTTCATTATTATCACAGTAACAGCAACTTACACCCTATAAAGACTTTTGAGCTTTTTTTTACATTTACCTCCACAAAAGTTTCTCAAAATACTAGTTATATGACAGTAAATTAAAATTTTAATCTATCTTTATTTTTTACTGGAAGCTTTTCACGTGCTAATGTAATCATTTATTAAACAGAAGGCTATGAAGTAAAATATATTTCTAAGAAATCATTATTTTCAAACAAAACTCAGTAATACGCACAAGTTACTACAAATAGCCACATAATATTAATTTATTTAATATCGTAAAACATAGTAACCTAACAGCAAATTCTCAATATTACGTAAATAAATATAAACGTACAATTTTTTTTTTCAAAATATAGTTGCAAAATTTATTATATTTACATAGTTTACGTATATTTACGTATATTTATATTTACGTAGTTTATTATATGCACTGTTCCAAGTAGTAACAGAATGTGTTACTACAGCGTCCAAAATGTACATAGCTTAGAAAACTGATGTTGCACTACAAAGTACAGTAAGGTAAATTAAGTACCATCTATTCAGTAAAGCTCCATGCTACACGATGGCTATTTGCACTATCCGCCCTTAATTTAGCGTTGTAAGGCGGGTAGTCATAACCACCCACCGCCTATCTTAATGTTGCTTTTCATCCTTATTGGTCGATAACAGTAATAACTTATGACAAACTAGTAACTATATCTATAATTTCGCTTTACATTTTGTCATCCATTATTGGTTAAATGCGATAAAAAATGGTACAAATATTTCAAGTTAAAGTCCATAAAAGTGGGTTTTCCATGACATCATAAATTGAAAAGGCGCAATATTGTGTCTCATAGACATACTGACCAAAGTGTGCTGAAAAATGCTGTAACGTCATTCTAGTAAGTTACACAATAACTTCAAATGCGAAACGGATGAACTATCGTATTATCATCAATGTCTGATTTTTAACTTTAACTTCCATCTCTCTTTTTTTTTTTTGAAATATCAGATTCATGTAGCTAGTGGTAACAGAATGTGTTTCTACAGCGTCCAAAATGTACACAGTTCGGGAAACTGATGTTGCACTACTAAGTACAGTAAGGTAAATTAAGGCGTTCGACTCGTAATCCGAGAGTCGCGGGTTCGAATCCGGTCCCACCATCCGTTGGGGCGTTATAATTTCTATTTTTATTATTTTATTTTATTTAATAATTTCTATTAAAGGTATTTGTATAAATATAACTTACAGTTATCTGTATTATATCAAAAACCTACAGGCGATTACATAGCACTCTACAACATTGACGAGTTAACTGTGTAAAAATACAGCATTTTTGTCATAGATGTATGTGCCAACAAATCCATGATAGCTCCAGCAAAACTACATTAACAAGATGTAAATAGGAGGTAATGGTATCACAATTATAAAACTGGGTTTATGTATTATAGATTATAACGTTATATCTGGAAATTTCAATATCAAGTGTTCTTAGAACTATAAAAAAGGGTTAAGGTTCTTTGATAATTTTTAATAGAAATCAAGAGTGATTGAGGTTATCAGATTTCTTTTATGTCCTCAGGGATAAATACCATACTCACAACTGGGTAAAGACGATTACTCGTTGTGGAACTTGGGTCATTATGGGTTCTAGTAACCAGATCCTCACCCCTTATTTTATAATAGACGGAATATCTTTAATGATTTTTTTTTATTCTATGACAGTAGATTTTGTAAAATTTTGCATAATAATGCATTGCTTTGTTACTGTTATGCTGGAGCAGTCACTCATCTGTAAGCACGTACGTGTATAATAAAAATGTAATATTAAGTGTTCATCTATTACTAAAAATTGCGCTGAATTGGTTATTAATTTTTTTCATGATTTATGGTTTAACACTTACTTTCTAAAATCGGGTATTTAACAACGACAAATTCCATGCTCTATAACGCACAGTAACTGTTACAAAATAGGACGCACTAATGATTATATCTTTAGTGTTGTCTGAGGTTTTTCATCAGTTCTTATTGGTCGATATCAGTAATAACTGATGACACACTGGTGGCTGTATCTTTAATGTGGCATTACATTTTTTATCCCTTGTTACTGGTTAAATGCATTAAAAATGGAACACATATTTCACGTTAAAATCCATAACAGAAATATGGCCATAATATCATAACTGGGAAATGCGCAATTTAATATCTCACATTCTTATCAAAGCGTACTGAAATACGTTGTAACGTCCCTCTAGTAAAATACACGATAAATTAAAATGTAAAACAAGACCTCTGTTGTATGGACGGAACTAAAAACATTATTAAGCATTAGTTTATCATTAACGTCTGGTTTGTAACTTCCATTTTTTTTTCTACTCAAATATCATATTCGTATAGCGTGTGGTCACAGAAATTATGCATACAGTACCCAGGATGTACACAGTTTAGAAAACTGATACTGAACTAAAGAGCACAGTGGAGTAAGTACCATCTATTCAGTGAAAGGCCATGCAGTGGCAAAATAGTACAATACATTTTCATAAATGAAATATTATTTCATCTTAACGATTGTTAGCGTCAAGCTACACGAAAGGTATCTGCGCTAGTGGTCCCTAAATTAGCAGTGTAAGACAGCTTATAATCACCAACCACCAACAACTCTTGGGCTACCCTATTACCGATGAATAGTGGGATTGACTGTTATCTTATAACGCCCCACGGCTAAAAGGACAAACATGTTTGGTGTAACGAGGATTCAACTCCGCGACCCTCTGATTTGGAGTCGGCGCCTTAATCTCTTGACCATGCCGGGCCTATATGTTTTGAAACATGGCGACAATCATCAAAACACAAATTCATACCTAATCAGAATCTGAATATCATTTTTCTTGTTCTTCATTGAACACATTCAGTTTGTTACTGATATTTATTTTTACTTATTCTTTAAACTGATAATAAATGGTTTAATGCAATTATAAAAAGAAATAATTCTTGATTTGCATTGTGAATCTATTTCAAGATGTAGATGCTCGTTTCGTATAATGTTATGTATTTATTATTTTTTATTTCACTTCAGTTTCCATGCTCTCGAAACACGAGTTGTTTCAAATCACCACCCTTACCCAGGTGACACTAAACATCAGATATACGTCTACTGATTGATAGAAGATAATGACCAAGTTTCTGAATCATCCTATCTCAGTGTAGTGTGAAGAGGATATTGTAAGGATACAATGGATGGCAAGTTTTTGCACTAGTTATAAAAACAGTTACAAAACCTAGCTTACTATCGAAATCTTAAACTTGTACTCAATAATATCTTGATTTAAAAACAGGAATCGATTCATTTGTCGGAAGTATGAAAGAATAAAAACTGTTTCTGAATTAAATGTATATTTTAACTATTTTTGGTTTTCATGATATATCTATTTATCTGATACAAATGTGATGTCTAATTTTTTATTAGCTTCAAATAGCATAGTGTACTGACTGATAAGTCTACCAAAAAAGCATCCTGTTGCTACTAGCGGGCAAAAGCAACTTTTTTAGAACTTCACTGATAAGGACATTTTTGAATTACAGTGTTTTATCTTGTACTTCTTACCTAAGAAGGGGCAACGTATTGTTGGAAAATGCTTATCTGTTGACGTGTTACAGGGTAACAACAAAGTCCATGATTATTATTATAGTAATACTACAACAGCCAGTTTAGAATGTAAATTTAAAAATATGCTTTTATAAGGACTTGTGCATTCGAGAAAAATTTAAAGAATATTATAATATGTCAACCATTCTATATCTTATATAACAAGTATCCATTCTTTACCAGATATTTATATTCAAAGTGACATTCTATATTTATATTAAGTGACTATCAACATACTCTCGTTTCTAAATTATGATAACAAGCAGACACAGTCAGAGAAGGATAAAGATATTAAATCTTACTAAACGTGATCTACGTTCACAAACAATGTCTCATAATAAACATGATATCACTATGATTGATTTTTGTTGTTGTGACCTGAGTATAATTCACCTACAGAAAGTGGAGTGTCACTTCAAGTTGACAACTTGATAATCAGTCTTATCCACCTGTAAAGTAGATTTAATAAGTTCTTCGTGAACAATGCTTGTTTCGAAACAAACATCTCTTCAACATCCTTGAAGAAGAAGGTCCAATTTAATTTTGTGGAAAATATGACCCTCTCTGAAGTGTTAAAATGTAATGTAAACACAAATTATTGGTGCAGTTCATTATCAGAAGCTATTTATCATATGCTTTAGACGTATTAACCAATTATATACTGTGTAACATGTCATTTTCTCTTTAAGCACATAAAGCCCCACATTATATTGAAATTTCGTAATCTTTACTAAACCCTCTTAATGTTTACAAGTAATGTAATTAACCTATTACTACAAGAAACAGACTGCTAACTAACACAAGAAAAAGTCGAACACACTACCTGCTAGGAAATTTTAACAATTTTGTATAGATTCTGTCGTGAAGTGTTACATCACTTTAATGTAAAATTTAGCAAGCCTCTCATGAACCAGTGAGGTACGTTTTTCTTGGAAAAACAACAAAGTATCCAATCTGGTTTTTATTTGAACTGAAATGTTGCAAGCTGAAAAATAAGGTATTTCCCACATTCTTTCAGCGTTAGGGCTTCAAAAACCGATTTGAAGTGGTAACGTGACTGAAATAAGTCACCGGATCACGAACCCAACGATCCTGTACTAAAAGCATGGAAGTATTCAAAAAAAGTTTAGATCCATCTTGACAGATACTGTGTGGCAAGTCAAGTACAATATTATGTTTGAAGCTGCTTTCTGTGTGTTTCTGTCTTTTTATCCTACTGCTGACAGTCATGATGCTTCGACCTTCCCTAACGAATCACAAAAGGTATTACTTGACACAAGTATTTAGCTACAAGTTAGATATTAATATTATAACAATTTTAAACTAAACGAAATGTTTGAAACTTTTTATTCATACCATTAAAAAAGAAATAATTTTCTACAGGTTTCGAAAACGATATTGTTTCCTTTAAGTTCTTCCCATCATTTTCTGGCGTAGAAGTGTATTTAAATATGTTGAAATATAATCACAATAGTAAATGATGAACTGGTAGATTTTTATCATATATCATTTTATCAGTTGTTCTCAGAAATTAATATCTACAGAGAGAAATTTATTTCACTTGTCTATACTGAATATTAATGTACTTTTCAATCGTCTTGGTTAACATCTGCAATTTGTTTTGATATGCTATTCAGACACAGAAACTGTTTACATTTAAGCTATGGCATTCATTGTAACACCATTCAAGTCTTGGTAAAGTAATTTCACTTTTTATGTTTACTTCTTTCACTTTAAAACTTCAACATTTCATCTACGAGTCGTCAAAGAATAAAGAAGAAATGATCACATGTCATGTTATTTTATAGTTGATGATTTGATGTTCTTCACATCTTTTTCATCGTGATTAGTTTAATAATGTGGAGGTTTTAATTTTGTTATTGATTGAGGATAACATTTGACATCGAGACAAAAAATAATTCGTAAGTTGTTTCTTTCAAATTAAGTTAATTATTTGTTCAAAACGAAAAGTTTGACACTAAACAGATTTGATATGAAAATTTTAGAATTTTCCAATGATAATAATTCTTATTAGATTTTCAGTGGGCTGAGCAGTTAGCCCTTTATGGCTTTGCTATACGAAAAACACACACACACAAACACACACTTATTAGATTTACAATAAATATTTCTTTAAAAAATTCTAAATACTACTGATATTAATAATTGTAAAGATGTCATGAACATAACTGCAAAATTCAGGAATGAAAAGCCTTTATATTTTTATATTTTATTTTTGTGGTTCTTCCCTTGAAACAAATCCAACAGGTCGTATTTTCATCTCACTTTTCTTCAGAGAATATTTATGTCCCTTCCAATGATACCAATTAATACCAACAGCAAATTCTTCATGTGATCCACCGAGATACAAACCATTTAAATTAGAGTGATGGCATTTATTATACCACCAGCCACCTTTGTAAGTCGTAGCACAGTTCTGTTCCCATTTATCATTATCTCTGTCTCTTGTTGTAAACATCATATTATTGTGGGTTGAAAGCGAGTCCCCTGAAAGCAAGAAACTAAAGAATATCATCGTAACTTTGACCATGAAAAACGTAATCGTGATGTAAAAATATAAAGTGACCAAAATGTTCATCAGTCAGATATTTTAATGAAATATAAGTTTCTATTCTTCTGTTGATTATTAAAATCTACTTTTGTTTTGATTTTTTTTTTAGAAATGTTTCTCACCAAATACGAACATTAGATCTTAAAAATTGACCAGTTCTAAAACCCTCAAATCTTTCTCAGAAAAATAATGTACTTCAGTACAGTTTGAAATTTGTAGGGAACGATAAATACATTTATACTACGGATAGTTATATTTATGATGTGTTACATCAAGGCAATGTACAATGAAAATTCTCACCTGCGTCACCCTTGTACGTTTTATAACTCATTTTATACAGTTCCATTTCACTTCGCACCAAGAACTCATCATATTCTGCATATCTTTGACCACCTTCCATATCTTCTAAATCAATTCGAAGTACCATATTGTTTTGATTGGTTAAAGCGAATATGATGTCGTTTCCTTGTACATGCAATATAGGAAGATACTATGTGTATTATTTACGAAAGGTATCAACATTACAAGAAGTATTCTGAATTTGTATTATCTATTTTATATTTTCATTTAGTTTGTGTGGTATTGAATTCTATAAGGATTGCTAATTGGTTGCTGAGGATGAATATTCATGGGTTGGGTCTTGTACACCCTTGTGCAAATTAATTGAAACAAGACGGAAAATTATGATTTTTTCAATTTTTTTGCGTTTTATTTCTGAGAATCCAAAATTTTCTCACAAATTAATACATGATATGACCGCCTCTATTTTTCAGAAAATCATTAATCCCTTTTGGCATCGAGTCCACGAGTTGACTGCAATCTTTACTAATTTTTGGATGGTGGTACCACACCTCAATTATGGCCTCAATTAGCTTATCTTTCGTAGTACAGTCTATTCCCCGAAGTATTTCTTTACAAATTGCCCAAAGATTTTCAATAGGAGTTAAGTTCGGAAAGTTTCCAGGCCAGTCCAGCACCATTATTCACGTTGTAGTCATCTTCACAAGTTTTGATGTGTGGCACGGAGCCAAATCTTGCTGAAAAATGCCAGATCCATCTGGAAATCTCTTTTTCAATTCTGGAACGACTCGTCTCTGCAAAACTTCGATGTACTGTGGTCCTCGCATCATACCTTCTACGATATGTAAGCTTCCGACGCCATAGTAGCTGAAAAAGCCCCAAAACAACTTCTTCAAGGGATGTTTTACGAACTGATTGATGTGAGATTCTCGAAGTTTCTCACCTGGAGATCTGCGAACATGCAGACTTCTTTGACCCTGTACGAAGAAATGAGTTTTGTCACTGAATAACACCTTCCTTTATTGTTCTTGCGTACAGTTCTTGTATTTGAGACCCCATTGATACCGTTTTTTCTTCACTGAGTTGGTAAGAAGTTGTTTTTTACTGAGCTCCTTGCCCTTCTAACACAATTTCGAATGACGTAATATTCCTCAAAATTTCGTCATATGTCCCAAAAATAGATCGACCGTACTGCAAATCACAGCTAATGACGCCGTCTGTGTGAAAAAAATGACTATTAAAGGAAATCAGCGGATCCAGCGAGCCTACACCGGCCGCCATGCTGAGAATATTGTAAAATAACCATTTGTTTCAATTAATTTGCACAATGGTGTATGTGAAGTTGTAAAGCTATCCTGGAGGCTTCAGTGGTTGGTACTTTTATAAAAAAAAAAAAAAGATTACGTCCTAAGGCTATATGGTTTAGTTCATAAATAATAGATTTAAAGTTGAAAGAGTCTTTGAAAAAGGGGCCGGATGATGTTACATATTTAGAAAATGCCCAGCAACCAATATAAACTTCATTACCGCCGAAAATAACTTTATGTTAAATGACCAAAACTATATACAAATAAATGTCTTAGGTATGAGTAATCCCGTGTCACAGTTCTAGGCTACATTTTCATCAAACAGATTAAATTTAAAGTAATCAAATCAGCCTTACATCCACCACTACACTGGTACAGATATGTTGACAATAAAATTGCTAGATTCACATCTACAGAACACACACTTAATTTTTTTCCGCCACGTTAACTCCATACACCCTAACACTAGAAAACTAACCAAATAGCATTTATCAACCTCAAAATCTCAAGAACCGATACACAGTTCGAAAGAAAAATTGATAGAAAAATCACTCATACTGGACTATATTCCCAGGGACTCAACACATGAAACAAAAACACTCAACATATTAAGAAACCAAATAAACACAGCCACAAAATTATGCTCACCCGATCAAATTAATGATGAGATCAATAAAATAAAACAACACTTCAACATCAAAAAATTTCCTCCAAAAACCGTTTAAAAATTATACACACAAACCTAGATCAAAAACACAGTCAATAACAAACGAAGAATAATAAATTCCAACAAACTACAAAATCTTACACAGCTGCATAAAATATATTCCCGATATCAGCAAAAAACAGCCAACAATTGGAAAAACTTATGACAAAACACCAGTAATATTCCAGTAAACACCAAATTAAATCAAAAAAATCAAGTACAAAACTAAAGTCAATATTATGTAAAAATTACATTGACAAACACAACACCAACGTTATTTATAGAATATAATGTAACAACTGCCACAACTTCTATTTTGGAGAAACAAGAAGAAAAATGGAAACCAGATTCAAACACAAAAACGCCTTTGCACGTTTTTAACCATTTCAAATCAAATAAATACAACATAACCACGGAATACACCCATTTAGTAAATAGGGAAACAAATGCAAACAAACGGAAAAGCAAAGAAGCACTATTTATACATCATATCAAATCAATATTGATTTTGACCAGTATAAAGAAATACCTTTATTTTTACACTAATTAATAACTTAACATATAACTGCAACGCGCCTTGCCATCCCGTACCCCTTTCCACTCTCGTCCGTAAGACGACAACGATTATTTGCTCTTTCTTAACCTAAAGGTGACCTAATAAGGTCGAAACTTAGTTCTATATTTTATGTTAAATATGTCACCCGAATAGATAAAACAATAATAATATATGTATTATCTAAAAAAGTATCAGTAACACAGTTTTCTTAATGTGTATCAGCTGTGTAATAATTTCATTTAATAAATAGATTTAAAAACTTAATAAACAACACAAATATTGTGTCTATACAGTAAAAACAATTACCTAACCAAAATTCTCTAGTTAAATTTCCAAATCCTGTTTTGTAAACAGTCCAAGTTTGGTAAAAGTCCTCAACTGGGTTTCCAAAATCACCCCTTCTTTGAATTACCTAAAGAAATAGATAGAAACAGTAACTTGTTATATAACTTGAACTTACATTTAAGAAACTTCATGACGTGCTCATAAAAGTATATGACAACATTTTCTGGTAATAATGACAATTACTAATTATAGTTATATAAAGAAGTCTAATAAACAAAAATCTTAATATTAACTATATTTCACTTCAGCTGTAGATATGTCATCTTGAACAAATAGTTGAATTATGGTTTCAGGTTTACAAAATAGTGCATCCTAATGTCTGTATCACAAGTAAGCAGTGAGAACATTAGTTTAGTTTAGTTTTAAAAAGGAGACATTATACCTAATTTTGAAACATTACAATTAACAACGTATGTTCATCTTACTAAAGTATTTGTTCTTCTAACTTAGAATTTTCGTAGTATGTAATTTGGACACCATAAACTTCTTCTGGATAACCTACCGTCCACCCTCCGCCTAATGTCTCCATATCACAGTATACAGAGATTGGGTGGTTTAGAAAATGTGGCCATATCTTATAGATGCCATTCGTTTGGTTTACTTGGTGGTAGATGGAAGTACAATCTTCTGGTAGAGAGGTTCTCTTTTTGATTTGTGTTGCGTTGGTAGAGATGGGCGTCGTGAAGTGAAAAACATCGTGTTCAGAGCAAATAGGGCCTGGTAGAAAACAACCAATAGTAAAGTATACTTATAAATTTATAACAATATTAATTTAGAGTTTTAAAATGCTTACCACTATACTATTGAAATCAGTTATACTTCTCATCATTAAAGCTTATTTAATGTAGTAATGTTATTTACCAACTTATGAATCATAAAAAGGTATTACCTTCTAACTTAGTAATTCTCTGTTTAGCTAGATCAGTTAATTCTTCCACTGTAGACGACAAAGAATCAATAATTCCTTCCAGTGAACCAACAGTGCTACAAGCAGTGTGGTGATGAACATTAGCCTGGGTCAAGAAAAAGAGAGACAAACTGCATAGTAACTGAACTGTATAACACATGATGTATGGGATAGACATGTATAGTGAACAATATTCTTTTCTGAGGATTAACGTTAATATCAAGGATTTTATTGTCTTCCTACACAGTAAACATGATATCTGAAGGGAAGCTTTATGACGTCACTGTATCTCGTGATCAGAAGTTGTTGAAAACATTGCTGTAGCTGACATGTGACCTTCCACGTTTTAGTTCACTTTTATATTACAATAAAGCAGTTCTTGTCTTCTCTGGTGTATACATCTATTAACTACATTTATATTTCACTATCTTTTATTTCTCTTTGAATACATCAAGACCAACGTTTATAATGTTTTTAAACTTAAAACTTTTAGAATGTTTGTACTTCCTTTACGTGAAGTTTGGTAGATTCTTTCTACATTGTAACAAGATAATTTTTTTAGGTTCTCTTAGCTTAATAGAAGCCTTTCAAACCATTATAACAGCAGATTTGTGTAACTCATACTTTAAAATGTTTGTGATTTCATAACATGCAATATTTACTGTTAAAATACATAAAAATATACATTTAAAAAAGAAGCTTACTTTGTACCATTAATGTTGGTTTAGGTTTCTTAAACAACGTAGTTTATTATATGCACTGTTCCAAGTAGTAACAGAATGTGTTTCTACAGCGTCCAAAATGTACATAGCTTAGAAAACTGATGTTGCACTACAAAGTACAGTAAGGTAAATTAAGTACCATCTATTCAGTAAAGCTCCATGCTACACGATGGCTATTTGCACTATCCGCCCTTAATTTAGCGGTGTAAGGCGGGTAGTCATAACCACCCACCGCCTATCTTAATGTTGCTTTTCATCCTTATTGGTCGATAACAGTAATAACTTATGACAAACTAGTAACTATATCTATAATTTCGCTTTACATTTTGTCATCCATTATTGGTTAAATGCGATAAAAATGGTACAAATATTTCAAGTTAAAGTCAATAAAAGTGGTTTTTCCATGACATCATAAATTGAAAAGGCGCAATATTGTGTCTCATAGACATACTGACCAAAGTGTGCTGAAAAATGTTGTAACGTCATTCTAGTAAGTTACACAATAACTTCAAATGCGAAACGGATGAACTATCGTATTATCATCAATGTCTGATTTTTAGCTTTAACTCCCATCTCTCTTTTTTTTTTTTGAAATATCAGATTCATGTAGCTAGTGGTAACAGAATGTGTTTCTACAGCGTCCAAAATGTACACAGTTCAGAAAACTGATGTTGCACTACAAAGTACAGTAAGGTAAATTAAGTACCATCTATTCAGTGAAGCTCCATGCTACACGATGGCTATCTGCACTATCAGCCCTCAATTTAGCGGTGTAAGGCAGGTAGTCATAACCACCCACCGCCTACCTTTGGGCTACTCTTTTACCAACGAAAAGTGGGATTAGTCATATTATAACGCCCCGACGACAAAGAATCAATAATTTCTTCCAGTGAACCAACAGTTCTACAAGTAGTGGGGTGATAAACATTAGCCTGTATCTATAAGGGAAGAGACAAAATGCATGAATACTGAATTATATAATGCACGATGTGTAGGATGAACACGTGTTTTGAGCAATACTTTCCTTTAAGAAATATAGTTAGCACCAAGGATTTATTCTTCTCCTGCAGAGGAAACATGATACATGAAACGCAGCTTTATGACGTCACTATATCATATGATCAGAAGTTGTTGAAAGCATAGATATAGCTGACACGTGACTTTCCAAGTTTTAGCTCACTTTTATATTACAACAAAACAATTCTTGTCTTTACTGGTGTATACATCTACTGGCACCATTTATATTTCAGTAACTTTTATTTTGCTTTGATTCCATTAAAAATAATGTTTGGAATGTTTTAAACTTAAAGCATTTAGAATAATTGTACGTTCTTTTACATGAAGTTTAACAGATTGATTTTACAAGGTAAAAGAAAAAAATGTTTGGTTTCCAATAGCTTGATAGAAGTCTCTCAAACCGTTATATGATCACATTCGAATAACTTATACATTAAAATATTTTTGTGTTCTCACAACAGTAAACAAAAGTCAATAATAAGATAGATAAAACGATACATTAAAAGAAACAAGCTTACATGGTACCATTATTTTTGGTTTAAGTCTATTAATCAGCAAATTCTTTTACGTACAGTTCCTGTTTACTATTCTCTGTTGACAGGACATTAAATATTTGTTTGTTCATCCATTAATTCCAGTTGTTTACCTTATGATTCTTAACTCCTCAAAGAAAATTGATTTCAAATTTCCTCGTAGTGATAATTTCAAAATGTACAGAAATATTCTAAACTGGTACAAATCATTTGAAGTCATGAATATATAGATATTGTAAACGAATGTTTGCTATAAATAAGTCACTCTTTAAATCCGATTGTTTTAGTAGTCTGATGAATACCAGACTACTTAAAAAATTGGGTTTTAAGAACTTGATCATTCTGACGTGTTTGCTATCGCTGAAACAAGTAATGCTTTCATTTATATAAAACTGAGAGACAAACCAAAAATTATATTTCTGTACATTTCAAAACTTCACTTTATATATACTATATCATTTAAACTTCTTAGGTCACCAAAGAAAAAATACATTTCTTGCAAATGAACATACTTTATAACTAAAAGAAGAATTCGCTATCATAATATTAAAAGGACATTTACTTAATAGTCAATTAATTATTACTTTATACTTTTAAGCCCAACACATTTACTGTTTATCATTACAGAATATACTTCACAACAACGATGTTAAGCCACACACTTGAGAAGTATCACAAATACTGAAACATTTCTTTAAAAACCTTCAATAAACACTAATATATTTATTACATAAACCCTTTAGTTCATAAAATATTGAATACATATCCATATTACTATTTCTTAAATTAATTTAAAATGTATGCTTTGCATTTGTGTAAAAATATGTGAAAACAAAAAAATTCACTCATCATAAAATGTTTTAATCAATCAACATGTTACTATATAAATAATCAAATACAGGATTCAAACATAGTAAAACATAAATATTTTGTTATGCCAGGAGTATTATTTGTTCACATGGTACGTTCAATGGAAAGGAAAATATAAGATTTCAGTTTTTAAACTCTGATACTCAAGTTTGCATTTCAAAGCAAATTTTTCCTAATTTAGAGTGTACGTTGGTGTGTTTTTCTTATAGCAAAGCCACATCAGGCTATCTGCTGAGCCCACCAAGGGGAATCAAACTCCTCTCCTTATTTAGATATTGAAATAACTTGATGGTAACATGTAGTGCATTATCTTTCATTTACACTTTATAGAAAGATTACAAAGTATATTAGTCATCACTTACAAATCAGTTTTTCCTTATACAAAACTTACATTTCATCATACTCTAATATGTTTTAGGCAGATTTTAATATATATAAGTAAAATCTCAGATTTAATAAATATCACACATAATGAATCATTTTTTAACAAAGCTTCAAGACACACTAATACATTACTTACTAAAGCTATGTAGTCTATAAATCATTATACTACATAAATTGAATTAGTTTTCATAGTTTTTTACATTAGATCCGTATTACTAATTGTTCGTTTTATTTCAGTACATAAGATTTTATTATACTTCATAAACAATATATTTAGTATATTGTATTTCACACAGTTCATTGTATTTTACAACAAAAACATTTTATGCTCACTACTCAGTGAGATTAAAATTTTCAACATACAAAATTCGTCAAAGTTCAAACACAGTTAGTATACCAATATGGGGAAGATATAACATCTTACGTTGATAATTCACTGACAAAAGTAACTTAATTCAACTCTAATAAGACTAAAGCTCAAATTATAACTTGTGTGTCTACTTTAACTTTTTACAATACATTACACCCCATGAATAACACTTTTAACAAGTATGTTTGAGTATCAAATGTAACTCTCCATCTATATTTGTTATATAAAATTCGTGTTTTATCACAGCCAAATCTGCTGTCATTAATACGTGTAAGTAAAATAAGAGGCTTAACAAGTACGTGTATGCTGAGACATTATTAACAAAACTTCAATTTAGAAAAACAATAATAATTTTATCGCAGAGTTATCAAAACTGATTGTAGTGCATTATAACTTTGAAGATTCTAAAATAAAATATGTTAAATATTTGTAAAAACAATAAAAGTTCTTGAAAAATTGTTAAATTTTGTTGTTTGTAACAATAACATGTTTGGTCTACAATAAAAGATATATCTTTTCCTTCACGTTTCATAAATATATAACTTTAACTGTACAATGTTTATCATTACAGAATATACAACTAAAATAAGTTATATGTAAGTCTAATTTAATTAATGAGGAACGGCTTTTATATGTTGAATTTAACAGTCACAAAAACCAATTTATCTCTCCTTCCACTTTATATAATAATACAGAAAACTAAATATACATTTGTAACGTTCTCATGGTTTGAGAGCACATTAGAAAGATATTTTTTGTTTTGATCCAAAACTTACATATTTACAAGTAGTACTGTGTAACAATACAACTTACCAAGGTCTGTACACAGCAGGCCCGTACACAGCAGGTCCGTACACAGAATGTTTGAAAGGGATGGTCTGATTTGTGTGGTCAAAAACCAACATATACTGTGTGAAGCAAGATCAGCACACACATTATACTAATGTTACGGAGTTCTGGGGGTATGCTCCCGAAATATTTCTAAAAAAATAGATGCTATGACCTGAAATCTGGAAGCAATTTTCCATTAAATATAGCTTAAATAATTGCGTAGCTGTTAACAAAATCTTCATACATCTAATCAAAAGTCAACAAACCATTATCTTGTTGCATGCATGGGGAGCAAGATTTTTATTAGCATGAAGGATTTGAGTCAATCTCTGTGGATGTTCTACAAGCAGTTAGCCTAGCGTACAGACAGAAACTAGACACAGAAGTTACACCCACTATGAGTAAGAAGTTTTATTTGAACAATAAAATAATAAAACCTATAGCTTGTTTGTTTTGAATTTCGCGCAAAGCTACTCGAGGGCTATCTGCGCTAGCCGTCCCTAATTTAGCAGTGTAAGACTAGAGGGAAGGCAGCTAGTCATCACCACTCACCGCCAACTCTTGGGCTACTCTTTTACTAACGAATAGTGGGATTGACCGTCACATTATAACGCCCCCACGGCTGAAAGGGCGAGCATGTTTGGTGCGACCGGAATTCGAACCCGCGACCCTCGGATTACAAGTCGAATGCCTTAACACGCTTGGCCATACCGGACCCAAACCTATAGTTCAAGTAGTTTTTGGAATTAAAGTTACATTACAAACATTGAATAAACTTTAAAGATACATAACAACAGTATTTGAATGAGACACAATCTAATTCTACTAACATCAATAATATATTATTATTTTCTAGCGATATATAATTACACAGATTTTAGATAAAACTGGTGTCATGGTGCTAGAGGTACTTAGAAAAAGACATTAGAACAATCCCTCTTACATGTGCATTCAAAACATTAAAAAACTTTCCATAAGACATTTACAAAGTATTTTGTCTACCTATTCTAGATTTATCGGTATATTTGCATGCACTTCTAGGTATCTAAACAGAAAGCTTTATTAGAAATGCAACAGTTTGTTCTTGACATTTATAAGTATCACTTACAAGTATCTCTTAACACAAATGTTTTTCTCGAATAGTAAATTTTTAGCAGAAAATCGAACTACAAATATACCATTCATCAGACATGTTGACGTTTATTTGGCTTACTAAAGAGAAGAGTTCATTCACTGGAATTTAAAAATTTGTCTATATCTTACAGGACTGCCTCAAATGTGTTTGGCTGCTGGTACTAGGAGCACAATATCTGTAGTCCAGAGTGCACAACTTGTTCCTATAATTTTGTAGCATCTACCATTACCTCGTTCAGCGAAGTTTTCATCAACATATCGACAAAACCTTATAAGAAGAGATATATCAATTTTACACATCTCAAACATGTAATAAAACTGTATTGAGATATATTAGTGCATGTATGATGATAAAAAAATTTCTGATAATTTGCTTTTTTTTTTATTCTTGCAACTGTAATACATACATTGAAACTTCTATAGTAATAGCCACAAAAATGGCTCAGCTTGTTCCACATTTATACAAATAGTGCATAACACATGTCCTTTCCAAATAATTCGTTAACTTTTGTTGGCTTGAAGAGTGTACCGTGTTTCTTCCATTTGGAGAAAGGAATAAATAATGCTAATTGACTAGGTACTTGCATGTGATCTGTATTCTTATTGTACTAAAGAGCAGAAAAGACCCATCTAGTATGTTAAATATTGCGATGTTAATAGTTTCTTTATATTAATCGGTACATATCTGTTATGTAATTGTGTGTTTTCATTACTATCAGTTAGCTTTGATAAAATTCCAATTTGGAAAGTAACTCATCACATGAGTATGCCATAGATAACTGTACAATTGAACTATGAAGCTGTGTAAAGCTTCCACATTGAAGTCTGTTACAAATGACTTTCCATTCCTTTGTTTGTGATGATGTCGATAAGTTTCTCAAAAACTTTTTGTCTGGTAAATATTATATATAGAATTATATTTTATAAAAACATGTTCAAAACTCAAACTGTCCTACTTTGAAAACAGTATGGATTTATTATTTCCACTGGTGCCTATCCATTACTATTAATACATATAAAGATTGTAAATAGTACAGTAACGAGGCAAGACAAGAATCATAGACAATCGGCTTAAAGTATGTTTTGGTTAAACGTAATTCAACCTCATGCTTACATTTTAGAATAAGTTCTCTTTGGACCTCGTGTTTATCCTGGATATGATTTCTGAGAGATGTCTCTTTAGCTTTAGCCAGATTTGACTAACCATCACTTGAATCTGCACATCATTAAAGATTATTGGATATGCTCTTAATCCATAAAGTCAAATCTGAACAGTCCTTCTCTTTTCTCAGTTTTTTTTACCTTTTCGATAACACCTACAATGGCATATAGCATAAAATATATGTACAACAGTTCTTATAAATAAGCTTAGTTTTGTAAACTGACCTTTCACAGTATGCCAAACATTAAAGTAAAGGTAGGCAACTGGCATGTTTTCTTCATTCCACTTTTGAATTTGATAATAGCATTTAGTGATGATGGTGGCGACAGTAGGTTATGTTCCTCCAACAAGGTACTGAATGAATGAGGCCTTCTTTTTCCATAGTGGTACTAGTTCCAACTTCATCACTGTACAACAAGAGGACCTTGAAGAACTCACGTGGGGAAACTTGATGGAAAATGGTTTGGGCATGATTTTTAGCTTGTATTTATATATATCGTTTTCAGATACAGTGTAAGGTTTTGTCTAATAGTATATTAACTATTTCATTCGTTCTTGATGACGAGAAACCCACTTGAAATAAAAATGTATCTCAGGTTAACCTGAAGATGACCTAGGAAGCCGAAACGTTGTTCTCTCCTTATCAATGAAATTGTCAATACTCATACCAGCCGTTCTGAGATACATTTCAATCATTCGTTACCATATACGTACATATATGCACTACTGAAATATAACATTAGCATGCTCCATTCTGCTGGATTATTTTTCCATTAAAATGTAATTATAGCTTCAGTGTTGATAGCAATATCTTAATGATTATGTATTAAAGGTGAGAGCACTAATTAACGTTCTCTTTCAGTGTTAATAAGCTATACAACAGGAAGTTATCAATTAACACTCCTACGAAAAGTGTGGCCTAATAGGCCCCACTTTTCGTAGTGTTAATAAAGAAAAATTTAAAGTTCTATTAAGATCAAATAGTAAACAAGAACAGCATATTAAACAAACACCATTGATTAACAAACTTAAACTGTTATTAAATGGATAAAGCAAGCTTGTTTAAAAATATATTTATTTATTTATCTTATTACTATAGTTGCTAAAGGACATAACAATAATGAAATACAAGTCAAGTGACATCAAGAGAAGTTTCAGCTTTGGTTTAACTTCAATAATAGTATTTCGATAACTGTTTTTCTCCTTCTTTTTGCCATAAATGTGATTCTCTCACATTTTTGTTATTTTATTTTTATCACATTAATACAAACTTATACTCTAAAGACTTATGTACTATCTTACATTTCTCACCACAAAAGTTCATCAAAGTACTCATTAGGTGATAAAAATTACAATTTTAATATATCTTTATTTATAAACGTAAGCTTTTCACATGATAATGTAATCATTTATTAAACAGAAGGCTAATGAGCTAAAACATAATTCAAAGAAATAATTATTTAAGAAAAACAACTCAATAATATTATGACATTATATCTGGAAATTTCAATATCAATTATTGTTACAACTATAAAAAAAGGTTGAGGCTGGCTGATAATTTTTAATAAAAATCAAGAGTGAGTATCAGAGTCAGTCCTATTATGTCTTTAGGGATAAATACCATACTCACAACTGGATAGAAACGATGTCTCGTTGTGGAACTTAGGTCGTTATGGGTTCTAGTAACCAGATCTTAACCCATTATTGAATCTGTACTTGCTCTATGATAAACGGAATATCTTTAATGACTTTTTGGCATTATGACAGTATATTTTGTATAATTTTGCATAATAATACAATGTGAACCTGAAAATGGCCGAAGGAGGTCGAAACGTTGTTCGCTTCTCAACATAATGTTTTCTCTATTCATACCAACCATTTTTACATATATAATTTTCTTTACAAGTGAGTTTTCTCGTCATCACGGAAGATAAGGTTTCATTTTCTGAACCACACAGTTTCTGTATTCTGTGATATGTAAACTGAAGGTGAATGATGAACGATAGGTGATCCATTGAACGATCCACCTATCCATAAATAGGTGATATGATATCCAAAATGCGTACTGATAAAATCATAAGTTTGAAGAATGAAGACTTTAGTAATATGAAAACATATTTTTAACTGTTAACTTGTAACACAGACATTAAGATGCTGTTGTTGTTTTGAATTAAGCACAAAGCATCTCAATGGGCTATTTGTGTTCTGTCCACTACGGGTATCGAAATCCGATTATTAGCGTTGTAAGTCCGCAGACATACCGCTGAGTCACTGGGGGGTCAGACATTAAGTTTTACGATATTGTAAACCTTAAGCCATAATTCAACTATTTGATATACATGACGTACCTGCAGCTTATAAAGATCTGGTGATGTTATTACATAGATTATATCACTGATATTGTGAAGAATTGAAGCTGAAAAAAAGATGTATAGTTACTATAAAGATTTTTGGTTATTAGTCTCCCTCATATAAATAAAGTTATTAATTATCATTATTGTTACTAAATGTTACCATATACTATATATGAAAGGTTTGATGGCTTAACACATATAAAAATATTTTAAGAGGTAATGTTTGATTTTGATGAGAATCATTTCTTGAAGAAAATCAAAACAAAAAAACTATTCTTTAATAATCAACAGAAGAATACAAACACATATTTCATAAAAACGTCTGACTAAACCACACATTACATTATTTGTTTATGTTGTGATCGGGTTTTGTGGGTCAACGTTTAAAAGATATTTTTTTATTTCTTTTCTTTCAGGAAACTCGCTTTCAACCCACAATACCATAAAGTCTACCACAAGACAGAGAGATAAAATAAATAGGAACAGAACTGTTCTACGACTTACCATAGTGGCTGGTAATATAACAAATGTCATCACTCTAATCTACGCGGTTTGTATTTCGGAAGACCACATTAAGAATATGTCGTTGTTATCAACTGGTATCAGTAGAAAAGACATAAATGTTCTCTGATGAAAAACGAGATGAACATACGACCTATTGGATTTCTTTCAACGAAATAACCACATAAATATAACATAAAATATAAATACTTTTTATTACTGAGTACTGTAATTATGTATATTATTTCATTATACTTTACAATATCAGACATATTAGTCAGAAATATATAAAGAAAGATTTATCGTAAATCTAATGAAAATCATAATCTTTTGAGAACTCTAAGGAACGTCCTTCTTCTAAGATTTCGTTTACTTTCTGTTGATCACGTGTGTTTAGTGTAGAACTTTCGTGTTTTCGATAAATAATTACTTGTTTACATCCACAATCCGTTTGATCAATTTAAAACGTCGTCAATTCCACAAACAATGGTATAGGTAATACTTATACATTACTAAATTACTCATCTGGTGATTTGAAAACTACTGACAGAAACAACAAATTTACAGAGAAAGAAGATTTTAAAATATGTTAATATTTCAGACTTGGTGAGGCATAATGACGTCACTACTAAATTTTAATAAGCAGATAAAATAAATACACGTATCAAATACATCATGGTTACATATAGAAACTTCCAATAACCTTCCATAAATAAATTATTTCTATCCTTTATTTAACTGGTAAGCTACCGATTTCCAGACTATCAATCACTTAAAAGATATATTATGTTTACTATTTACCTAATTAAACTGATATGATTAGTTACGACAAAAGATCACGTGTTTGAATCTAAAAGGTTTATTACTTAGAACGTGACACAAAACATAAATCGAATAGAAAATTTTATTTCAAAACTTTCATAAAACATTCACAGTTACTCCGGGTCGTGATTAAATTGTTATACACGTTAGTTTATGTCAAATTAGATGTATATGTTTGGTTTAAACAACATGTGTGATCTGCCAATCACGAGTATCGAAAACCAGTTTTTAATGTAAGCCTTCAGAATTACCGCTAGATACTGGGGTCAAGACGAAAAACCAAGGACGTTAAATAATTTTTTTTAATCCTTACAATATCTGTATAATAAAGTCCAGTGTCTGCTTGTCACACTCCTAAACTCCAGGACTTGCTAACTACTAAATCTTAAGAAACAAATAGTCTCGTTTCCAGGTCTACACAAAAAGAAATCTTTTCACACAAACATTAAGAGAACAAAGATATTGCACGTAGTACGTTTACAGATATTCCCCTAAAACCGGACTTCGAATTTTACCTTCATTTACCTTACAATACGTATATAAGTGGGCCTGATTACTGTTCGTAATTTGGTTAAGGAAATTAAATTTGTATTATAACGTCAATGAGCATTTGACAAATATTAGTTGAAACATTAAATCTGTATTATACCTTACTACTAAATGTGTTCATAGGTCCCCCGGGTTAGTTAGTACAGATATTATTTCAAGATGTAACAAACTTTCTCTTGAAACAATTTCTTAAGGTACTCGTTAGGCGGCAGCCCATTAACTTGTAATAAATCCTAATATTTTGCTTGAAATCTTTTCAGACAGTCATATGTACGTTGTTAAATACAAGACCGGTAAATTAACACAAACATAAGAGAACAAACTTTGAATCACCCAGTTTTTTAAACACAACCCAGTAACACACATGTTCCTAAGAATGCCCACATAATATTAATTTTTATTAATTTCTGGAAAATACAGTAAAATCTTCTTGTGTTTTTACGTTTATAATTTTTGGGGCGATATTATGTAACGTACTTTACTTCTTAAAATTTCAAATAACTGGAAATTCGAACTTGTATTTAGAAGAAGTTAATTAAATGTTAATATGTATTATACTGGCCAACAAAATTGATACAATTTTAATACAAATATATTTTAGTATAGCAACACAAAATATAATAACAGTTATTTCTAATAGCTATTACAAATGCTGGCTTATGTATGGCTGGCAGATATAGATGTCAGTAAGTAATCCTGAGAAGAACTCACTTACATGTTCACACTCATATATGCGTCGTTCTTGGCTACAAGACAGGCCTTAATATAGGAGTATGATTCTCAAGTAGCCGACGTGGACGCCATTGAAATAGCCTAAACATGGTTACTAATTGTAAAACCTCCAAACTGACAAGTATCATAAATTGATAAAAATAGAACTTCAAAAACATTTCTCTGCTCTGTAAAGAACAGTAATGGTAAAAAAACGACTTGATTCAGGATAACTCGTCGAATTGTAGTTAGTAAATCTAAAATTAAATTCTTTTTAGTACCCAATCTAATTACCCAGTGTATTATCTGTCACTGGATATACATTGACTACATATTCCAAATATCATCATTTAATACATACATCACTTTTATGTGAGTTTCAGGTCTACCTTTATTACCAGATCTATGAATCTGATGTGACGTTGTTGATTTCTGTTAAACTACAAACAACATAACTTCATTTCTAAATTATTATACCAACCACACAGAATCAGAACAGGATAAAGATAAGAAATCTTAATGAACAGGAAACAAGTTCCTCAATTGATATCTGATCATACACAAAATATCAACATGATCGAGTTTGGTTGTGAGCCGGATATAACAGACCTGGAGGAAGTTGGGTGTCTCCTCAATCTGAAACCTGGATAATCAATGTTAAACTCCTGTAAAATAATTTTAATTAATACGTTGTAGAAAATACTAGTTTCGAAAACGATATTACATATTCTAGGGTTTATCTGTTTCTAGAATATGAACAATACTGACGTGATTTTGTCTTTTACAATATACAGAACAATGTAGTTCTGAAAAACGAAAGTGAGAAAGTTTATGACTATTTTAATTCATACTTGAAATTTTGACTTGGAATTGTTAGTTTAATTTTTCTCAGCAATGCCAAGTTTAGTTGCCGCCAACTTCGAGCAGCTGACCCAAGGGAATATAATTTGTGCGTAGCACCCTTCAATCCAATATTCGCTTTAGAGGATTAAAAAGCATATAACCCAAAGCGTAAAAAAAAAATGTCGTGGGATGACGTAAAGAATCGAACCCATATGGTCTTTTCCAAAATTCACAACTTAACCATAGGGCTAAACCAACGTGCATTTACTTATCTGTTGAGCATCCTTAGAATATACTAATGTTTTCATGTGAAGTGAGAGCATCGAATAAAGGATTTGTAATTGCTTTAATAGTGGCATAGGTGACATTTTTCATGTATTTTTGTACTAGTTTGAATATTTTAAACACATTATAAATATAATGTTTATTAAAATAAATTCGTGTATTCTTCATTAACGACTGTGCTGTATTCATTCGTTCTAAATATAATACGCACACCTCTCTGATTAATGTAGTAAATTAACAGTTGTGTTGCGGTTGAATAAATTATTTAGCTTCTTTCCAGCAACATAAAAATGAAAATGAAAAATTTTGACTAAAGCAAAATTACTATTACATCATTTCAAATTTTTCTCTAAATAAATAAGCACACATTTAAATATTTCATTTATACTTTCTTAACACTCAACTTTATGTACAAAAAGATAAACACCGTTGCTTAAGCTCTACTTCGAGTGTAAAACGGTAGAAAGCTAATAACACAAATTAATCCATGTGAAAAATGTCATACGCTGTTGATGAGACAACAATTCACGTGGATGATAGCAGGCATGTTGATGAGACATTGATTCAGTGTAAAACGTCAGTCGCCTTTGCTAAGACACTAATACAATAATTCATGTGTCAAACACTTTTGAAATTGAATGAAGTTAAGAAGCATTCTGAAATATCGTGTTTTAAAGTAAATAGCATAAATAACACATAAGGTACAGCAAACAACATAATGTACACTTTTTCCTTTAAATTGTGAAGTACATTTTATATATATATATC
Source organism: Tachypleus tridentatus (assembly GCF_004210375.1). Taxonomy (NCBI): domain Eukaryota; kingdom Metazoa; phylum Arthropoda; class Merostomata; order Xiphosura; family Limulidae; genus Tachypleus; species Tachypleus tridentatus. The sequence goes on from NC_134831.1 coordinate 159,441,776, forward strand.
ATAAGTTACGTACGTTATCTCTATTTCTAGTCATCAACACTTTTATCACTGTCAATCTTTGAAAGTTACGGTAGGCATTAGTAACCAATTGTTCATTAACAGAACTTATCAGATCGGCTGGGATGTAACACGAAATCTTGGTCGAAAAGATATTTCTATCAATCGTTTACAACAAACATTCTGAGTAAAGCCAGTGTCAACAGTAAACTTTGAAATCCACGATACAGTGACCACAGACAACGGAACCTTATTTCCTATATAAAGCAAAACAGAAGAAACGAACATTAACTCTGAATATATACTTTATTCTTTTCTATTATATATTATCATGTTTTAATAACTAAATAGTTGAAGTGTTTAATGTTGTAGATACTTTGTCAGGTACCGAATTCTATATTTTCAGTTTATGATGCCTCTTATAAAGCAGTTCTTTCAACGGATTTATAGTATGTAGACTATAAGAATATATCAATAAGAAATCTAACACACATTTAATTAGAGTATTTCAGTAAAATATTACCTTCAAATGAAAATTTCACATCTACATATTCTATCCATAGTCAATACCTAAAATTTCTTCTGTTACGTCCTTGAACATACTCCTACAGACATCTATAGTTGTAGATATAAATCAAATAAAATTAGAGAAACCAGCATAAAACAAACTCAAAAATATATATTAATAAATGTATTAGTCGAAAACAAGCATTTGATTTAACTTCTGATAAACTAAACCTGAAAGTAAACTGCAGAATTTCTTTTGGTTTTAAAATATAGTGTTTATATATTCACAGCTTTAAATGAGACCTTTTATTTTATTAACGTCTTGGTTGCTTTTTTACGTTACATAAAATATATTTTACATTCTCTATACTTACCAATAGATGTCTCAATGAACAAGTTTAATATCAGTGTTCTTTTTCAGCATTAACGAGCATGAGCTAAACGATAGGAATAAACCTATGAACAAAGGGCAATACAAAGTGATCTCAGTAATAAAAAGTGAACAGTATGTGCGTATAAAAGAAACTTTATTGATTTATGAAGATAAATCGATATTAGCGGCACAAAGCAACCTTTTCTCTTTCTTCATCTTATTAGAGCCGCTTATTTGTAGAGAAAACACAAATATATTAAAGTTTAATTTACTCCAATTTAATCCAGCAACAGTTTGAAATACTCTTATTAAATTATTAAAACTAGAAAAAGTTTACTTTTCATTAAATAAACTGTATGCTTTTAAAAAATAAAATGAAAAGATTTACGAAACTTCGCTAAAAGAAAGTATGAACATTCTCTACGTTTTAAGTTTAAAAAATCAAGTAGAATACAAGGTTAATGAAGTATAAACATTATTAACAGATGTAAACACCTATAAAGATAAGAATTATTTTGTTGTAATATAGAAGTGAACTAAAACCTTGTGAAAGTCACGTTTTGGCTAGACTGGCTAGTCACGTTTTCAACAACACAGTGACTTATTTTAATATAGTTTGTCAGTACATGAAGTTTGAAGTTTCGAATGAATATTACCATTAGTTTATTAATATAATTTATTTTCTCTTCTATTCCAGGTACTATTTGTCCTAAACACGACACGTTTCGTTTCACAAACCCATCTCACCCATAGCAACCAAAATCAGCGAAAAAACATTTTTACCTGTACACTATGCCGCCATCTACCTACCGCCAAGTAACGCAAAACAATGATTTACGAGAGCTATCTGCGCTAGCCGTCCCAAATTTAGCAGTGTAAGACTAGAGGGAAGGCAGCTAGTCATCACCACCAATTATAACGCTCCCACGGCTAAAGGATAAGCATGTCTGCTGCGACGAGGATTCGAACCCGCGACTCTTAAATTACAAATTGACCGCCTTAACCAACCTGGCCATGACGGGCCGCAGCACATTGTTAACTGTAATCCAATCACTAGGATTCACAATGCTTGTAAAGCTAAAGCTACAACTCAACCATTTGTTATAAACGACAGAAGTGCAGCTAATAAAGCTATCGTACTATTGTTACCGTCATTACATTACTAAAGTCGTTAATAATTGAAGTCAAAATTATGTATACGGTTATAGTAATAATTTTGTTTATTAAGAACATTTATATCAATAAGAATATTATTTATCATAAATGCTGTCAGATGCTATTCAGTATACGAATAATTTGGTTAAATTTAAATTTAATTTATATAGGGATATAATTAATGTCTCTCTCTGTTTCAGTAGTTAATTCAAAGAAGTGATTTTTATATCTATCAATTTACAGTCATAAGTTATCAGTATTATTGCCGAATGTTATCGCATATTATACTTAACAACGTCATGATCTTTCTTAAATTTAAGCATGGTTAAAAAACAGCAACAAATTACTATCTCTCTGTGTTTTAATAGTTAACTCAAATAACGATTGATTTTAAAGACTTAACAAGAGTGGACTAGTTACAAATCTGATTTTGGAAATTTAACCTGAGAATTTTGTTTGGTAATTGTTTATCTCATATAAACAAAAGACATCTCTTTTTCCTATTTAAACTTTTGTAAAGCTATTTATTAAATGAAATTATTAAAGAGCTCATACAAGTTCAGAATACTTCTTGTATTGTTGATACGTTTCATAGATAATAAATATATTATTACTGTATACTCCCTCTACTAGGAAATAACGTCATACTCGCTTGAACCAATCAGAAGATATGAAAGATTGTCAAAGGTATGTAGAATATGAAGAGTTCTTGGTGCTAAGAGAAAGGGGACTGTAGAAAATGAGTTATAAAATTTACGCAGATGAGAATTTACGTTACACATTACCTAAAATAAACTCATTATACACACAATGGTTCTTAGTAGAAATGTATCTATCTTCCCCACTACTGTCAAATTATAATAAAGTACATAAGTTTTTACCTAACTAGCATGAGAGCAGAAGTTTCAGAAATATTTGAAGGTTTAATTTGTAGTTAAACACAGAATTACTACAATAGAAAGTAATAGATCTATTTGTAAATTTATTTTGAAAACAACTTTTTCATATTCGCTTTAACTAACAATAATGAAAAAATCAGACATTGATTTTAGTATCTGGTAAGTTATTTCAAAGTATGAATAAATATTGATAGATATTTATAATTCCAGTTTGTTATATGTTCTATTCCAGGCCCTATTTTTTTTCTAAACAAGACGTGTTTCACTTCACAACGTTCATCTCTACCAATACAACAAACACACAACAAATACGAAAGAAACTTCCTACAAATAGTTTGTGCCGCCATCTACAAACGATTACATCAAACTAATGACTTCTACAAGATGCGACCTCATTTTCTTACAACCACAGAATCTCTGTATAGAGTGACATGAAGACAGTAGAGGGAGGATAGATGGTAATTAGTCCAGAAAAAGTTTATGACTCCAAAATACGTACAGAGAATCTTAGAAGAATGAATACAAGTAATATGAAAAAACTGTTAACCTGTAATATTTTAAAATTACTTTATAGACTAGTTACAAAACTGGACTTGGAAATTTAACCAGAGAATTTTGATGAGATAATTTTTGTATTATGTACATACTAAATCATTTTCTTTTATTTTAAATGCTTATAAAGCTATTTATTTAACGAAATTTTAAACAGCTGATATCCGTTCAAAATATCTTTTTTATTGCTGAAACGTTTTGTAGATAATACAAACATTACTGTATATTTGATCAACCAGGAAATGACATCATATTCGTTTTAACAAATCAGAACAATATGGTACTTCGAATCAATTCAGAAGATATATAAAGTGGTTAAAGAGATGCAGAATATGATGTGTTCTTGGTTTCAAAGTGAAAGGGGACTGTATAAAATGAGTTATAAAACGTACACATGATGCAGGTGAAAAGCTTCATTATACGTAACGTAGATAAAAAGAGCAACTTGAAAGTTTTATTACATTGAAAAGCTATCTAAGACTACTAATATTTATAACATGAGTGAGGAGCAAACTTGATACTCTAATATCTAACCTGAAATGACTTACCTGTGTGGAAACTGTGATGTTAAAACACGCACATCTGCCTCAATCGCTTCTACTTTTACATAATTGTTCGTAAAATGTGTCCTTGCCAAATGATAGGTTAACGTTTTCATCTTGGAGATTGCCTTTTTTCTACCATTAAAAGAAACGAATGACGAATGTCGATTAAATAGCTGTTTGCATGTCATCTGTATTCTCATTGTCATGAAGAGAAACAAGATGCTACCTGGTGTATTAAATATCAAGATGTTAATAATTTAGCAACGTTATTAGACACATATTTCTTATGTAAATGTGTGTTTTCACTAATATCGAATACCTTTCACAATGTTCTAATTTGAAGAATAACTCATTATGTGAGTATGCTATTGAAAGAAAGATGTACAATCTTTCAAGCAAATTGAGTGATAAAACCTTGATGGAATCAAGTAAAATTCAGGGTTGATGAAATATGAGTACAATAACTTTCCTGTTGTATTTTAGAAATGAACATAAACTTGTACGGTCACATGTCAGCCAGATCCATGTTTTCAACAATTTATAAAATCTTTGATAATAACGATAACCTTCAGAAGAGAATACAAATCTGTATACGTTTCTATCCCCATAGATCGTGTGTTACAGAGTTGAATTTTTATGTGTTTTGTCTCTCCTTCTTGAACCATGTTAATGTTCATCACCACACTGACTGTAGTTCTGTTGATTTACTGAAAGGAATCATTGACCCTATATCGTCTATAGTGGTAGAAATAACAGATCTGGCTAAACAGAGAACTGCTAATCCGTGAAGACGAAAAAAACCAGTTGTAGAGAAAAATATATATGTAAAAACGGCTGGTATGGATAGAGAAAGCACTACGTAAAACAGCGAACAACGTCTCTTTTGTTATAGACCCTCTCTTTATTTCGTTAGTGAATTCAAATAAGGGGTGAGTTTAGAGACTCAGTTGAGGACTTTCACCAAAGTTTGACTAATTACAAAACTAGATTTGGAAATTTAACCCGAGAATTTCCATTAGCTATTGTATTTACTATATAGACACAATATTTTTATTATATTTTTAAAACTATATATTAAACGAAATTATTAAATAGCTGATACAAATTAAGAATACTTTTTCATTGTTGATACTTTTCGTAGATAATACACATATTATTATTGTATATTCGATTTACCAAAAAACGACATCATATTTGCTTCAACCAACCAAAACAATATGGTACTTCGTATTCGGCCCGGCATGGCCAGGTTGTTAAGGCAGCATTCGGCTCGTAATCTGAGGATGGCGGGTTCGAATCCCCGTCACACCAAACATTCTCGTCCTTTCGGCCTTGTGGGCGTTATAATGTGGCGGTCACTTATATTGTTCGTTGATAAAAGAGTAACCTAACAGTTGGTGGTGGGTGGTGATAACTACCTACCTTCTCTCTAGTCTTACACTGCTAAATTAGGAACGGCTAGCACAGATAGCCCTCGAGTAGCTTTGTGCGAAATTCAAAACAAACAAACAAACAAACTTCGAATTCATTTGGAAGATTGGAAGGTGATCAAAGATATGCAGAACATGATGAATTATTGGTGCAAAGTGATAGGGAACTGTTTAAAATGAGTTATGAAACGTACGAAGGTGACGCAGGTGAGAATTTTCATTGTACTTTACGTAGATAAAACACATAGTGTAACCTTCATGAGGTAAATTTAATTTTCATGTTGACAGTTTTTTTTTATAATGAAAAGCAGAGTGAGGAGTAAACTTGATACTTAAATATCTAACCGGAAATGACTTACCTGAGTGGAAACTGTGGTCTCTAAGTTTGTTTTATCTGAATTCTGCTTTTATCATTTATTTTAAATATCTAACCTGAAATTTCTTACCTGAAATGACTTACCTGACTGGAAACTGTGGTCTCTAAGTTTGTTTTATCTGAATTCTGCTTTTATCATTTATTTTAAATATCTAACCTGAAATGACTTACCTGTGTGGAAAATGTGATGTCTAAGTTTGTTTTATCTAAATTCTGCTTTTATCATTTATTTTAAATATCTAACCTGAAATGACTTACCTGAGTTGAAACTGTGGTGTCTAAGTTTGTTTTATCTGAAGTCTGCTTTTATCATTTATTTTAAATATCTAACCTGAAATGACTTACCTGTGTGGAAAGTGTGATGTCTAAGTTTGTTTTATCTGAATTCTGCTTTTATCATTTATTTTAAATATCTAACCTGAAATGACTTACCTGTGTGGAAACTGTGATGTCTAAGTTTGTTTTATCTGAATTCTGCTTTTATCATTTATTTTAAATATCTAACCTGAAATGACTTACCTGTGTGGAAACTGTGGTGTCTAAGTTTGTTTTATCTGAATTCTGCTTTTATCATTTATTTTAAATATCTAACCTGAAATGACTTACCTGTGTGGAAACTGTGGTGTCTAAGTTTGTTTTATCTGAATTCTGCTTTTATCATTTATTTTAAATATCTAACCTGAAATGACTTACCTGTGTGGAAACTGTGATGTCTAAGTTTGTTTTATCTGAATTCTGCTTTTATCATTTATTTTAAATATCTAACCTGAAATGACTAACCTGTGTGGAAACTGTGATGTCTAAGTTTCTTTTATCTGAATTCTCCTTTTATCATTTATTTTAAATATCTAACCTGAAATGACTTATCTGTGTGGAAACTGTGATGTGTAAGTTTGTTTTATCTGAATTCTGCTTTTATCATTTATTTTAAATATCTAACCTGAAATGACTTACCTGTGTGGAAACTGTGATGTCTAAGTTTGTTTTATCTGAATTCTGCTTTTATCATTTATTTTAAATATCTAACCTGAAATGACTTACCTGAAATGACTTACCTGACTGGAAACTGTGGTGTCTAAGTTTGTTTTATCTGAATTCTGCTTTTATCATTTATTTTAAATATCTAACCTGAAAACCTGAAATGACTTACCCTTACCTGTGTGGAAACTGTGGTGTCTAAGTTTGTTTTATCTGAATTCTGCTTTTATCATTTATTTTAAATATCTAACCTGAAATGACTTACCTGTGTGGAAACTGTGAAATGTCTAAGTTTGTTTTATCTGAATTCTGCTTTTATCATTTATTTTAAATATCTAACCTGAAATGACTTACCTGTGTGGAAACTGTGATGTCTAAGTTTGTTTTATCTGAATTCTGCTTTTATCATTTATTTTAAATATCTAACCTGAAATGACTTACCTGAGTGGAAACTGTGGTGTCTAAGTTTGTTTTATCTGAATTCTGCTTTTATCATTTATTTTAAATATCTAACCTGAAATTTCTTACCTGAAATGACTTACCTGACTGGAAACTGTGGTGTCTAAGTTTGTTTTATCTGAATTCTGCTTTTATCATTTATTTTAAATATCTAACCTGAAATGACTTACCTGTGTGGAAACTGTGATGTCTAAGTTTGTTTTATCTGAATTCTGCTTTTATCATTTATTTTAAATATCTAACCTGAAATGACTTACCTGAGTGGAAACTGTGGTGTCTAAGTTTGTTTTATCTGAATTCTGCTTTTATCATTTATTTTAAATATCTAACCTGAAATGACTTACCTGTGTGGAAACTGTGATGTCTAAGTTTGTTTTATCTGAATTCTGCTTTTATCATTTATTTTAAATATCTAACCTGAAATGACTTACCTGTGTGGAAACTGTGATGTCTAAGTTTGTTTTATCTGAATTCTGCTTTTATCATTTATTTTAAATATCTAACCTGAAATGACTTACCTGAAATGACTTACCTGAGTGGAAACTGTGGTGTCTAAGTTTGTTTTATCTGAATTCTGCTTTTATCATTTATTTTAAATATCTAACCTGAAATGACTTACCTGTGTGGAAACTGTGGTGTCTAAGTTTGTTTTATCTGAATTCTGCTTTTATCATTTATTTTAAATATCTAACCTGAAATGACTTACCTGTGTGGAAACTGTGATGTCTAAGTTTGTTTTATCTGAATTCTGCTTTTATCATTTATTTTAAATATCTAACCTGAAATGACTTACCTGTGTGGAAACTGTGATGTCTAAGTTTGTTTTATCTGAATTCTGCTTTTATCATTTATTTTAAATTTATTTTAAATATCTAACCTGAAATGACTTACCTGTGTGGAAACTGTGATGTCTAAGTTTGTTTTATCTGAATTCTGCTTTTATCATTTATTTTAAATATCTAACCTGAAATGACTTACATGTGTGGAAACGTGGGTTTCTAAGTTTCTTTTATCTGAATTCTGCTTTTATCATTTATTTTAAATATCTAACCTGAAATGACTTACCTGTGTGGAAACTGTGATGTCTAAGTTTGTTTTATCTGAATTCTGCTTTTATCATTTATTTTAAATATCTAACCTGAAATGACTTACCTGTGTGGAAACTGTGATGTCTAAGTTTGTTTTATCTGAATTCTGCTTTTATCATTTATTTTAAATATCTAACCTGAAATGACTTACCTGTGTGGAAACTGTGATGTCTAAGTTTGTTTTATCTGAATTCTGCTTTTATCATTTATTTTAAATATCTAACCTGAAATGACTTACCTGTGTGGAAACTGTGATGTCTAAGTTTGTTTTATCTGAAATCTGCTTTTATCATTTATTTTAAATATCTAACCTAAAAAGTCTTACCTGAAATGACTTACCTGAGTGGAAACTGTGGTGTCTAAGTTTGTTTTATCTGAATTCTGCTTTTATCATTTATTTTAAATATCTAACCTGAAATGACTTACCTGTGTGGAAACTGTGGTGTCTAAGTTTGTTTTATCTGAATTCTGCTTTTATCATTTATTTTAAATATCTAACCTGAAATGACTTACCTGTGTGGAAACTGTGATGTCTAAGTTTGTTTTATCTGAATTCTGCTTTTATCATTTATTTTAAATATCTAACCTGAAATGACTTACCTGAGTGGAAACTGTGGTGTCTAAGTTTGTTTTATCTGAATTCTGCTTTTATCATTTATTTTAAATATCTAACCTGAAATGACTTACCTGAGTGGAAACTGTGGTGTCTAAGTTTGTTTTATCTGAATCCTGCTTTTATCATTTATTTTAAATATCTAACCTGAAATGACTTACCTACCTGAGTGGAAACTGTGGTGTCTAAGTTTGTTTTATCTGAATTCTGCTTTTATCATTTATTTTAAATATCTAACCTGAAATGACTTACCTGAGTGGAAACTGTGGTGTCTAAGTTTGTTTTATCTGAATTCTGCTTTTATCATTTATTTTAAATATCTAACCTGAAATGACTTACCTGTGTGGAAACTGTGGTGTCTAAGTTTGTTTTATCTGAATTCTGCTTTTATCATTTATTTTAAATATCTAACCTGAAATGACTTACCTGAGTGGAAACTGTGAAACTGTGTCTAAGTTTGTTTTATCTGAATTCTGCTTTTATCATTTATTTTAAATATCTAACCTGAAATGACTTACCTGAGTGGAAACTGTGGTGTCTAAGTTTGTTTTATCTGAATTCTGCTTTTATCATTTATTTTAAATATCTAACCTGAAAATTTACCTACCTGTGACTTACCTGTGGAAACTGTGGTGTCTAAGTTTGTTTTATCTGAATTCTGCTTTTATCATTTATTTTAAATATTACCTGAAATGACTTACCTGAGTGGAAACTGTGGTGTCTAAGTTTGTTTTATCTGAATTCTGCTTTTATCATTTATTTTAAATATCTAACCTGAAATGACTTACCTGAGTGGAAACTGTGGTGTCTAAGTTTGTTTTATCTGAATTCTGCTTTTATCATTTATTTTAAATATCTAACCTGAAATGACTTACCTGAGTGGAAACTGTGGTGTCTAAGTTTGTTTTATCTGAATTCTGCTTTTATCATTTATTTTAAATATCTAACCTGAAATGACTTACCTGAGTGGAAACTGTGGTGTCTAAGTTTGTTTTATCTGAATTCTTTTTTTATCATTTATTTTAAATATCTAACCTGAAATGACTTACCTGAGTGGAAACTGTGGTGTCTAAGTTTGTTTTATCTGAATTCTGCTTTTATCATTTATTTTAAATATCTAACCTGAAATGACTTACCTGAGTGGAAACTGTGGTGTCTAAGTTTGTTTTATCTGAATTCTGCTTTTATCATTTATTTTAAATATCTAACCTGAAATGACTTACCTGAGTGGAAACTGTGATGTCTAAGTTTGTTTTATCTGAATTCTGCTTTTATCATTTATTTTAAATATCTAACCTGAAATGACTTACCTGAGTGGAAACTGTGGTGTCTAAGTTTGTTTTATCTGAATTCTGCTTTTATCATTTATTTTAAATATCTAACCTGAAATGACTTACCTGTGTGGAAACTGTGAAATGTCTAAGTTTGTTTTATCTGAATTCTGCTTTTATCATTTATTTTAAATATCTAACCTGAAATGACTTACCTGAGTGGAAACTGTGGTGTCTAAGTTTGTTTTATCTGAAATCATTTATTTTAAATATCTTACCTGAATGATGACTGTACCTGATTCTGGAAACTGTGGTGTCTAAGTTTGTTTTATCTGAATTCTGCTTTTATCATTTATATTTGAAATATCTAACCTGAAATGACTTACCTGTGTGGAAACTGTGGTGTCTAAGTTTGTTTTATCTGAATTCTGCTTTTATCATTTATTTTAAATATCTAACCTGAAATGACTTACCTGTGTGGAAACGGTGGTGTCTAAGTTTGTTTTATCTGAATTCTGCTTTTATCATTTATTTTAAATATCTAACCTGAAATGACTTACCTGAGTGGAAACTGTGGTGTCTAAGTTTGTTTTATCTGAATTCTGCTTTTATCATTTATTTTAAATATCTAACCTATGACTTACCTGTGTGGAAACTGTGATGTCTAAGTTTGTTTTATCTGAATTCTGCTTTTATCATTTATTTTAAATATCTAACCTGAAATGACTTACCTGAAACTGTGATGTCTAAGTTTGTTTTATCTGAATTCTGCTTTTATCATTTATTTTAAATAAACCTGAAATGACTTACCTGAGTGGAAACTGTGGTGTCTAAGTTTGTTTTATCTGAATTCTGCTTTTATCATTTATTTTAAATATCTAACCTGAAATGACTTACCTGTGTGGAAACTGTGATGTCTAAGTTTGTTTTATCTGAAGTTTGTTTTATCTGCTTTTATCATTTATTTTAAATATCTAACCTGAAATGACTTACCTGAGTGGAAACTGTGGTGTCTAAGTTTGTTTTATCTGAATTCTGCTTTTATCATTTATTTTAAATATCTAACCTGAAATGACTTACCTGTGTGGAAACTGTGATGTCTAAGTTTGTTTTATCTGAATTCTGCTTTTATCATTTATTTTAAATATCTAACCTGAAATGACTTACCTGAGTGGAAACTGTGGTGTCTAAGTTTGTTTTATCTGAATTCTGCTTTTATCATTTATTTTAAATATCTAACCTGAAATGACTTACCTGAGTGGAAACTGTGGTGTCTAAGTTTGTTTTATCTGAATTCTGCTTTTATCATTTATTTTAAATATCTAACCTGAAATGACTTACCTGAGTGGAAACTGTGGTGTCTAAGTTTGTTTTATCTGAATTCTGCTTTTATCATTTATTTTAAATATCTAACCTGAAATGACTTACCTGAGTGGAAACTGTGGTGTCTAAGTTTGTTTTATCTGAATTCTGCTTTTATCATTTATTTTAAATATCTAACCTGAAATGACTTACCTGTGTGGAAACTGTGATGTCTAAGTTTGTTTTATCTGAATTCTGCTTTTATCATTTATTTTAAATATCTAACCTGAAATGACTTACCTGAGTGGAAACTGTGGTGTCTAAGTTTGTTTTATCTGAATTCTGCTTTTATCATTTATTTTAAATATCTAACCTGAAATGACTTACCTTACCTGTGGAAACTGTGGTGTCTAAGTTTGTTTTATCTGAATTCTGCTTTTATCATTTATTTTAAATATCTAACCTAAAAAGTCTTACCTGAAATGACTTACCTGAGTGGAAACTGTGGTGTCTAAGTTTGTTTTATCTGAATTCTGCTTTTATCATTTATTTTAAATATCTAACCTGAAATGACTTACCTGTGTGGAAACTGTGATGTCTAAGTTTGTTTTATCTGAATTCTGCTTTTATCATTTATTTTAAATATCTAACCTGAAATGACTTACCTGACCTGAACCTGTGGAAACTGTGGTGTCTAAGTTTGTTTTATCTGAATTCTGCTTTTATCATTTATTTTAAATATCTAACCTGAAATGACTTACCTGAGTGGAAACTGTGGTGTCTAAGTTTGTTTTATCTGAATTCTGCTTTTATCATTTATTTTAAATATCTAACCTGAAATGACTTACCTGAGTGGAAACTGTGGTGTCTAAGTTTGTTTTATCTGAATTCTGCTTTTATCATTTATTTTAAATATCTAACCTGAAATGACTTACCTGTGTGGAAACTGTGATGTCTAAGTTTGTTTTATCTGAATTCTGCTTTTATCATTTATTTTAAATATCTAACCTGAAATGACTTACCTGAGTGGAAACTGTGGTGTCTAAGTTTGTTTTATCTGAATTCTGCTTTTATCATTTATTTTAAATATCTAACCTGAAATGACTTACCTGTCTGTGGAAACCTGTGGAAATGTCTAAGTTTGTTTTATCTGAATTCTATTTTTATCATTTATTTTAAATATCTAACCTGAAATGACTTACCTGTGTGGAAACTGTGATGTCTAAGTTTCTTTTATCTGAATTCTGCTTTTATCATTTATTTTAAATATCTAACCTGAAATGACTGAAATACCTTACCTGAGTGGAAACTGTGGTGTCTAAGTTTGTTTTATCTGAATTCTGCTTTTATCATTTATTTTAAATATCTAACCTGAAATGACTTACCTGTGTGGAAACTGTGATGTCTAAGTTTGTTTTATCTGAATTCTGCTTTTATCATTTATTTTAAATATCTAACCTGAAATGACTTACCTGTGTGGAAACTGTGATGTCTAAGTTTGTTTTATCTGAATTCTGCTTTTATCATTTATTTTAAATATCTAACCTGAAATGACTTACCTGTGTGGAAACTGTGATGTCTAAGTTTGTTTTATCTCTATTCTGCTTTTATCATTTATTTTAAATATCTAACCTGAAATGACTTACCTGAGTGGAAACTGTGGTGTCTAAGTTTGTTTTATCTGAATTCTGCTTTTATCATTTATTTTAAATATCTAACCTGAAATGACTTACCTGTGTGATGACTTAAAGTGGAAACTGTGGTGTCTAAGTTTGTTTTATCTGAATTCTGCTTTTATCATTTATTTTAAATATCTAACCTGAAATGACTTACCTGACTTACCTGAGTGGAAACTGTGGTGTCTAAGTTTGTTTTATCTGAATTCTGCTTTTATCATTTATTTTAAATATCTAACCTGAAATGACTTACCTGTGTGGAAACTGTGATGTCTAAGTTTGTTTTATCTGAATTCTGCTTTTATCATTTATTTTAAATATCTGGAAACTGTGATGTCTAAGTTTGTTTTAAAACCTGAAATGACTTACCTGAGTGGAAACTGTGGTGTCTAAGTTTGTTTTATCTGAATTCTGCTTTTATCATTTATTTTAAATATCTAACCTGAAATGACTTACCTGTGTGGAAACTGTGATGTCTAAGTTTGTTTTATCTGAATTCTGCTTTTATCATTTATTTTAAATATCTAACCTGAAATGACTTACCTGAGTGGAAACTGTGGTGTCTAAGTTTGTTTTATCTGAATTCTGCTTTTATCATTTATTTTAAATATCTAACCTGAAATGACTTACTTACCTGAGTGGAAACTGTGGTGTCTAAGTTTGTTTTATCTGAATTCTGCTTTTATCATTTATTTTAAATATCTAACCTGAAATGACTTACCTGTGTGGAAACTGTGGTGTCTAAGTTTGTTTTATCTGAATTCTGCTTTTATCATTTATTTTAAATATCTAACCTGAAATGACTTACCTGTGTGGAAACTGTGGTGTCTAAGTTTGTTTTATCTGAATTCTGCTTTTATCATTTATTTTAAATATCTAACCTGAAATGACTTACCTGTGTGGAAACTGTGATGTCTAAGTTTGTTTTATCTGAATTCTGCTTTTATCATTTATTTTAAATATCTGAAAACCTACCTGAAATGACTTACCTGAGTGGAAACTGTGGTGTCTAAGTTTGTTTTATCTGAATTCTGCTTTTATCATTTATTTTAAATATCTAACCTGAAATGACTTACCTGAAATGTGGAAACTGTGGAAACTGTGTCTAAGTTTGTTTTATCTGAATTCTGCTTTTATCATTTATTTTAAATATCTAACCTGAAATGACTTACCTGTGTGGAAACGGTGGTGTCTAAGTTTGTTTTATCTGAATTCTGCTTTTATCATTTATTTTAAATATCTAACCTGAAATGACTTACCTGAGTGGAAACTGTGGTGTCTAAGTTTGTTTTATCTGAATTCTGCTTTTATCATTTATTTTAAATATCTAACCTGAAATGACTTACCTGTGTGGAAACTGTGATGTCTAAGTTTGTTTTATCTGAATTCTGCTTTTATCATTTATTTTAAATATCTAACCTGAAATGACTTACCTGAGTGGAAACTGTGGTGTCTAAGTTTGTTTTATCTGAATTCTGCTTTTATCATTTATTTTAAATATCTAACCTGAAATGACTTACCTGTGTGGAAACTGTGATGTCTAAGTTTGTTTTATCTGAATTCTGCTTTTATCATTTATTTTAAATATCTAACCTGAAATGACTTACCTGATGTGGAAACTGTGGTGTCTAAGTTTGTTTTATCTGAATTCTGCTTTTATCATTTATTTTAAATATCTAACCTGAAATGACTTACCTGAGTGGAAACTGTGGTGTCTAAGTTTGTTTTATCTGAATTCTGCTTTTATCATTTATTTTAAATATCTAACCTGAAATGACTTACCTGTGTGGAAACTGTGATGTCTAAGTTTGTTTTATCTGAATTCTGCTTTTATCATTTATTTTAAATATCTAACCTGAAATGACTTACCTGACCTGTGGAAACTGTGGTGTCTAAGTTTGTTTTATCTGAATTCTGCTTTTATCATTTATTTTAAATATCTAACCTGAAATGACTTACCCTGTGGAAACTGTGGTGTCTAAGTTTGTTTTATCTGAATTCTGCTTTTATCATTTATTTTAAATATCTAACCTGAAATGACTTACCTGTGTGGAAACTGTGGTGTCTAAGTTTGTTTTATCTGAATTCTGCTTTTATCATTTATTTTAAATATCTAACCTGAAATGACTTACCTGTGTGGAAACTGTGATGTCTAAGTTTGTTTTATCTGAATTCTGCTTTTATCATTTATTTTAAATATCTAACCTGAAATGACTTACCTGAGTGGAAACTGTGGTGTCTAAGTTTGTTTTATCTGAATTCTGCTTTTATCATTTATTTTAAATATCTAACCTGAAATGACTTACCTGTGTGGAAACTGTGATGTCTAAGTTTGTTTTATCTGAATTCTGCTTTTATCATTTATTTTAAATATCTAACCTGAAATGACTTACCTGAGTGGAAACTGTGGTGTCTAAGTTTGTTTTATCTGAATTCTGCTTTTATCATTTATTTTAAATATCTAACCTGAAATGACTTACCTGTGTGGAAACTGTGATGTCTAAGTTTGTTTTATCTGAATTCTGCTTTTATCATTTATTTTAAATATCTAACCTGAAATGACTTACCTGAGTGGAAACTGTGGTGTCTAAGTTTGTTTTATCTGAATTCTGCTTTTATCATTTATTTTAAATATCTAACCTGAAATGACTTACCTGAGTGGAAACTGTGGTGTCTAAGTTTGTTTTATCTGAATTCTGCTTTTATCATTTATTTTAAATATCTAACCTGAAATGACTTACCCTGTCTAAGTTTGTTTTATCTGAATTCTGCTTTTGGAAACTGAAATGACTTATGTGGAAACTGTGGTGTCTAAGTTTGTTTTATCTGAATTCTGCTTTTATCATTTATTTTAAATATCTAACCTGAAATGACTTACCTGAGTGGAAACTGTGGTGTCTAAGTTTGTTTTATCTGAATTCTGCTTTTATCATTTATTTTAAATATCTAACCTGAAATGACTTACCTGAGTGGAAACTGTGGTGTCTAAGTTTGTTTTATCTGAATTCTGCTTTTATCATTTATTTTAAATATCTAACCTGAAATGACTTACCTGAAATGTGGAAACTGTGGTGTCTAAGTTTGTTTTATCTGAATTCTGCTTTTATCATTTATTTTAAATATCTAACCTGAAATGACTTACCTGTGTGGAAACTGTGATGTCTAAGTTTGTTTTATCTGAATTCTGCTTTTATCATTTATTTTAAATATCTAACCTGAAATGACTTACCTGTGTGGAAACTGTGATGTCTAAGTTTGTTTTATCTGAATTCTGCTTTTATCATTTTAAATATCTAACCTAAATATCTAACCTGAAATGACTTACCTGAGTGGAAACTGTGGTGTCTAAGTTTGTTTTATCTGAATTCTGCTTTTATCATTTATTTTAAATATCTAACCTGAAATGACTTACCTGTGTGGAAACTGTGATGTCTAAGTTTGTTTTATCTGAATTCTGCTTTTATCATTTATTTTAAATATCTAACCTGAAATGACTTACCTGAGTGGAAACTGTGGTGTCTAAGTTTGTTTTATCTGAATTCTGCTTTTATCATTTATTTTAAATATCTAACCTGAAATGACTTACCTGTGTGGAAACTGTGGTGTCTAAGTTTGTTTTATCTGAATTCTGCTTTTATCATTTATTTTAAATATCTAACCTGAAATGACTTACCTGTGTGGAAACTGTGATGTCTAAGTTTGTTTTATCTGAATTCTGCTTTTATCATTTATTTTAAATATCTAACCTGAAATGACTTACCTGAGTGGAAACTGTGGTGTCTAAGTTTGTTTTATCTGAATTCTGCTTTTATCATTTATTTTAAATATCTAACCTGAAATGACTTACCTGAGTGGAAACTGTGGTGTCTAAGTTTGTTTTATCTGAATTCTGCTTTTATCATTTATTTTAAATATCTAACCTGAAATGACTTACCTGAGTGGAAACTGTGGTGTCTAAGTTTGTTTTATCTGAATTCTGCTTTTATCATTTATTTTAAATATCTAACCTGAAATGACTTACCTGTGTGGAAACTGTGATGTCTAAGTTTGTTTTATCTGAATTCTGCTTTTATCATTTATTTTAAATATCTAACCTGAAATGACTTACCTGAGTGGAAACTGTGGTGTCTAAGTTTGTTTTATCTGAATTCTGCTTTTATCATTTATTTTAAATATCTAACCTGAAATGACTTACCTGAGTGGAAACTGTGGTGTCTAAGTTTGTTTTATCTGAATTCTGCTTTTATCATTTATTTTAAATATCTAACCTGAAATGACTTACCTGAGTGGAAACTGTGGTGTCTAAGTTTGTTTTATCTGAATTCTGCTTTTATCATTTATTTTAAATATCTAACCTGAAATGACTTACCTGAGTGGAAACTGTGGTGTCTAAGTTTGTTTTATCTGAATTCTGCTTTTATCATTTATTTTAAATATCTAACCTGAAATGACTTACCTGAGTGGAAACTGTGGTGTCTAAGTTTGTTTTATCTGAATTCTGCTTTTATCATTTATTTTAAATATCTAACCTAAAATGACATACCTGAAATGACTTACCTGAGTGGAAACTGTGGTGTCTAAGTTTGTTTTATCTGAATTCTGCTTTTATCATTTATTTTAAATATCTAACCTGAAATGACTTACCTGAGTGGAAACTGTGGTGTCTAAGTTTGTTTTATCTGAATTCTGCTTTTATCATTTATTTTAAATATCTAACCTGAAATGACTTACCTGACTGGAAACTGTGGTGTCTAAGTTTGTTTTATCTGAATTCTGCTTTTATCATTTATTTTAAATATCTAACCTGAAATGACTTACCTGAGTGGAAACTGTGGTGTCTAAGTTTGTTTTATCTGAATTCTGCTTTTATCATTTATTTTAAATATCTAACCTGAAATGACTTACCTGTGTGGAAACTGTGATGTCTAAGTTTGTTTTATCTGAATTCTGCTTTTATCATTTATTTTAAATATCTAACCTGAAATGACTTACCTGAGTGGAAACTGTGGTGTCTAAGTTTGTTTTATCTGAATTCTGCTTTTATCATTTATTTTAAATATCTAACCTGAAATGACTTACCTGAAATGACTTACCTGAGTGGAAACTGTGGTGTCTAAGTTTGTTTTATCTGAATTCTGCTTTTATCATTTATTTTAAATATCTAACCTGAAATGACTTACCTGTGTGGAAACTGTGGTGTCTAAGTTTGTTTTATCTGAATTCTGCTTTTATCATTTATTTTAAATATCTAACCTGAAATGACTTACCTGTGTGGAAACTGTGATGTCTAAGTTTGTTTTATCTGAATTCTGCTTTTATCATTTATTTTAAATATCTAACCTGAAATGACTTACCTGAGTGGAAACTGTGGTGTCTAAGTTTGTTTTATCTGAATTCTGCTTTTATCATTTATTTTAAATATCTAACCTGAAATGACTTACCTGAGTGGAAACTGTGATGTCTAAGTTTGTTTTATCTGAATTCTGCTTTTATCATTTATTTTAAATATCTAACCTGAAATGACTTACCTGAGTGGAAACTGTGGTGTCTAAGTTTGTTTTATCTGAATTCTGCTTTTATCATTTATTTTAAATATCTAACCTGAAATGACTTACCTGTGTGGAAACTGTGGTGTCTAAGTTTGTTTTATCTGAATTCTGCTTTTATCATTTATTTTAAATATCTAACCTGAAATGACTTACCTGTGTGGAAACTGTGATGTCTAAGTTTGTTTTATCTGAATTCTGCTTTTATCATTTATTTTAAATATCTAACCTGAAATGACTTACCTGTGTGGAAACTGTGATGTCTAAGTTTGTTTTATCTGAATTCTGCTTTTATCATTTATTTTAAATATCTAACCTGAAATGACTTACCTGTGTGGAAACTGTGGTGTCTAAGTTTGTTTTATCTGAATTCTGCTTTTATCATTTATTTTAAATATCTAACCTGAAATGACTTACCTGTGTGGAAACTGTGGTGTCTAAGTTTGTTTTATCTGAATTCTGCTTTTATCATTTATTTTAAATATCTAACCTGAAATGACTTACCTGAGTGGAAACTGTGGTGTCTAAGTTTGTTTTATCTGAATTCTGCTTTTATCATTTATTTTAAATATCTAACCTGAAATGACTTACCTGTGTGGAAACTGTGGTGTCTAAGTTTGTTTTATCTGAATTCTGCTTTTATCATTTATTTTAAATATCTAACCTGAAATGACTTACCTGAGTGGAAACTGTGGTGTCTAAGTTTGTTTTATCTGAATTCTGCTTTTATCATTTATTTTAAATATCTAACCTGAAATGACTTACCTGAGTGGAAACTGTGGTGTCTAAGTTTGTTTTATCTGAATTCTGCTTTTATCATTTATTTTAAATATCTAACCTGAAATGACTTACCTGTGTGGAAACTGTGATGTCTAAGTTTGTTTTATCTGAATTCTGCTTTTATCATTTATTTTAAATATCTAACCTGAAATGACTTACCTGAGTGGAAACTGTGGTGTCTAAGTTTGTTTTATCTGAATTCTGCTTTTATCATTTATTTTAAATATCTAACCTGAAATGACTTACCTGAGTGGAAACTGTGGTGTCTAAGTTTGTTTTATCTGAATTCTGCTTTTATCATTTATTTTAAATATCTAACCTGAAATGACTTACCTGTGTGGAAACTGTGGTGTCTAAGTTTGTTTTATCTGAATTCTGCTTTTATCATTTATTTTAAATATCTAACCTGAAATGACTTACCTGAGTGGAAACTGTGGTGTCTAAGTTTGTTTTATCTGAATTCTGCTTTTATCATTTATTTTAAATATCTAACCTGAAATGACTTACCTGAGTGGAAACTGTGGTGTCTAAGTTTGTTTTATCTGAATTCTGCTTTTATCATTTATTTTAAATATCTAACCTGAAATGACTTACCTGACTTAGTGGAAACTGTGGTGTCTAAGTTTGTTTTATCTGAATTCTGCTTTTATCATTTATTTTAAATATCTAACCTGAAATGACTTACCTGAGTGGAAACTGTGATGTCTAAGTTTGTTTTATCTGAATTCTGCTTTTATCATTTATTTTAAATATCTAACCTGAAATGACTTACCTGAGTGGAAACTGTGGTGTCTAAGTTTGTTTTATCTGAATTCTGCTTTTATCATTTATTTTAAATATCTAACCTGAAATGACTTACCTGTGTGGAAACTGTGATGTCTAAGTTTGTTTTATCTGAATTCTGCTTTTATCATTTATTTTAAATATCTAACCTGAAATGACTTACCTGAGTGGAAACTGTGGTGTCTAAGTTTGTTTTATCTGAATTCTGCTTTTATCATTTATTTTAAATATCTAACATGAAATGACTTACCTAAAATGACTAACATGAGTGGAAACTGTGGTGTCTAAGTTTGTTTTATCTGAATCCTGCTTTTATCATTTATTTTAAATATCTAACCTGAAATGACTTACCTGTGTGGAAACTGTGATGTCTAAGTTTGTTTTATCTGAATTCTGCTTTTATCATTTATTTTAAATATCTAACCTGAAATGACTTACCTGAGTGGAAACTGTGGTGTCTAAGTTTGTTTTATCTGAATTCTGCTTTTATCATTTATTTTAAATATCTAACCTGAAATGACTTACCTGTGTGGAAACTGTGATGTCTAAGTTTGTTTTATCTGAATTCTGCTTTTATCATTTATTTTAAATATCTAACCTGAAATGACTTACCTGTGTGGAAACTGTGATGTCTAAGTTTGTTTTATCTGAATTCTGCTTTTATCATTTATTTTAAATATCTAACCTGAAATGACTTACCTGAGTGGAAACTGTGGTGTCTAAGTTTGTTTTATCTGAATTCTGCTTTTATCATTTATTTTAAATATCTAACCTGAAATGACTTGAAATGACTTACCTGTGGAAACTGTGCTTTTATCATTTATTTTAAATATCTAACCTGTCTAATGTTTGTTTTATCTGAATTCTGCTTTTATCATTTATTTTAAATATCTAACCTGAAATGACTTACCTGTGTGGAAACTGTGATGTCTAAGTTTGTTTTATCTGAATTCTGCTTTTATCATTTATTTTAAATATCTAACCTGAAATGACTTACCTGTGTGGAAACTGTGATGTCTAAGTTTGTTTTATCTGAATTCTGCTTTTATCATTTATTTTAAATATCTAACCTGAAATGACTTACCTGTGTGGAAACTGTGATGTCTAAGTTTGTTTTATCTGAATTCTGCTTTTATCATTTATTTTAAATATCTAACCTGAAATGACTTACCTGAGTGGAAACTGTGGTGTCTAAGTTTGTTTTATCTGAATTCTGCTTTTATCATTTATTTTAAATATCTAACCTGAAATGACTTACCTGAAATGACTTACCTGAGTGGAAACTGTGGTGTCTAAGTTTGTTTTATCTGAATTCTGCTTTTATCATTTATTTTAAATATCTAACCTGAAATGACTTACCTGTGTGGAAACTGTGATGTCTAAGTTTGTTTTATCTGAATTCTGCTTTTATCATTTATTTTAAATATCTAACCTGAAATGACTTACCTGAGTGGAAACTGTGGTGTCTAAGTTTGTTTTATCTGAATTCTGCTTTTATCATTTATTTTAAATATAACCTCTGCTTTTATCATTTATTTTAAATATCTAACCTGAAATGACTTACCTGACTTAGTGGAAAC
Organism: Tachypleus tridentatus; assembly: GCF_004210375.1. Classification (NCBI taxonomy): domain Eukaryota; kingdom Metazoa; phylum Arthropoda; class Merostomata; order Xiphosura; family Limulidae; genus Tachypleus; species Tachypleus tridentatus. Next base: position 159,463,686 of record NC_134831.1, read on the forward strand.
TGTGGTGTCTAAGTTTGTTTTATCTGAATTCTGCTTTTATCATTTATTTTAAATATCTAACCTGAAATGACTTACCTGAGTGGAAACTGTGGTGTCTAAGTTTGTTTTATCTGAATTCTGCTTTTATCATTTATTTTAAATATCTAACCTGAAATGTCTTACCTAAATATCTAACCTGAAATGTGTGGAAACTGTGGTGTCTAAGTTTGTTTTATCTGAATTCTGCTTTTATCATTTATTTTAAATATCTAACCTGAAATGACTTACCTGTGTGGAAACGGTGGTGTCTAAGTTTGTTTTATCTGAATTCTGCTTTTATCATTTATTTTAAATATCTAACCTGAAATGACTTACCTGAGTGGAAACTGTGGTGTCTAAGTTTGTTTTATCTGAATTCTGCTTTTATCATTTATTTTAAATATCTAACCTGAAATGACTTACCTGTGTGGAAACTGTGATGTCTAAGTTTGTTTTATCTGAATTCTGCTTTTATCATTTATTTTAAATATCTAACCTGAAATGACTTACCTGAGTGGAAACTGTGGTGTCTAAGTTTGTTTTATCTGAATTCTGCTTTTATCATTTATTTTAAATATCTAACCTGAAATGACTTACCTGACTTACCTGTGGAAACTGTGGTGTCTAAGTTTGTTTTATCTGAATTCTGCTTTTATCATTTATTTTAAATATCTAACCTGAAATGACTTACCTGAGTGGAAACTGTGGTGTCTAAGTTTGTTTTATCTGAATTCTGCTTTTATCATTTATTTTAAATATCTAACCTGAAATGACTTACCTGACTTACCTGTGGAAACTGTGGTGTCTAAGTTTGTTTTATCTGAATTCTGCTTTTATCATTTATTTTAAATATCTAACCTGAAATGACTTACCTGTGTGGAAACTGTGATGTCTAAGTTTGTTTTATCTGAATTCTGCTTTTATCATTTATTTTAAATATCTAACCTGAAATGACTTACCTGTGTGGAAACGGTGGTGTCTAAGTTTGTTTTATCTGAATTCTGCTTTTATCATTTATTTTAAATATCTAACCTGAAATGACTTACCTGAGTGGAAACTGTGGTGTCTAAGTTTGTTTTATCTGAATTCTGCTTTTATCATTTATTTTAAATATCTAACCTGAAATGACTTACCTGTGTGGAAACTGTGGTGTCTAAGTTTGTTTTATCTGAATTCTGCTTTTATCATTTATTTTAAATATCTAACCTGAAATGACTTACCTGTGTGGAAACTGTGGTGTCTAAGTTTGTTTTATCTGAATTCTGCTTTTATCATTTATTTTAAATATCTAACCTGAAATGACTTACCTGTGTGGAAACTGTGGTGTCTAAGTTTGTTTTATCTGAATTCTGCTTTTATCATTTATTTTAAATATCTAACCTGAAATGACTTACCTGTGTGGAAACTGTGATGTCTAAGTTTGTTTTATCTGAATTCTGCTTTTATCATTTATTTTAAATATCTAACCTGAAATGACTTACCTGAGTGGAAACTGTGGTGTCTAAGTTTGTTTTATCTGAATTCTGCTTTTATCATTTATTTTAAATATCTAACCTGAAATGACTTACCTGAGTGGAAACTGTGGTGTCTAAGTTTGTTTTATCTGAATTCTGCTTTTATCATTTATTTTAAATATCTAACCTGAAATGACTTACCTGTGTGGAAACTGTGATGTCTAAGTTTGTTTTATCTGAATTCTGCTTTTATCATTTATTTTAAATATCTAACCTGAAATGACTTACCTGAGTGGAAACTGTGGTGTCTAAGTTTGTTTTATCTGAATTCTGCTTTTATCATTTATTTTAAATATCTAACCTGAAATGACTTACCTGTGTGGAAACTGTGATGTCTAAGTTTGTTTTATCTGAATTCTGCTTTTATCATTTATTTTAAATATCTAACCTGAAATGACTTACCTGAGTGGAAACTGTGGTGTCTAAGTTTGTTTTATCTGAATTCTGCTTTTATCATTTATTTTAAATATCTAACCTGAAATGACTTACCTGTGTGGAAACTGTGATGTCTAAGTTTGTTTTATCTGAATTCTGCTTTTATCATTTATTTTAAATATCTAACCTGAAATGACTTACCTGAGTGGAAACTGTGGTGTCTAAGTTTGTTTTATCTGAATTCTGCTTTTATCATTTATTTTAAATATCTAACCTGAAATGACTTACCTGTGTGGAAACTGTGATGTCTAAGTTTGTTTTATCTGAATTCTGCTTTTATCATTTATTTTAAATATCTAACCTAACCTGAAATGACTTACCTGAGTGGAAACTGTGGTGTCTAAGTTTGTTTTATCTGAATTCTGCTTTTATCATTTATTTTAAATATCTAACCTGAAATGACTTACCTGAGTGGAAACTGTGGTGTCTAAGTTTGTTTTATCTGAATTCTGCTTTTATCATTTATTTTAAATATCTAACCTGAAATGACTTACCTGTGTGGAAACTGTGATGTCTAAGTTTGTTTTATCTGAATTCTGCTTTTATCATTTATTTTAAATATCTAACCTGAAATGACTTACCTGTGTGGAAACTGTGGTGTCTAAGTTTGTTTTATCTGAATTCTGCTTTTATCATTTATTTTAAATATCTAACCTGAAATGACTTACCTGTGTGGAAACTGTGATGTCTAAGTTTGTTTTATCTGAATTCTACTTTTATCATTTATTTTTTAATATCTAACCTGAAATGACTTACCTGTGTGGAAACTGTGGTGTCTAAGTTTGTTTTATCTGAATTCTGCTTTTATCATTTATTTTAAATATCTAACCTGAAATGACTTACCTGACTTACCTGTGGAAACTGTGGTGTCTAAGTTTGTTTTATCTGAATTCTGCTTTTATCATTTATTTTAAATATCTAACCTGAAATGACTTACCTGTGTGGAAACTGTGGTGTCTAAGTTTGTTTTATCTGAATTCTGCTTTTATCATTTATTTTAAATATCTAACCTGAAATGACTTACCTGTGTGGAAACTGTGATGTCTAAGTTTGTTTTATCTGAATTCTGCTTTTATCATTTATTTTAAATATCTAACCTGAAATGACTTACCTGAGTGGAAACTGTGGTGTCTAAGTTTGTTTTATCTGAATTCTGCTTTTATCATTTATTTTAAATATCTAACCTGAAATGACTTACCTGAGTGGAAACTGTGGTGTCTAAGTTTGTTTTATCTGAATTCTGCTTTTATCATTTATTTTAAATATCTAACCTGAAATGACTTACCTGAGTGGAAACTGTGGTGTCTAAGTTTGTTTTATCTGAATTCTGCTTTTATCATTTATTTTAAATATCTAACCTGAAATGACTTACCTGTGTGGAAACTGTGATGTCTAAGTTTGTTTTATCTGAATTCTGCTTTTATCATTTATTTTAAATATCTAACCTGAAATGACTTACCTGAGTGGAAACTGTGGTGTCTAAGTTTGTTTTATCTGAATTCTGCTTTTATCATTTATTTTAAATATCTAACCTGAAATGACTTACCTGAGTGGAAACTGTGGTGTCTAAGTTTGTTTTATCTGAATTCTGCTTTTATCATTTATTTTAAATATCTAACCTGAAATGACTTACCTGTGTGGAAACTGTGGTGTCTAAGTTTGTTTTATCTGAATTCTGCTTTTATCATTTATTTTAAATATCTAACCTGAAATGACTTACCTGAGTGGAAACTGTGGTGTCTAAGTTTGTTTTATCTGAATTCTGCTTTTATCATTTATTTTAAATATCTAACCTGAAATGACTTACCTGAAATGTGGAAACTGTGGTGTCTAAGTTTGTTTTATCTGAATTCTGCTTTTATCATTTATTTTAAATATCTAACCTGAAATGACTTACCTGAGTGGAAACTGTGGTGTCTAAGTTTGTTTTATCTGAATTCTGCTTTTATCATTTATTTTAAATATCTAACCTGAAATGACTTACCTGAGTGGAAACTGTGGTGTCTAAGTTTGTTTTATCTGAATTCTGCTTTTATCATTTATTTTAAATATCTAACCTGAAATGACTTACCTGAGTGGAAACTGTGGTGTCTAAGTTTGTTTTATCTGAATTCTGCTTTTATCATTTATTTTAAATATCTAACCTGAAATGACTTACCTGTGTGGAAACTGTGATGTCTAAGTTTGTTTTATCTGAATTCTGCTTTTATCATTTATTTTAAATATCTAACCTGAAATGACTTACCTGAGTGGAAACTGTGGTGTCTAAGTTTGTTTTATCTGAATTCTGCTTTTATCATTTATTTTAAATATCTAACCTGAAATGACTTACCTGAAATGACTTACCTGAGTGGAAACTGTGGTGTCTAAGTTTGTTTTATCTGAATTCTGCTTTTATCATTTATTTTAAATATCTAACCTGAAATGACTTACCTGACCTGTGGAAACTGTGGTGTCTAAGTTTGTTTTATCTGAATTCTGCTTTTATCATTTATTTTAAATATCTAACCTGAAATGACTTACCTGTGTGGAAACTGTGGATGTCTAAGTTTGTTTTATCTGAATTCTGCTTTTATCATTTATTTTAAATATCTAACCTGAAATGACTTACCTGAGTGGAAACTGTGGTGTCTAAGTTTGTTTTATCTGAATTCTGCTTTTATCATTTATTTTAAATATCTAACCTGAAATGACTTACCTGTGTGGAAACTGTGGTGTCTAAGTTTGTTTTATCTGAATTCTGCTTTTATCATTTATTTTAAATATCTAACCTGAAATGACTTACCTGTGTGGAAACTGTGATGTCTAAGTTTGTTTTATCTGAATTCTGCTTTTATCATTTATTTTAAATATCTAACCTGAAATGACTTACCTGAGTGGAAACTGTGGTGTCTAAGTTTGTTTTATCTGAATTCTGCTTTTATCATTTATTTTAAATATCTAACCTGAAATGACTTACCTGTGTGGAAACTGTGATGTCTAAGTTTGTTTTATCTGAATTCTGCTTTTATCATTTATTTTAAATATCTAACCTGAAATGACTTACCTGTGTGGAAACTGTGGTGTCTAAGTTTGTTTTATCTGAATTCTGCTTTTATCATTTATTTTAAATATCTAACCTGAAATGACTTACCTGTGTGGAAACTGTGGTGTCTAAGTTTGTTTTATCTGAATTCTGCTTTTATCATTTATTTTAAATATCTAACCTGAAATGACTTACCTGTGTGGAAACTGTGGTGTCTAAGTTTGTTTTATCTGAAGTCTGCTTTTATCATTTATTTTAAATATCTAACCTGAAATGACTTACCTGAAATGACTTACCTGAAATGACTTACCTGAGTGGAAACTGTGGTGTCTAAGTTTGTTTTATCTGAATCCTGCTTTTATCATTTATTTTAAATATCTAACCTGAAATGACTTACCTGTGTGGAAAATGTCTAAGTTTGTTTTATCTGAATTCTGCTTTTATCATTTATTTTAAATATTACCTGAAATGACTTACCTGAATTCTGCTTTTATCATTTATTTTAAATATCTAACCTGATGACTTACCTGAGTGGAAACTGTGGTGTCTAAGTTTGTTTTATCTGAATTCTGCTTTTATCATTTATTTTAAATATCTAACCTGAAATGACTTACCTGTGTGGAAACTGTGATGTCTAAGTTTGTTTTATCTGAATTCTGCTTTTATCATTTATTTTAAATATCTAACCTGAAATGACTTACCTGAGTGGAAACTGTGGTGTCTAAGTTTGTTTTATCTGAATTCTGCTTTTATCATTTATTTTAAATATCTAACCTGAAATGACTTACCTGTGTGGAAACTGTGGTGTCTAAGTTTGTTTTATCTGAATTCTGCTTTTATCATTTATTTTAAATATCTAACCTGAAATGACTTACCTGTGTGGAAACTGTGGTGTCTAAGTTTGTTTTATCTGAATTCTGCTTTTATCATTTATTTTAAATATCTAACCTGAAATGACTTACCTGTGTGGAAACTGTGATGTCTAAGTTTGTTTTATCTGAATTCTGCTTTTATCATTTATTTTAAATATCTAACCTGAAATGACTTACCTGACTTACCTGAGTGGAAACTGTGGTGTCTAAGTTTGTTTTATCTGAATTCTGCTTTTATCATTTATTTTAAATATCTAACCTGAAATGACTTACCTGTGTGGAAACTGTGATGTCTAAATTTGTTTTATCTGAAATCTGCTTTTATCATTTATTTTAAATATCTAACCTAAAAAGTCTTACCTGAAATGACTTACCTGAGTGGAAACTGTGGTGTCTAAGTTTGTTTTATCTGAATTCTGCTTTTATCATTTATTTTAAATATCTAACCTGAAATGACTTACCTGTGTGGAAACTGTGGTGTCTAAGTTTGTTTTATCTGAATTCTGCTTTTATCATTTATTTTAAATATCTAACCTGAAATGACTTACCTGTGTGGAAACTGTGGTGTCTAAGTTTGTTTTATCTGAATTCTGCTTTTATTTATTTTTATCTAATTTTAAATATCTAACCTGAAATGACTTACCTGAGTGGAAACTGTGGTGTCTAAGTTTGTTTTATCTGAATTCTGCTTTTATCATTTATTTTAAATATCTAACCTGAAATGACTTACCTGATGTGGAAACTGTGGTGTCTAAGTTTGTTTTATCTGAATTCTGCTTTTATCATTTATTTTAAATATCTAACCTGAAATGACTTACCTGTGTGAAAACGGTGGTGTCTAAGTTTCTTTTATCTGAATTCTGCTTTTATCATTTATTTTAAATATCTAACCTGAAATGACTTACCTGAGTGGAAACTGTGGTGTCTAAGTTTGTTTTATCTGAATTCTGCTTTTATCATTTATTTTAAATATCTAACCTGAAATGACTTACCTGTGTGGAAACTGTGGTGTCTAAGTTTGTTTTATCTGAATTCTGCTTTTATCATTTATTTTAAATATCTAACCTGAAATGACTTACCTGAGTGGAAACTGTGGTGTCTAAGTTTGTTTTATCTGAATTCTGCTTTTATCATTTATTTTAAATATCTAACCTGAAATGACTTACCTGTGTGGAAACTGTGGTGTCTAAGTTTGTTTTATCTGAATTCTGCTTTTATCATTTATTTTAAATATCTAACCTGAAATGACTTACCTGAGTGGAAACTGTGGTGTCTAAGTTTGTTTTATCTGAATTCTGCTTTTATCATTTATTTTAAATATCTAACCTGAAATGACTTACCTGTGTGGAAACTGTGGTGTCTAAGTTTGTTTTATCTGAATTCTGCTTTTATCATTTATTTTAAATATCTAACCTGAAATGACTTACCTGAGTGGAAACTGTGGTGTCTAAGTTTGTTTTATCTGAATTCTGCTTTTATCATTTATTTTAAATATCTAACCTGAAAATGCTTTTATCATTTATTTTAAATATCTAACCTGAAATGACTTACCTGAGTGGAAACTGTGGTGTCTAAGTTTGTTTTATCTGAATTCTGCTTTTATCATTTATTTTAAATATCTAACCTGAAATGACTTACCTGAGTGGAAACTGTGGTGTCTAAGTTTGTTTTATCTGAATTCTGCTTTTATCATTTATTTTAAATATCTAACCTGAAATGACTTACCTGTGTGGAAACTGTGGTGTCTAAGTTTGTTTTATCTATTATTTTAAATATCTAACCTGAAATGACTTACCTGTGTGGAAACTGTGGTGTCTAAGTTTGTTTTATCTGAATTCTGCTTTTATCATTTATTTTAAATATCTAACCTGAAATGACTTACCTGAGTGGAAACTGTGATGTCTAAGTTTGTTTTATCTGAATTCTGCTTTTATCATTTATTTTAAATATCTAACCTGAAATGACTTACCTGAGTGGAAACTGTGGTGTCTAAGTTTGTTTTATCTGAATTCTGCTTTTATCATTTATTTTAAATATCTAACCTGAAATGACTTACCTGTGGAAACTGTGGTGTCTAAGTTTGTTTTATCTGAATTCTGCTTTTATCATTTATTTTAAATATCTAACCTGAAATGACTTACCTGAAATGACTTACCTGTGTGGAAACGGTGGTGTCTAAGTTTGTTTTATCTGAATTCTGCTTTTATCATTTATTTTAAATATCTAACCTGAAATGACTTACCTACCTGTGGAAACTGTGGTGTCTAAGTTTGTTTTATCTGAATTCTGCTTTTATCATTTATTTTAAATATCTAACCTGAAATGACTTACCTGAGTGGAAACTGTGGTGTCTAAGTTTGTTTTATCTGAATTCTGCTTTTATCATTTATTTTAAATATCTAACCTGAAATGACTTACCTGTGTGGAAACTGTGGTGTCTAAGTTTGTTTTATCTGAATTCTGCTTTTATCATTTATTTTAAATATCTAACCTGAAATGACTTACCTGTGTGGAAACTGTGGTGTCTAAGTTTGTTTTATCTGAATTCTGCTTTTATCATTTATTTTAAATATCTAACCTGAAATGACTTACCTGAGTGGAAACTGTGGTGTCTAAGTTTGTTTTATCTGAATTCTGCTTTTATCATTTATTTTAAATATCTAACCTGAAATGACTTACCTGAATTCTGCTTTTATCATTTATTTTAAATATCTAACCTGAAATGACTTACCTGACCTGGAAACTGTGGTGTCTAAGTTTGTTTTATCTGAATTCTGCTTTTATCATTTATTTTAAATATCTAACCTGAAATGACTTACCTGTGTGGAAACTGTGATGTCTAAGTTTGTTTTATCTGAATTCTGCTTTTATCATTTATTTTAAATATCTAACCTGAAATGACTTACCTGAGTGGAAACTGTGGTGTCTAAGTTTGTTTTATCTGAATTCTGCTTTTATCATTTATTTTAAATATCTAACCTGAAATGACTTACCTGTGTGGAAACTGTGGTGTCTAAGTTTGTTTTATCTGAATTCTGCTTTTATCATTTATTTTAAATATCTAACCTGAAATGACTTACCTGTGTGGAAACTGTGGTGTCTAAGTTTGTTTTATCTGAATTCTGCTTTTATCATTTATTTTAAATATCTAACCTGAAATGACTTACCTGAGTGGAAACTGTGGTGTCTAAGTTTGTTTTATCTGAATTCTGCTTTTATCATTTATTTTAAATATCTAACCTGAAATGACTTACCTGTGTGGAAACTGTGATGTCTAAGTTTGTTTTATCTGAATTCTGCTTTTATCATTTATTTTAAATATCTAACCTGAAATGACTTACCTGAGTGGAAACTGTGGTGTCTAAGTTTGTTTTATCTGAATTCTGCTTTTATCATTTATTTTAAATATCTAACCTGAAATGACTTACCTGAGTGGAAACTGTGGTGTCTAAGTTTGTTTTATCTGAATTCTGCTTTTATCATTTATTTTAAATATCTAACCTGAAATGACTTACCTGTGTGGAAACTGTGATGTCTAAGTTTGTTTTATCTGAATTCTGCTTTTATCATTTATTTTAAATATCTAACCTGAAATGACTGAAATGACTTACCTGTGTGGAAACTGTGGTGTCTAAGTTTGTTTTATCTGAATTCTGCTTTTATCATTTATTTTAAATATCTAACCTGAAATGACTTACCTGTGTGGAAACTGTGGTGTCTAAGTTTGTTTTATCTGAATTCTGCTTTTATCATTTATTTTAAATATCTAACCTGAAATGACTTACCTGAGTGGAAACTGTGGTGTCTAAGTTTGTTTTATCTGAATTCTGCTTTTATCATTTATTTTAAATATCTAACCTGAAATGACTTACCTGAAATGTGGAAACTGTGGTGTCTAAGTTTGTTTTATCTGAATTCTGCTTTTATCATTTATTTTAAATATCTAACCTGAAATGACTTACCTGAGTGGAAACTGTGGTGTCTAAGTTTGTTTTATCTGAATTCTGCTTTTATCATTTATTTTAAATATCTAACCTGAAATGACTTACCTGTGTGGAAACTGTGGTGTCTAAGTTTGTTTTATCTGAATTCTGCTTTTATCATTTATTTTAAATATCTAACCTGAAATGACTTACCTGAAACTGTGATGTCTAAGTTTGTGGAAACTGTGGTGTCTAAGTTTGTTTTATCTGAATTCTGCTTTTATCATTTATTTTAAATATCTAACCTGAAATGACTTACCTGTGTGGAAACTGTGATGTCTAAGTTTGTTTTATCTGAATTCTGCTTTTATCATTTATTTTAAATATCTAACCTGAAATGACTTACCTGGTGGAAACTGTGGTGTCTAAGTTTGTTTTATCTGAATTCTGCTTTTATCATTTATTTTAAATATCTAACCTGAAATGACTTACCTAAGTTTGTTTTATCTGAATTCTGCTTTTACCTGAAATGACTTACCTGTGGAAACTGTGGTGTCTAAGTTTGTTTTATCTGAATTCTGCTTTTATCATTTATTTTAAATATCTAACCTGAAATGACTTACCTGTGTGGAAACTGTGGTGTCTAAGTTTGTTTTATCTGAATTCTGCTTTTATCATTTATTTTAAATATCTAACCTGAAATGACTTACCTGACTTACCTGTGGAAACTGTGGTGTCTAAGTTTGTTTTATCTGAATTCTGCTTTTATCATTTATTTTAAATATCTAACCTGAAATGACTTACCTGTGTGGAAACGGTGGTGTCTAAGTTTGTTTTATCTGAATTCTGCTTTTATCATTTATTTTAAATATCTAACCTGAAATGACTTACCTGAGTGGAAACTGTGGTGTCTAAGTTTGTTTTATCTGAATTCTGCTTTTATCATTTATTTTAAATATCTAACCTGAAATGACTTACCTGTGTGGAAACTGTGGTGTCTAAGTTTCTTTTATCTGAATTCTGCTTTTATCATTTATTTTAAATATCTAACCTGAAATGACTTACCTGAGTGGAAACTGTGGTGTCTAAGTTTGTTTTATCTGAATTCTGCTTTTATCATTTATTTTAAATATCTAACCTGAAATGACTTACCTGAGTGGAAACTGTGGTGTCTAAGTTTGTTTTATCTGAATTCTGCTTTTATCATTTATTTTAAATATCTAACCTGAAATGACTTACCTGTGTGGAAACTGTGATGTCTAAGTTTGTTTTATCTGAATTCTTTTTTTATCATTTATTTTAAATATCTAACCTGAAATGACTTACCTGAGTGGAAACTGTGGTGTCTAAGTTTGTTTTATCTGAATTCTGCTTTTATCATTTATTTTAAATATCTAACCTGAAATGACTTACCTGTGTGGAAACGGTGGTGTCTAAGTTTCTTTTATCTGAATTCTGCTTTTATCATTTATTTTAAATATCTAACCTGAAATGACTTACCTGTGTGGAAACTGTGATGTCTAAGTTTGTTTTATCTGAATTTTCTTTTATCATTTATTTTAAATATCTAACCTGAAATGACTTACCTGAGTGGAAACTGTGGTGTCTAAGTTTGTTTTATCTGAATTCTGCTTTTATCATTTATTTTAAATATCTAACCTGAAATGACTTACCTGTGTGGAAACTGTGGTGTCTAAGTTTGTTTTATCTGAATTCTGCTTTTATCATTTATTTTAAATATCTAACCTGAAATGACTTACCTGTGTGGAAACTGTGGTGTCTAAGTTTGTTTTATCTGAATTCTGCTTTTATCATTTATTTTAAATATCTAACCTGAAATGACTTACCTGTGTGGAAACGGTGGTGTCTAAGTTTGTTTTATCTGAATTCTGCTTTTATCATTTATTTTAAATATCTAACCTGAAATGACTTACCTGAGTGGAAACTGTGGTGTCTAAGTTTGTTTTATCTGAATTCTGCTTTTATCATTTATTTTAAATATCTAACCTGAAATGACTTACCTGTGTGGAAACTGTGATGTCTAAGTTTGTTTTATCTGAATTCTGCTTTT